>NC_134314.1:125112812-125712812 GCF_964195595.1 Calonectris borealis | reverse complement strand
ATTGAGGTAGTTTCAGGTTGGTACATGGCAAGTTTTCTCATTGCTCTGTCTGGAGGAATTATTTGTTCTTTGGAAATCTTAGCTTCCATAGGGAGAAAGCAATTTCCTGTTCAACCCAACAGTTATGTATTTCTGTGCATTATAAAATGTATTTTAACTAAAGGAGTTGCTACTGACCTCTCAGCTTCAGCAGAGGAGACTTGTGGCCTTGCTTTTCCTTGTGATCTGTAGACACATCGAAGTTCGCTTCTTATCAAACTAGTTATCAGCTGCTGACCTAAGACAGCTGAGAAAAACACACCACCAGCAACTATATCAATGGCAGTCAGTATTATTCAGAGAAAAGCCAGAAACACAGTAGCATCTATTGTCCCTTGACACTAGCAGCTTTACCCACCTTCTCAATCAAACAGGGAGTGAGTGGCATCCTCCAGCCAAGATATTTAAGAGCTGACTAATCAGACGTGAAAAGACAGGACTAGTCTGTGAAAGCTGATGAGCATCTTTCTCTTTCTGTTGGCCTCTGGCCTCAGACTTACCACTAGCTGCCTCGTGCAGAAACGCCGATGCTGAAGTACCTGATGGACCTAGCCGTGAGCAGACGTATGTGCAGTGCCAATCCTTGTGTGCTCTGGGGAGACAGCTTAATCGGAAGTGACAGAGGCTTGCTACAGCTCGTAGGGAGTCAAAGAAGAAGTTCAATATAATAGGGAAGGACAAAATGGCTCATAGCAAGAGAAATACTGTGTCCCAGAGGCTGGAGGATGAGGGCATGAACATTGGTTTCCTCATTGTGAAACTCTTCTTAGAAGTTTTCCACCAGAAGTCCTTGATAGGGATATAATTTGAACCTGTATTTACAATTTTTTTTCCTATAAAACAAAGACAGGGAAAAGAGGAAGGGCATCTTTTTGTGGCTGAAGCTTCTTGTTGATCAGGATTACTGAACAGAAGAATGATCCAATGAGGTATATGTTTGTGGAAAGCTACCGACAGTCTAGGTACTTCAATGCAATTTCTGGTGAATGTTGAGTCTGCTTAATTTTAAGCATGAAATTCAGATATCTAAATTAGGCATACAGACCTATTAATCAATTAATATTCAGTGGACAGAGAGAGAGGCTCCTCCAGAGGACAGTTCAGATTTACCTACATTAAACCCCCGCTCTGAATTGCCCAGTGGAAGTCAGATGTCTAAAATTAGAAATCGCTGTTCCAATGATGGATAAGAATCAAAACTGTATGTGGGTGGACAGCCATATAGAAAGAGAAAATGGAAAGGGTGATTTTATCCTTGAATATGACTCTGAATTTTTAAACTACTTATTTAACTAAAGAGAGTGGGTCCCAGGAGTGGGAAGTTATCTTCCTAGGTTCCAGACCTGTGCATTCAGTCCCTTCTTTTATGGGAATCTTGGCTATGCATATAGTTACAAATGTATCCACCTGTACATAAACATGTAATCCTCTTAATTTCTGGAATCTTTAGACACTTGGGCTACCTCTGTACTATTGTAAATTGCCAGTTGTGAATGGCACCTACCCTACGTTAAGTCCTGAACTGCACCCAGGAATTGTTTGAGAGAGTAATCATTGACCCTGGTCCAAGCTGGGCTAGAGGGAGTGCTGATAACTTAAGTGTAGACAATCTTGTCTCAGTGCCCAGGAATGCTCCCCGGCACTACTAAATTTGTTACCACAGATGTAGTCAAAGCATCGCAGTAGTCCTGTATACATAATAGAGTGGTCAGTATTGCTTCCCAGTGCAACACAGCCCTTAGTGTAGACAGTATTTTATGCTTTGGGAGGGCTCTGCTGCCATCTTTCTAATCCTCCTGTGGAAGTTTTCCCCCAGTTTGCTATTACAGTGCTGATCTACTTAGCAATTGGGTGAGTTCACCAGCATGTGCCTTCTCAAGCGCCTGAATGTAGAATGAGCACAATGAAACAGCTGATACGCGGATCCCCGCACAGCCTGTCACTTTCTAGAAACCACTGGCAAGGAAACATGCACTGGAGACATTTTCTTGTTGCTGGTAAGCATGGTCTCATCTGGTGCTGCTCTCCAGCTGGATCTTCAACATGTCAAACTAGTCAAATACAGTTCTTTAAATGAGAGAAAAATGTTTCATGCCCAGAAATGAATGCAAACACTAAATCCATTTCCCTGTGCTCCTCGCTCCCCAATTCCTAACTGCTGAATGTATTCATGAAGCTCTGAGCACATCTTTGTCTACTGAGTGACTATATTCTGCTGTTGAAACATAGCTGTTGTAAAATATTTTAACCTGCATGTAGAGGTGTAAAGTACAGTACCTGAAATGGGTTTGGAATAAAGGAAAGGTTGGGAAATAGCTGCCGAATGACAACTCTCTCAGAGAAATTGGTTTGTTTTTACAAAGTGCGGTGGACGTATCAGACTGAAATATGTATTCCTCTTTCCTCCATCTTCACAGGGGAATATATTAGCTTTTGTGATGCTGGGGAAATAAAAAATTCTTTCTTTCACTCCTTTTGGGATTCATGTTTGGACAAGGTATTTGTAAGAATGGGTGCTGGAAATGGGATATTAAACTTTAAACTTTTCCTGACTCTTGTTACCTTGATACTGCTGAGCCGATGGTGCTCACCCTGTGTATTTCTACCAACAAGCCTGAAGGGGACGCTGGAAATGCTGGCACTTCATTCAGTGCATGCTTCTGTTATTTAGTGCATGCATCTGATTGAGTGTAGCTTGGCTCACGGTAGAATTTATCCCAAAATGGTAGTCTGAGATCAGTACCAGAAGCAAACTACCAGATTAGCCGTTAAAAAGAGGGAGTATCCTACATGGACAAAGATTGGGAAAAGAAGCTGGAGTTTCTGTTGGAATCCAATTTGTTGGAGCTTACTAAAAACACAAGAGAGTAACAAAAGGTTTGCTTTGAAAAGTAGAAGAGAAGCAGCTAATACTTGACAATACTCTGACTTAACATTTTCTTTGCCAGCAGCTCAGGCCTTGCAAATCTCGTGCTGGAGAAGAACTTCATTCTGTCTTAAACTACAAATGACACTGCTTAGTCTTTACTTATTTTTTAAGGAGTGTGTCCATTTTTAAGTAGGCTATAACTGATACAGGGCAACGCGGCTGTGGTTGCAATTGGCAAACCGGACAAAAAGAGAATCTGCAGGCTTTTACAGAAACTGTTATCACCACAGCAAGACTGACAAATTCTGTTTCCCCTTCGGATTAGTTAGGGGTAATGACTAACTGACTAGATGTCCTCCTTCCAGAAGTAAAGCTTATTTAACTGGAGATGTATGTGAGAAAACATACATCTTTAAGCAGTAAATATAGAGAACACAGATTTTGTGTGTCAGATCTGTAGTCGTCTTCTGTCTGGGAACCTTGTTAAGTCCTAATTTCTGTATATTTCTGTGGAGAGTCTATGTTTCGGCTTATCTCTCAAGACAGCTGATCTCCCCTTTTCTCCTCTGACAGCTTTTAACTATATGATATTCTTTAGATCTGTAATATCTCACCCTGTGTCTTCACTGGAGACTGAATATAAGATCCTTGAAGTCAAGAGCTTCTCTGCTGTGTTTCAAGTGTGTCCTGGGACGTTGCATATGACTTTCCGGCACATGCCACTATCCTCATAATAATGGGAGGATAATAGGAGTTATACTGTATGTCTGAATAACTAGGTTATATATCTGTTTTTTTCTATTGTTGCCTGGCATCTCTCTGTCTGTCACATCTACATTTTCCCTTTGTTGTTTATGGCGAGTTCTCCTTCTATAGGCTTGACTTGTACCTTAACATTTCTTAGTAGAGAACCACAGTTTTCAGCACACTTATTCTCTCATTGTCTGTACCTGTTTGTTTCCAATGTAAAATTTTAGACAACCTCCTACTCTCTTTCTGTCATCCTGTTTTCAAATCAGAATGCCATGAACGATCTGAAGGGCATGGGAAAAAAAGCCTTTTGTTACTTAATAATTTCTTTTCAACTCCCTTTCCTTCTTTTTAACTTTGTGTAAAGATATTTTGAGGTCTCATATCCTATTTTTGTTCTTTGAATATGATATTATCTTTTACCTTTGACAATCACTGTCATTCTGATTTTCTTTAATTGTCCTGTATAGATGAAGTATCTGGAGAAAGGCAAGTGTTACAGTAGGGAACATTAAACTTTGTGTTTTCAGCAGAACATTTTGGCAAGGAAATGAGGGGAGTGAGAAGCTGTAAGGATGAATGTTAATAATGTCTTAATTATTTTACAGTAGAACTCTTTATTTACTGGATTTTCAAAATGTATTTGAGAGGAGCACTCCTGCTAAGAGGACTTGAAACCTAAATAAATAAGATGAGCAGAAGGAAGGCATCATCTAAGCAAAATATAAAGACTATATGTCATGCTAACTGCTTTGAAAAGAATCCCCGAACTGTTTCCTTTCCCTATGGCCAAGAGAGCATATTGCAAGCAATATGCTGTGGTATTACTTCCCATATTTGCTTATGTGAAATCATATGAAGAAGAGAGAATGGAGAAGGAAGTTCTTTTTCCATTACATTGCTGTCTGCTCCATCCATTCCTCTGCCCCACTTGTGAAGGAGAAGCCGCAATGTGTGCAGGACAGCACCGGTGGCTAGCTCCATCTGAGTGTTTAGTGTTTGCCCAATGCTTAGCAATCAGAGATGCTGAAAGAGCATCTCTAAATCAGGTCTAACATTTAAACTTCAGGAGAGGTGTGAGTGATGCAACACAGTACGTAGGATGGCTGTTCTGCAGAGTAAGAACATGTCTAGCCAGGGGAAGAAGGAGAATTTAGGTTTCTTAACCAACATATGCAGCGCACTTAGTCAGGGAACTGTATTGTCTCCATAGGCAGTGACAATCTCTTTGTTGTCTTGGGAAGGAAGTAAAATGCCAAGCTGCAGTTTTGCTGGCCAGTATATTTAAATATACTAAAAGGCATTCGTATCTCCGAGGAGTCTCTAAAGTGTATTTGATCTATTACTTTGCATGCGCTATGAAATAATAAATAACCCAACAGATACAACGCAGCATGACAAATTTGAAAGTATTTTCACTTAATCTCTGCCTTGATGAGACACTAATCTATCTTTTAAAACATTTTCAAAGGTGTCCTCACAGACCTATCAGAATTAATGGTGTATTCCATTGCACTCTGGATTGTTGAAAACAGAATAGCACATTATCACCTAGTACTGTAGATGCTATCACCTAGTACTATAGACACTTAGCAGGTAAATACAGTGGGCAGCAGGCAGTGGGATAAATATATCTCTTGCCTCACAGAAATAGTCCCTCAGAAGTCAGTGGAATAAGACAAGTGTACTTGATTTCATAGAGCAATAGTACATCTCTTGGAAAAGTAAAGCATAGCTGTCCGCTGCTGCGACTAGCTGTAAATAACACTCAATAAGGTAATGTCTATATAGTGTTTTGAAAATGTAAAATTACTGTTTTTTCATGTGACACTCTTCAGGATGGTATTTATTGCCTCAGTCATCAGCAGCTATTACCCTTATGAAGCAGGGAAGAACTAAACCGTGTTATAATCAGGTTTTGAAGGTACAAAATACAAAGGTGTAGGGTGAAAGGCTGCTTAAATTTGGTGGCTAATTTTTCGTTACAGTCCTAGCCCTATTTGAACTCTCTGCACAGGACCAAAAGTGCTAAGTGCCTCTGAAAATTAGGCTCTGAATGCCATTCTCAAAATATGTTTTGGTACAATTGTGGTGAAAATTGTTCACAATAACAGGTCATTTCAGAGATACTGGGTGCTTCCCTGCTCTTGGATTAATACTGCATCAAACCCCACCTTTTATTCCCCATTTGTATCTCAGCATTTAGACCTCTGGTTTCAATTGATAATATAAATTGAGAGATAATCAAACATGAAGAAAATATTTGTGTTGATTCTGCTTTTATCAAATTCTAGTTGTTCACCTAGCATGGATCTTTTCCAAATGTTCAGTTCCGATCAGCCCCTTCAAATGAGTTTCCAAGTTTCAAGTCTCACAAGTATCTTCGGTGGGGGGTTTCAGCTGACAGTGTGCTTACATATGCAAAAGCCAAAATTTTGCAAATCATCTTTGAATGTATCATACTTAGGCTTTACTTTTTCAATGGATGAAAAGAAAGAAAGTTTGTATAAATGTTCCTAGCTGACACTATCCAAAGTGTACCTTATGTACTGTACATAGCTCTCAACAGAAGCTGGAATTTGAATTTGAAAAGAATTTGAAAATTATGTTGACAATTTGCATTCCCCAAAAGTACTTCAGCTGTATTTCTACCTTTTCATGGCTTTCTAGGGGTTCTAGAAGTAAAATTCCTTCTTCCACCTCAAATCTTTTTGCTGAGTGCTCAGACATATTTAGGTATTTAGTCCTTCCAATCCAATACAATTTATTAACTGTACAGTGCCTTCTTTCATCATTTTACCAGTAAAGGTAATGGCATAGGGCGGAGGTTAGAGCTAGAACAGGAATGAGAGAAAAAGGGGCACAAGGCATTATTCTCTTCTGCTAAGTAGCTCTGCGGATTCTATTACAAGGATTTAGTATATTGGTGAGCTTTAGGTTTAAGTATAGTTCTTCTGCATAATCATTTGGGGATGATTCAGAAGGCTAAATCCCTTCTAAATATTAGAATGATAATTTTCACTTTTCAGCTTTTTTCCCCAAACCTTTTGGAACCAGTACCATAATAACAAGGACAGACTATGCATAAAGAAAGAAACCAAGCTATTTCTTGCAGTGCATTTTTGATGGTGCTGCAAAAAGTGGTGTATATAAAAGGTTGGTTTGTCTCTGGAGGCAGCTTCTTCTATTCTTGTGTAACAGCAATGCAGGTGAAAAAACTTTACTTTTTCCTGCTAATTATGTGGAGACATGTTTTATCAGTGGAGCAGGAGGTAGGAAACAGTGTGCTGCAGGTGGGATTGTGCCGCTGCTCCCGGATTGTCATGAATGTAAAACAGGTGGCGTGATTATAGCTAAGTGATAGCTACTTTCTGGCAGGTGGCATTTAGGATGAGCACAGAGTGTTCTTTCTGTTTCCTTCCTTCCTGCTCTTTTAGAGTGATGAAATGTGGAAGATCTACAACCTATGGGATAAGGAGAAGGTGGGTCTGCATTCAGTAACACGTGGAAGGCGCTCTCCGGCACCACCACCAACAAAACCACGCGGACATGAAAGGGTGGTGCTCAGACACAGCTGTGAAAAAAGTCCAGCTGATAAGAGCACCCACTCTTTTCAGCCTGATTGTATGTCCATTCCTCCTTCAGAGGGGCGATGAGAAGAATCATTACTACATCAGTTAGGTTTTTGTTCATATCTTGAGCTCAAGCCAACTTCCCTCAGGCTTAATTCAACATTTAGTAGTGCTGGAAACACCAAAGGGGGGGGGGGGGGGAAATAGCTGCTTTCTGTGCCTTAAGTGATGCAGATCCTTGCGTATTCTGTGTAAGAAGAGGTGCTATATGCTTTCTCTAGTTCTGTTTTTATGTTGTACTGCTGATAATAACAAGAAAAGAAGATTATATGAGTCTGAAATGATATGATGTTTTCACTATTGGTTCTTGCTTTTGACACTGCTCCTTCACATCATACTTTTCCCATTTATTTCACATAGATGCTAGAAGTAGGAAATAAGCCCAATTTTGGTTTTGTTTTTTAATTTTAAATGAGAATTGTAAATGCAAGGTATTTCTGCAATCCTTAGACTACATCCCTGATTTTCTTCAGTTAGTGCCAAAATGTAAGAGCAATATCTTATAAAAGCTGGCCCTGACTTATCCTGTCTCTTCTGTTCTTTACTAAATGAGGGAAGAAAAAGACAGTTTATTTAAACCAAAGATAAGATGGATGTATAATAATAAGGAAACATGAAAAAAACCTAAAGCTGGTAATGTTCTTTGTTTTCCTAGGCAGTCATTTGATTTAAAGTAATTTTAGCCAAATATTTTTATTCTTGTTCATTGTTGTTTTTGTAAGCTGTAATTCAAGTGTTATGAAATCTAATTATACAGGAAAGATTTGTCTAAATTCAAAGCAAAATCCCAAACATAATAATAAAATTGCTATACATCCCCAGCTCAGCTCCTGTGAATATTAGTTCTCTGTTCAAAGACTCTCAATAGGATTCAATTTTGACCTAGAAGAAGGTGGCAAAATGTATCATCTTGTAGTGATAAAACAATATGAGTACAAATGGACTCAATCCAGTTCTGATGTAAGTTGTAAACAATTAAAAGTACATGAGCTACAATGCCCAAAGCTGATAGCTGAGGACATTACTACACGCTTGGGGTAACTCTGGGAACCAGAAAAACAATTGTTTCACAATAGGACATAAAAGCAACAGAAAATATTTGTCTCCACAGAGTAACGCGCAGTCTTGCAGGGCCGTGTCATGTGGAGGATTTTTCAGCAAGCTGGCATGAGTGTGAGTGATGCATAATGGCAGCGGTGAATGGATTTCTGAATAGATTAGTAGGTGACGTCATGAAAAAAGGACTATTTATCACCATAATTTAACACAAGATGCAACACAATGGCTTGATGGATGCATTTTATGGTTTTCAGCCAATCATAATAATGGATCTATTGACTAAAGTTTTAGATGCCCTTTATATACCCTTCATGGATAAAAAAAGAACAACAAAAACAGAGAATGAAGAGGCTGAGAATATGTCAGAAAATACTTGCCAGGAATGTTTTCAAAATTCAGGCTTTCTGTACAACAGCCTTTCGACCTAAAGCTTCCCAATTTTTTAAATGCCTAAAAAGCTAATTCTGCTCAACAAAAATATTTCAATTGAGTATTGGAGTAATAGTCACTCACTCAGGAAACAAATGTGATTTTTTTTTTTTTTTGCTTTCTTTGTCAGTTTTGATGACGAGATTCTTATCGTCATAATGTAACGTTGGTAATTTTAGCGGTGCCAGCTGGGTTGTGTTGTGCGGTGGTTTGGGCACTGAGGTAGGAGCAAGGAAGGAGAGGGATTCTCTGCTCTCTGCTGTTACGCCCTTAATATTAGACATTTGATAGAGAAGATTAAAAAGCCCATAAAGTAGACATCCGGACCCCAGCTTCTTCCTTCTTATGGGAATGCCTTCACCACTCAGTAACTGTCTTTTTGGTCTCTTTTGCTAACTTTTCTTTCAGGGGCACTTTTTTACTTTTCTGTTACCTAGTTGCTGAATAGGAGGAAAGATAGTGGTTGTCCCTTCTCAGTTTGATGGTCACAGCAGTTTCCTGGGAGTTGGGAGATGAAAGTTGAAATTCTTTTAGGATGAGGAGGGCTTAGCAGATTCCCAAAGGGAGTGGAAAGTCTAACCAGTAAAAGATGTCTCCTCAGGGAGGTACTTTGATTCAGGAAAGAAGAAGGGAGCTAAACAGAGGATCATCCTCCTTGGACCAAAAGCTTAATTTCTATATGCTGGAAAGCTTCCTGGATTTTACCTCTCAACATGGGCATGTTTGTATCCCTTTCAGGCAAAACACTGAAATGCACGTTTAATTGCTGAGATCCTCTTTGAATATTTTGCCTAACATGGATAGTGTACAAAACCAAGACGCGTGTGGGCAGTGCTTTCAAGCAAAGATAGAAACAGCTTTTGGGATTTCGTATAAAGTAAGAATATGTTTCCGGATAACTCTGGGAATTGATTTAAAATGTAAAATGTCAGCCCATCTCTGATTTATGCCTGCAGCATGAAAATCCACCTGATTCTTCATCTCCAGATACTGTGCTTCCACAAAGGGAGGATCAAAGAAACAAGTAGGCTAACAGCTCCATAACTGCTTCTAAGCTGGATGGATAGAAGAGGTTTTCTGAACGTTACTGTTGTTATTACTGGGCTCTCTGACTTAACTGTGGTCATTTAATTGAGCTTCTTGATGATGGTATTTTTTCTTATTGCTATTTTTTTGTGTTTGGACTCCATGGAAAGATCTGAAATACCTAAAACTGTGTGTCCTAAAGTCATGCTTTCTGCTTCCTTGCTTTTTCTAGACTAGAAGTAAAAATTTTTAGCCAATACATTTTGGAGATACATATAAAAGAGCTAATCGAACAACAAAAAGGGCCAAAAAGGGAGGTGTGTAGTTGTGAGATTGAAGGTGTAAACTTACTTAATAATGAGTAGGGCCAACCTGAACAGGTTTTTCTCTCTTCTGGAGAGAGTCCATGGCCAGAAGGACTGGGGAAGAACCCAGAAGTTTTCTTAGTCTCTCCATTTGGAGAACCTGGGAAGCAGGCTGAGGACAAGGAATGCCCACAGGGAGAAATGTAGGTTTTTTCACATGACAGAACAATACAAACCACTTGTTCAGCTGAACCTTAAAAATCTCTCCACTAAGCTGATGGAACACTGGAAGACTGAACTTCCTATTTAATTTTATATAAACTAGCCTAAAAAATGACTTCAAGCTGACTAGGATTTAATTTTCAGTGCTAACCTTCAATTAATTTGTAACTTTTTTGGCACCCAGTTTGCTGGAAATGGCTGTAATTATGTTGTTTTCTGAACGGTGTATTCATTCAGGCCATACTCTCTAAGACTATTTATACAGCTGGGAAAAAATAATGGTATTTAGGGGGATGGGGGAATGCTAATAGGAAACTTATTGAAAAATTCTGAATTATCGATTTTGAAGAAGTGTCTTATTAACTCTCATCTGATATTTTAAACTGAATGTTTAGCTCTTAATTTTAAGAGAATTTGGGATAATTTTGTTGTCTTTAACAAGAAATGCATGGTCAGCTTCCCTATGGTTGCCTTTTATGCATCTTTGAGGCTAGCACAATTATATACTTGCCGCAAAACCCCACGTTGCTCTTCTGTGTGGGGTTTTATAATGATAGTGTTGTTTCTTAATTGATCTGCGTAGCAGGGTCCAATTGCTGTTAGAGGAGAATTATTCAGAAATCTGAGAGGATGAGAACATACAGAGCAAATATGTTACCTTTTTTTTTAGAAAAAAATGCAATAAAAACCTTTTAAAAGACTGTGCTGTTTTAATGCACAATAAACTGTATGTTTGCCTATATTGTAAAATACCACATGTTTTGAGACTAAACAGATTCACTTTTGGTTTTTCCTTCTCATTTTCTCTAAGTTTAAAAGCTACTGAGGTTTTTGCGCATTTCTTTTTGTGTGTTTGGCATTAAAGGTGTTTGTGTGTATGTGTCTCCTCTTGTCTTTAAAGCCAGAGGATGCTCCCTGCTGGTATTTATAGTGTCTTGTTTGAGTGTTTTTCTAGCTGAAGGCGCACTTTATGAAGATGGCAATTTGATTGTATTTCCAACCCTATATTTGACATGGGTTTAAGGGCAGTAATATTTATATGTAGCCTTAACAACCATGTTTAGAACCAGAACTAATATGGAAGCTTAAAACTGTCATTAGATTTTGAATTTTTAACTTTCTAAATTTTCAAGAAAGAGCTTTTTTTTTTAGCTTTTGGGGTGAATGCTTTGATGTTTCTGTCCATCTTTATTTCAGAAAGGCCAGGTAGTGAGAGCCCCAAATCCTTAGTGGAACCTCTGGGCTCCTCCTTACCTGAGGACTTCTGCTGGAAATAGGTGGCCTCTACAGGTTTCTGACCCGTCTTCCCATAATTCGATGGGAGCTCCAAAAGGGACTTTCCAGGGTACAGTTCTAATTTTATCTAATCGTTCTGATTTTATCTAGACAGGTGTAGTGGACTGGCACATAGTTGCCTCAGAGACCAAGTACTTCCACAAATTTCCAGGACTACAGCAGTGCTCACACACACTGCAGCTGCACAGACATGTTCAGGTTATCAGATGCAAGGCACGGTTTCTTTGGTGATGAGCAATAAAACTATTTGCTGTAAGACAGAGGCCAAGTCTGAGCGGGTCTAAATGACACATTTTCAGGGTAGCCTTCTTCTATTGAGGTGGGAAGACACCTCTGCAGATGGTCGAGTCCAATTCTCTGCTCAGAGCTGGGTCACCTGGAGCAGGCTGCTCAGGGCCCTGTCCAGTTGAGTTTTGAATATTTCCAAGGATGGAGACTCCACAACCTCTCTGGCAACCTGGTCCAGTGTTTACAATCATCTTTACAGTAAAAAAAGTTTTTTCTTATGTTTAAACAGAATTTCCTGTATTTCAGTTTCTGCCTGTTGCCTCTTGTCCTGTCACTGGGCATCCCTGAGAAGAGCCTGGTATTTATACACACTGATGAGATTCCCCCCAAGCCTTCTTTTCTCCAAGCTATACGATCCCAGCTTCCTCAGCCTCTCCTCATATGAGAGATGCTCTAGTCCTCTCATCATCTCAGTGACCCTTCACTGGACTTGCTCTAGTATGTCCATACCTTTCTTGCATCGGGGAGCCCAAA
The DNA here is from genome assembly GCF_964195595.1 of Calonectris borealis. Taxonomy (NCBI): domain Eukaryota; kingdom Metazoa; phylum Chordata; class Aves; order Procellariiformes; family Procellariidae; genus Calonectris; species Calonectris borealis. Next base: position 125,700,423 of record NC_134314.1, on the reverse strand, counting down.
ACTGGGCACAGCATCCAGGTGTGTCTCACCAGTGTTGAACAGTGGGGAGAGATCACCTCCCTCGACCTGCTGGTGCTGCTACCTAATGCAGCCTGGGGTACTGCTGGGTGTTAGTCAATACTCGGATGCTAGACAGTAATGAACTCAGATGGATATTGGACTTGATTGTTCTTACTTCATATTTAGTTTACTGTAGCATCAGTCAATCAATCAGAAGTTATTAACGTGTATGTGAGCAAGTTGAACTCCTAAATAGCACATTTACTTCTTTTTAATCCTTTTAAATATTTTATTTTGACTTTCTCAAGTAGCTATATAAGTGGTGGAAAGGGAAAAGAAAATCCTGCAGAGGAAGAGTAAACAAATTTTCCTCTTTTTGTGAGATCTACCTGTAGATTTATGGCAGAAGTATTACTTCCCTTGAACATAAAGTTTTTTACTCTCCCATTGTCTGGAGTTTTGTGGGTTCACATATTTTTGTGCAAGGGTAGAATTGGAATACAGTGAGTGGGCTTGCCTCATACTGCTGATGTTCACACTGCTTCTTAAAATTACTGTTTGACTTATTCATGTCATTTGTCCTCAGAAAGGACTTTCATTGTTTCTAAAACTACAGTAGTTGGAATGAAAAAGCATGAAAGATTACATTGGTCTGACATACACCTTTTTATGTGGGGAACATAATTACTTCTGAAAGAAACAGAAACATTTTAAGATGGCTCCTGCTACATGAGTATGAAATTGTAGAGGTGTTAAATTTATTATCTGATTTCCCGATTGAGGAAACTTGGTTTTGAACAGAAACTGCACCACTTGAATAAATATTTGTCACACAGGAGAGTCAGTGTGTAGCTAAAAATGCTTTTTGCACTGTGGATTGTACAGATTCCTACTTTTCTTTTTCCTGTATTGCAGACTAGTCACATTATACCAGTGGAAGGGTGAAGCTGTGGGTCATTGAGCACTGATTTCTCTCAGTACCACAATTACAGAGACACCTGTGCTAAATAACATTGTGCTGTTCTACTTTGAAAATTACAGGGCTTGGTCCCACTCTAAGATGCACAGATGTACATCGCCTCCCTCTGCAAGCAGCCCTCTTACCTGAGCACACACACTCACTCACACCTCCTCCACAAGTTAACCCACCCCCTTTCTAAGAGATGCTGCAGACCTTATAGCTCAGCATCCATAAAATTCCTTGATTAGTGTCATATGAATTCCTTCAAGTACTTCTGTTCTTCATGGCAAGTGTATTTTGGACTGAAAAAATGATAAAAAGTGTGCACCTCCTCTTTTCCTGCTCAGGTCTCGGGGTTTGACCACTTTCCTTTGCAGTTTGTCTGTTTTTGCACTGCTCGACACTCAGCCTGTTGTTTCAGGCTGCTACTCAAATTACATATATTCTAGTTATTATTTCCATCATTTAGTATGAATTTTACAGTGATGTTGGTTTTATGCTTCCTTACACTGCCACATGTGTTAACTATACAGAAACTGTTCTTCTTGTGGAAGAAATTATATACCAAAACTACCCAGTAAAAAGCTTGTTTTATGGCACTTATAAAATTAATGCCAAAAATGTATGGTAAAGCTTGATTTTTTGACATTAATGGCTAGTTATTTAACACGTTATGCTCTTGTAGTGCCTGGAAAACAGCACTTAGATGTTCAGGTATGATCTCAAATTCCCACCCAAAGATTCAAAGTTTAAGGGGTTGTTAAGTGAAGAAGTAGGGGGACAAAGCACACAGGTTAATAACACCTGAAATGAATGGGAAGTGGAATAAATACCTGGATTTTTTAATTTTATTTTCTTTTTATGAGCCAAATCCACTATATAGTGTACTGTTTAGATGATCTTTGTGCATAGCTGGGATATGGCAGCAAGTACATTCATTAATCACCACCACCAAGCTGTACAACCTGTCCTTCAGGAAGAAGGCAGCTCCACAGAGTTATTGCAGCACCTCTCCTTCTCTCTCTCTCTCTCTCTCTCTCTCAGGCCAGGATGGAGACATGGGATGGACTGATCCTCAGCTTTCCCTTTGTTCCTTTTTGTTATGCGAATGAGCATTTTCTTCGCACTTTCCTCTCTCACTGTGGCAGTGCAACAAGACAGAGCTCACGTGCTGATAATCTTGATCCATACTAGCAACTGAAATGCCTTTTGATAGAGGGGATAGCCTTACAGAACTGAAGGAGAAGAAACCCAGAGGCCTTATAGACATAAATTAAGAGGAACCATGAAAACCAAAAATGTTTCAGTAAATGCATTAAAAAATAAGTATTTTGGGAGCGTCTAAGAAAAGATGACAAGTCAAATACATGTAACTTACCACTTTATGAATCGGTAGACTCCAAGAACGCATCATCAATTTATGCAATTTGTGATATGATATTTAGCATGGATTCTGATTATGAAAGTTTTAGTCAGCTGTAACTGTGGATATTACCGTCCCTCAGCTGTGGTGCAGGGCTCTATGGTGTGCTGTAAGAGGCTTGTTAGTGTGAAGTTTGGAAAATCACAGCCTCTAGAAGAAATGCAATGATTTGTCACATATATCATACCCAAGCAGTTAACATTTTAGGGGGAATATTTCAGATAGAAAAATTACTTTAAAAAATGTTAACAATACTTTTTATCATATTCCTGAACCTTTAACTCCTCAGTCCATAGGAACTGACTAGCCTCAGAGGGAGAGGGGGAGATACAGAAGTTATAATGAAGGTATTAGAAAAATTTCTAAGAGACCTTGACATAGCTTGCAGAGATATATATGAGAGCGTCTCACTGGAAATAGAGGGGAAGGGTTTTTATGGAGGTCAGAAACTCTATGTCTGGCTTTGCTGGGTGATACAGTATTCATTTTTACTTCTGTCATTGTTCCAGGAGTAAATATTTCTTGTCCTACACCGAAGATCAGCTAATTATGGTATAAAAAAACCAAGAAACTGTTTGAAGCCGTTCATTTGTGTGAAGCTGGAACAAAAGCCAACTGAACTAGATTAGAGGACAAGTGCAGTCATCAAAGTAGCTTCATAAATGCAAGCTAATACGGGAAACTCATCTCTACATAGTATGTCTGCATTATCTGCCCATGTGTATACAAGCAGAGGTTTTGCTCTGTAGATACAACATATCAATCGTTTCAGTTCATTTAGGATCAAGGACTGTTCTCCAATTCCCAGACCAAATGGTGCAAAGTGACTGATGTCCCCACTGATCGTGGGTTTTTTCCTGCAGACTGTTCACGGCCACATTACAGAACATCTGACCCTCTGTGGCTATACGGCATGGCTATAGCCAGTATTCTCAGTTCAAACGGTATGAAATAATGTGTTTCAACCCACTAAAGCAGCATTTTTATAGCCTGATGCTGAGGATAGCTGTTACATGTTTGGGGCATAAAATGAGGCCATGTGAATTGATGCTGCAAAGCGTATTGATACAGCTTTGAGGACTGCTTAGGCTTAAAAAGGCCAAACAAGTCTTGGTTCACCCCATCTGTCTAGTGGCAGTGGTCCTACACTGAGCTGTAACCCAAACCTGGAAGGTTTTGACTGAAGGGAGCACTCTTAAAAAAAGAACCTAGGAGTGAACTGGCTTGCGTACAGTGTAGACAAGCCCGGGAGTGGTGTTGAGTCAGGGAGTTAAGGTATTTAGCACTTTAAAAGTCTTTTCAGGAAAAGAAATAATGTTAAATCTCTTCTCTGCTGTGGGTGGCCCTTTCCATGCAGAAAGTATTTTAACCCTTCTATTTTAAGGTGATTTTTTTGGTACTCACAGGGGCTCTCTCTCATTCACAAAGAATGAATGTAAGTGTCTTTTTCTTTTCTCTGTGATGTGGTAGTTTTCCGAGATACATGCATTTTAAACAAAAGAAAACATAACTACAGGCGAGACTGTCGTCAGTTTAAAGTATTGCATAAGTGGTTAAATTTAATCACAAAGAGACAACCAGCTAATGGTTTTAGTGGAATTCATAAAATCCCATAAAATAAAAAAGTTAAATTTTGTCATCTAATGTGAATCAGTTATAGGAACCAGCACAGCTTCCTTTTCCCCCTGAATAAATTCTAAACAGTCCTTAGAAAATGAATTACCAGTCTGCAAATCAGGATGACATATTTTTCAGCTATAAAACTAAAACTACTTTCAGACCACTTAGCTAAAAAAAAAGAAAGAAAGAAAAAAAAAAAAAGACAGCAACTTTGTTGTTGCTGTGTTACTGTCAATAGTATTGGATGCTTGGTTGTGGCTCCATTTTAGCAGTTTGACCTTGTTTAGATCAACCTGAATCAAATCGACAGACCTCCCTTACAATTTCCCCACCCCATCATAGAAAGCGCATACCCTGCATGAGTGTATCCAGCTGGAGATGTGCCAATAGAAGTAATTACGTGATGAAACTATTTAACTTTGACTAAAATACTCTCACCAGGTTCTTTCAAACCGTGTGTCTTATATCTTGTTGAAGCAATTTTATATCATGCCTTTAAAGTACAGTAATGGCCACTTGCATTGACAGAATCCTCGTAAAAGAAGAAGACCGAGACCTTGCTCATGAAGTGCTATTGATTTTTTGAGTTCCTGCTAGAGTTGCCAAAGATACAACACTGTTGTTAGGGAGAGAAGATACTTTGGCCTTCAATATCACAGGAGGGTTCCTGTGTAAGCACAGGCGTCAACGGGTTTCAGTGATAAATAATGCATTTTGGTGATAACTGCCCATATTATTTTGTCAGTTTTATATGACTCAGCATTTGCTCTTGCCAAGCATTTCTTTAATGTCACCACTGGCTGCTGAAGTTTGAGCTAATTGTAGGTGCTATTTATATTTTAAAGGTCCGTTTGCATTATGGCAAAAAGCTAAAGTTTCAGTTTATCATAGGCTGTGGTTGGTTTTGATCAGTAGGAAAACTAAAGACACCCCCAACATTACTCACTGTGGTATTTCCAAAGGTAGGGCATTGTGAATGAGAGTTAAATACCATAGTCTGTATATGTACATAGCAGAAGAGTCTAGTATTTTATCTACTGTATTCAGACAACAGTTCTGCGAGCTGCCCTGTGCCAGTGCACCAGGCATAAAAGGCATTTGCACAAGTCTGTGTTACAGGTGAAAGTGGAAAACAGAGAGCATCATCCCAAAGGGCACTGCAGCTGCTTCCCGATGCAGCCAGCCAGGTAGTGGGAAGAGAGGGCACAGCCTTTGCTTTGCACAGCTGAGCTGGCATTAGAAGGAAAGCTGATCTCTGCTTGTTTAGGGCACTTGGGTAGATTTGTTTTCCCAGAGGAGGGACGTACCAGTCTGTGATTCTGGATCTGAGTCCTTTTCTGCTCCTGGGACAGCTCGGTTTACTGCCCGCTACCTGGGACAAATCGCACGTGAAAAGTCTTTGGGCACCCTTGGCTTGTGTGCCTGAAAGGTTGTTTGTTTTCCCAGTTGTCCTTGGTGGTGGAATCTATGCCCACAAACCTTGTCTCATTTGTGTCCTTAGGCCACTGCAGCAATCTATCAGAACTACCAGTAGTATGATCACACCAACTGGCGAGCTACCTCACCCCAAACATTTGAGGAAACATTTACAGAGCTGGGTCCTAACGCTGCAAATCCTAATGGTATCCTCTAAAAGCATAAACTTATACTTGTAGGCGTTACAATGTTAATCTTAATAGATCGTGCTTTTATGACTATCGCATTATTGTAGCCGATAGATAATTATTATTTATCAGTAGGGGGAAAAAAGGGCTGGCTAGGAAAATTATAGCTATGTTAATTAGTTTTTGATGACATTAACCAATTAATATAATTCTATGTTTTCCATTTTGAGATTTAGGCAAGGTTGCCTTTATTTTCATTTCTATTCCAATATTTGAGTCAGTTTAGTCCTTCTGAAACGGTTGATATTGAGTGCCCTGGAGGGTGCCATCATCACCAGGCAACAGGGGAGACAATGCTGAAAAGAAATTGCACAACATAATTTCCCTCCACCTTCCCCAAATGTGTCCTTGTTCCAAATGACATGAATCAACTTTAAGCCCTATTGCCCCCTTCATTTCCACCCTGAGGAGCCTAGGGGGAGGGAAAAAAAAAACAACGAAAACCCTGAGAAGGGATTGTACTGGCAGAAATACTACTCACCTGTATCCCTGACTACACGGAAGTCTCTCCTTAGTGGTTTGTGTACAGTGAAGCTTGGACTGTGGGGAAGGAGGAACGGCTAATGTCTCCTCTTCCCATCTCATCTCCAGATCTGCAGCACTATGGTGGTCTTGCACTGATGTGTGCACCATTTGGCTTACTCCTGGGGAGGGCTTAAGATCGTGGCCATCAGATGTCCAGGCAGGCAAAATGGGCTTTATGAGACTGGATTCTCTGGGTTCTGTCATTTTCTTCCAGATCTGAAGAAAAAAAATTGTCTTATCTGACCTAAGACCACTCTGAAATGTAAATATATTTATAGGAACAGCTTTACTGGGGGTCCATCTACCTCAGTGTCCTGTTTCCAATGGTCACCAGTAGCACTCGTCTAGGGAACAAAGGTAGTGTGGAGCAAGCGTATCAGGGACCTTCCCCAAAGTAACCTCCCAGCCTCCAGAAACTTGCTTTGGGAACTTGCAGAGCTGAAATTAGTTCTGTCTTAGAACAGTGAACTTGGTGGCTCTATTAGTAGCCATGGATGTGTTTTTCTTCCATTAATTTCTCCAGTTGCTTTTCTAACCATTTAAGTATTAGCTTTCCTAAAGTTCTGCAATGAGGAGTTCTGCAGCTTATTTACACACTGTATGAACCATCTCCTTTTGGGTTTTTTTTTTAATCAAACAGTTGCAAATTTCATTTGATGTCTCCTGGATCTTTTTTTAAAGAGGAGGCAAGCAGCTTTTTCCTTCATGCTTTGATGCTGCCTTCATGCCACTCGTAGTTTTACAAACCTCCACTGCATCCCACGTCGATCAGCCTGTTATCAGGCTGACGTGCCACAACCAAACAAATAGGGCGGGGGGGATACCTGTAGCTTTGAAGGCACTGTTTCAGACATCTCAATGTCCATATCCATGTCCATGCAGACCGGGTCTCCTCCACTCTCTTTTTCTTTATGCCCATGATCACTTTACAATGGGAAGACCAGTAAACCAGCACTTGGAAGAAGTTGCCTTTGAAGACAGTTTTTTGATGTTTTTTTTTTTCCTTTTTTTTCTTTTGGGGCACAGAATGAATTGTCTGCTTATGTATGAGAAGAATCTGGATGAAAGCAGTAACTAGTTATATGGTGTTTTTTATTTCCTTTGAGGCTTAATGTAAAAGGGATAATGTTGAAAAATCAGTATGAATGAGTTTACAAAAAAGTTTCTGAAATATCTCAAAAGACAGGGACCTTTGTCATCATTTAATTAACTAGAAGAGCGTCATTTCCTCCAGTCTTAAACCCAGAGTATGCTTTTCTGTAACAGGTCTTGTTTTGTTCGCTGAGACGATACGTACTGTTAAGCAGTTAACGATAAGAAGATAGTGGCAGTAGATCACACATAACAGAAGGATGGTAAGGAAAACTAGATTTGTCTTGTTAATTGTGATTTTAATATTGCTTTCCCTTGTCTCAAAAGACTTCTTGTTTCCTCTTATTTTCCGTGTTGAAACAGCATAAGGCAGAAGTGATCTTTATTGGCATGTATATTTGCCATTTGCCAACCGTCTTTGAAAGCGTGCCTCATAAGCAAAACTATAAACAGATTTACTTTTGACAGCAAAGAATATTTTGGCCCATTTTACTGCCTGCAGAATGCCTGGAAAGTTTTAAATTAATGGCAACAAATGCAAGAGAAAAGGAAATCAAAGAGCCATTTATTCCCTTAGAAAGAGACCTATTTCCCCTCACCTTTCTATATTTTCTATCTGCTTTGGCTGAGAAAACATTTAAAAATGTTTATAAGCACCAGGAATTTCCCTATCCTTTTACACTTAGCTCACTAGGAGTGCATAAACTGTATGGTAGGGCAAGGGGGTGGAGATGACCTTTTAAAAGAGATCCTTTGTTCTGTGTAAATCACCTTGTACAACAGAAAAGCAAAAGACTGAGTATATATTTTTTGAAATTACAAAGTGCAGTGACACAATGAAAGGATAAATCCTACGCTGCTCACAGTTAGGAGAACTGTTCTTTTTGAGATATGCATCCAGCTGAGTGCCCACGGTGTGCAGATGTGTCATCTTGTTTGAGGGAGAAGAGGGTGTTCTGGCCGTGATGTTTTAATATACTGGACTGATTCTTTTTTAAACTGTATGATGTAATGATTCTGTGGATTTTTTTCTTTGTTGCTAAAGACTTTTGACTGAATGCCTGCTGCACTACTTAGTGCTCTAATGCCAAATGCTCGGATGTAAAAAAACAAACCATATCCCAAACTGGTAAAATCTTTAAATATTAGTTAAATGACTGAAAGTCCTACATAAAGTCCTGCATGGCAGACCTCTTTTCTGTGTAGGAACCTCCCTAGAAACATGCTGTTGCAGCCCTTTCTGAATCTCTTGTGTTCAGATGGTGTGCATCTGAATACTATTACCTAGGCATTTCTCTTCACAGCTCTACGTATGCTAAAACTTTGAGTTTCAGTAATTAAACTTGCAGTACAATCTTGGGTCATATTATGCTATATTATCCTTTTAACTTTATTGTGATTGATTTGTGTCAGCTTTAACTATACTCACTAGGAAGTCAATAAATAAAGATCAATGTTTTTTTATTTCTCCTGGTTCTTTATTAGAAAGAATAGATCGGTTAAATAACACAAGTAATAGTGATGACATGGCTTCCCTCAACATTTTCTACTCTCAAACAGGTGAAATATTTTTCAAAATTACACTAAAACAACCACGCTTGTGTTTTCTTGTGATTTGCTGTTTCTCTATAGTCGATGCTTTAAACTCCCAAAACTTAAAGAAACACAAAACACAGATGTTCTCCCTGCATAAAAGTTTCCACTAATTTGCACTGAGGACCTCTTGCTAGCAAGGTGAAGCTCTAGTACCATGTCCATTTCTGTACTTACTTCACGTATGAGGTATCTATTGATCTCATTGAATGGGAATTGCACCTCTAGGCAACAGGGATGTACCCCAACAAACAGGCATGCTTCTGAACTCCTGAGCATCTCCTAACGTCTGGATTTAGTGTTGAAAAATGCAGCTAACTCCTTTCTCTGAAACAGAGAAAGCTGACCCTATCAACTGACCACTTGTAAAATGACAGTATTGGTTTTGTTTGCTTATCACCTGCACGCTGTCTTTCTAGCGCCTGTAGAAATTTGTGATAGTCGTTGTTCTGTCTCGACCATGTTCTGCCTTAGCAGGCTTGCATTATAAGGGCTTCTGCAATAGGAAAAAATATACAAGAAATAACTGAAAGTAAAATCTGGAGCCACGTGGGCTTGCCAGAAGTTGAGTACATTGTGGACAATTTAGAATCACAGCCCTTGTTCTATAGGTGGGTCTCGTTGCTGGTACTGTACTAACACACAGCTGTTGAGCTCACGTTGACAGCAGTGTAAGATCTCTGCGTCGAAGCAGAAAAGCATACTGAAGCTCAGATCCATCACGCAGTTCTGAGAGTAAAATTTTATCCCCACAGTGTATGTATAGTAAAATACTAATGCAAAATTCACTAGGAAGTAGGTCAAAGTGTCAGACCAGTTATTATCAGTAACCTGTTTCTCATAAAAACATAGTGAAGAAAAAACCATCTTGTTCCTAAGATTTATAGCAACTTGACTCCATATGACAGGTGATTGAAAGCTTCCCTGCCATGCATATTACACTTTGGGTGGTGACCCCTCAGTATATATCTCCATTTAAGTCCTTCAGTACTGTGCTGAATGGAAGCGGAGTGGCCAGATGCTGTAAGCTTCTTTTTTTATGAAAATCTTTCATCCGGACATTTAGCAGAAAGTACATTCATAAGATTACTTGAGTGCCCTGTCCTTGAACATGAATCCAAGCATTGAAAAGGATCAAAAATCAAGTCTCTGCTAAGAAAAGTTGGTACATTCTCAAGCCACAGTGTTATGTGTCCTGAGTAGCGGGAGTCGATCTCTTTGCCACACTGCATTCATTCAGAATTCTAAGTTCTGACATATAAACTAAGCAGCTTTCTGAAATAGCTTGTATCTATTTGCCAATGGGTTTATGATCCATGTTTATATAGGTTATAAATCCTTTTCAGGAATTATATAGAGGTGCCTTGCTTTGCTTTTCTAAGCTGTTTGGTTTTGCTGTTACTTTACTTACTCTTTTATGTGTCCAGAATACTGCTGGACTACACACGTTTCCCGGTGTAGTTTCTGTTTAGCCACATCAGGTATGTGTGCTATAAAATACAAAGGTTTGAACTAACACAGTGGGCTTTGCAGAACACCTATCTAACAATAACATTACAGTCTATAGGTAGTCTGTGTCACTTTGAGAGCAGGGTCCAGTCTTTGAACGTTTTTGTTTGGGGCACAAACAGCAGCATTTCTGATCATAATTGCTGCCACAGAGGCCCTGCTGTCAACACTGAGGATCTCTCGTCTGTGGAGGCAGGTTTGGTGGATCGCTTTTCTCACGTCTCTGCACTGCTCACTCCGGCTCCCAGGCTGCTGCGTCTGTATTCCTCTTCACATGTCATCCATCACTGGGGTCCCAGTACACCGTCTTCATGGTTTCTGATGCAAAGGTAACCCCAGCTTAAATTAGGTCTGTGATTTTCTTCTGCTCCCTTACTGTGCATAATCTTTTCCTTCTTTTTTTTTCCCCACTTGAAGCCTCCTAGGAGGTTTCTCGTGGGCATACTGCATCTAAAATCTTGACTCTGCACAAGTCAAACTGCTGGACTTGATGTTGGCACAACCAAGACTCTTGATCTGAGCATCTCTCAGTTTGAAAAAATGCTCTCCTGTGCCTGCTTGGTAGGCAGGGAGCCCTCTCTAGCATATGCCATCTCAGCCTCAATTGCTGGCAGAGTTTGAATCCTGACCTAAACTTTGTGGACTCATGTTTAATCTGTAAGATTTGTAAAAAGTTTCTGAGGTTTGTTAAAAAACCCTCTGAATTAATTCTGTCTTTGTATGGTCAGCCTATGAGACTAGGGCATACCTGAACGGAGCAAATTAAGAAAATTCTTAATCGAGGCATAAAAATGCAAGACCCAAATCTTAGAGCAACAAAATTACTGCTTTTAAAACCTTAATCTATTTTACTTCTATTATTGAAGCAAAACTGTAAAGACACAATATAGATTAATTCTATGATTTTTATAGCTACAATTTTATTATAAGTTTTTATATTTTATTAGATAAGGAAGTTATTTAAATTCTGTGGGCCTCATCTTGTAGCCTTCATTCAGGTAGGTCTCTTTTTGACAGTCTCTGCTATGAGTAAAAACTACAGAACTGAGCTTTTTAGCTTTTGTTGAGACAAATATACATTCCTTATTTTTACTTTGGTCTGATATATTTTAAAAGAACAAGTTGAGCCAAGCAGTGATTTGAAAATGAAGATTACAACAATGTTTTGGGTAATATATTATACTAATTTCAATTTGGACAGTCTTCCCTTGGGAAGATTCGGGAGTGGAATAGTTCTGGCTAATTCTCTAACCTGCAATATATAAATTTTATCCTGTTTTCAATGTATGAGGTTCTTTCATTCCTGTTGTTCTTTGGTCTAATTGTGGCCAATAAGCTGGTCATCAGTTCCACTTCATTACCTAGCTAGCTGAATCTGATGAGGTACTTGGGAGCCACACATGTCCTGCTTGGTAGTTTATGATCAGTTATTTTATTTTTTAAATACTTTTTACCTGATGCTTGGAAAAGGTGGAATAAAGAAAAAAAAAATTGCATGATTCATAAGGGGAACAAATTTCTTTTTTTTAAGCTATGTAAATGAATAAAAACTGGTAATGCATTTTTAAAGATATTTCTAGTGTGAGAAGACGACAAATAAAAGGATATGAAGGAGGCAAATTCTGCTGTAAGAGGTGAGCAGTTAATTGCTGAAGTGCCTTTGTTAATGTACGCAGTATATTTCATGTGTTCATTATCACTTAGCATTATTAGGTATGAATATAGCTTTGGGCAAGCATATGTCCCTTTTTGCCCCAGACTGCAATCATTATTCTGGAAACTTCACTCTATTAAACATCTTTCCACAATGTTTTTTATTTTCTGCTGTCCTGAAAGTGGCTGCAGTAACTCTTTAGTCTGCCTTATTAGCTATGGGTAAAGGGAAGGAACGTAGGGGTGGCTGTACTGGCTTAGCCAAAGGTTGGTTACACTGGTAGTCTGCCTCTGGCTAATACAGACGCTTAGTTAAAGAGTAAAAAAAAGAAGAGCAAGTGCGGTGTAATGTGTCCCAGGTATTTCCTCCAATTTCTAGTGATCAATGTTAAAGGTTTCCTGACATGAAAGTTGTGGATTTGTCTAGTCCCTCTCTGGGCCCATTTAAACTTCTGGCCTCATCTGCATCCTGCGGGAAGGAGTTCCACAGGCTGGTTGTGCACGCAGGGGATGGTGCACACCTATGCTCGTCTTTCTCTCCTGCCTGGTTATTTCCATGCGCACCTCTTTCTTCTTCTATGAGGAGAAACAGTGAGCCGTCATTCCCTCATTATTCTCGTCATCTTCCTTTTATCTTTTCTGTTTCTTTTATATTCTCCTGATGTGGGATGACTGTAGCCTGCAGGTAATGTTCAAAATGTTTGTGCACGATGGCTTTATATAGCGTCATGATGATGTTTTCAGTTTTGTTCTATGATGGACATTGAGCATTGAGATGGTGTTTTTTCCACAGACTCTGCAGTGGGCTCAACACCATCGTTTTTCCCCTATAGATATTAATTTGTACTTAGCAGCATTATCGTCTGCTATTTGGCTGCCCTGTCACTTGGTACTGTGAGATCAAATGGAAAGTTGACACCTGAAGGGTGTTCAACTTTGGTATCGTATTTAGGTATTTTTAGTACCTGTTATAATCCAAACTCCTTCCCACCATTTTTCATCATATTCTGTCTGCTGGCACAAAACAACACCACCAGTGATGGATTCAGTGAAATCACTGGAATATAGGATCTTTTGAGTTTATTTTCTCCCAGCCTGTCTTCGCACTCCCTTTATTTCTCTAAGAGTGCCCATTCACTACCCAGAGACTTGCGAGTCCATTTCAGATCACCTGACGTGAACTCCTTATTTCATTTGCTTAGGAAGTTATACTTTTAAGAAAATTGAAATGCACATTCAAATACATTAAATAAGTTTTTTAATCAGCCTTAAGTTTTATTTGTTTTTGTTTTCCCCTTTTGAAACAGAAGGTTGATGCTGCTATCCATGATTTCAGGCAAAGGCTTTGGCCAAAATCCTGATTTCTTGTCCTCAAAAAGGACCACTTTTTCTCTCTGTTTATAATTTGGAACCTATCATTTATTTTCACGATCCATCACAAAGGTGAGCAGCAGTATGAGTTTTAAAAAAGTAAAGGCATTGTTACCGGTGGCAAATGCTTACTAATTTTAATTTTGTTATCATTTAATGAACTGGTTTGATTATAATATGTTGCCTAACAGCATGGCTATCTTAAAAAAAAGTCTCCAAAGTTTCCCGAGCATTTTTTACGCCATGTATTTTTAGTGTCTTCATTGCTGCAAAGGTACAGGACTCTCAGTTGTGAATTTCAAGTGTTTTATAATGTGCTGTTGATAACAATGGAAGCCATTTTTCATGCTACTCTTGCTTGTTATTATATTTTTTGTTATGCTTATAGACTGGCAAGTGAAGGGCTCTCTTTGTATCCTTTTCCCCCCAAGTTTCACCTGTTTTCTTCTTAAGATTATTTTAATGTTTGTCTTTTTATTTTCTATTTAAAAAACTAGGTAGTGGTTTTTTCAAAGCAGGAGAGAATGACTGGATTTATATTTTTCCCAGAGTCAATGAAAAATTTCCTGTAAGAAAAAAATGAGTTGTCTAGGGGAAAAAAATCTTGCTAAGCAAAATTCAGCACCTCTCTTTCCTCTACTAGGTATGCTATATTAAACTGCACGTTGAATGCTTTTTCTACTAATTTCTGTTATTTTTCATCCTATAGAGAGACTTATATCTTACAGCATTCACCCAGAGTTTATAAGAATGCTGAGTTGTCATGCAGGAGTTTTACCTCACACTAGGGAGATATTAGTTGATAACATCTACCTTGTTTAGATTTATTGCTTTAGCATATTTCATGCTAAAAATATTTTTTTACCATCTGCTAAGATTAGCACTCTAGTGGTAATAAATTTACTTACCCTGTTACTGTGGTGTAGTTTGGAACCATCTTACACTTTACGCAGCCTAATTGAAAATAGGATAAGATAAATGATGCACTTTGAATTTCTCTCTCAGATGTACCATTGTTCATTACTTCAACAAAGGATGAGCACATCTGATTGTAATTTCAATTGTTAAGTAAAACAAAAGTTTCCATGGTGAAAATATGGTACCAACAGCTGTAATTGTCTAAGGGTTACTTGTGAAAATCTCAATATTGTTTTAGTAATAAATGCAGAATTGTTTTTGATTTACACACTTGTTTATCCTCAAACCCTAATGGAAAAGGGGTGAAGTCAAAAAAACAGGCTCAGGAATTCATGCACTGCATAGAATACAATATCTGAGCTTAAAATGTCTATGCTTAAAGAAATACCTGCATATTAAAATAAGGAATATTTCAATAGTGATTACAAAAAACCCCACCCAACTAAACAACAGTTTGTGCCACCACTTTATTAATTTTGATTGGATTAGACAGTGTTTATAATATAGTACATTTTGGGTTTGCTTCTAGACTCTCACTGGACATACACAGTACTGACATCTCTGACATTTGCCTTGCAAATTCTTCAAACAACAGCATCTTTGTAAAAGTTATTTTTTCCTTAATATTCTATTAATATAAAACCTAAATAGTAAAATACTAAAGAAAACTACATGAGTTGAAGGTGCTGACTACCTGATACCAGGCAAATGGTATGGGAAGAAATAAGACAGGTATAAGCCATTCTATCTGCCTAGTATTGCTGCCAATTTAGTTTGTGGTCTCATAATTTCATTTTTGTAAGTTTATAAATATTTCTATTTTGTGTTCCATGGGCAGACGGCAATACCTTCCTTTATGGTATGTGAAAATATAGTCTGTAAATTAGATTCTTTGCTTCAGAGTTTGTTGTGAGTTTAGGATAAACAAGTATATTAGTACATAACATTTACAATAGGAGATACTGACTGTGCAATGGAAATAAGTGAAAACAGGAGAGAAATTATGTAATGCTAGGTCTTTTTTTTAGATACAAGTGTGATTTTTGTGTTGATGATGTCTGGTTTTAACATTATGGCAACATAAGGCCATATCCTATTTCATTCATTCATGAAATTAATTCCATTGACTTGCTTGTATAAATAAGGTCAGCAAGTCTCGATCTGTAAGTAATCCACAAATCTGGCTTTTTCTTTCAAAGTATTAGAATATCTTCAAGGTTATGCAGCAGTGGAATCTCTGGGATATCCTTGTTTGGAACATGGTTACTCGCAAAGCCTTTTCCATCCTTTGAGTAAAGTCATAGCTAGTCTTTAAGAAATATGTAGCTCTGTAGTATTTTCATCTCTTATTTCATAGTAAATTCTTTGACTGATGACCAAGTTCTGATTGTGCTTACCCTTACTCAGAGAAAGCTCCCTTTGGCATTTTGCCCAAGACGGGACCGCTCATCTGCAGCGTCTCAGCCCTGGCTGGTATTTTTGCAGCTGAGTTTTAAACCCCTGAAAACAGGGGTTTGTAATGGAAGTGCTGACACAACCTTAACGAGAGGATTGTGAATGGCTGTGCTCTAATGCTGTACATTGCCACTGTTACTGTGTTGCTGTTATCCATTTCTAGTGTCTGTTACAGAAATTGGTATTGTATCTAAAACAATTGCTGTTATTAACAGGTTAAGCTGCTGGGATGTTAAAATAAAGGCTGCCCAGCTTTAGTGCATTTTGTTGTAATCATCTCCCAGATGCCTTGTCGGAAATCAATTCAAGTTCAAAACTGGCTAGAATTGGGAGGTCAAGGCTTCTGCAGACTAAATATTTTATCTTCTGCTCATGTCTGGAGCTTTTAAAGATGTGTATTGGGGGCTCTTTTCTCATATCCCATCTGGACAAAGATGATTGGCTTTGCCATTTTGCCCAGGTTAGGACAAGGTTAAAATCAATTATAATCAATTATTAAGAGTCTTCTGTGGCTGCAAAGCTTAAAAGGGGATTTTAAAAGTTGCTCAGGTCTGAAACAAGAATATCTTAGTTGCTAGTGTAGATGTCATTATTCTGGGATGTCAGATGTAAATCTTATCTGCACCAGTAATAAATACACAGAATTCTTTCATCATCTTCTTGTCCTGTGTTCTTTGGAACAAACAGCAATACCTAAAAAAAGAAGCTAGAGGTGTAGGGAGAACAGTTGCATTGTATTAAAAAATCTAGTTGTCACTTCCATGTAGCTAAATGAGAGTGATCTATTTATAATTTGGTGAAGCCAGGTGTTTTTTTCCCCAGAAATGTATTCCACTTACTCCGGTCTTAAGAACTCAAATGCTAGTTTTCTAGTATGTTTTGGGGACTCCAAGCTTTTATCTTAAAATACAGTAGTATTTATGTAGTATAATTCACTCTGTTTGCCTGATGTGCTTGAATATACAAGATCGTTGCCTCTCCCTGGGAATGAATCAGTCATTTTGTTTGAAATAACTTTTGATGTTAGGTACCATTTTTCCCGTACAAATCACATTCAGCGTTATTCTCACAGCTTTTGAGTGAATGAGTAAACACGTTTCTTTGTCCCTTATCACCATTGTTTTGGTGCTTTTGAACGTAATATTTATACTTTACATTTACATTTAAAAAAAATTAAGAATTAAGAATTGGAGCCTGAATTTTGGAGGAAGACGGGGCCTCTTGTAAAGTCAGGGAGGGAGCAAGGATGCTCTGCTGACAGTCAGACCTGCACGCAGGAAACATGGGTTTACCTGTTTAATTCTTAATTAATTAATTCTTCTTAAGAAAACTGTCAGAGTGATGCTAGTCCAATCAGTAGCCTCAGTTGCCTATTTTTAATGTTGGGATAATTTTGCTCCCTTTTGTTTCAGGGAGTGAGGTGTATGACTGTGCATATCATACAATATAATATAATGTAAAGCCTGATACTCAGTTAATCTGGTGTGGGAGCCACACAGTTAATGTGTTATGTCATGACTGAATTTAGCCTTGCTTGTCGTGCTCAAGTCCATAGAGAAAGTGAACATCAGAGCTGAATTTGGATATCGGAAGACTTTGGTTCTGAGCTGGTTACTAGACCAGCAGAATTGACTGGGATTTGTAAGACAGACTGGGATCTTCAAAACATGAATCTTTAAAACTTTTTTGAGCTTCAGACATTTTCTCCGTTACTTTGCTTTTCCTTGGTATCTGCATTTCATGCTCGGAGACAAGTGACGGTTTGTAGGTAGACTTGTTGAAAAACTTCAGCAAAGGATGTTCTTGCATAGCTTATGTCGTGAGGTCTCAGGAGGGCTCTGGTTCTTACAGAATTTCCAGATTGCTGCCAGAAGCAAAGTTGACCTGATTCTCCTCTCTGTGCGTTTTGAAAAATGTCATATATTTCAGTTGTCATTGGTGCATGTGTTCCTGAATCTGGTATATTTTAAGAGGAATCAGAATCTAGCATAAAGATCAGCTTCAACTAAGAAACTAGATTAGCCACTTGTAACATCAAATAAAATACTTCAGATTTTGAAAGTGGTTTTGAGATTCTTAATATGGGAAAAATACCAAATAGCTGTAGGATTATAAAAACACTCAGACATTCCAAAATTCGTAAATATTTTCATGAACATAGGAATGGAGAAACATTTTCTCAAAATGGTTATTCTTATGGTGATATTATAGTTGTCTCATTTTCCCAGGGATTTTGTAGTGAACATGAGATTTTAAAAACATGTGTAGGGACATCATCCTGAAAAACAGATATCTAATGAAAACCAAGAAAAGTAGAATAAATTAGCATTGATTTTCTTTCATTGTACTGCATCTCCATGTGAAATCACTGAGTATTCCACAGGTTTTAAAGAAAAGTTTAACATTGCTGTGTATATGACATTCAGAATATCTTGTCACCCACCTCCAAGCATTTATATGTTTGTTATCAAAAGAGGCTAGCTGTTTCTTGAAGTATCATAAAAAGTCCTATAGATTAAATATTTCTATGCACACTTACGGCCAGAAAATAAATGTGTTTAAGCGTAACTAGAAGATGTTAATATCCATTAACAGAGCAATATTGGACCGCTATGATAACTCTATACTTTCTCTGCTTGTCTTCTGTACAAACTGCTGAATCCAAGGGTAGAGTTAAAGCATCGCTTCTGCAGCTTCTGCAGACATGGGAAGAAGCTTCATTCTGACACCGGAAAGCTAAGCAAAGGATGGTTTGTAGCCTTGCTAAAGGCATGTGTAATGCAAAGACTTCCATAAAGGTACAAAAGGCTAAGTGGAGAGGGTAAGGGAAACCTTTTCCTTCCAACATGCTCTCTTTTTCCCCTTCAACGTAGCTGAAGGATTGATTATATATCCTGTCTCGTGAAGAAGGCATTGCCACTGTGTGATGTGGGATCATTGTTCAGTTCAGAGATGTACCCGTAGTGAAAAGACTTGCACCATGGGCCTTTGCTCTAAACACTATGCTCCTTGCGATTCCATAAGTGATGCAAAAAGCATGTTAATAAAGCATTTGAGAACAACAGAGATACTGAACTCTTCATTCTCTTGGGGCAGCCCATATTTATGTTTTTTAAACAGAAAGACTTGGAATTCAAGGTTTATCTTAATACATTTACATTGCGATTTGTAAGACTGCAAAAAGCATTATAATAGGAGTTTACCTACTAATGATATTTGCAAAAGCCAGTTATTAATAGCTTATAAAGTGAATCAGGCTCCTTTTTTATCCCAGTAATTTATTTCACATACAGGATTATATCCCTTCTCAATTTCATTTTCATTTGATAAAACAAGAAGTATAAAATATAATTTGCAATAAGTCTATGCCTGGCTGTGCGACAACTATGTGCTAAAATGCATCAATAGGCCCTTCCTTTTCAGGGAACACCACTAAAACTGACACATTTCGGTGGCCTTCTGGACTGGTGGTACTTGGGAAAGGAGAGGTACATAAAGAATGAATGTTCTTGGCTAGAATTTGAAAGTACAATGTTTTTATTGGAGGCAGGAACCCCGTTTCCCTTTCCTTGGAAGGTTCAGGGGAACCTATCGTTTGGCTAATGAGACACATGGCACTGTATGCCTGAATAGTTCAGAGAGAGATGAAAAGTTCCTATTTATCCTGCACACTGAAAATACAAGTCTGGAGACCGCATGTGTTTCTAATTTCAATGCACTTTTATTTCAGTTATTTAGATGGATAGAGGCATCAAGCCAGAGTTTCCCCAACAACAACAAAGGTCTTACACTGTCCAAACAGACTGCATTCCTGAACCCACCGGTCATGCCACCTAAAAAGGTTTAAAGATTCAGCATGGTCTGTTTAAACAAAATAGCTATGTTATTCATTTCAACCTTGCACATAGGCACCAATGTTTATATTGTTGAAGTTAAGTTTTAAAGTGAGCAGAAAATGTTGGTAGAAAGCTTAGGCCCTGCACTTACTCAGAAAAGGAAGGATGTTTACCATACTAGGGACTGAGAAAATGAACCGAGTTCCTTATCATAGCATTTAAAAATGCCATGGTTAGGAAACACAAACATTTTCTCTTTCAGTTTCCCTTCTCTTTTTTCCTTTTACACTTCATTGATCACTGCTGATTTTTGTTATTAAGTACAATGCTGTACACACTTATTAACGAGTCCAAGCCAAGCTTGACTGCTTTCATTGGGGACTCAAACCAGAATGCTGGGAGAAGTTCACGAACCCTTTCCGAGCAAGTAGGGACCCCATTTCAGGAAACTGGAGCTGAAACTCTGTTTGTGCTATGTTTTGCCATGAAACTAGGTAGTTTCTAGCAGAGAACCAATGGGTGAAACTCCAGCATTTGTGATTCGTATGGATTTTGCAAAATGCTCAGAAGGAACTGCTGCAAAGCCTTTGTAATCACAGCTAACATTCCTTGGCCTTTCATTCTGGCACTCTCGGATTTACTTCTGATTCAGACTTGCAGCCCTGTGTGAGCTGGGGCTGAGCATCTGCGGAGAGAGGAGTCCTTGCAGGTGGGAGTTTCCCCTCTGCTTGATGTTTGGAGGGGAACTGAAGGGTTTTAACAGGATAGTTTTTTCACTAGGAAACAATACAAGTGGACGATGGAAAATGTCATAGGGAAGCTCCTTGGCTGTAAACCTTAAGAGAAACTTTGTAGATCTCCTTATGGGGAAATGGAGTGTTTTTCTTAGTTTTCCTTACAAAAAACTCTTAGAAGCGTAAACCTAAAATCTGTTTTCTTTCCTTTCCACCCCCTCTCATGTGGGCATACTGGTTTATTATTACAGGGTTACTCATGCATGCTGGCCTATTGGCATTGAATATTTAGTACAGACAAAAAGGAGCTAAGTCTTTTTTTCTTTGGGAAAACAACTCAGACTTTATAGAGATTTGCATAGATTTTGTAAATACATGTTAGATTAAGAGGATATATTATCATCCCAGTTGCTTAGATTTTGAGCCTGTGAACTTTAACACAATAATACTTCATGAACCATTTCATCTATTTTCTGTAGAAGTGCTTTTAATGAATGTTGGGATTCAGTAAGACTAGAGCTCTTAGAGTACAACTCTCTTAAAATCTAGTATTAGTGTAATGATTTGCATTTACATAGTATTTCACATCAGCAAATTTCAAAGTATGGTATTAAGGGATCTCACAACATGGAAGGTAGGTAGGAGAATAAGGTACGGAGTGCTAGATCAAGTGATGAAATAAACGGTGACCAATACCTATTGGTATTGGAGCGGATGTAATGGAAAGCAGCATGTAGATCTTATTCTGCTCTTATATATATGTATGAATCAGGAGTCATCCCAGTGATGGCCTGGCTGGAGTGCTGTAATGGCAAGTCATTCTGGGCCAGTGTTAACACCTTAGCAGAGAACCAGCCAAGAGACACAGCCTGGAAGAAGTTCTGCCAAGCACCGGCTGTGCACACCCCTGGACTCTGGTTACTACAGGGCTTTGGGTGGGAGAACTCCGCAGGAACTGAATCAGCTCATGTCCCATGGTGACGCTTTTCAGTCCCTGTCAGAGCCATAAGACTGTCTTCTGTCTTTGGAAAGCAACCTGAGCCTGAACTGGGAGGATGCTTTGCCCTTCCACAGCTGGTACACAGTCACTGTGTTGACTGAAAGGAGCATGTAAAGGATAAACAAAGTTTCCACAAGAGTTTCTGCATTAATGTGGAGTGCTTTG
The DNA here is from genome assembly GCF_964195595.1 of Calonectris borealis. Taxonomy (NCBI): domain Eukaryota; kingdom Metazoa; phylum Chordata; class Aves; order Procellariiformes; family Procellariidae; genus Calonectris; species Calonectris borealis. The sequence goes on along the minus strand of NC_134314.1, from coordinate 125,678,904 downwards.
TTCCGTGCACTTGCAACCCTCATGCCTGCTTTCGCAAATATTTTCTCATGGGTGTGTTGATGTCATGCCTGCAAGGGTTTTTTTTTTTTCTTTTTTGTAATATTTGTGGGTTCAGGCTGGTGGAAATTATGAAATAGGTATAGAAAGAAAGGTGATGGAAGGAAAAGAGAAAAAAGTCCATCGATGGTATCAGGAATGAAACAGGGAGGAAATACTGTCAATTCTTTGTGTAACTGGTCCCAGAGAATCAAGAAGTAGCAGAGAGCAAGCAGCCTTTCTAAAACAGTAACCTGTCCTCCTGTCTCGCAGGATTTACATTTGTTTGTCTCACACCTCACTCTCCTGTGTAGTCACCATCCTTTCCCCAGCTGAGTTCTTACCTCTGTCTTTTCATAGTCATTACATTTCTGTGTCCTTTAGCCTTCCCTTCCCTGGCCGTTTTCGCAGGTAGTTTTATTTTGGATTGTAGGACTAAGAAGCACGGCTCAGTTGTGCTTGCTCATTAACTTTGCACAGAGGCCAGCGAGGGCCTGTATTAGCCCAGCATCAAGTCCCAGAGAAGCTCCACGCTGAGGGTGATGCGGCCTCTCTTGCACCCAAAGAATGCTCTGACCAAATATCACTGCATGGGGAGGATGAGGTTTTGCCTGGATTTTCCTTTTCCTCTTTTCCAGTAGTTTGAAAAAGGTTGCAGGGATTTCCATTACAGATGATGACTTTCAAGAAACAAAGGATGCGAGCAAACAAAAGATGACAATGTTTCCATGCAGATTTCTCACAACCTAGTCCAAGTCTAGAGAACAAACTCTGACTATGTCCACATCACACTCCCAGCTTTCCCTGTCTGCAGTTCTCCTATTGCTTCCTTCCCCCAAAAGGACTTTTGTGTCACGTAAGTGGTTAAATTCAGAGCAAGATCAAGGATTTAGTTTTAAAGGTATTTTGGTATCTGCAAATGCAGATAGTTGCATGTTAGGTATTAAAAAATGATTGAGCACCTAATTACTGTTGATTTCAGAGTCAGTTAGCTATTTTTGAAAATCACAATAGGCCCCAGGAGGCTGTCTTTCTCCTGAGCCCCAATGCATAGCATTTCCTATTGTTTAGGTACCTCTCAAGACAGAAAGCCAGTCAGAAGGGAAAAATAGCATAAGGACTGAGAGTGAGCCTAGGCTATCTGAATCTGGCTGGTTCAGATCTTGCATGTAAATCTGCTCCCAAGTGACTTTTCAAGGTTCAGTTGCACTTTGATCTTTAACTCTCATCTTCTTTGTGATGTAGCTATTTCAATTTCATTAATTAGAGCAATAGTAATTCCTCCTCCTGCAGTAAAATAAATAAGCAAAAATAAACCATCAAACCTTCTGTTGGATTCACACCTGGCTGTTTAAAATACTCACAGAATCACACAGGGTAGAAAGTAATTGCATTACATTAAACTGATATCCACGGTCTTTCAACAAGTTTCTTTGTTTTTTAGAAGTGTATCAAAAGTCCTTTCTCTCTACGCAAAGCTTTCTCCCAACTCTGTTAATTCTATGTGAACCTCCTTCATCATATTTGTTATATACTATATCAACAACCTTTTATGAAATTTGTTCTTTATCTGGTACCCTGAGACAAGCCAATCTTCAGGTTTCTGGAGTGAGTACACAATGGAAGTTTTATTGTGTTTAGTGTTTCCTTATTTTATACATTTGAAGGAATGCAAGTTCTAAGCACAGAAAATGGTTTCAGCTGAATTTACAGTCATGTTCTGATTGAAACTATAGACTGCATTTTCAACTACATCGATGTGGATGTCTGAAACAACATCTTCTTTAATCACAAGATCATAAACTGCATTTATATTTTGTTTCTATATGTCCTTAATACAAAGCTTGACATGAATGCTTGAGTACAAATTCTGTCGCAAGAAGAAACAGAGGGATTTGGAATAATGATCTGTTGAGCAGAAAGTGAGCAACAATGAGAGAGCCAGGTAACTAGTCTGGGCAGCAAAAATGAGGGTGGTACATCTCAGGTGCACAAAGACAGGGTACCAAAACAGAGGACTGGCAGCGACGTGTGTGGTCAATGGAGTTGCCCAACAGAGAATTTGTGAAAACATAGCTAGTATTTCTTTAAAATCATAACCACCCATGTGTATGTGGAATGGATTTCATCATAGTGTAAATAGGAATATGAAAAGTGCAGAGTTCTTGTCCAAACTCACTTGTTCCTGACCACACATGTTATCTTTCATTGAGACGTGTGGTCTAGACGATATATCTGGCCATTGCTGCAAGGGCTGCTGGGCCCATTTTCTTTTTCATATCCTAGAGATTAATAAGGCTAGTGCTAAATGACCTTGACTTGAGAGTGATGCTAGCCATGAGCGTCTGGTGGCACGTCTAAGACAACTGGGCTGAGTACAGAGCTGTGAACATCTATTCAGTCATGTCCTCTGCCATAATTTTCATCACCAGAGTTTGAGCAGTTTGTGAACTCTGACATATTGCAGCTTTCTTCCACCATCTGCAGTGCCTGCTATATGAGAAACAGATCTTTCACTCTGACCTAAATATTCTCTCACAATACCTTCAGTCAGTTTCTCCTGAGGACCCAGAAGCCAGTCTCTGTAACTGGAGTCTCTGTCCATCAAAGACAAGTACTTTTTCATCTTTTTTCTTCAGAGTCCTCATTTTCATGTGCAGGTGATTGAGTCCTCCTGTAACTGAGTTTGGTTTGATTCAACAACAGCATGACAATGATGATGCAGTTGAGTTGTACTATAGCATTATGTTTTTTCTAGGCACAATATTTCCTCTGTAATAATAGGTTTCCTAGAAACAAAATTGAATAATATAACTGAAAATAATATATTCTTGCAACTCTTCTTTAAATGAAGTCATAGGAAATGTGGGCGAATCTAAGGACATTGTATCTGCTCTTTTCATAAAATCTAGTGCTGATATGGCTATTAAATATGGAATTTTTTATATTTATGTGTGGGCAGGTGTTATTATTATTAAGTAATAGACATGTCAGAATTTGGTTTCCTGATAAATCCCCATAAATGTCTCTTTTTATTTCTTTTATGCTTTTTTTTTTATTGGCACATTCTTAGTGGCATTTTTCCATCTCAGGAGGAGCTAGAAATGTCCAATCAGTTTTTTGAATCATTTTCAAGAATAGGACCCTGTTGTTGGTGGCAGGAGGATATCTTCCTTTGAATTCTTAGTGATGATGAAGCCAGTAATAGCAGACACATGCTTCAATGTCAGAGTCTTTGTCCTGACTCTTGGAAAAGTCCTTAAAATTTTTAACATTTTTAGCTGCTGATGACTTTCCTTGCTACTTTCATTGCCACCTCTTAGTGGTTGGTTTGGTACATCTTCACCCAGGAAGTACGTTGCTTCAATGTCACCTTTAACTGCCTGACAGCACTCTCCCAGACTGCACTAATCATATTTACATTGATTAATATGTTGTGCTGAATAATGAACGATCAAAAAACTTTGTATAACTGGATTTCCTCTGCAAATGACAATGCCTCACTTAGACTTTTAGACGTAGTGCTGTTATTGATGCATCAAGCCATTCCTCCCTTTACATTCGCAAGAGTAGTCCTGAGTAAAGTCACTTGATCTGAAATCAGCACCTTGTGCAACACAGGCCAGATTTTGGCTTTAAATCAGTGTTTGTGTTGGAGGAAAGTTTAAAATGGGGACAACTGCCTGAGGGAAGCGGACTAAGGTGATGTCAGAAGAAATGATTGTAGAGGAGGTCTATGTTGCTGTAGTTGCTTTCTTCTCCATGGCAATAATACAACCAGCATTGTCCTCTGCTGAATGTAACGATGATGATGTCCTTGTCCCATTTATATCAGGAGTTATCAACAGCAAATGGACATCCTCACAAGAATTACGGATCTTTATCCTGGTGTTTAAACTGTATATTTAGTCAGAAGGTAACTAGGAGATTTTTCACATTCTAATTCTTACTCTGCATGCAATGAAAGGGAATTGCATCCAATTTGCTAACTGCTGTTCCTAGATGCATATTTTGATTAATAATGCTGCATGTAACCTGTAGCTAACCCCCTACAAGTAAGCATTGGGCATTTTGGCCGAAACAAAAAATATATATGAAGTTGTCACTGGGGAGACTGAATGGTCCAGTTATCTATTCAGATGTAACTTGCATCCAGCAGCTCTGTTGCTCAAATATGACCTTATATCAAGTCCTGATCACTTTATGTGGCTATCAAAAGGCCTAAAAGGACCTGTAACCAATAGGCTATCTTTCTGCAAAATCTTCTTTTATCTAGATTAGGTTTCTGTTTGTTCTCTTGGGTTAGCTGGGAGTCATTGCAGGGCTGCAGCAGAGGGAAGAACAGCCCTGCAGGTCAGGGTGGTCCCCTGCTGGTCCCCAACCAGGCAGTGGGGGACATGCTCCCCGACGCCGTTGCTGAACAGGAATGACTGCAATCTCATGAATGGAGCATTTGTCTGGGGCCCAGGACACTGGTCCTGCTGCTGTCCTGCTAACAGGCTGTGAGAAAAGCAAGTCCGTTCTCATCTCACTTTCCCCATATTTTAAAAGCACTTTAGGTGTTCTGGGATCTGCCAGAACGAGGTATTGTTATTAAAGGTTTACAGGTGAAACTATCCATCTTGATTTTTCCCCTTGTCCACTGGGGTGGGCAAATCGAATCTTTGTCGTATTTATGGGGGGAGAAAGTCTCATTTACTAAATTTCACAACAGTAGGCTGAGGAAATTATCTTCCTGTTTCTGCTGTGTATGGGATTCTGCTCTGGTTGGTCTCAGTATGATACAGGCAACTAGTAAAGATTTCAGCTCTGTACTGCTGCATTGCCTTCCTTCCCGATAAAAACAAATTACTTGCAAAAAGCTGTGCACTGTTCGAATTTTCATATGTTTGTATGTTCCGTGTGAAGCATGCAGCAGCACCTTAGTAGCATAAATTTGAAGAAAATGTAGTTTCCTTGTAAAAAAAAAAAATCCCCCAAACCCAAGACGCATTGCCTATGCAAAGGTTCTGGTGCTATGGAACTACTACACGCTGTTTGTTTGGGTCTGCTGTGAACAAGAATCAAGGGCATTAGAAATCATTGTGGGGTGTGAAATTCATCCCTTCTTGCCAGTTGGTAATATGTGTTTCTTTCAGCATCAAATTATTTAGAACTTTGCAAACTTTTCCATGCAGACATGACTACATTTTTGACCATTTTATGTGCTGCATGACAAAGAATTTGTGCAAGTAAAGCAAGCCCCCATTTTCAACTGATAATTACGTGAGGTCTGACAAAACAGCAGTCCCCAGCTAGGTCATAATACTGCTCCGTGGTAATGCCATCCCTGTGCATTTCATCATGGACGTGAAATCTGGACCAATTATAATTTTCTCATACTGTAGCATTTAAAGTATTTTTATTTTCTTTGTTACTGTCTAGTTCATTAAACAGGGTTTTCAAGCTCCCAGTAACAGGATTACTATTGACAATTTCATTAGAACTATAATTCCACCGCCTGTACGCCTTCCAGAGAGAACCATCGTGGTCCGTAGCCACAGCCTGTCCACCTCCAGTATAATTGCATTTACAGCTGCCTCGGACTCATCCCCCTCGAATTCTGAAGGGCCAAAACTGCCAGTTTTTGTGAAATGGGTTTTAGCCATGTATTACACAAGCCTTGAGAGTTCTTGGAGAATTATGAAACCGTCAGCTGCCATCTGACCATATGCATGCCTGGAAGGATGCTTAATGTACAGGTGTAATAAGTTTATAATTGCAATTTATACATAGCAGTGCAATGCCCAGCCTGTCAGGTAAATAGCAGCGAACAGCACAGCTTGAATGGGAGTTGTAAACATGAAGTAACAGGTTTGTTAGAGATCAGCAGCTGTTTAGATTGCAAGCTCCTTGGAACAGAAAATGTCTCAGCTCTTCTGGCTCAACTATTTCTGTCCAGACATGCATTGCAGTAAAGGCACGAAGTACTGTCCTTCTCTTACACCCCACATCTTTGTTTTCATGTTCTCCTCTGCTTACCATAACTCAGGATATTCTAAATAATAAAAGCAAATGTAATGCAGATAAGGTATTTAGTTTCTAAGTTATTATTTATATTATTGTTGGATTTACAGACTCTGTTTGACAGGAAGCCTCTATTATACTACAAGAACAACAGTAGAAAAACCAGAAAAGAAAAAATCCTCCCCCTCCGACCCCAAAGTCATCCCTGTGCATCAACTTGTGTGTTCTCTGATAGGGATACTCTTTCAAACTTGGAATAGGTCATGGTAATAGGAGGGTTATACTTTTCTTTAAAAGAAGTTTGTATGTTAGATTTTGAAAGGTTAGATCTTTGCAAACAAGTTTTCTGAGTTATTTAGCAGCACTTTTTTGTTGGTTTTGATGGGAAAAATTTCAAGAGTATTATGTAAAGCAGGGACAATCCAGCAAAGCGGATGAGAAACAGGGGTGAAATCCTGGCCCCAGTGATGGGGAAAATACGGTTTGGAATCAAATTAGATAAAGATAATGGTCCCTTCTGACCTCAAAGTGGATTTATTTGATGTCATGAGATAACATCTCCAAACATCTCAATGTGCTGTTTGTACTTGCTGGCAGGATAAAATTGGAATAGAAAGGAAGATCTTTAAGAAAGAAAGTTGACAGCTCATGCAATATTTCTATTTAACATAGGGTAAATAAGATCAGAATTAATTTGGTGTTCTGTCAACTTCCACGAATGCTCACTAGCTGAATCACTGTGCTTTTTTGTTTAGGGTGGGTTTGCAGTGGAGTTAAACAGGATATTGGTATTCATGAGAGAGAGTTTGGGAGAGAAGCACTTATTTCTAATTGTGTCAAATGTTTTTAACTGAATGTGTGTTTTATATCTCCAGTTATCACATTAAGACTGATTTTCTTCCAGGTTGCTACTCTAGAAAGATCTTCTTGGATGCACTTTTAAAAATTTGTTATATTTGACCCACCAGAAAAAAAAAGAAAAAACCAGTCGTCTAATTTTGAATGCAAGTTGACTCAGGTGCTTTCAACAGGTGGTCCTTCCTTAGAAAGAAACCAATGCCCGACTCTCCGAGCAAACAGAAACACCTGGGCATGCCTGGGGGCAAGGCTGGCCATTTCAGCATGCAATTGCAATTTTCAGCCTTTCCAAACTGTGATTAGTTATTTAATTGCGCATCCAAATTTACTTGATGCATTTGCACATGTAATTAATTATGATTTATTTAAAATCACTCTGTAAAGCTTTGTTCCTCAATTTTCTACAAATCAAATTATGGAAGGCTAGATTTGATTTTCAGATTTCCTTCAGTTGGTTTGAGCTAGTCTTGAGTGACTACCTATAGGCAGGGAAAGTCCTTTGTCTAACACCGATGGAACAAGGTGTATGGAGAATGCAGAGGCTTTCTTCCAGTGGTAAGTTTATATCTGATACATAAGTTTTACAAGATTATTTATTTGTTAGACTGTGTGGTGCATATTATTGGAAGATTCGTACTGGTTTTGTATATGTGTTTTTTGCTTTCTAAATTAACTGCACACCAGTGGAAGCCATTGAGTTAAATATATATATTTTTAATAGAAGGAAACAAATATGAGAAAAAGCATGCTTTTGTATTGATAAGACACTAAAAGATAACTAAATGCTGAGGAGAAAAGGAGTTCTGTATTTCTACAACCAACTAAGGGTATTTTCTTGGTTTTCAACCTTATGAGAAGTTGTGTGTGTGTGTTAGCATTCAGACTGGGAATTGCCGGAGTGCCCAAAATATGGATTCTGAGGCATGGTGGCATGTTGAGTGATTCAGCTCTGTAGGGTTAAGCGTATCCTCTATCGCTGCAAAAGAAAGTGTGTCTATTTTTGAGCTCTTACCCTTGTCCAGCAAGCATTGCAATTGTGTGTCGGGATCGAGTCTCAGAAAAACGAACCCTTATCTAAGCTCATCTCTTTTCACTTTTGTACAAATTGCCAAATGGTGCTTTTCAGACGAGGCAATGCCATGTGTTATAGAGGTCCTGTAGGACTGAGGAGGGAAGTCTGGTATTCTTGCTTTAAAGATGATAGCTGATTGAATCTATGAAAGAGAGAAAATGGCCATGGTGTGGAGAAGGAGAGAGGGGGACTGACTGCCTCTAAGTCTTAACTCAGTGCGAGTTTTTGAACTGCAAACTGTGGGCAAATCAGTGCTTTTTTTTGACTCCTCTGAGATGAATCACGGAAGATATAGTACAGACAGAAATTAAAACTGTGGACCTTCTTAGCAAGGTGTGTTGGAAGTAGAAAATCTCTTGGTCAAAATAATGGTGTGTGTTTAGCTTAGAAGGAAGTTGTTTGGGAGAGGCACTTGCATAGTCTTAAAATATAAAATTTTGTGAGACAATCATTCTTCTCCATACTCACTGAGTGTTGAGCAAGAATAAATTGACTTAGTTATTCGTAAGGCTGTTTTTTTTTTTTTTTTTTTTTTAGTACGGATGTAAACTTTCTAACCATGGGAATAGGCTGCCGAGACCCATTGTATAACCTTGCAATTAGAGGTGTTAAATAACAGGATGGAAAAACACTTGTCTAAAAACTGTGCAAATATACCTGAACCTGTCTCAGAACGCAGGGATGGACTCTCTGACCTCTCGTGATCCTTTCCAGCTTTGTGTTTCTGTGGCTTTTGCAAATGGCTTCCTCTTTTGTAGTAGAGGAGAACAGAACTTAGAAAGGTGACTGTTTTCAGCAGGATTTGTTTTATTTGTTCACATAGCCTTTAATCACTGGATTTGTTGAAAGAAAAGACAAACCTAGCAGGAACTTTTAAGGAAAGATATTACATTTGTTTGGCTTAAACATTGCCAGGCTTTCTGGGTTGACTGAATGCAGGGATAGAGCGGGTTCCTGGGAGAGAGACTTGTTCTTAATATCACTTAATAGATAACACTTGTGGATGACTGCAGATGGAAGTAGAGACACACAGTTCAAGGTACCATTTTTTTGACCCAATTATTGAAAATAAGAATAGGAGAATCCAAGGCATTTAATCCTATAAATTGCTTGTACATTTCTGCTTTTTCCTCCTGTTTGAGATAATGTTTGGCAAGTTGCTGCTCTCCATGTAATGAAAATCTGGATTCCTCTGTTTGTAGTTTAATATCCTACTCGCAGATCTTACCAGCTTAATGAGAAGTTGGCTTTAACTTGTCTCATACTGTCCCTTACCTTTTAACAAAATGCCATGTTACAAAGGTATGTTGCTCAGATGAGCTACCATAAAGTGAAAAAGATGATTAAAAATGAGGAGAATCAGGGCTGTGCATGTTTTAGATTTTTTTTTCAGGTATTCTTGTCTTTTCCTCCCAAAAAAATCTTTTGTGCCCATAACATCAGTTCTGGAAGCTTTGTTCACCTGTTTAAAATGCAGGTGTAGAACATTTCTAAACCAATGGGGTAGTGAATGCAAACGAGAGAAGTCATGATTCAGTTTGCTTTTGACAATCACTTTGCTTGTTTGTTTTGTTATTTTTCTACCTGTAAAAATAGAGTTTAGGCTTCAGGCCAAATGAATTGAGAACCTGTGTATCATATCTTGATCACTGTTATTTGTAAATCAATTCAGAATATTAAGATTCAGAAGATAATTAATTAATGTTAAATCTTGGGGATGGGGAGGTTGGTTCGTTGTTTCTGCAAGCTTATATATGTGTCTAAGTATTAGAAACATTTATTTAAAAAAAAAAAGGGTGGGGGGGAGGAGAAGTGGTAAGGAATTTATCCGCTGCACAAACTTTTGCTTTTCAATACTTCCTCCCTTTGAAACTGAGACATAATCACCCTTTTCCCATTAAAAAATACAGACTTCATTATATGGAAAGGGGTTTTCGTTTGTTTGTTTGTTTTTCCTCCTTCAATACTTCCGCTGTAGAGAAGAAAGGAACAATATGCCTTCCACAGCCAGAGCCTGGGGAAGGACAAAATAGAATCAGCTTGCAGCAAGACATTCACATTAGGTGCATGAGAAATCTGCAGTGGCAGGGGTCCTGAAGCACTCGAGTATCCTGCCTGTGAACTGGGGAGGGTTTCCACCACTGGAGATGTGGGGAGGGGATTTTTTTTTCTCTTTTTTTTTTTTTAGTGGTGTTGTTTTGTTTTGTTTTAAATGCCAATGATACGTCAAGAATGATATAATAGCTATTCTTAATTTTGCTTTGATATAGGAAAAAGAGACTTAATGACTTCATGTGTTTTCCGGTTTTGTTAGGTTTTTTATTCTGTGACTGAAATCTTGCTCTAAATGCAGTATGTCAACTTTTTAATTACGGGGGGGGGGGAAACAAATCTTTTGATTTATAAATATGAAGCAAAGGATTTTTATTCAAATTGAGGAACTTTGTATTTTCTCAATGGCAAATTTGTCTGAGGCTTTTTTATTTCCGCAAAAATAAATTATAAGGTACAAATTTTATAACAAAACGTCATTTATGCTGGGAAAAGTTTCATCCAAAGTCCTTTGACCATTACTAATGAAAAAACCACAGTCTCTGTGTTTGTTCTTGTTTGTAGAGAAATTCTGCCATGTTTTGACCTCATTCCCATCTTTCAGCCAAAACACTTGGCAAAAGGAACCTAATGCTTTTAGAACCACATTGTGAAGCAGGATCAACATCTCGATAGGCAGTTCTCCACCAGTACAATATGAATATGATTTTAAATAGTCAATTTTATGACTATTTTTGTCTGCAGCCCAACTGTGACATAATTGGAGACGATATCTGTTGCAGTACTTTAGACTTCCAATTTTACGTCATCCTTGGCCCAGCATTCTTCTTTCTTGCCTGTCATGTCATCTACGTGCTGGAAAGCTCTTATAAGGAACATTCAGGAGCAGAGAAGTTTGAGAGATACTATGTAGACCTGGAAGATGAGAATAAGTGCTGTGCTGATTTAATGGTTCCTGTAACATGTTCCTGTGGCTGGGAGTCACACTACATGTGTATGTGTGTTACCAGAGAGACTTGTAGGAAGGGTAAGTCCTGGCATTTGTTCAGCTCCTTTGTGGGGTGGGGGACTGAGTGCAGCCCTGCCGCTGATAGCCAGAGGTTCGGAGAAGAGAAGAAATGCATTTGTAAGCGCAGCCCGTGGCAGCCCACACTGTCCTGATGTGGGAGCTGGATTGAACCACTCAGGAACTACATGGGCTCATGCGCTACAGGTTGGCCAGTCCTGTAGTAAAGAATAGAAGATGTCCAAGTAGTTCACAGTCAAGTAATTAATTTAATATGTGACCTTTATACAGTTGCTTCATCTAAGTGATTTTTCTCCTCTATCCTCATAAACCATACTTCTCCCAAGCTTTCTCTGTCCGTTAGTACATCAAGGACTGTCTGCAGGTGTTGCCTGACCTTTATTAAGATCAGGTTGGATCAATGAGTCCTGCAGCATTTCTCTCCATTTTAATATTGCCATCTTGAGAATTTTTTTTCCATACCTGTATCAGCTGATCTTTTGTACAGCAAATAATTCACCCGTCACAGTTGTTGTTTCTTCCTTATACTTATGCATGTTTAGCTGTGATAGGGAGCACTATTACATCTGTACATGTTAATCTGCCTGTGCTGAGCCATGCCCCTGGGTGGCCTTGTCATATACAATGAATGTCAGCCTTCCTTGTGGTTAGTGTTTGGGTTTAAATAATCGTATTTTACTTTTTGTAGACACTTCTTTTCAGCAGACCGTGGAATGTCAAGTGGACATTATCATTAGTTTGGCTCTAGTCCTGGGGCAAATTAAGTGTTTGACTATTTATTGAAAAATCCCCTTCCTTTAGGTGAGGAGATAAATTAGAATTTTTACTATCGGAAAATGTTGCAAGAGGCTTCTTGCATATTGCAGTGGTGGTGACTGAAAAAATAAAGCACTTTACTAGTTCATGTTTACAATATATGAATTTAGTTTGGATATAAATTACCCAGACTTCTTTGCTTTGGAGGCAATTGAAGATCTCAGGGGACTTCTCACAGCCCCACATTTCAGGGAGGAGGGATATAAAAGAGAACAGTTGTTCTCATAATGTTGGGTTATATCCATGCTTTGTCTGTGTTGAAAGATGAAAAAGGTAAATGAAAGGTAAGGCACTACTTATAAAATGTAGACTTTCCATGAACCAGGAGTTATGAATTTGGCTTAAGCAACAGGTGAGGGTTCAGCTAATTCTCATTTTATTGATACTGGTTTACACAGCTTTACCTATTTTAAATGTTCTAGATGTAGAATTTCTGCTGTGTCTTGTAGATTTTGGAATTGCTCATAGCAAACATCCTCCCTAGATTTGAGTAGGAGAGTCTTATTTTCTTGTAAAGCAAAAGAATTTAGAGATAAAATGAGGTTATGGTTTTTAGAAGTATTTCTGTTTTTTCCTTAGTTAAGTTTGTCATAGTCTCAAGAACGTTGTATAGGTAGCTGTTTGTCCTAGAAACCATCATGGTTACTAAATATATGGAATTAAAAAAAAAAAAAATCAAGGTTGTGCTGAAATGAACATAGTTAAAATTCAGAAAGAGAGATTCCTTAATTAACTTAATAAAATTACTAATGGAAGCATTTTAACTGCTAAATTTAATTTACTTGTCAAGATATCAGGCTACAAAGAGGAGGGAAGAGTGGGAACTCTGCTTTCCATTATGATGTGCTCTATTATAGAATAAATTTGCTTAAAATGAAATATATCACAAAAAGCCATCAATGACATCTTAATTTGGAACAGCCAGTTGAAAAGTAATTAGACTGTGAAGCAATCAGTTCTAGTAAATCAGTGTTTCCCTTTACATAAACATACGTTTTTACTATTTATAAACAGGAAAGACTTCCAGATACTCAAGTAGCAAGGACTTTGATTGTATTTCTACTGTATGTGTTTTCTATTTTACATTACAAAACTGTCAAAACAAAAAGAATTGGGGCTTGATTTGGATATGATCCAGTGAAATGCTTAAGCAGAGGTTTCATTTTAACCATTCCCTTTAAGAATATGTCTCTGTGGGGCCTCCTCTTTCCATTGCCAGAGGTTCATATATTATAGCTGAAACTGAGATCAGGAAATCGGAAAGGAATCCCAGGTCTGTTCGGTGTGGATACTTGGTGCCCTGTCTTCATCACTTTATTACATGGGAAGCCAGTCCTCTGTTGCATTCCTGAGACAGCTTGGTAATGTGACTAATAGTTTTACAGCAGATTTTCTTTCAAAATTGGCCTAAACCCACTCCTATGAAAGTAAACAATTAGGACCCCTGGGGAGAATCTCACCTTAAAGATTCAAGTGTTACGAATACCTTTTTGCACTTCCCATTTTAAGGCCCCACGTTTGGAAGGCCATGACAATAGTGACTCCGACAACTTACAATCTGCACTTGAGTTGGGATGTTGAATGAATGTCCATGGGAGCTGGGCATCTAATCTTTGTGGACCTTTGAAAATCACTGCCCTATGATACAACACCAAATCCAGACAAAACACTGTGCTATCAGAGTTGCTATAGTATCAGTTAAAATTGCTGCGTGGCTGTTAGTATCCCTCCTTAGTCACCTCTGTCGTGCTCCTCTCCAAGCCAGGTCTGTGCACTACGGAGCAGTGCTGCTCTCTTTAATGAGTTCTACTATTGAGAATTCTTCTAAGTTACTTGAAGTACTTTAAACTTTTTGTATTAACTTTTAATAATTTGCAATATTCCAGTAACTGGGTGATTTTATATGGAAAGGCAGGTCAGCACACCTGTTGTGTCGGTAGTTTAGGAATTTGTATCATAGGATCCGATAAATACCAGGCACTTCACTCCCAAAAGGAGCTGTGTGAATGTAAACTCTACCTATTGTTTTTACCCTTCTGAAGGCTGATGTTGTTTGTGGCAGGGGAGGAAGGAGGAACTCTGCTTCTGCTTCAGTATCATAGAAATGTTGGGGATGGAGTGGGAAACTTGTATGCTGTAATTTTTACCAAGAAGTTGTTCAGCTTTATGTTTTTAAACCGTACCAGAACAACAGAGGCATTAAGTGAAATATGAAATTGGACAAAAGAAATAACTTCTTACATGACATAGGAGCCATGGTACAGATCAGATCCTTATTGGTTCGAACTACTATGGTATTTCCCTTATAGTCAACTCTTTATAAGCTTCACAGATGTACTGCGGCTGCGGTCAAGGTGCCAACAAGAGCTCCACACTGAGGCAGGAGAACAGCTGCTTCCATTCGGATTAGTTGTTGGGGCAGGGGTCTGTAAATGTTAGAAGTACTTTTTTCAGCCAAAACTGCGTGATGCGCTGCCAAGCGAATTATATCAGCATTAAATTATATTAGTGAATACGCTGAGAAGGAATACCCAAAGAAGTAGAGCAATGCAGGCAGCTTGCTGAAAAGTGAGACCTGTAGTGAAAACTTAATTAATCAAAGTCCTTATAGCTATTAGTTTCTCTCTTTCTGCCAGGTAGTACATGAATTGAGAGTTTTATTTTGGTTTTCGTATGTTAAGTGCAAATCGCCTGAGAAATCATACTGTCATTTTTCAGAGGCAGATCTTCGGGCTTTCCCATTCAGGCAAAATACAGCCCGTTGTCATATACAGATCTATTTGTACTTGGAATTGAATTTTACTGAAGTGGACCCCTCTGCCGTCCCTGTCCTTCACTAAGACAGTATCTGCAGAAGAAATGCCAGTAGCATAAATTACAGCGATGCTTAGGCAGGCAGCCTAGGATTAGAAGTGTACACGGTTTCATGTGATGTGACGGTGTAGATCTTGGGTGCAACAAAATGTAGAAGCTCTTTAAGCCCAAACTTATTATTCAGAGTATACAATTGTAAAGAAAAGTGTTATAGTTGGAACACAAGGCTCTTGGGAATGTGCTTTTAGTAAATATGCTGTTCATAAAGCAGCGTTTTTGCAAGCAGCAAGTTTATTATTAATTCTAATTTCATCTCTTTGTTTTTAAATGAATATATTTTACTATTAATTTCAAGAGTTTAAGATGTTTTTAGCTAAAGATGTTAGAAATTTAAAATACAGCATATTCTGTTAATTGTGGTTGTAGGCATTCTTTTGAGAACTTTTATCATTCAACGCACTTTGGCTTTTATGTCACTGGGAAAAAATTCTCCGATGTGCATCATTGTACATATAATAGAGCTGGCTGCAGCTAGTCCTGTAATGCTGCCCTACACCCGATGGTAGTGTAGCATTCTTTTGCCTTTTACATATTTTGATCGCAGAACCTTTAGTTTTGGAATCACAGGTCACAAAAATCAAGTTGTTCATTTAGTTCAAGAAAGAGAAGATTCATTTGTTTCTTTTATTAGTGATCAGCTGAGGTGCACAGTGGCATCTGCAGCAAGTTTCACATATTTGGGGCAAAAGTGATGAGTTGCTCCAGCTCATGTAGTAGGAGACAATTTACTAAGTGGAGAGGATGTGTAGGCAGGCAGGAATGCCATACTTTATTATTGCCTGCTAAAGGCTAAAGGGCTGTACTCTTCAGGTTGTTTAACACGAGAAAAAGCTCCATCTTTAAAAACGAATACAGTGATTGTTTAATACAAAATCTGCTGTTTCTGGATTGTGCTCTCTTTTGGAGTTCTCACCTCCTTTTTTACTTAATAGACTTGGAGCATATGTGTTTTTTTTTCCTTTGTCTTCCCTATGTTGCTAGGAGGGCAAAAGGCAGTTGAAAGTATTGTTCTTACCATCACTGTCTTACTTCTTGCTTCTCTTTTTCCCCTACTGGCTTTCATTGTCACACAAAGTAATAAGCAGAAAAGAGAATAAACAGAAGGAAGCCAAGTTACATTTTGATGCGAACACAGTGTGCATCATGACCATGATTTGCGTATAAGATAGCTTCAGTTTCCTGTTGACTTGGTGGCATGATATTTAACATTCTCTTTTATAAGTTTGTTGTTTACAGCAATTTTATATTTATGCTTAGCCTAATGATTACAAGAGAGTCCACCCTGGAGAGTTCAGCCTCCAGTCTTTGAAGGTCTCATTTGAACATGTTTGCAACTGTAAGGAATGGCTTGAGGCTGTGCTATTTAACACAAAAGAGAAGAGGAGGAAAAACACAACCACAAACAAAAAATCCCTCTCCTCCTCATTTTTGTTTGTCCTTATTCTGGATTCTTAATGGCTCTCAAAATATAGGTCTAAGATCTGTGCATATATAGTAAATAAAGGATGGGGTTTGGTGCACTTGTTACTAGAAGGGGATGAGGCATACTTTTTCTTAAGGGCGCTGTATGTTTTGACACAACCCTTGTCCCTTTCTACTTCTCCTGTTCTTGCTCCTGCTCACTCTCTGGTCTTCAGTGCATTTTTAAGCTCCTGTCAGCCTGTACACATCAACTCTTCTTCCGCTCCAGCTTTTTATTATCCCCTTCTGAAGGAGAAATAGCATGTGCAGCAGAAACACCTTTTGCACCCGCCTTAGGTAGTTTGGCTCAGTAATTTACATTCTGTGATGCTCTTTGTCTTTCTGCATCCTTCAGTCCCATTGTGTAGTCTATTACTTGGAAAGAAAAAATCCATATAATGGCAGGGGACTTGAATTCAACTCATGGGGTAGAGATATAGTTTACATGTATCTCGCCGATGTCAGTTCTCTCTGTTGGGTGCTGAATGACCTGTACCCACTTGTGCGGTGCAATACCTTCTATTTCAAGTCAATTGAATGTTCACGTGCCTCTTGTGTCTTATGTGAGATGTGCTATTGGCCTCAACCTGGTTTCACAACAGAAATGTATCTGCTTCAGGTGGGTGTTCATAGTAGGTTTTGTAATACTTCATGTTACTTATTGCCCCCCCTCCCTTTTTCCCAGCAATGTTAGCAGAGTCAGCAGTTGAATGAATGACAGTGCAAACTGAACTGTACTTTTGGGACTTGGCAATCCCTTTTGCTTGGGCTGATGCTCGTTTGCAGACTGGTACCATGACCTGTACTGCTGTTACTTGTGTTATACTCAGCTCTTGTTTGCTCTGGGGACAGATACCTTCCTGGCTATCGATTTGAAAGCCCTCACCATCAATATATTAAGGCAAAAATATACACTGCTGCTGCTTGTGCATATAGTTCTCCTCTTGTGTAATCTAAATTGGAGTATTTTAAACCTGTATTAAGGAATGATACTTTGTCCTTCAGGTTACAGTGTCTAAAGTGAAGATATCCTTCACTTTATATTTACAAGGGCTGTATTCTCAACTTTTAAGTTTATCTCTGTGATTTGTATCCTGATATCTTATCTTATCTATTTATTTATTTACACTTTTATCTGTGCTTTGCAGTATCACTGGAGGTTTACCCGAGAAGATCTTATTGGAGCCCTCTGTAGTTTGCATACTGTGAGCTGCCATAGTGATCTCTTTCTGAGGAACTTATTTGAGAAGTCAAAAATATGAAAAGTACATTGACAGTCTTTTATTTTTAACATACTATATCATAGATGCGTTAATCAAGCCAGATTTTTTCAAACATGTTACAACAGTTCAGAAATTTTGTCGTTTAGTGTTGATTTTGTTGTTGTTGTTGCCATTATTTCCTTCCCACCCACCGCCCGTTCTTTCATTTTCTTTAGCATAGGAAAGCACAGGTTATAGACATTATTAATTTGGATATAATGGAAGAACAGGCCAAGGGTAAGCAGCTGCAAGCCAACTTTAAAAATGTAAATTATAGCATGGTACATGATCTTCATGGTATAAATCTCATAGCACTTAATAGGATTGGGACACTAAAATATTGTGCAGAACACAATCTGTGTTGGGTAGTCTCATTTCCCATTGATCTGGATGTAAATATCTTCCTGACTAGAGTTGATTCCCCAGAACCTCAGGTTAATGAGGAAAAAACTACCAGAGAACCAGAGTCCTTGGTGCCGCTATTTAATTTTTTCAGAGCATACGGAGTTGGTAGGGTACAAGGTCCAAACGGGACATTCATCTGTTGCAGGGTTATAACTAACAGGGTTTTCTTGGAATCTCTGCCTTTCAGAAGGGAATAAACCTTCAGGATCTCACTCCTCAAGTGCAGAATCATGTGCTTACTTTTTGAACGTAATTTAAGACTTTCCTTTTTTTTTTTTTTCCCAACCAGTATGAATACTTAAATAATAGTTTGTAATTTATCCACAGAAGGAGTTATATAAATAGACTTTTAACTATAATTCATGTTGAAATTTTATAACTAAATATAGTTGTTATCATATGTGGTACACTTTCCAGCACATTACTAACAAGCATATTACATCATTGGCTGATGACCTTACCTTCGCTGTCTAGAAAGGGAAAATGAAATTAAAAAGGGAAATGAGGTTCCACAGGAAGTGAAGCTAGGAAAAAAGTAGACTTATTAAACTGCACATATGCAACATCTCAATTTCAGCCGGCTCCCGGGGTGGCGGGTTCCACTGCCGTTACACAAGGGGTCCCACTGACAACCAGTTGGAGCTGCTCCTTGGGGACAAGGCACCACCCAGTCAGAGTGAGTGTGGCAGAAAATACAGACCCTCACAAAGAAATCTGTAAGGCAAGCAGATGTTTGTCAACCACTTCTTTTTTTTTTTTTAAGCACTTGGTGTTCCTAAGAAAATGAAAAGGATTTGATGCTTTTCCCACTATTTTGTGCGTTGTCCTTAACGTATTAAGTAGCTCTTACAGCAGCCAGCTTTATCTATCTGTGATACCCAGGACAACACTGAGGATAATGGCAATAATACTTATCACTTAAATGACATTTTACAAATTCAAAGTGTTGTGCAACAAACATTAATTAGTTCTCACAAGAGTCTTGCTGTGAAGTAGGTAAGTGTTGTTATTCTCCGATTACACATGGGGAATCTAAAGCAAAGAGGTAAATCATTCAGGGAGTCAGTAGCACTCGGGCAAGAATTGAAGCTGGGGAGTTTCTGCTTCCCAACTTGTTTCATGGAGTGCACTGCTTGCACCATAGCTAGCTAAAAATGTGCTCCTAGATTCATAAAAAATAATGTAGCACATCAGTTCTACCATGTCTGCACCTTCAGGTGGAGCTTACAGGGCTGTCTCTCACAGTGATTCACAGAAAAGCTACTCATTTGCCCCAGTCACAAACCCCAAAGTTTTACTATAAAACATGTTTTGGTATTTTTCTACCAAAAATTTTTCATGCACGTGCCCAAAGGCATGGTAGGCAGAAGAATGCATAGAGAAAGCTGACGTGCTGGTGTGATGAAAGTATACACATATAGATGAACACAGGTCAAAATGGACTTTTTTTGTATAGACATGTTATACTAGAACTTCAGAGCGATATACCAGCAATGTCTGTAGATAGCAATGGAAAGAAGAGCAAAATGCAGGGATCTTTCCTATCTGTCCTTCTAGATTTTCATGCAGACACTTCTAGACACCTGTTTTGATCACTATATGCAACCTGATCGCAGCCTGTGTATTAAATGGATTATTGGAATACACTACCACTCAAAAGTCCCTCATCTTCCTAACTTCTTAGCTTGTAAGCTTCTTGGAGAAGTCACTATGACTTTTTTACAAAAGAAGTTAGCGTGCCAGAACAATGACGGTGACCGGTGCCCCTGAGTACTGTAACAGCTATTCCTGTATTCTAGTAACAGCTAGAAGCCAGAGAGAGCTGGGACTCCAGTGTGTGGTAGGCTCTGTATCCATTTGTATAATGAGTTCCCCACCATGGAAATTTTGCAGTCTGTAATATAATCATGTTTAATAAGCCGTTTCTAACTGTCTTTCATTGCTGTTGTATCTTAAAATAGTTTTTATTGATCAGCAGAATGCCCAGATGTAGTATCTCTGAATCTTCTTGGGTGCAGTAAACGCCCCTTCTGTCTTTCAGTGACCCTGTAGATCAGATATTAACAGCTCAGGTTCTGTGTTTTCTGCAGAAAAATATATTTCTGAGCAGGATGTTTTGCACATCTGAATCCAGAGGCAGAGAGAGAAATGAAGTTGTGATCACGCAGAACTGCACCCTTTCCTAACCTGGCAGAGCAGGGCTGCTAACCTTGCTGTCCTGTGGTCAGCTACGTGAGCTGCGCAGTGCTAAATTCAAATGTCTTTACAACTAATACTGAAAGATGTTGTTCCAATTTAGGAAATGGGAGGAAAAAGTCAAAGGCTTTCTCGACAGCATGAGGACTGATGCGTCTGGTTTGCAGCTGCACTGTACTCCTCAAGCAATGGTACCCACGAAGAGTACCTCTCAGGAAACGCTTTCCTCATCCAACGCGCTCTTACGTTTCCATGTCAAGTCTTGGCCGCGCCCATTTGGATGGCTGGGTTTAGCTGTTCACCTACAGTTCTACAGTGACAATCTCCAAGTCACCGTTTATCCCAAATCACTTTCCCAAGACACTGGCCATATCTGCATTTAAGATATGGATCAGATCAGTGGAGCTAAACTGATCTGTACTGCTTTAAATGTCCCTCTAGCTTTCCCAGGTTCTGTGCAATTACTCCTCAGTTTTTGTGCGGTGGGTATTGTCAGCTACTTTAACTGCTATTTTTCATTTTTCTGTCATTCGCAGGTGTTTTTAAACTTCGATACCTTGAAAATATGTAGTAAATTAATTATCTTTGAGTTCCATACTTTTTTCATTTTCCATCCATTCTCAGTTAACTGTTTCTGCAAAGCCAGAGGAGGGAACTCAGAACTTTAGACAGCTTTCTTGAATATAATGGCTATTTGAAACAATTTTAGGGAGAAGGTAATGGATTAAAGCTGTGTGTGTGTCTATGTGTGTAGGAGTTTTCCCACTGGACTAAAATATTTTTAAGGTAAGGTGTATTTTATGCATAAACAGCTTCTCTTTTTCATTGCGTACTGTGATATAACGTTTTTAGGATACCTCAAGGTCTGTATTTGTATAAGTAGTCAAAGGATCATCAGTAAACATTATTAAATTCAAAAAGCTCTGAAGAAGAGTCAGTCTTCTGTGTGTGTGTGTGAAGGCAGTAATTGCAACATACCATATTGTTTTGCAATCGTTGGGCTCACAGTATTGTAATTACAAAGGTGCCTGTGCAGTCCACGTTGTTGGTATTTGATTAAGGGAGGGGAGAGCCCAACACAAGCAAAATATCGTGAAAAACTAGGCAGAATCTCTGTTCTGAATCTACCTCTGTGAATCTAGATACTGCAACACACATGACAAATAAAAAGAATGTAGTGTTCAGAGACCTCTACAACCTCAAATCGTTACTCACAATTTATTTGCTTTTCTTACTGTAAATCAAATCTTTAATGTTTGAATATATTTATGGCATTTAATTTCCTTTTCTTTTTTTCAGTGGGGCTATAGGAAAAAAGTGAACAATTTTGGTGTTTTGCCTTCACCTTTCTCTTCATTTTAGTGTGTGCTGTAGCACATGCAAATGTGTGGAGGTGTATAAAGAAAATAATTTCATGTAATTCTTAATCTTTCATTCCACCCAACTTTTGCTTTTTCTTTTCCTTTTTCAGTTATGTTCACACATCTTCATCCTTTTCTCCCATCCTCTCTTCCTGTCTGTGTTCCTATTATTCTCTTGATTTAAATTTCTGCTTCTTGTTCTCTTTACCTCTTCCCCCCCCCCCTCCTCTTTCACAGTCCTGTATTCCTAGAGGTGAAAGACTGACACACTAAACCAATGTGCCATTTCATTCCTTGATTTTTATGAATCTCTTAATTTTGTGCTCTGAGTGCAGGTGCTGTTTTCTGATGAGGTGAAGAATTGGTACGGGAAAATATAGTTAGCAGTGATTAATATCCAGTGAAAAATAAAATGGGAGAGAGTTGAAAAATGCAAATAATGAGAGGGATCACAAAACCAGGGAATGAAGTGGTCCATTGATTTTAGTGTATCGCCCTTTTGTTTTCAGAAATTCAGGTTTTAAATGCCAGTTCAGGTTGCAGGTAAAAGTGGATTTGATCTCATCCTCTTCCCATTAGTCCCTATATTATGGCCATGCCACAGTAAGGTGTGGGTGATGATTTTTGTTCGTGAGATTTTCAAGAATAACATGGCAGTTAGAGGCTGGGATGTATAGATGCGTCTTCTGCCACATACAATGAAATCTTAGCTCGCTGACTTGCATGGGAGTTTTTACTGGATTTCTCTCATCTGTCTTACAACTTTCGTTCCCAACTTCCACGGGCCCTGTGTTTCTCTCCCAATATATTACAACGTTTAAATAAAATTAGTTACATTCTGCTCTTGTATTAAGCAGATTTCTGGCAACTAAAACAAATACAAGAATACAGCAATGAGAATTACTGAAAGTCCATAGAATGTTTATCTGTAGTAAATGTGAGCCAGTCACCATTTCACATGATGTTAATCATTAGTAACATTTCTTTGAAACACAGAAGCAAATCGGATCAGTCTAGCTCCTGAATTTCTTCAGTTATTTCAAAATAGGAACGAAACAGTAAAATAGTAAGTGGAGAAAACACAGTAATAATAACTGACCCCCCTGTTACTCACCCTGATATCAATGTCATCTGAATTAGAACTTAAACTGAATTTTGGAGAGGTAGTGTAAGACTAAAACTCATCATGAAAGAATAGCAGTGTTGCCAAAGACAAAAAAGCTGCAGATTAACTGCATTGCTTGCTTTTGTTGCATCGGGAAGTTTCAAAAAATCCCCTTTCCTTGGCTCTGCAATGTCACACTTTAAAATATTCAGGTTGGTTTTGTTGTTCGTTACATGAAAAATTAATGATCTTGAAAGTATTACCATGTTTATTTTAAAGAAACTATTTTCTACATTTTAATTAAAAGTTATAATTCACCATCTTTTGACCAAGTTATCTTAAATCTTAATCTTATTGGTAATGGGTATTGGGCCAGATTCAGAGAGAAATACAATCCTTACTTAATGCAAACAGTAAAAATATCAGCATTTCCAGAGATATGGTTCAGTTCAATTCATGTGCTGTACTAACTCTGCCTTTTAATTAGAAATATTCTCCTACTTATGCAAGAATACTGGGGAAAAAAGGGCATTGTCTTCCTCATTATGTATTCCATGCGAATCACAAATGGACAAAACCAGGCATAATATGATGACTGTTTTGTTATTAAAGCACTTTAATAAGGTTAATGCGTCCATATGAATAGTTTTCAAAATAAGTTTCTGTAGTTTTGAAGGTATGCTCTGGTCTAGTATAGTAATAAAGAATTTCCCTGTGGGGAAATAGTCAACCTTTTAATTTTGGCATGCAGAGTTCTCCTTTATTTTCCATTTATAAAAAGCCAACCAAATGTACAGTTCAAGATGCTTTATAAAAGTAATTCTCCTTACGTTCTAGTTAAAAGCTGTCTTATTGTGCGTATCCGAGGAAAAACTGAAAAAATACTGACTTTATATGCAAAACAATGAGTGAAAAGTAAAAATAAAATATAGACCGTAAAGGACAATTTATGCTTTGTTAAAATGTAGACCTGAGCAATTTTTTTTTCTGCTATGACTTTTCATAAAGGAGATCTGAAGCTGCACTGCAAGCAGTAAGGTATCTAGAAGAAAAGAAAGAAAATCCTACTGACTGCATGCAAAACTGCAGCAAGTAGGACCTTATCTATATGCATTACTTTGATTTCAAATTATTTTTAGCATGGCTTTTATTGTACTCATTGTTACATACATAAATCTTTAAAGTAATACATTTTGTAAGAAATGGTCATAAAAATTTACAGCCAGTAACTTTTCCCCTGTCCCTTACAATGATATTCTACTAAAACCATTAAATGGTTCTCATTAATGCCCTTTAAATGATTGTGTAATGACCCACAATCGCTTGTAAGTGAACAACCATTAAAGAATTACCAGTTCTTAGCATGCTTTTAAGTACAGTTTAAATACATGGGAGGTAACGTATAATATATTAGAAAAAGTATTAAAATTGAAATTGTAAAAACACGATTGCTACAAAAGAAGGAGTAGGTGGGAGGCCTCCCCTGCACTGACCATAGCCCTCAGAGAACACAGAGGGTTTCTTGTTGCGCGTAGCATTTTTTGCAGAAATGCATCTGTATTTATTTCTTTTCTAGAATCACTTGGTTTTATGAGCCTGATATTGAAATGATCTATAAGGAGTAAAATGACAAAAAAAGGATGATTTCCATATAAATATGCTGAAATCAAAATCCTAGGCATACCTGCTAATGACTGTTATTGGGAAGCGTGACCCACCTGGTACTTTCAAAGGGCAGCTTTGCTCTGAGCCCAAAGACAAAAATAGAAGTCATTTCAGTGTTTTTGAAATAGGAGAAAGGGACATCCACGTGCACAGCTGACCTTGAAAAATCTCAGGGATGTTCATATCTGGATGTGAAGAAATGTGAGTGATTGAAAAGACATTTTTAATAAAGAGCAATAATTTAATGGGGAGTCACAGGCGATTTGCAAGATCTTGCCATCGCAATTCCAATTTGACCCGGTGCCGGGATCCTGGCTGTGGCGCTTCACAGTACCAGGACGAGGGAGCTTCAGTGGCAGCTCTGCGGGTTGAAAGGGGCATTTTGAAACCGTGCCATTCTCTAATCACAGTGTATGCCAAAAGCTAAATTGCCTTTCACATTTTGTAAATGGCTGTTTAGGTTTATAGACATGTGTAGAATGTCCATACCCAATGTATGTACTCATTTCAAGGTCTGGCCTTGCTGGTTGGATGGAAAGCTATATCTGGCAATATTTCACAGCTGTCCTATCCACCACTGCTTCTTTCTGAACTCCAGTTCTTGTACTGCAGAGGTAGAACACGTGGAAATACACCTAACGATACTAATACATTTTCTTCTTGCTAATTTGATTCTATTATGCCTACAATAACGGTACTCTTTGTTCAGCCTCGTAACCTTAAAATTGTATCTGAGGAAAATGAATTTCTGCTTCTCCAAAGCAAGATTATTAGGAAGTGAAACCCTCATTACCCGGTGTTTCAGTAGTTTTAGATCCTTTGTAAACCAGCCTTTGTCTGAAACGCTCTGTACAGGTAGCTTTTGTAACCCAAGTGCTTTGCTTCCGGGCAAATGGGCAGATTTTACTCAAATTCTCAAGGCTTCAGGTTGCAATGAGGAGAGTCATACAACATTGAAAATCAAGCGTGTTGTGGATTTTTTGTTTTGGTTTTGGGTTGTTTTTTTTTTAGCTGAAAGTTAAGTCTTTTGACTTTGTTCTTTGTTAGCAGCCTGGCTAGCCTGTTGTTGGCTTCAAGTGCAATTGATTTAATTCCAGATCACTTGGTTCAACAGGGATTTGGATCTAGAGCTCCAACACCCTGGTGTCCAAACCACCAGGATCCGGGTTTTTTTCCAAGGAGTGCTCTCTCTTTTTCAGTCCTTGAGACAAATTCACTGAAACCAGTGTGTGAAATATTTCAGTTCCATGAAATTTCATCTAATCAAAATGTTCTAGGTGGTTATGCCCACTGCTGAGAGTATCTGACCACTAGTTTCCAAGGCAGCAGGCAGCCTAAGATCACATTAGACTTCACAGAGTGCTTGGATACACACGTTTCAGTAGCAGCAACAAATGCTTTCTGTCATGTTAGGTTTGCTAAGAACTGGATCCCTTCTTCTCCTTACCGCTGTAATCTACGTATTTGTCATCTCCTCATGTGCCTAACTGTACCAGATATAGTTGCCATACCAGAGAGATATAAAATAAAAAAGATGCCTTCTTAACATATGAGACCAATAGAGTTTCATAATGTTGGTTTTATGCATACTTTTTCGTGCCTTTTTTTTTTTTAACCTTCTAAACTGAATTACACTCACTGGTCCTTACCTGCATCCTCATCCTAACAGATTGCAATCCAGGTATAGTGCAGCCATATATTTAACCCATCTGTCAGTACAGCTGACTTGGATATTTTTAGAACAACAATCACCATGGTAGCTAGGTCTAATATCTTATCTGTGCATCCTGCATCAGAGCAGCTAATTTGTATACTACCGAATAGGTCCCGGGTAAGATACTGAGATGAGGATATCTCAAAAAGTTTTCAGAGAAAAAATTCTGTGCAACAAACTTCCCGTCAGAGCCCAGGCTTGGCCACAAAAGAGTCTAGAATGAAGAATATGCCAGTAAAGCTGTAAATTCATATGCCTGCATGGGCAAGGATATATGGGTCTGGAAAGATATCCAGGCCCTCCAACCTCAGGTAATGAGCAACCTCACCCATTACTCCTGAGGGCTCCAAACATGAGGAGGGAATTTTAAAAATAGCTGAGAGAGGATAAAATGTGCTTAAAATATGCCATGGAAAAGAAGATATGTGGAGGATGGTGCAAGAGACAATCGGATGCTGTTTCTGAAAGAGGAGAAAGGGGGTTTTGGTGGGGAAGAGGTAGAGAAGAACATGTATTACCAGGAAGCTGACAATACTGCAAAATGTCATGCCACCTCAGGCTTTCTGTCAAAATACTTCACCTGGCAAGTCATGCACGCTAGTGCAGGAACAGAAAATGATTAGTGTACAATGAAGCCGTTCTCACGGAGTGGCGTTTTCTGAGCACTTTGCAGCAGGGGAAATGACAAAGGCGCTGGGCAATGGAGATGTTCATATCCAAGCCAAGACAGTGAGAGGGAGTTCTCAGACTTTCAGTTCGGGGCACTCTGTGTTTGCCCTCCCATCCTTCCTCAAGTAATGAATTAATCAGGAGTGCTGCATGTACAGCTAAATCTTTGAATGTATATTTTTCTCATTGTTACGTAGACAGGGCTACAAAAATGGACAGCCAACTTTGGTCCTGTTTTGCAGAGGTGCTTGGAAGCCTAAAGAGAACCATCCTGGAGGGGTTTTCTGGAGTAATTAAGTATATTAGGAATAAGTACATAAACGAATATGAAAAGTCTGTCATGCTAAGGTGCACGATACTTTTGTAAATCTAGCACTTTAATTATGTCTAAATAGCATAATGCATTTCTGTGCAGAGATGTCTGAACTCGTTCTGAATGAACCAGCCTTGCTACCAGAAGCAACACTTAGGCTGAGATGTGTTGTGTTGTGGTACTACGTCCAGACTATACTTGGCGCTCGGGGTAGCTTTTTCAGCGCTAGCTCTCAAATATCTCTGCGTGGCACTGCATGGTATTATGTAGATGTACTTCTGTGGCTATTTTAAAGTAATGGCACTCAGTGTTTCTGATCCAACCTATTATTCATATTGCAAAGAAGAAAAGGGAAGGTTAAAAAAAAAAAGCTTGGCTTTTAGTCTGGATATCTGGATTTGGTGGGAAAACTGATGTTCTAAAATGTATTTTTATATATATATATTTTATTAGACCACAGTGAATTGGTACCCGAAGGAAGAAAATTTTATTTGTTTAAGTCTGTCTATGATGAACACAGTTCTAGTATTTCAAAGTCTATGTACTGCATACTGAAAATAGGCTTTTTGCCAAATGGGAATTGAAATGCATATACGTATTACACTATTTGCCTTAGAAGAAATTAATTTTCAGCCAGAAGCAGATAGGATTATTTAATATTTATCTTTAGCTGCAGGAAGATGAATCTATTATTTTATACATTTATTTTGTTATTTTATATGTGGTGTTCATCCAGATTTTCCTATAGGAGGTGCTGATGTACTCTTGTCTATACTACATCAAGGTTAAAGAGTCTCCAGTTGTTAAATTTCTACAACTAGTGCTGCCTGGTGATCACCAGCAGAGACCGTAATTTTCCTTGAGAAGTATGCTAAGGTTTATCACAAGGGTGTGCACATACATGTATCTGAGAAGTGCAGGGAGAATTGGGAAGGGAAGTGATTCTTTTTCCTAGTTGCTTTCACCGTTAATAATACTGGGAAGTTTAAAATATCTACAGCATTAAAATTAAGCAAAGAAAATGGAACAATGTTGTATGTCAAAGTTGACTGATTTAGTGCCGGTGAGAGAACGGACTGGAGTGCATAAAGTTACAGTATCACAAAGTACCATGTAGATGGGGACTGTTAAATATCAATGGAGCATTACCCTGCACTGTCAGCAAACTTTAGTATGACCATAGTGAGAGATGCTAAAATGTCATTTCATGGACCACGTTATGTGCTGCTTACAATGAATATTTCGTCCATGGTTTATTACGTTTTTGATAAATTGTAACTTCCTGGACAAAAATTTGGTTAGCTTATCTCTAGTGTCATTTAAAGATCTTTAAAGAACTGATTTTGCCCCAAAGAATCATTTAGCGGCAGCCTGTAGCCATGTGGTACTAATTTAAATTACTGTAGCAATGGCAAGTCTCCTTCCTGAAATTAATAAATGCAATTTATAAGGAATGTTAAGTAACAACTAACAACTTAATGCTTTGTGAATTTCAGCCAAACTGATTAAATAATTAAAGTAAATTTGTAGAGTTAGGGAAGAAGCTTCACCAGAGGAAGGGAGCAACACTTTGGAAATTGTATGCGTTCATTCAGACACATGGCATGGATAAATTTCACACAAATGGGTTAGCTGTGCTAACAAGAGAATTTCAGAGTTAATTCTAAACCTGCCTTGTCCCACTAACATGAAAGATCTTTTGAAGTAGCTTAGGTTATTTAAACTGTAGTACCAGAATAAAACCACTTCACAGAGAAGTTGATAGTACCAGAAGTGCAATAATGTCAAAATGGAGGACTTGGTAATTAAATGGCTTGGATAGCGTGCTCTGGCCTGTGAATGATGTCCAGCAAATGTGTCTTCTGGAGGAACCGCATGACTAGAAAACATAAAGGGAACTTGTGAAGAATTTATGCTAGGGATGAATTCTGAATTGCCAAGAGGAAGACATGTGGGAGACTTCTTCACTTAGCAGAGTGATGCTTACCTGGAGAGGAGGAAGGCGTAATGTTTTAAATTTGGCATAACCTGGCTCTGCACAGCACGGTGGGGCGGTGGTGGAGTGGGGTGAGGGAGGGACTTGTGTGCTCTCAGAGTTCATTCTCTGTTCTCAACATCATGTGATTTGGAAGAAAATTTTCATTTTTTTTAAACCCCAAGGATTAACTTCATCATCCAGCTTTTGTATGTTCATCCAGCATAAATGCTTTTTGTTTTTTTCCCTGGGTCGCTGTGTGACTCCCAGTTTGTCTGCCTCAATTCTCCACCCAGGGCTTTCTATACAGCATGAACAGCAGCGTAATGAGCAGCAGTGACTGAAGTTTTAAAGAATAATGTGGGATTTTTTTTTTTGGAGATTTTGCAGATCCTCTGTTCAGGAAGTTGCAGAAAACTATATTCTATTATGAATATTACCTTCATTTCCTGCTGGATACCACGGGGCCGAGTCCCGCACATTGGGGAATTCTGTTTTTCAGTTGTCTGAACCGTAGCCTGAAAGTTATCTTGAGTCGCCGCTGTTTTTCCAAGGGAAAACAGGATGCTGTTTCCTGTTAAACTGTGCCTGCTCCAAGGCAAGTTGCAAAAAGGAATTGCTTCTCCATTTGTCTTGCATATTTCTGGTGACTCAGATGCAAAACCCGATAGCTGAGCTACGAAGCTGGCTGGTGCCTTTGCCTTTCGGTGTGTTAATTTGGGCATGTGGAGTTGAGTAAGAAGTGCCAAGCTGCCAGTGTTATGTTAGGATTACTAACGTGCATCACATTTTAATGTGTTCAACATATATAGGTCATGCTTTCCATGCCACGTTGAGAAGGTAATAAAGAAAGTGAGAAGAAAAGCAGAAAACTTGAGAGTCAGAGGCTTGTTTAATCAGATTTTTTTACTACCAGACCCGTTTTTCAGTCCTACAAATGGAATATAAGGAGAGTCAGAAATACCAGTGAAAAAACATCAAATATTTAAGGTTGCAGGATTTAATAATAGAAATCTTCAGCATGACTTGCAGGGCCACATGGTGTGTGCTGTTATCCATTCAAAATAAAACTAATAATCATGGCTCTGGTAATGCTTTGAAACACACAGCTCTTTGACAATTTTCACATTTTGCTATTATTGAAATGTTTAAAGGTTTTTAAAACCAAATAGAACTATATATTGAATTCAGATATCTTTCCAAAAACTTTTCCTGCAATTAAATGATTTGTTATGTGACTTTCATAGACCAATATTATGCTATCAATAAGGAGAGAGTGCATTTCATGCTACAGACTTAAAAAAAACCCAAACCCTGAAGCCCTTCACTTTATGGTAAAACTGAGTGGCCAGAATATAAATAATCATGAAATATTGGATGTTTGTATAAATAATCATCAAATATTAGCTATTTCATATTTATGTTTTAAAGAAATTTTACTGGATGTTCATGACACTCACTAAAAATATAAAAATTCAGGTAAAATTTTTACAAAATGGCTAATTCATACATGAGCATTTGTCCTAAATTAAATATTGAGCAATGAGGATGGGATTAGGACATTTTCCTGGATTTTTTGAGATGTTTCAAGAGGTATGTAGGATCTCTCTGATGGTGTCTGATTTTTAACTCTTTGGCATAACAGACTGAGTGAAGGAAAGAAAGTCTTTTTACAGGATGCTGCTACGTGTCTCTAAGCCTGGCTGATTCATATATGTGATTTCACAGCTCTTTGGCTATTTCAAACCTGAAATAATCTTCCCATCACTGTATAAATGACACTGATCAGGGCCTTAAAAATAGTTAAGTGGAGTTGCTACTTAATGTTGTCATTCTGGTGAAACATAAACCCTGAGAGAGAGAGAGGTGTCATTTGAACACACTTTTTGAGGAAAGGAGAGGTTCTTTCTAAAAAGGATAATGAAAAATCCTAAAAAAAAAGTAAAATTAAAAAAAGGCAAGGAAAAAATAGCGGAAGGAAGAGAAACTGTTCAGTTGACATCTTAGTGCAAAATCAGAGTCAATGTATTTTGTGTATGGTTATAGAAATAATTTTTGGGGTGCTAGTCATGACAAATGTACGTCATGACAAATGTACGTCAACAAATGTTGACATACAACATTTTTCCTTTTTAATAGTTCAATGGAAAGACAATAAAAAATGTATTTTGGAACAGCTGAAATGTTTTGTTCTACCCAAAATAAAATGATGGATTTAATTCTCGGTGTATTCCTTTTCTTATGGTTTAACTTGAACGTATGCAGAAATAAAATTGAAATATATCATTATAAACACAGAAAAATAAAACATTTAGACCTTTTTCAATTAAAAAAACCAACAAACCTCCAGCCAAACGTTCAGAAAAATTGTGAATGATTGAAATAAAATTCAGAGCAGTTCAGATCGTCATAGAATTTTTCTATACCTTTGATAGCCTTATTGTAAAATCACTGCATTCAACGCGTTTGCGTGATGTTAGTAGTTTCCAGAGAAACAATTAGAAATACTGTATCAATTCTTTTTGGTTTGACAATTGTATAAATTTTAAATAATGATTGGAGCTTTGGCCTTTTACAGTAGAAGGTGAGAAGGGCTCAGCTGAGCTTAACGGAAGGTGCTGAGCGTGGAAATAGGGTTCGATATTAGATTCTCACTGAAATGTAGCCAGTGTTGGGTGGAAAAAAAAACCCTATGGCCAGAGTTTGTCAGGGTTCAACTCTTCTGCATTGTGTACCTTGAGATTCATCATTAATGTGTCCCCTGCAAGCTTCTGCTTACAGATGTCCTCAGTATGCAGTACTGGCATCTTATTCTACCTGATGTGTTTATCCTTTTCAGTAAGTCTCTTAAATCAGGTGAAGCAGCCCTTTGTACTGACTACAGGTGCTGACAAAATCGTGTGCGTATTTGTACGCTGCCAAGGAATAGCTACAGTCAAGAAGTGGCCCTGTACTTGAAAACAGTTGGTATTATGCTGCATGTGTTCATAATGATGTATATAATATAGAAAGATAAATTGTTTTCACATGAATGCAAGAATAAAACAAATGACCTGCATGTAGTCACTGTATCTAGTAGTTCCAGCTCATTTCTCTGTTTACCAGAACACCTTTTTTGGTGGTTCATCCAGCATCCCTGACAGTTATGTCTGAGCTTTTCTCCTTTGTCTACTTCCATACAATTTCACTGATGGCTCTGAACTCGGGATGATAATCCTGCTGCAAGATCTTAGCCTATATGAACTGTATGGTTCACTTACGCAGCCACTCCACGTCACCACCATATAAAGAGTTTCATGGCTGTAACAATTAGGAAAGCATCCTGCCAAAAAGTACATAAAATCCTTGTCTTCAGTCCTTTCGTATAACAGTTGATCAGACCATGGCTTGGAACAGCTGCAAACTGAAATGCTCTGTATGGGGTTACTACCACTTTAGCTTAAAACGCATTCGCACATGCAACGCCTCGTGTGCTTAAGTGAGTTTTTGTGGTTAATAGAGATTTAAAATTGCAAAGTCAGACATCAAGCTCTGTAGCCAATAAGTAATATTATAGACATTTCCAAGTTTGAGCACTTCACAGCATTGATACGTGCCTTGGAAAAATATTCTTGCAGTTGCTCCAGGACGGTGCTGAAGGAACTCCCGCACGTGTGAATGCTCCCTGCTGTCGAAGTAGTCTGTCTTTGGTTTCTGCTCAGCTCAGTGTATGCTGCTCAAATCAAATGGCATTCCCAACCAGATTGTAGCTCATTATCTTTACCTCCCCCGATACTAAACTTTGCAGTGAGGTGGTAATAAATCTGACCTTAAAAGCTCTGTGATATTTTTTTTTTTTTAAGCCTACCTCAGGATGTGTTTTTCAGGAAGCCTCTGGATTGTCATGGCACAGGCAGGTTGGGATCTAGAACTAAAAGAAGGGCTGAGCTAAATAAAATAAAATCCTAAATTAAACATTGGTTATGAGGCATTAGCATGCCCCTCAAAGTACTCTCCTCTAAAAACAACTTCTTCTAGTCTACATTATACTCTGTTTAATACTTTTCTGCATGATGGACCTAATTTTTCATCACTCTGCATCCATCCTGTGATGAGGACAAGTACCTCATCTAACTATGCAATCTAATACTGAGAAGGAGTTTCTAAAAGATGTATTTCCAAGTTATTTGACCACAAAGGATATAGGAGATTAAAGAACAACTTAGGGAATCCTTGTTTTTAATGCCAATGTGAGTGTCTTGTTGCTAAATGGCTGTGAGTTGTGCCCTGCTAAGGCTTTGTTTCCATATGAAATGCTATCAGTGGCAAGGTAATACACACTGATTTGATAACTATCACTAATGAGGTTTCATTGCTGTATTTATTAAAGTTTGTACTAAAATAGTGCACAGTAAGTTTCATGGTCAAGATGCCCATGATGAAGTGTTCCACAAACAGTGGTGTGCACGGACTGGGCAGTTTTACAACAACGTGAATTGTGTTTTAATTTGAGAAATCTTGAAGTCATGATTTCTTGTTGTGTTCCCCACCTCAACGCTCAGACTCTTTTACAGGGTGATGAACTATGCTATTTTGCTTTTACTTGCCATTCTTCAAGACATTTGCAATATATTAATTCCTTTAAAAAGGTGTGGTTTTCCTGCCTCCTTTTCAGTTAGTCCAGTTCTCCTGGACAAAGAGACTAGGGGAATGTGAGAGGGAAAAGCATTAAGACAATTTTAGCTGGGGAGGTAACAGGCAACAGAATTAATTCCTAAGGTTTCATTGAATATATTTTAAAAAAAGATATGGAGTAACCTCACTTGCCCCAAGAAGTCTAAAGAGCTTGAAATGCGTCTTTGTGGAGGTAGTGAGCAGTTTGACAGCATGGTCAGGTTTACGCTTATTGAGTCAAAATTATCTTTCTTGTCTGTTGTAATGTGGTTTGGTTTTTGTTTTTCTTGTGGACAAAAGTAAGAGGTTTGTTTGAATGTGTTTGGAGAACAACGGAGACTCTTCTGTTGTGTGGGATTTACCTAGTACAGCATAACTTTTACAATAGAGACTTGGTAGTGATTCCACGGTACAGCTTGATTCATTGCAATTAGCAAAGGATGTCTGCAATAAAATGTAGTCGGTGATATCCCTTTGATAAACTGAAATGAATTTTTTTTTTTCCTGTGGAAAATGGAAAATTTCCAAATTGTCACCCTCTCTGTGTATTGGTGTTTGAGCTATATGGCCTTGCAAGCAGGAAAATGTCTCTGCCTTGCCAAGTATGTGTTAAATTAGTGTTTGAATATGGAGACTTTATTTTGTTACTTAATTGATCCGCAGGACTGTCAGATGCTAGATGAACGCTTAAAGTGTAAGTAGTGACAAGAAGGATTTTTTTTTTTTTTAAGACAATAGAGTAAAAAAGAAGATGTCTCAAAACCACCAGTGTTGAATGGCTTCGTAGCGTCCCACAGCCTGAACGTGCTCCTGCAGGGCACCGCAGCCTGCTGAGAGCTCCCCAAGGCTCATAGACATCCTTAAATTCTTAATTATGCAGAGCCAAACCCAAATACCTCTTTTTTGTCCTTGGTATTGTAAAGCAGCAACATTTGCTTCACCTAATTTGAACTAAGGTCTGGCAAAGCGGGTTTAGCGTTCCCTAGTTTTATATTTAACTTAGCAACCTTATTCTACTTAAGTAATAGTAATTGTTTTGGTATTTTCCTCCTCAGTAATACAGCTTCCTGCATGAGCGTGACGTAATGAATATGTGCTGAGGCTTCTTTCGCTTGATATTTTGATGGCTATGTAGGCAGTTACCCGATACCTAGAAAGCTGAAGCTGTATCGAAATTTTGAAGCACTTGGGTTTTTAGCATTGCAGCCTGGCTGGGGAGAACTCGACCTGGGCTGAGGAAAAGCAAAGCCAGCCTTGCAAGAAGTGCATATTATTGTATAAAATTTACTGCAGAGAGGAGTGATATGAATAGAAAACATATACAGTAGCTTGCTGCATGCTAGCAGGTCTTTTCTGGGCTCCTAAATGTTAACTGGATAGTAATGTAAGTTATTACACTCATTAAATTAGGCCACAAACAAGTCAACAATGATTCAGCAAAATGGTTTTGTTTGTATAGTGCAAGGAAGTCTGATAGATATCCAGTCAAACATTTATGGCTAAATGGATGAAGATTTTAACATTACAGCCTAATAAAACCCCCATACTGTGTGATTAAATAAGAGGGAAAGCAGTAAAAAAGAGAAAGCATAATGATGGCAACATGTAGGTCAGTTACAATTTAATTGTCATTGCACTTCATTGCTAACATATCAATTCTCTGCTGCTTAGCTGAGCAGAAAACAACAACTTAACATGTACAGTGGGCCCATGCCTACTCGGCAAACCCCCACTTCCATCACCTGCTTCCGACTCCTTCCTTAACAGCCGCGTGAAGTCTTCCTGCTTTAATAGGATAATCTTGCTGGAAGCTCCCGCTGATTGTGTCCTCCCTGCGCTCAATGCATCAGTGATCAGTAAATTTACTTCACACTCTACATAGATGCTAAAATTAGGTTGTTTGCATTACAACTTTCAATACTCCTGCAACAAGAAACACCTGCTTGCAGATTTATATTGTTTTATTTAATGGTTTAAAATAAAGATAGCTTTACAGTGGCAATACCCTGATGTACTATATTGGAAGAGCACAATGGCTGATCATTTTTCTTACTTATCCAATTTATACTATATCTCCTTGCCATATAAGGTATAGCTTCATTAACATTAATTGCAGCTTTAGAAACTCCATGGAAGTATTTATTCCTGCCAACTTTTTTCTACCATTTTATATTTCCAGTGCTACTGAGGAAAGCTGCAGGGGGAAAAAAATCTCTGTATGTTTTTTGGTTTGTGGTTTGTTTTTTTTTTAATCTGGATAATTCAGCGAGATCTCAAAAGGACGTTGGCTTTGGCACCTTTTTAAAACATTAGCTCTAAAGAATTATCTGTCTAGCACACTTATACTGATCTATAGTAAAGACTTAACAAAGTACATAACCAAACTATTAATTCAGGTGCCTAAGGTGACATTTTTTATCCAGCTCTGCAGAGCCGATTTTATATAGAGTAGAACACAGTTCCCATTTGGAAGGGGGCAGGGGGGAAAGAAAAAGTGAGGGGAGCAGCCTGGCAACACATAAGGAACTGCAAGAGAGAGGCTGGAAAAAATATCTAGGAGGTAATTCATTTAAAAGCATCAAATCTAAATACTGGGAATATTGTTGACTCTTCTTCTTCCTCTCAAAGTTAAGGGAGAGCTTTTGTGATAAACATGGTCAGACTGATCCAGCAAAGCTAGCCAGTGCTTTTGGGGCAATCTAAAAGCTAGCCAGAAATGATGGCTTTGTGTTAGAACGAGGGAATTTGGTGCATATCGGAGATGGTGCAAGGAAATGGGTATGCCTTTGAACAAGAAATGTAATTAACTTTTTGCAGTCAGTAGCCTGTGTGCTCAGATGTTTAACTGTGTACCCATTTTCTGATTTTTCCAAATTCACGCTGCGATTTTGTGTTCGGTGTGGGCTGATACATCCCCAGGGAGAGGTATCACCGAGCTTTCCCGACTCTCAGGGCAATGTTATTCAGCCCTCTGGCTGGTGGTGGTAGGGGGAAGCCTCGTAGCTACCGTGCAGTGAGCTCATCCCCTACAAATCTTCAAGATCTATCTGGTTCTCTATGAAATAGCAGTTGAAAAACCAATGTGAAAAACTGAGACCGAAAACTAAGGGCGTATTAAATTGATGGCAGCATAGGGAACATGCACATTTCTGTACTGTAACAGCTAATGAAGTTGAAAAATCATTTTCCTTTCTGCTGTTTCATGTATTAAACTTCAGCAGCTCAATATGGTTCACGTAATTGTGGGCCCTGTGAAGTGTGACGGCTTCCACCCAGTTTCAGACCCACCAGCCTCCCAGCCAGAAGATCACACATTTCTATTTTTTTATTTTCTTTATTTTGAGAAAAATCAGATGAATCCTTGCTAGCCTTTCTTGCTTTGAAGGAAATGGAAACCCATCTTTGTAGACGATGCTAGGGCCAAATGCTGAGACAGACAGTGAAAGAGTGGGGGAAACTTACTGTACCATATGTTCCTGCTGCTTAACGAGGACCAGGGAGCGATGAGCTCCTCATACGCCTCCAGAACGAGACCAGCAGGAAGGGATTTTTCCAGACCTGTTGACACTTCTGTGCATGCCTTGCACAAGAAACTGTCGTAGGGCTCCTATGGACTTCTGGTCTTTCTCACTTGTCCTTACTAGCAAGTTCATTGAATGGCATCTGATCCTCTTGGTTGTGCTGTGGAACTGAACAGGACATTGAAACGGCACTTCTAGTTTTAATTGCTGACCTAAAAACTTTACCTAGCTTGGCTAGTAGTACTAAGAAAGCTCATGAGAGCTGGGGCTTTGGTGTCAATACTTGACGATTGTTGTGTCATGTAGGAAAGTTTCACGTAGTATGTGACGGTTGTATACGTTTTTGGTACAACCATAATGGTAATATACATCCAAATTCAGGTATAAAAAGTCATAAACAAATATAGATACTCACATCTGAAAATTAAAAAACTTCCTGTTTTTTCAGGAAACGTACCCTTCCATTTTTTTAAAACAAAACAAAAAACCATCAGGCTTTTCCTGAAGAAAGCTTCCCGTATATCAGAGAGTTTCAGGAGCTAAGAGTGCCGGAATACAGACTGTGCCTTTGCTGCAGATGCATCGCTGTGGTTTAGTTTGTTGTCCAAACTATTTTATCTGTTTTAAGCTATCTAGAAATGTTACCCGAATTAATATCTGAAATTTCAAAATGAAAGGAGAATAAGGATGTAGATTTGGGGCTTATTCCAAAATTCACGAGTCAGTAAGTCAAAATGGTGTTAAATCAGTTTACTTCCCAGGAGGGCATGTCTGAACAGTGTCCTCAGGGCAAACGTCTCACTGGGCTCTATTTCCAAATCTCTTACAAGCTGCTGGTGTGAGCAGGTGCGACTGGACCATTTTTTGTTGAACTTCTAAACTACTGATTTCTTTGGGCCATCCTTTGGCAGACGCAGGTTTCTGCAGGATGGGAAACTGCACATCAAACGTACTTCACACAAGTACCTATTATCATTGTAGTCTTGGCTGCTTGGGAGCCCTGGGACTGATTCCTCTGGACGTGCCGTCTCCCCCCAAAGAGGGTTATGGTCCCTTTGCACTAGCCTTTAAGAGCAGGATCAGCTTTCATAGGTAATAGGCCTCTCCCCGTGAAATAATTTAATAGCAAGTGCACTCCTCTGTGCACCTGAGAGCTCCAGGAGGTTTTCTGCCTTCCAGCAGCAGAGTGTCTCCTATAGCTCCCCATGGTGCAATACGTCTCCACAATCCACACCCTCGCTCAGCATGACCAGCACCTAATAGGCACCGTTGAGCCCCGTTGCAATAGCATGTATTAGTGGCTTTAGAGTAAACTGCTTGCAAAAATCAGCCTAGATAAAATACCCAGATGTTTATGGTCAAAAGGTGTATTGGGAGCCAGTGAGGCAGCAAAGCCCTATTTGGAGTATGCGTTTCAAGGCTTAACAAGATTAACGTCTATATGTACAAGTCTGCAAGGGCCCAATTGAATAGTGCTCTTTCCATACCTGGTTTTTTTGGCTAGTTAAAAGGTAAGTTTTGATTTCTTCTCAGTGGTGCAAAACAAGTGCAGTTTGGACTCCACTTGTCAGATGCAACTGGAAGCATAGCAAAGGGAATAACTGTTGGAAGAAAGGTGGATTTGGTTCCCTTTCTGGAACACGACGCAACTGCAACACAACTGTTCCACGAATACAAGACTTTCAGATTTACTTAATTTTCTCTGGTTTCTTAACGTTGTTATCCTAGTGATGCGACACAAGCCCACTGCCCAGTTATATGGTGACTACAATTAAGGATGAAAAGAAAACCCAGCAACAGCCAAAGAACTTCCACAATTCTTTCCCTGAGTTTTTGATGCTACGGTGCTGCTTGGGCTATACAGGAACAGAAGGAATGAAGATGTAGTTTGGTAAAAATCACGCAGAGATCGAGGATGATAGCCAGCTCTGCAGTGGTGCGGTGGGTTCTGCTTTCTCAGAAGCCCCCTCTTCACTCTGATCACTGAGTAGCATCTGTAATAGTTTTATTCTCTTAAAGAGTCTGATGATTTCATCCTCAATGTATAAAAAGTATAGTACCACCTTTTGGCTTTGGGGGGCAGCGAAGGGCGAATTCTGGGGAAATAAAGACCCGCTCATACGGGGTAAAAGGGTCCATCCTAATGTTTTGGTTTTCTTAGGTACTTGACTTCAATTCATGAATCAAAATAATTCTTTTGGTTTTTTTTTTTCGAAGTAGCTGGCAATATTTTTTTGCACTTTGTAATTTTATCTCCTGCTAAATTAAGGAATGGCCGTAAACATCTTTATTTCCAGCAGCACAGAACACCAGGTCCGTGGTATACTGTGTGCAGGTGTGTTTTCTGTGTAGTCCCTTTTGTAGTTTTTTGGGGTTGAGAGATGGGTCCTGCCTTTACCACCCAGTTTCCAAGTAGGGCATGTGCTTCTTTAACTGCTGTGGTTGGTGCTATTCCGTATCTTGTGACATAATTTTAGGTGGCTTATTAGACTTATGATTGATGACAGCCAAAAGAGGATATACAGCTACTCACTGACATTCATGCTTGCCTTTTAAATATCATACTATATAGCTTCAGATCTCTATTTTACACTCAAGTGCTCTAAGCCCCACATTAGCGCATCTCTTCCTCCTCCAAATTAACGTATTCTTTTAAATGCACTAATATTTCAGCAGTGGGTTTTTAAACAAATCCTGCATTATTTGCCCTTTTGTTTTCTCTTCTTACATTCCTTACTTCTCAGTCAAACGTTAACAATCCTTGCCACTGAAACTAAATTGTAAATATTCCCCTTGCCATTATGTCGGACCCCGGCTATTTCTTTTTTTTTTTTTCTTCTTCTTCTCCTTATTAAATTATGTTTACCTGAATACATCAGGTTCATTTCACCTAGGCAGGATGTCCCATTAAGCATGACAAGTAGAAGGTTGTGAGATTAATGCCCTTCTTGAGCCTGAATTAGCGTGTCAGCATCTTTTCAGACCTGGGACCAGAGAACATAGGAAGCATGCCATAATGGACCTTAGCCTTTAACTGAACTGCTCTAATATTATTCCTATAACAAGACTACTTTTAAAGAGGCTCATTATTGGCTTCATTAGATATGTTACTTGCATCAGTGGCTGTAGTTACTCGTATAATATGGAAGAGGTTAACATAGCGTATTTTTTATGTATTATATGGCATATAGCTTGAAGTAGCCAAAAGGTTTATGGCGATGTAATTGGTAGTTAGTGTGAAATTTGTAAGACAAATAGACAATACCTAGGGTAACCCCTATAATCCTCTCCTTTCAGTTTTTTACAGCCACCAAAGGGCCTCATTAAAACAGCAGTCAGCACCTTAGTGAAAAGATACAGTGCTTATAGTGCCCAAATGTGACAGAAAATCTGCATTTTGTAAATCTGACACCTTTGATAGATTATACAGTGTGAAGCCATTGCTTCTAAGCATTATGATAACGCTTAAGGTTCTCTTCTGAATCCAACCGTGCTATATTCACTGGATATAACAATGTGAAAAAGAGCTGGTTGAATAAAATAAAGCATGTGAGATGGAGAGGAGCCTTTTTTCCTTTGATACAAAGCTCATCTCATGCAACGGGACTAACAGCTATGGTTGCTATTCCCGGCTCTGCTTGTACTGAGCGATATGGGCATATAAATATTGGCAAAATAACTGTTTAATATACAGATGCAAAAAGAAACTCTGCCTACATTAGCCAGTTTATATGGCTGCTGTAAGGGAAGACTGTGTAGAGCGATGATGGTATTAAGATTTCTTTTTTCTGGTTTAGAGGCTAAATTCTGCTCTCGCTTAAACTTGGGTACACCCAAGTGGATTCTGTTGCCCTGAGTGAATCCTGTTGTCACTCAGAGTCCTGTAAATCGGGTGTAATGCACTGGCTTACATGGAATTAAATGGACAGGCGTAACGAAAACGAGAATCTGACCCAATGAGTTTATTATTCTTTCAGCTTATTTAAAACAACAATGAAACAAAAATGAACTGCATACACAGAGCATAGGCTCTGAGTACTGTCATGGGTGAATGAAAGCTCAGTTCTTGATAAGTACGCTATAAGCTATAGTTAGATATTTTAGCTACTTAAAAACATATTTGGTAGAGTGAATTATTTGAAACCGAGCAAACATGAGTTGCCGTGGTTGATTAGTTGCAACTATTTGCTCTATTCACAAAAGGCAACCTCAAACAGCCAGAGGTCCAAAGGAGTAATTATTATCTTCCCCTGCATTTAAGAGATGGGCTCAAGCGTTTGGAGCTGCAAAAATTTTAAGAACTTGCCAAAAAAAAAAGAGAAAACTACCACTTAGCTCCCATTGCCTTCTTTGCGGCAGAGGAAGTTCTTCTGTATTTTTTTGCTCAGGGGGATGGAATGTAGGTTATAACGTTTACTTGGGCTCCAAATGTGACAGCTGTTTACCTCTTCATCTGGTAATTGAAAGATTTCCTTTTAAATTAGAGCTGCCGTAGACAAAGAGTGGAGTAGAAGTCGCATCCAGTTTCCTGGCAAAAATATAGCACTGATAATTCTGAAAGAGGTATTTCCAGCTTAGTCCTTTGATCATTTCAGAAAATGTACCACTGTGTGTTGCTAAAATAGGAATGCAAAGGAAAAAAGGGGGAGGGCTTATATATGTGAAACCCTTTTATTCCCTTTTGCATCAGGATTTGTTCCTGCCTATGGTAAATCTCCTGTTAAAAGGTGCAGAATCGGTCCCTGTGGGTAACAAGGACTAAGTACCATTGCTGAAGTGCTCAGTATTCAAGGAAGTTTAATTCTGATCTCTTAAAAAAACAAAAAGATATTCAAGAAGTGAACCTGAAAAGCATTTCTGAGCAAGAATTTTCACAACTCGGAATTTAAGTGTTCTTTTTTTTAAAAAAAAAAGTGCAAGTCACAGATGCATTTGAATCCAGTAGCAAAATAGGAAATAACTGGAATTACACTGGGGGTTAATTTGCAGCCATAATTATTCCATTGTGTAACATGGAACACTTTAACCTTTCTTCATAGATACTAAGAATTTTACAGTCAGTGGCAATATCAGAAGTACTTAACAATTTTCTAGTGTCCTTTAAAAAAAACACCTCTTTGACTACATTATATTGACCCACGAGGTTGTTTTCTTCAATAACCTGATTCAGATGGAGCGTCTTTCTATTTTATTGTTGTTTTCCCAGGACTATTATCACAGCTACTCACTATTCTTTTTGTAAGCACAGAGTTAAAAATGCAGAGGGGTGAAAGTTTTCTCTTCTCTTGATGATGTGGATGAACTCTTTGTGTCTTCTGCTGCAGTGGTTACCTGAAGTGTCATCACCAAAGAAGTGACTCCTTTTAATTACATTCCTCGTTTCCAAGTTGTCCAGAAATTATTCTCTTTTTCTTTTTTTCTCCAAATAGTTATTAAAATGCCTGCCTAAGAAAATCCCTAGAGAGCAACAAAACCTTCTCTCTCTCTTGTTCAGTATTTGGCAATCAGTAGACTAGATCTAGGCATACGTTTTGGGTGGGAAGGAGATTGGGGCAGCGCAGGCAGAGAGGCCACGCAAATCCCGGGTGGCAGCGGGAGGGTCGCTGGGCCTCCTTTCTCAGCCAGGGAGTTTCTCTCTATTGAATCACAGTTTAATTACAAAACTGACCATGGTATTTGCTTAAAAATTAAAATTTTGATCCCCGCAAATCCTTGTGAATTGCAGTCACTGAATCTAGAGCAGTAAGCGAGTGTATGCACCTGTATTTCTTGTGGAGGACAGTGCTGTGAAATCTAAAGGGCCCTGTTTAATCTCGCACGAGGATACTCAGCAGCACGTAACGGCAAATTGTCTCAGTCCATGTGCATCAGAAGTCATTCAATTGTAAGCAGCAAAACAGGGGCTTGCTTAGGTGTAGATAATATTGAAATCTGGACCAGCAAAAAGCCTTTCAAATCAACTTTTTTACCAAAGTCTAGGTTTTGATCAATACGAT
The DNA here is from genome assembly GCF_964195595.1 of Calonectris borealis. NCBI lineage: Eukaryota > Metazoa > Chordata > Aves > Procellariiformes > Procellariidae > Calonectris > Calonectris borealis. The sequence continues at coordinate 125,635,867 of NC_134314.1, read as the reverse complement.
TGCTTGCACTGCAAAACGAGCATTTATGAGTATCATGTCTGTTTTTTTTAATTCAGTGGATTATTCACATCTGTTAGGTGAGAATTACAGAGTGCTGAAATAATGTATTCTTGTGTTTTAGATCTATCACTGCCAAGGGCTACTGAATAGTAAGTATCAACATCTGTGTTACTTCTTTGAGTTTTCTGATTAGATGTGTCTAAACATTTCAGCTCCTACTGGAAATAAAAATAAAAGTAGTTTCAAGCCAGTTTGATGTAGGATTTCAGCGAAACATACTAACAGCAAACATTAGTTAGGGGACTGTGTGTGCAATTAGCCCTAAATATCATTAACCTAGTGTTGCAATTTATATTATTGAAAGGACATTAGGCTCTTGAAACTGTAAATAATGGACTAAATATAAATAAAGGTACCTGTATTTTGACAGTGATGTTCCACCTCTCGTTCCCTGCATACACAAAAATCATTCAAATGCCTTTTCTTTCTCTGACAAAAATATTCATTAAAAACACTTCACTGTGCTGCCTTTTAATATAGCGCGGGCATTCAACCTGCGCAGGAAGCTTCCTGGAACCACACAAATACTGTGTAATTATCTTGTGGCTCCCTGCTGGCTGCTGCATATTCCAAGCACAAAGTGAGCAGCACATTTCTAGAGCCTGACTTCTGTCTTCATTGTCCCTGCTTGGAATATGAAGCTCCACTTCATTATAGCAGACCTGATCAAACTTGATAGATTTAGCCATTATTCTTGACTGTGTCAACTTTCTACAGCTTTTTTTTTTTTTTTTTTCTCCTTTCTTGGGCTCTTTTGTTTTGCCACCCAGGGAATGCATCTTATTTCTAGGCACTCTGCCTCTCTCTGTCTTTCTCTCTCACTCCATTTCTCTGCTTCCCTCCTTCCCCCCCACCCCCAAACAAACCAAGGGTTTCAGCAAATAATGCTGCTTGTGCATCATGTGATTCAAGGAAAATAAGGCTTGCAATTTTTTCTCAATCGTCCTTTATGGTTTTTATTGACTATTTTTTTTTCAGTTTGTTTCTATGAAAAAAATTATACTGCAATATTGACATACAATAAAGAAAAGCTTTGAAAATCCTTATTTTCTGTTAGTGGTACAATAAATTTAGCATTGTGAGGATTTTTTTGTCTGTTTTATGACAACTTTCAAGTAGCACTTCAGAGTTCATATTTTCAAGGATGATTCAGACAAATGTATCTTATAAAATTTTATAAATCATTACTTTGTTTATTTAACCTAGAGACATATCACTACATTTTCTTTGCAAAAGGCATTAGATCATTCTTCGGGCAAATACAGATGTTAATACAACTGGTTTACCATAACAGATTGCTTTGTAGTTTTTGAGAGTTGCTATGCAACAATAGAGAAGTACGGTGCAGCTCTAACTGATTTTTAAAGTACTGGGTAAAACACGGAGCATTTTCATAGCTAGCCCAACACAGATCCCTTAAATTGCCACAAAATGAGTTAACCAATAGGTAAGAAATTTGCTCCTGAATTTGTAAGACTTGCAGGGTCAACCCATCTTTACTGTTATTAACGAACATGATGAACACAGCGATGAAGCTTTTCAAGCTTTACATTTGATCTATAGTATTTGTTATATTGGCGTGTACATTTCACAGGCATAATAATTGTGGAAAAGCATTTTATAATTCATTTTGCCTGTTAAATAGCAATTTTGAATTGTTAAAACTTTAGAAAGAGATTAGGCTTCTTTCCTTTTGTTTCTCTTTTGGTTGCAGATTAAAAGGTAAAGGATGTCTTATAATTTCCAACAAGTTTACTGAAAGATTCTTATTGAGGTATATTGTTTAGCAGCATTTAAATACTGTTAGGAATTGGTATGACTTAAATTTAGTGTTATGCTTTTTAAATTAAAAAATCATTATTTTTTAGAATGGCATTTTCAGTCTCACCAAAAGCTTCTCGGCATCTTAAAATGTAAATTGCAGAGAAGCAACACAAAGGATAAAGAGAAGATTTTGAAGGCAATCACAGTGATCACTTAATTCAGTCTCTGCATATCCACTTGGCATAAAGTAATTAGAGTGCCACATTGCTGTAAAGACAGAAAGCTTAGGGTACCATTCTGACTCACCCAGACGATAATACATGATTAGAAGTCAGTGACAGATCACAACTGCTGAATGACCCACCAAGGTCTTATCAAGGGCAAATCGCATAATTAGCATGCACTTCGCTGGCAGAGGAGTACAGTGCTATTGTTCTGGCACAATCAAATTAGCCCAGCCAATGAGGTCACTGTTCCGTGACCTTAAAGACATTTCGTGTTTTATTCTTCTACCATGTAACAAAAAAAAAAAAAAAAAAGAAAAACCAAAAAACCCGCCCCACTTTAAACTGAGCTGAAGTTCTTGCGGACACTGAAAATATCCGTTATGAAGGCATTTTTGGAACACGCTCTGCCGACTCCTTAGTTCATCATGTATGGAATAAAGGAGTCGGCTAATGCAGTCTGACCCTGGGGGACACATATGTAATGGAGCCACTTTGACAGAAATTCAAGCATCTAGCGAGGCCTGGAACTCATTTGCCCTGAATGCATCCGCAGCATCATGCACATAACGGGGGAGGGGGAGCCTTCATGCAAACACAAAATCTTTCCTTCATTATGATAATTAGCACAATTATCTTGATTTGCTCATTTTATATGTATTTTCCCCAAGGTTTGGCCATTTTATTTGTCTCCCCACCGCTCCTCCTGAATGGGGCTCTCAGCTGAGAGCAAGAGTCGTTGGGGATGGAAGCCACCAACAATACTTCAGGCGTGTCATCCGCAGACCGCCGTCGCTCTGTAGCACGGTGCTGTAGTGTAACATTGCTAAACCAAACGCACACAAAGAGCCTTTCTTTTCTTACCCTGAAAGACCTGTTCTGGCTTTCCAGCCTGTAGAGCGCTCACCAGGCTAGTGAAGAAGTGGAACCTCCCTGTTCATAGCACAGCTCTCCAAAGCAGTCAGAGCATTAACTCTTGTTTTTTAGTTAAGTTTTGGAAGTGCTGGCATAAACGTGGGTTTTTCCCTTTGTTCTCTAAACAGGAATAGGGCTTTGAATTGATCTGCACACTTGTTAATATGTATGGTATATAGGAAAGCCATTGTAACTTTTAGGAAAAGTGAGAACCTAGCCTTTATTTGTATTCTCTCCCATTAGCCTGCACATATTTGGGCTGCATATCCCAACCTCTCCTGGATAATTGGATCAAAAAGGTCTATAATGAATTGTCTCTGTCATGTCTGGGCCTCTGTTACTGTGTCTCTTTACCTTTTTTTTTTTTTTTTTTTTTTTTTTTAAAGGCTGGGTTAAGTTAACTCAAGATAGGAACTCTAAAATGTTTGTATTTCATGAATTTAAAGATGAGCTTTCATGTTCAAGCAAAAGGGAAATGAAAGCACAACATTCAAATAGCTCCCTTTCTTTTCAAGGGGTTGGTTCTAGGTCTTTTTCAGATATGAGAGGTATTACATGTGGTATATGTGCACGACAGGCTCTTTTCAGCCCTCTGCCTCATCAGTACTACATCACTACGTACATCAATACTGTTTGTGACATCACAACAATTCTTACAACAAGCAGTCATGTTAGAAACAGAGAACTATGACCTTGTAGTTTAGCACACAGGAGAAGAGGTTGCGAAGATGGGATCTACTATTTGCAACATGTTTTTTCTGTTGTAGTAGTCATTGTGGAGAGAAAAGCAGGCAATAAAGGCTAAACTGATGCATGCTTAACTAATGTATTTCCGGTGTCTTACTGGGCATGAAAGTTCACCTTTGAGCCAATGAAATAATTCCAGATATAACTTGGCTTCGTACGTACTACTTCTGCTTTAAGCTGCTGGTGCTGCAGTGGTCATAGCCTTATACAACAGCTTTGTGATCCTTCCTTGTTCCCGAATACATTTTTATTGATAAACAAACAAAGGTTCTTTACTGACTTATGGTTTGTAGATAAAATACAAGATTTTATTAGAGAAGGGAATTCAAATTAAAGATCAGTGAATCAGGGTCTTCCCTAAGAATTAATTCCGACAATATCTTCTGTTTTATTGTAAATACCTAGGCTGAGTCTGCGAAGTGTGTGCCATTGAAACTTTTCCTTGTCTGGCAGAAAGCTTATTTCTAAAGGTCTCGTTGATTGTGCAAACACAGGAACATTTTCGTTCTTTGAGAATTAATATTGACTGTGTATAGAGCGACACCAGTACTCCATATATCCACAAAATCATATAAACGTATATAATTACTCTGAAAAGCTAATCTATTCCTGGATACTTAGTGATAGCCATGTGATAACTTTTGTTTCACTGCATAAAATGATAAATTATGTACAAAGAAGCAATTATGGTTGTTTTTGAATCGGAAAGAGGTAGAAATATACTCTTTGTAAATATAGACCTACTTTTCCTAAAAGGCATTTATTTCTCCAATTTTAAAAACGTGTGTTTGTATGCGGATGAGTGTGGGTGTGTGGATGTTTACCTGCCTGTGTAGAAATAAAATGAAAAACTGTGTCTTTGTATATACTGCCTGTGTAGAAATAAAATGAAAAACTGTGTCTTTGTATATACTGCATGTGTAGATGTATGTATAAGCATATAATAATTCATAGTACCATAAGCTCTTGGTGGACATTCCTGCCTCAGTCATTCAGCCCCCACCATGAAAGTCCCCTAACAAACAGGATTAAAATTCACTCCTTTCAACCATCCTAGGCATTTATTCCTTCCTTTTCATTGAGCTACATTTGTCTGATTTAACAAGATAAGATTTGAGTGCTGATGCAGCCCGTTGTTAATGCAGCAGCCGCATCCACCATACCATCGACACTATGCATCAGAGGGATGCATAAATCAGGTATTCAAAAAAAATTAGATATGCAGCACACCAGTTTTATAGTCCCAGCCTCAGAAATTGAAATGGCCCAGATTAATGTATTATATCTTACACACTGTCCGAGTGAATCAACTTTAATATATTGAACAGATTCGCAGAACAAGACTTTGTTATCTAAGGAGCACTCGGAAGAAGGAATTGACCTGAGGATTTGATTTGGTTCAGGTAGTTCATGTTGTACAGCAGCATTTGAATAGTTTCACATAAAAATAAAATTTGTATCAGAAATATTTCACATCATTCTGGGCTTGTTCATATTGAAGCTTTGCAGTGGGGCAATATTACAGAAACAATGTCCAGCAAAAAGATGATTTTAACCTTTGCTTCAGACATGTCAAAACAATATAATGTAATTTTAATGCAAACTGCTGTTTCATAGCAGAGGCGCTTCCACACAGACTCCAAGTAGTTTAGGTTTATTCTGAAAATGAAAAGCCCATTGAATTTCATATAGGATGGAAACACCACAATTTACACCAATCTGCTCCCAGAGTGTGTGTTCTGTTTGAAGCCATGCAGGGAGACGGTTTGCTGTATTCTCTATTGACAACCCATAAAACAACTTCACCTGCATAATCAAGGACAGATGAATGTTAAGGTGGGAGTGTGTGTGTGTGGGTCCCTTCTTCTATTTTGAATTACCATTACTATTAGGGCAGAGTTTGGATGGCCATTTGCGTGTTGAAAATAAGACAAAAACCTGATTGAGTAAGATGAGGCATAACAAGGTGTCAGAGGTAGTGTTGAAGAGCTGTGAAGCATGTTTGCAGAGACATTTCTTCTGCTTATTCCTTTCTCAGAATTATCCAGGTACTGGGTAATTTGCTAGTAGTTAACAGCAGATGTACCGTTAAGTGAGTGGTTTTGTAGCTCCTCGTAGTTGTTCCCTTCTACGCAAAATACAGAATGGGTTTTACTGGGTACAGAGTCTCCCAGTGCTAAAGTGTAAGGAGGAAATCGGCTGGGTACAGTCACCCCCTTTCCACGGAGAGCTGTTCTTTGGGGGGATGTATCTAAAGGGAAGTGATAGCATCGTGCTTCTTCACACTTTCAATAACGAGTGATTAGAAAGTGCTTACACCTGTAATTGTGCTGTGCTAATTAGCACTGACAAGAAATGCCATATTCTGAGTGTCCACTAGGTACCTTGAAGGGCACTGGGCAGACTTCCTTGGCATTTGTGCTCCTAGAGATGCAAAAGATGCCGAATAGGATTTTAAAATGCATGGGCATCTAACGCTACTTGAAATCAGTAGGAGTTAGGTGCTTTTCAGACATCCGGTGCCTCTAAAATATGGTCAGGGAGGACTAGAGTCTTTTAAGTCTGCCCTTTTAGAGCATTTTATGTCAACCTGTTTGTGCTGTTTACAAGATAGATGTTTAAACAGATAAGGGTAGACTCTGGCTGATCTAATGTTGTTATGTAATAGCATAGACTATAGAAACCTTCTTGTTAGATTGTAACAAGAGTCGAAGTCTGGGATGAGGAGACGAACACGTTGTTGACTTACCCGTAGGAAAGCAGGGAGAAGCCAAGTCTTGGCCGTTCTTTTAGGCTGGCCAGTGGCTCACATTAATGCAATGGTACAGTGAACACAGGAGGAGCTGGCGGAGATGGGTGGGGTATTTTTTGAGTCGTTTGAGTTTCTTTGAGGCCATCCTAGGCACTGGACAACTTGCACATTTTTAGCCTTGTCCAGAAGATACAATGCAGCCTGAATTAATTTCCCATCTTTATTTATTTTCTCTTCCATAGCAAATTTTGTAATTTAGAGTAATGGAATGGGAAAGAAATTGTAATACGTGTCTTGCCTTTTTTAACTTGAAAGCAGTATAATAACAAATTAGGGTAGGTTCATATTCTTTTTCAACATACAACACCCCCTTGCCCCCCTCATTCCTGCCCCAGCCACTTTATATGAATTATCGGTCTTTCTTTGTTAGGCCTGGTCAAACTTTGCCTATCTATACGATATAAATGAAAGAGAGAGATTATTATCAAATTAGCATTTATTGTGTGCTGCCAGGAAGGATGAATTTTCAAGAAAACCTCAGGGTCAAGCAGCCTGGAAAAGAAATCTTCGTTTATCAACAAATTCACCATCCTCTTGTATATAAATAATCATGTGTAATTAACATTAAAGGTGCACAGAAATCCAAAGTTAAAATGTTGTCATTTTAAGATATCTTTTATATTTCTCCTTAATTTTGGAAGATCCAACTCTTTTGCTCAGTGTGTTCCTCCTGAGTGTTGAGGCCCCATGCAAACCATTCCTTTTCATCAAATGGTCTAAATGTATGCTTAGATTCTTTAGTGAGCAAGGAGGACTTAACCACGTACTTCAGTGCTTTGTTGACCTGATAGCTGAATCACCCTGGCCTTTGTTATGCAAAGCTCTCTGTCCTACAAAGAGTAGCTCTCTTTGAAATTTTTCTTCTTTTTTGTTAATTCATACATTTTTCCGCTCTAAGAAAATCAGAAATCATTAATTTTACGAAATCATATTATAAACTTGTAAATCAGTATGAGTGGAAATATCCAATAAAATTCATGCCACTGTTAAACCATTCAGACAATTAGGAGAACATTTTAAAACCAAGTCACAGTTATTCCAATGCATTAAGTATAACTCTTTAATGTTGCAGAGTCTGTGTCTTCCATCTGTTCCATCAATTAAACCGTACGTTGATCTATGAAGTTATTAGCATCAGCCAAAGTTCCAAATAGATCTGTTTTGCCACAAAAGGAAATCCTACATTTAGCAGGAACAACAATGTAATTTCTATTACAGACCCCCCAAAAATATTTTTTCATATTTCTATAAACTTTTATTTTATTACAAAATTAGATTTGAGCATTGTGTGCAAAGCGAATTAGAAAAAGGTTGGAGTGGTGCTTTACTCTCTGTGCTGTTGCAAGAGTACCTGGACTTTTGTGGATAAACAGTCACCAGAGAAATAGTTGACAGAATTGGTGTTCCTTTATCCTGATTAAACTGGCGAGTCTCCTTGGCTGTTTCTAGCTGTCATCACCAAGTACAAGAGTGAGCTACTGAGACTGTTCACAGCACCGGAAGTTTCAGCTAATTAAGAGAGTTTCCTCATCAACTTTGAAGTGGCCCCATTGCTCATGGAAAGATATGACAGTGCTAAAAATACTACTGTCTTTAAACAAGTCTGAAGCTCCTTTGGAAGTAGATATGTCTGCTGGTCAGTGAGGAGCAAACCAAGTTTTTAGTGTAGCCATCCAGGGAAACCTGCGACTGTCATTCTTGTCAGTTATTAGGAGATCTTAGAGGCTGCTTGTTAGATGGATGGGTTAATTCTTTCTAACTGAGAGGGTTCTTGTTCTGGCACTTTAGGTTCAGTCTTGAGGTGCTGCTAGTTATGCACCAGACAGAGGCAGTCCCTGAGTTTTTGAACCATAATAGCACTGGAACTTTGTTTATCCAGTTATGGAAGGGTAGAAAATGTAGGAAAGAGGTGAATTATATTCTTGTAGATGGGCTTTGCTCACCTGATAGGCAACCTTTCTCCATCAAGATGAAGATTCTACCTGGTTTCTCATTTAATTACAATTTGGGAATGCTACAGCTAATAAGATTTACAAGTAAGAAAAATGTGGATGAGAAGTTGCAACACAACGGAAAGGAAGTGTGCCTTCTGACAAAGTTAGAGATGGCAGTAGTTTGCCATTGTCCATTTTGCTCTCTAGGACTCTTGTCAGTGCAGATACCTCTACTGAGTTTTGGAGACTGCAGATAGTTATGACAATAGACAGGTCTCTGGCTGTAGGTAATGGAACAGTTATTGATGCCGGCAGTCTTAGGAATTTCCTTTTGACAATAGGCTTGATCTCTTTATAATAGATTGAACTTTAACTGAGTGACTTTCATCCAGGCACCTATCTCTTCCCAGGGCTAGGAAAGTGAAGGAATTGCTCTAAGCATAGGGAAAGGCATGCTGATAATAATATGGCACTGTCCTTTCCAGGGTTGTCAAACAAGATGGGTGACAGTGTTGTTTTTGTTGGATCAGAAAGCAGAAATACCTTGACAAGAAAGAGCATCACAGTGCTTTGAGAAGTGTAACAGGAAGAAGCAGACGTGTTACCAAATAGCCCTTTTCATGGTGTAGTGAATAAGTTGTCCCTTTTTCTTATTAAAAGCCTTTCCAAGTTGAGGCTCTCTAAGTCTTTCAGGATGAGCTTGTCCTTAGCCAAGCTTTTATCTTGGCTAGGCGTTTGTGCTTGACACACACATAAAAATTCGTAAAATAACTTTACGGGTCAGTTTTTCAAGCCAGATTTCCTTACAGACTCCTTTATCAAAGTTTGAGATTTTTGTGCAAAGTTAGCTCTTGCCCCTGTTTCAATATTAGATTCCTGGAATCTCATTCTCTCTACTTGCTGTTGGAGAACTCCCTCTTTCTCTTTTCTTGTTGAATTCTTCTCAAACACGATAGGTTTCCTAAGGTTTTAGTCCCAAAGCAATCTAACTGGTCAAGAGAGGATTCAGCTGCCTTATCCAATCATCCTTTTTCTGTTGTAAAACTTGCACCAGTTACTAGGCAATTTAGAGCACTCTCAGTTTCCAGTGTATTACAACTTGGGGAAATATGTCTTAATATCTGTTATTAGTGCAAATAATAAACTTGATGTCACTTTCTTGGCTTTCATTCTCTGGGATGACGTAGGGAGTCAATAGTTCTCATTAGTTGTGGATACCTTTGATTTAGAGCTTTGTGACAAATACATATTACCAAAGGTAAGCATCTTGTAAAATAACATACTGTATGTATGACTAACTAATCTTAAAAAGAGAACAAAACAAAAGCTTCAGTCTGCCACACTACCTATCACTTTCACGTTTTTGGATTTGAATCTAACCTGCACTACCTCCCCTTCTCTCTTACATGGCAGAGTGGTGGACAGCAACTGGGACAAAAATGCTGAGTACTGAGAAAGTTAGCGGCAGGTTGAGAAGTTCCATATAGATACCCCATTCCTGGTACGCTGCACAGCAGACACTGGTATCAAAAGCTTGTTTGTGGGATAAGTAGTTTAAGGGAAGATACTGATACCTGCATTCCTTGAGGTAAAGGAAAGAGAGTACAGCAATACCATTGTTGGAGGTGCTCATTTTGAAAAAAACATAAGAAGTAACGGGTTAAAATTAAGCAATCATTTTCAAAATTGCTTTTGTGAAACACATATGGCAATAAAAAGTATCTTTGTATTATAGATTGAATATTTATCAATCCTTTGATAATTCAAGTAAATTGCAGTGAAGATGATTCTTGATTGTTCAATAAAGGTGCTTGTACAGATACGTACTCTTCACAAGAGCAAATGTACATCTGAACTTTTCCTTAAATTCTGTATTCTTTGCTTTTTTAAAATACAGTCTGTGAACAAATGACCATATTTGAGAGACAACTGGATGTTGGAGAGGTATGATCTTTTCCCAGGTTTCCCTTTTCCTTGAAAAAATAACCTTCCTTTGTAGTGCTGCCCTATTTTCTTACTCCCTTTCATTCCCAGCAGTTTACATGTCTATGTCATCCAAAATACTGCACTTACCTTATGGCGCTATTTCTTCTTCTCCTTATATATTTTTTTTTTTTTTTTTCCTGGGCTGGCGTAGTATTTCTACGCTTTTGCGTTCCTTGGTTCCCAGACACTGTAATTGCTACTAGTTCCTTGTAACAACAGGATCCACGGAACTGGAATGCTATTGCAGTTTGCCTTGCATAGTCAGATTTTATTTGGATGTAATGCACAGTTTGAAATGTTTTGTTATAAAAATATATATATCCCTGTAACACTGTCCAGTAACACTTTAACACTGACCACAAAACAGGACAAAGCAGGGAGGAAAAATATAGGTCCACATTCCATTTCAAGTTTGACTGCCTCCCCTCCTTTGCAATTACATGTAAAATGAAAGCGTGGAATGATATTCTGAACCTAAAAGCTTGCGTAATTTATTCCATGCCCACTGTGTGTTTTTTTTTTTTAATCTGTACTTTTAATTTCTTATGCAGAACTTGATCAATCTGAGTTTAAGAACACCTCTAGTAGAAAAATCCAAAGCTCTTCCTTATCAAGCCTTATTTCTTAAGTTCTTTGTGACATTTTAATAGAGGAGATAATTCAACAAATCCATTTTTTAAAAAGTAAAAAGTGTGCCTGGGATGTATAGAATGTCAAAACATCTGGTTCTGAGATTTTGCAGTGATTTCTGCATGCTTTTGAAGGATATCATCTAATGATATCAGTCAGCATTCTCTAAAATATTCACTACTCAAATAGTTAGAAACCTTCTTGAAATTTTAATCAAATCATATTTGATTAAAACTCAAATAGAGACTCAGGGACAGTAAAGAGTAAATCAGTGAGATTCAGCAGACAAAACGCATCTACACTGTGGCTACTGTGTGGAAGACAATTAGGCCCCTTGTAGTCAATTGTGAACCATTGCCTCATCACAAAGCAGATTATCTAAAACAGGCCAGGTGAAAAGTGGCCTGAAAAGTACTTTTGTCCATAAAGAGAGCACTGTAAGGTATCTAGTTTAGATGTGGGTTTGCAGAGGATGGGTGCTGCCATAAGGAAGATGAATCCTACACCCTTAGTTGGGATTCATACTGATGGAAAAAAATATGCTGTGCAGATAATCATAGTTTGTGAGTTCAGATGGTGGGTAGAGAGAAAGTTAAATAACATACTGTGTGGGTAAAGCGTGATTTAGAACAGTACATTATTGTATTCTGTGGTTCAAGAAGTTGTAAAGGTGGAGGTGCCTACACATCTAGATCTGGACCAACTCACATCATCCTCATTTTTTTTTTTTCTCTTTTGGAAGTTTTCACTGAATCTGGTGGTGGTGTTTCAGGGGAGTCAGTAAGATGAATTCTATACTTATTTAAAAACTGAATGAGTTGGAAGGGAAACAACATAGGCAGAAGAGCTTTTTTTTGCTGGAGGACATAATTCTTCAGGTTTACAGAAAAGATAGTTTGGTATGGTGACATTATTACTGCGGTACACAACCAGGTTAGCATACAAGATTAGTGTTCCTGCACCGAATTCCCACCTAGCTGTCATTCACCCTTCAAGTGAGATGAGGACAGGACATTTTAAAGTTGCAAAGAAAGAGAGGGGAAATCCTGTTACAACTTCCAGTTATGCCTTTGGGGAAAGCACAGTTCATTATTTCTTGATGCTTTTTAGGATTTTATATCATGTCATTCACTGTTTTGTGGATAAATATGTAAGTATATATCCACCATTGGTTGTGTCTTCCGAATACCAACTTTTCTTCTGGCAACTTTCTAAGTATATCTTTCTGTCTTATTTAAGAAGGGATCTTCCCCCCTGCCCCAGGTGTTTATGAGAGCACCTGGCTTTAGGGAACCTCAACAGTGCTTTAGAGCATGAGCTACTTTATTGTACCTATTTTATAACAGTGCACCAAATAAAATCTCAGGCACAGTTCTCCAGGTTTTCAGCCTGCCTGACACTGGTATGGGTAGGGACTGTATGATACATATACTTTACTGCTGTGCTCGAGCCTCTGAGTTATGAAGTAGTATGTTTGCTTCTCGTCAAAGATTCATATCTACATTTGTCATAGTATTGTAACTAACTTTTCACTTTTTAAAACTGGAATTGGAACTAGAGAGATATGTTGTCCTACAGTTTAAGGTAAACAAAGTTTTATTGTTATTATTGCTGTTGTTACTAAATTAGGAACCTAAGTTGTGCTATTTCCTGTTCTCTTTTAATTATTTATAATCTCATCAAAGGACAGTATATAATAGGTGGGGTAAAGATCAACCCTCCATTATTTAGGTAATTTACAGACCTATCCAGCATCACAATATATCAGATTGCTTCTGGCTTTCTTAGAAATTAGTGAGTTTGTCAGATCAGCAAGTTTGCAATCTGTATATCCAAGGGATGTTACACAAAGAGTATTAACTCTTACTGAAGTAGAGTGTGTGTGTGTAACGTTAATTTTCTTACACCATTTTTCAGAATGAGGATAGTTGTGCTTGAGCATTTGATCTATTTACAATTTCCTGGGTTTAGATGCATGTATAACAACATATTAGTAAAAATTTAAATTATTGTCCTGGTTTTTACTAATATGTTGTCATACGTGCTGTTGTTTCTTATGCTATATTCCCTTTGTGGCTGGAACCCAAAGGAAGTCATAGAACAAGAGATGGAAATTAGATACCTACCCTCACCTTGGGGAGAGAAAAAAAACTATTGTGACTGTTCCTCCTTCCTAATATCGCTTCCCAGATGGTAGAGCCCCCACCTCCTCTTCTGACTTGCGATGGTCTGACGTTCATCTTCTGCTCCTTTGCCAGGACTGAGGCCTGTCCTGTGCTCCTCTTCACCTAGTCAAAAGATGTTTTCATTTAGAAGTTATGGTTTATACGTAGGCAGGACATACTTGAGTGACAACAGCAAGGTAGTCACAGCCATGTGGCATTCACAACAGGCTAAATCTGAAAACATTTATCCAGCCCATTCTTTTTTTTTTTTTTATACTGTGTTGAATTTTGTACTGACATAGCCCCATTGTCTATATGAGTGACAGGTATCCTTTTGAGTATAAACGTCCCCCAAAATGTTTACAGGTGTTTAATCATTAAGACTGTATTGAAGAACAAATTTAAACAATCTGTATATACAGTTGTTGTTACTAAACAAAATCCACTTATTTCCTTTCCTCAAGACGTACAGCAATTTAAACAAATAACGTCATATTCCAAAGCAGTGTATCATTTTCCTACTTTGCAGCTATGATGAGGTATGAGTTTAAGCAAAAAGAATGGGGAAAGAATGGTGATATGTCCAAGAAAATCATGACATTAATAACATAAAATATGATCAAAAGAATACAAATACCATCAAATACATACACTAGTGATTGGATTGGTGTGAGTGAAGTGAATATTTCAAGTCGTCTTATTTGCATGTCCTGTCATTTTATGTTCAGAGATTTTGATAGTAAATAAAGCTGCAGTAAAATTTAATACGAATGTAAATCTGGATATAGTAGCCTTGCAGTGATTGTGAAAAGTAAAGTTTTTAATATAACGCTTTCCAAATGAACATTTCTAACCAAAGAGATTTTGCGCACAAATTCTAAAATTTCGTTAAGGGACAGACATATGCTTAATACACTTGGTCTAGTAGAGATTGGTAATAATCATCTTTAAATCCATAAGTGGTAAAAATGTAAAGTTTATGGCTAGTAAGTACCGGAAGAGAGTTTTCCGTCAAGTGTTAATGATAAACCTGCTGCATGTAAAAACTACAAAAGGACAGTGCCTCTTTAACAGGGACTACTATTTGTGCTCCGTGGAGCTTTGCAGTATTAGTAAAGCAGCATGAAAGAGTTGATTTTCATTTTATGTTGTGCTTGTGAGGCATTAACATGATGTTCTAACACTTGTAAATGAATACAGCTCTTGCCTAATCTGTCATTTTAATGCCTTATAGATTTTATTTCACTCTGTGTTGTACCAGATTCTCAATAATAATAATCAACTGCTTTGTTGTTCTCTTGCAGAAATTAAATTTCTGTAGTGAGTGTGCAACTAATAAAAGATGTTGCTTGAGGAAACAAAAAATAAATATGATGAATCATAAAAGTTGTATGTAGGGGGTTGCTCATATATGAAAGACAATTACTGAACCAGTGGTAAATTCATCTGATTCTCATATTGTCAACAGCTTAATAACTCTCACAAAGGGTTTAACCATAGTAGCTTTGTCTATATTGCTGTCTGTAATCACAAACGTGAACCCCATAGACACTGATGTATGTAAGAGCTATATGCGTGTATATATATATAGTATTTTAAAAGGCTATTGACATTATCATGCTATGTTCTTTTCTGACCTGAGAAACTGCTACTATACTGACTTTGCCACTTCTGTAAGTTTAGCCAATTTCTTGCCATAGTTAGCCACGTGGTAAAGCACCGCAGTGGGACGTTCAGGAGCCAGATCAGCGGAGAAGTTCACAGTGTGTTAGTTAAACAGTGACCCTCACATAGAGTGCAAGAATGCATTGTTTTCAACAAGTGTCTAACAGACAGCCCTAGCTGGCTAAATACTCACGAGTTTATTTGTAGACGTTTCTAAACATGACTTCCAAGAATATTAAACACAGGTTAGCCTGTATTTAATATTGCTTCACCCCTGAAAAAGCACAGAGAAAGAAAAGTAGGAGAAAAAAGTTTTCGTACAAATCCATGTCTCTGAGATGCTCCTCTCGGATTTTTTTTTTGGGGGGTCTCCTTACTCTTCAGGAAATATAGTTCAGTACAAAATAGCCTTTTTGACTGTAGGTAGGTATATAGGTCAGATTTTGGAATAAAAAAGCTGTAATATCAGGTACAATTTACTGCCTGATATCCACTGTTTTCTCCTTGAGGGATTACAAGCACAGGTGACAGGTAACCATACTATCAACTTCATATTTTAAATCCCTTCTTTCTTAACATAAGTGGCTGTGAACAGAATAAGGCAACAGGGAACCAGGTTTTTAACCTGCATAATATGTGTATAAAAGCATACACTTACTTTTTGGTGTTATCTGCTTCTAGTGTAGCCTCATCTTTTGGCTCCGACTTGACAATGTGGCTGCTAATTTTACTTTCAAGTAGTCAGAGTATTGTAATTTCTTCTATTTGCTGAAGTATATGCAAAAGGATACAAACAATCTTTTATAGGAGCGCAGGGGAGTTGATAAGGATGTTTAAGGCTCAATTCCTAAAACAATTTTGCATCCAACAGTTCCCATTAGGCATCAGAATGAAATAACTGAAGTTCCCAAACAGCTCTGTTTCATTTTAGTAGGAACCGCAGGATATCCAGCACTTTTAAAAACTTTGTTACTTTTTTCCCCCAAAAGGAACTTGAGCTCCCCTAAATAATAATAGCTACTGCTGAGGAGATTGAGTACCTCTGGGGATCTGGGCTATCAGCTTTGATCTTACCTGTGATACTGCAGCAAGGAGGGTCGTTAAGCAGAGCATTTATCATTCCAAGAGCATTTATATTGCTATTGCCAGTTTCTTATCTGGACCTGAATCCAGCGCTGTTGATGAAGATGGGGCTGCACAGGGACAGAACTTCTTTCTGTCCTGTAATACAGAGTATGGACTTGTGTATCTAAGTGACAACACCACGTAGCCTTAGCCTGTCTCTTAGCAATCCTAACAGTAACCCTCAAGATTTTATTTTCAGTTTTTCCTGGTTCTCAATCAGACTTTTCTAGGAGACGCAGCCGGAAGAAAATCTGGAGGTTGTCTTCTCTCATGGAAAATACCATATTTGGTGATGATTTTAAATTTGGATACAAACAGGGAAATAGTTTACAGAAATGACATAATTTTTTTTAGTTCACTGCTGAATGGCACATGGTGCCATTATATTTATTTCTTTATGTTGGTACAGACCTAGTGCTGCAGGTAGGTATGCCTGCCGAAGGACAGGTGTAGGTCAAAGCACCTAAAGGAAGAACCCAGATGAGAAAAATAGAGTTGGCAGTGTGAAGTGATGGAAAACTTGTAACCGTCACAAAACACATCCACTTCATGAAATAGGATAATTCAGGCTGGGAGGGGCCTCAGAGCTCTTTAATCCAACGTCCTGCCTAAAGCAAGATCATCTATTAGATCAGACTAGGTTGCTGACAGTTTTGTCATGTTGGGTCTTGAGAAGCCAGCGATGGAGCCTGCACAACCTCTCTGGGCAAGCTGTTCCACTGCTTGACATTGTCATGATTGAAATGTCTTGAGTGCATAATGGAAGCAGTGCGTGTTGGATAGTACAGGGGTTTTTTTGGACAAGCCTGGATGTAAACAGTGACTCTAAAATCAGGCACTAGTTCTTGTGAGAGACAACAAGGTCTGGCTGAGCGGACAGAGCATGGGCCTGGGAGCCAGGAACCCCCTGTGTTTTCATTTGAGTTTTGCCTATAACTTGCTGAGTGCCTTCCAGCAAGTCACTTTTACCCCTCTGTCTCAATTTCTCCATTTATAAAATGGGGATAATAATACTTACCTACCCTACAGGGTGTTGTGAGGATTAATTAGTTGTTGGTACAGCGCTTAAAAGATGTAAATAGCCATATAAATGCTGGATATTATCATTATAATGAGAAGCACACAGCACTGTAAGAAAAGAAATGGTCTCAAAATAGGTTGCATGTGCCATTATGACCCCCCACAAGAATAGCTTCTGGGGTTTATTTGAAACATCAGCAAGCATCAGGCTTCCAAATCCATAGTTTGATGCTCTGTTGTAGCAGTTAACATTTTTTTCTCTTCCCAGTTATTTTTTATAGTCAGTGCAAGTTAGAAAAACAAGCCCAGGTAAACATATGTAGCGGTCCTGCTTGAATAAGCACTTACTTTTATGATGTTTATGTTAAATATATGGGGATCATTAGGAGGACAAGGTGACATAGTCAGTTATTTTGATAGCCTCAAGGCACTTCACCACTGACACCTGGTTTAGAATTCCAATTGGAAATGACCCAAATTATCGTAAAAGTATGAAGTTTGTGTACCTAAAACTCAAATTCCAGAAAGCATTCAAAAGTAGAGATGACAATGATAGTAATCTGCACTTTGACAACACTTTCTTAATTGTATGGTGTAATTTAGAAACTATTCTGAAAAAAAACCAAGAGGGCTCATCAGGGTTACTCTGACATACCAGAGTCACTGGTGCCAACGACCAGAGCTCTAGTAAGTAATCTCAGCAAGTCTAGTAGAGAAGCTCTGTTGCTGAGAATGTTAAAATGCCCACCCAAGAGTAAAAATTCTGTCTTTATAACTTATTGTACAAAGTAGGACTCTTACCATTGTCATCGAAGTCACTGGGTCAGATCTGATTTCTTTTTTTTTCCCCCTGTATGAAATGGAAAAAAAATGCTGTTCATAGATTTCTGTTTAATAGTGTTTGCCAGACAAAGTAGAATTTTCACAGCACAAGTTCTATAGCTCAAGAGTCCTATTCACTCAGCATTTATTTTATAGGTCTTTTATCCACCCTTTCTGGCTTAAAGAAAAAAAGAAAAAACAGGGAATTTACCCACTTAAAGTAAGCTTTGCACCAAAACTGTCTTCTGGGTTTTTTTTGTTGTGTTAATGAAATCCCAAGAAGACATTCATAATGATCTTCAGACACGGAACTCATAAAATGAATATTAACAGCTAAAAAAAGAGAAGTATTTCCCACTCCAGGAGAAAATATATACTTCCCTTTCAATAAATATGGGTCCTGTCAGGTAATATTTTATAGGGAAGTGTGATCTAGTGGTATGAACATAGGTTTGAGAGCTAAAACTATATGCGTTCTAATTCTCCGTATAACGCTGAATTTGTCTGTGGCTCTGGGCAAATCACTCACCTCTCCATCTGAATTCTCTATGCATAGCATGGAGATATTTGTGTGTACAGTACATCATGCAGTTGCTATAAGGTGTTGGGTTAGTTATGTCTGTAAAGATTCTGGAGGAGGAGAAGTTGCGTTCCTGGCAAACAATGGATGAAGTTTTGTCTCAGAATGTTTAGTAAGACTTCAGGTACCGTTTGTATAAGTGTACAATGCCTGAACCCCCTATATCTCCACAACCAACCTGGAAAATTTAAGGACGTTGTTTTTTCATAGTTCTTATGTACTACTTTTTTTTCAATTGTAGATGAACAAGGAAATTCAGAATAGGTCTGGCCAGTGTGGACTAAGGACTGTCATTAAAACCAACTAGTTTTATCCAAGCTAGGATAAAACCAAGACTTAAAATATTTTTATTTCATGTTCAACTATTTAGATAAATAGATTTTAATTTGTATATTCTCTTTGACAAGTATCACTACATTTTACAAAGTCACAAAACAAACCAGATGGTGTGCAATGTTCAGTTCACTTTGTCAGGAAACGTTCGTGCCGTTTACAAACTATCCTACATACAAGCACGAGCTCAGTTTGCCATGAAACATAGTGCTGGTAGGTGGGTATTTAAAGAGTTTAGTGAGAGAAAGAAATACAGAGAGGCTTTCCTCAGATCACCCAAAGTTGAGCTGGAAGCAGTTGTTGTCATCCTCTAGTTGTGTTTAATATGAAGTGTTTCAGGAAAAGAAAGGTTCATGTGCCGAACGCGTATCTTCTAATAACCCTTCCATGGGATGTAAGAGCACATGCCACTCAGTGTTGCTATTGCTGTGGGAGTTGCAGTCCCCTTCACCTCTCTGATAAATCTGTGCCTGATAAAGTGTGGTTTATTTTAGCATTATTTGTGTATTTTGCTCTTATATATGCTTGCTAGCCACATAGATGTCTAATGTTTTTAATTTAGCTAAGTTGTTAGTAGGGATATCTTGTGGCAGGAAGTCCTGTAGTCTATTTGTTCACTGTAAAAAAACCAAAAAATTATCTGTTTTGAATTTGCTACTGTCTGATTTAATTAATTACATAATTAAGTTCTTGAACAAAACAGGCTGAAAAGTTTATTTTTCTGCATGCTTTTAAGTGGCTTTGCCATGACTTACCAACACATGAGAATTAATACCCAAACAGTGCTCAGCTTCATTATGCAATTCAGTAGAACTAGATAGCACAGAGGATCGTGTTATCCCTCTGCTACAATTTCTGCCTGCAAACAGTTTTGGATTTCTATGAAAAAGAAAGTTTAGTTTTGCAGTGTTCTGAGTTACATTCCCCTTGTATTTAAAAAGAAGAACCTTGCAAATGTGATTCTGGCTTGTTATTATTATCTATGTATGTTGATAATTATAGAATAATGATGTGTACAGGGAGTTCTGATGAAGGGTATGGAGGAAAATGATTGAAGGCAGTTACAGATGGAAGTCACAGATTCCTCTTGTATAGTGACAGTTTCCAAGCCCTGTATGGCAGATTTTTCTCTGGCCTAATATGTAGTTTATCATATTTCTCTCACTTTTTATGACTGATTTATCTTTGCTTTGAGTTCTTTTTCTGAGAATGCTTACAGCACCCAGCAATGAATAAATGTAAATTATTATTTATGGTTTGCGGAAAATGACTCAGTATTTTCTTTAATTCATTATAGTGATGAGAGTATTTCTGTAGCGTACAAATATTTTTTCAAAACATTTTGAATGGTGTAAAAACTGTTCTATTGGCCACTGAGTCGCATTTAAAAGAGCATGAGTATCATTTTCAGTGGGACATACAGAACCCATGCATTTCAGAGACCCATGCATACAGAACCCATGCATATTACAACCAGGTGAATTTGGGGTCTTGCACGGTTTTCTGCTGGTTTGTTGTGGATTGTGTTTTTTTCTTTTTGGGAGGACAAGACTCAAAATTTAAAACAAAACTTGTGGGAGGCATGCAAACCTACTGGCATATATACTGAAACTAGAAAGAAAAATGCTTCTTCAGACCCTTGTGAAGCAATATTGCTTAATTAACCCTACTTAAGCCCTACCTTGTGAAAAGGTTAATGGGATTTTTAATGACCTTGAGTGGTCAAGGCCTCAATTTTACATTTCTTCTGAAAGAAAATGGAAAATAGAACAAGAAAGCTGTTCAAACTTCTGTGGTTCTGGAAAAAAATTGGTTTACAGCAACAGTTCGGGTCATTTCCTATTTTATTTGAAATGGTTTACCCATTCCTTACCTTGGATCCACTGACATCACCGTAGATGTTTGATGCAGCACTGAGTTGCCACTTAGAGGATCTGGGTGCAGATTGCAGTTTCGCTCACTTGCTCGCAGGGTAGAGGAGGGCCTGTTGCTCTGCAGTGACCTTGTGCACAAAGCTGAACACAAAGAGCCGTAACGGAGATGCTGGTTTTGCAGCACATTATACCCTCACCCCAACCCCTTCCCCAGTAACCTCCCCGTGTTGCACAGACCATAAAGTCTCTTTACTTCCCCTAGAGATAAACGCTTTATCACTGCTCTTTCTCTTTCTGACTCCGTGGGTACCAACTGCCTTTTCTTTGAAAAATAGCCAAACTAGTTCATATCCAATTAAACTCTGACCACAATTGTTCTCAACTGGTTTTAATCTCTGGTGTCTGCTGCTTCTGTTTAAGACCCAAGGAACAGTTTGCACACCCAGTTTGTCTACTTTCCCCAACTATACTCGTTGCTCTTGGGGAAGACTTGTGTTGACATGTCCCTAGCATTTGGAGTCCAGTTGCAGCCTGTTTAAGAGAGAGGGCTCATTCACTCAATCCAATTTTACATCAGCCTGATCACACTGCAGATGTATTTGCTTTGAGATTTTTGTGTGGACTTTGCTGTTTTGGGTGGCTCTGACATTGTTTTGTCATACTCAATTCTTCAATATAATTCTATTCAAAAAGTTGTAAAGTTGTTATTACTTTTACAAATAAGTGCCTTGTTGTTAAGGTATAATATAGGTGTAACTATTTTTTAAACATTACTGCTACTACTAATAATTGTATTTCCATTTCCGTTGTGTTGTCTGTCCACAGCTTTCAAAATGTTTTCAGGCCTTACTAATGAGTGAAATCTGAATAATGGCTTTGGTGAAGTAGACAAATAGCATTAATAAATTTAGCGTTTATTTTTTAAGCAAGGTTTCTCTGACTGTTCTAATCTGAGCTGCATTGGAAGTCTATATGGAGACAAAGATGCTCACTAAAATAGAAATTAAATAGTCTTTAAACTTAAATAGATAATCTTACTGATAGGTGATCGTTGCTTTTTTTCATGATACAAACCCCAAGTTCTTCCTAGATGCTTGCAAGAATGCCCATAATTAATTTACATTTTGCTACTTGTTTTCAGTAAGTTGTGTCAGGTAATTTTAACACATTTACTTGAAAAGGCACTTGAGCTACAGGTTGGTTGTGGGTACATATTTCTGGGTATTTTGACTATGAAAGGGCAGTGATTATGCAGCTATGTGGAATATACCATGAACTAGGAGAGCTATAGTAGTATTATGGCTGTTATTCTTTGTGAGCCAGCCTCCAGAGGGTGATACAGATGTTCTGCCTGGTAGAAAACATACACACCCATGCACACATACTAATCAGTGCATTATAGGAGTTAATTAATGAGAGAGATACTGCTTGTGAACAGTCAATACAGCAATGCATTCAACCACAGGGTCACGAATGTGCATTCTTTGAGTGTATCTAACGTAGTATATAGCAAAACACTTAGGGTGCTGCAGATGAAGCTATTAATTGCATTAAAAAACTGTCCCTAACTAGGTTTGGAATGTAACTGTAATCTCTGGGATCAATGGTTCCTGACACCTGTCAAGTGGCAGGAGGGTAAAACCTTTTATAACCCTGATGAACGCTTGCATGTGTCACATCCTTATTACATAGAAGAGTGGACTTTAAAGGTTGCAGAGTGGAAATAAGATGCTGTAAAATTTGAACTCACTGAAACGGCGTAGCGTTTTGTTCCTGTGGGCCAATTTCAGCGGTGGTGTAATTGTTAGGAATTCCTTTCAAACCAAAGAAGTTACTCCAGAGCTGAATTTTGCATTATACTTCTATACTTGGCACTGGCAAGGGAGCAAAAGAATTAAGTTTCTTTTCAAAAGTACATGGCATGAATTTTGACTTTTGCTTCTTTGTGGAGTGTGAGCATCTCTCTGAAAGGGTGCATTCCCTGTAGCTAGTGATCATATATAAATGGAGGAGACTGTACAATTACTTCATATAATTCACACTCATGCAAATTAAAAATGGCCACAGTCCATTGTTCTGAAACCACTCATTACATCTTCAGGTTTTGAAAATGGAACTCTATTCAGAAAATCCTTTCTTTCTGCATGAAAATAGCTGACAGAGAATCTCTCTACTACCTGAGGTATGACACGGATATATATAGATCTGTGTGTGTATGCATATCCACATGCGTCTTTTTCTGTACATGTTGCATGTGTGTATATATTCTCACACTCAAGAGCAGCTATTTAGACATACAAATACTGTGCATGCAGAACGCAGCAGTATATGCGTGCTGCTTACTGAATGCAGCTAAGTACATACACAATTTCTGTAAAATATGTGTATGCTTTATCTATACAGAAAGATACTGTAACCTAAGACTTTATTAAATCAAAAGGAGCATTTAAAAATTGCTTAACTTAAATCGTGTGTCACTTCAACCTAATTTGTGGGAAGCTGTTAAATAAGTCTTCCTGTCTCCCCAAAAACACCCCAAGGATCAGTTCTCTAATGTACTGTTCTGCCATCAAATCTGTATAAACAAGTATAAATGTTTAAAAAGTAAAGAATACTAATCAAGATACGGAAGACATGCGCTGCTTAATAAATCTTGCCTTCAATTTATTTGTCTAGTATTACAAAGGCAGAAGAGATATCAATTAATATAGGCAAAGAGGACCCATAATTTATAATTAACTGGCAAGTGGTTTGTAACAAACAGCAGCACTGAATCTAATAGCCAGTAGAAAAATAACTAGTGTTGATTTGTCCCTCGGCAAATTAATAGAGTGCTTATCAATGACAGGGTTACATAAAACTGCTAAATAAATAATCATCAGTGAGTTAGAGTGAAGCAGATCTTTAACAAGCTTAATCTGAACCTCTTGACATCTGTAGACTACGAAGAGATTAAATGCTAAGAAAGAAGATACACTATACACATTCTAAGCATGCTCAGTAGCTGTGCAAGATCATGTTCGTAGGTAATGAGAAAGAAGGAAACATTTTTATTACAAAATTACATTGAAAAATGATTTTTATTATAATTAGACTGAAAATTATAAAAGGTATATCAAAGAAATGCTGAATTGGAATTAACCAGATGAGAATGGCACTCCATCTCTAAGCAATGAAAACACATCAGCGGAGTCAGTTTAGATATATTTTTGGCTCAAGGTTTTTTCTTGGTTTTATTACTCACCTTTGTCCACTTCTGGTTTCTGTGTCACTTTTGCTGATATTCCCTGGTAGCTCACTTAAATCATTGCAACAGCTAAGCAGTGCACCTGATTTTCAGAATGTGTCTTATTTATGAGCCTGGAGATATATATATATTGGATATAATTTCTAGACATGTTTTACTTTTATAAAGGCTTTTTGTGCAATAAGTCCATGTATGAAGGTCTCTCCAGTCCTTGCTTAATGATAATATGAGTTAGTTTTGTCCTGGAAAGCTTACAGTTCTCAGAAGGCCCAGCGAGAGCCATGCTGGGGAATCTTAAAAGGCTTTGTCTCCAAGTGAAGATGTACAGAAACTTTCTTCCCGAGAAAGGGGAGAGCAGAGACTGTTTTTCATTGTGCTTCATGCACAGGGGTTGGAGATATAATGCAGATCCCATAGGGTCACCAGTAGCTCCTTGCAAGACTGCTGGTAATCAGTTTATGGCTGTGTCCCCTTTCTAGGCTTTTTGGCATTAAAGAGGAAAGGGCTGTCCTCTCTAAAACAGCTATGAAATAGACTATAGTGTGAATTCCCCGGGAATGAGTTACTTTTAATTTTGCCTTGAGTCCTCTATCCTTTTCCCAGCTCTGAGAAGAAAGACATTTTATGCAAGTAAGACTGCCATCTTTTTGGGACAGTGAGGGAATGTGCAAGCAAAAGCAGAGCTGAGGAATTTTGTCAGAAAGCTTTGTTGGAACTTTCAGGATTTTGATCTGGAGCAGAATCTGACCTGCGGCGAAGAGCTGCAAGTTGTCCTTTTTTGTGTATGAAAGCAAAGCTGCCCTGACATAGGCAGGCAACGTCTGGTGAAGAGCATCCTTTTGGGAGCTCATACCTTCCCATCCATCCCTTTTAATCCTCCTCATCCTAAAGGAGCAAAAGGACTCCTAGTGTATTACTACTCTTTCAAGGAAGTTTTTCTTCTAATCTTTTCAAATGTGATAATGAGGCAGTCCAGGTACCAGGGATAAGTAGCTTGATGGGTCTGAATTACCTTAGGTGGTGTTATAAATAGGAACTAATTGGCTGTCTGCAGAGGAGATCTTCCTGGTGAGGAGACTAATTTCATCTTTTTCTAGCTTCCTGGTTGGGTGGTTTTTTTGGGGGTGGTGGTATGAGTTTGTTTGTTTGTATTAGACTGTAGATTTTCTCAAACCTCTCTGTCAGTGCTAGCAAAGAACATTATTAGCAAGAGAAATGTTATCTTTATATCCAGCCTCTCTTTTGCCCCCTTTCTAGACTCTTCTCCCTATAAAGGTAGGGAAAGAGGGAATTTTAGGACCCACACGGACCAAAGGGTAATTTTTCCTAGTGGATGGCTGTGGAAACTGCAGTCATGAGAGAGAAACCTCATACTAATACTGCTTCACTAATTTATTTTTATGCATATTGCTTTCCTAATTTTTATTCAGAGAGTGAGTCACCACTTAAAAAGAACAGAGTAGAACCTCAATTTTATCTACCCACCCCGTCCCTCCCCCACCCCCCCACCCCCCCCCCCCAGTTAAGCCTCTCTATGGTGGACTGATGCTGTCTAGTACCATGCTGCAATGATGGATGAATGTTTCTCAAAAATAATAACACCATCTATTTAAAAGCAAGGAACTTCCTGTTGCTTTTAGGTTAAGAAACATCTTAACCTAAGTGTAGAACAGGTCCACCCCTACTTAGCTCTGTGCAAGCTGAGTAGTATCTCTAAGATCATGTTATGTATACTGCTTGTTTTATGTCTGTGTATCACTGTGATTTGCTACCCTTTTCTATTTTTTACAGATTGTTTCTAAATTTAGTAAAATCCTCCTTCCCCTGCTCAAACAGCGAAGAGTTGCCTGATTGCACACAACTTGCATAAATCATACTGGGTTAAATAAGGAACTAACAAGTTCAGAAAAATGTGAATCTGTATTGTGTACTATCATGGCATTGTACTATCATAGAGCTTGTGCCTTATCCGTTTATGGATCTCCACTCATCCTACATCAGGTGGGCCTAGAGACTGATAAATGTTTGTTTCCTCAGTAGCTGTTGTTTCATGTCACATCTGTGATGTCCAGATGGCTTCCTGTATGGGGAGGTGTGCGTGTGTTGTTGCTATCCACCTCTACCGTCTACTCCGTAGAGACTGTTTCAGTCCACGGAACCGTTTTCTGTCCCGGAGAGCACCTTTCACAGGAGCATGTCATGAACCAAAGTACAGGCTTCTGCAAGGTTGGGCGGAGTGTTGTGAGTATGAGACGTAGCTGTTCTGGAGCGCGTCAAGTTGAGCTAAGACAGTTAATGCACTGAAAAGGAGAGGTTTTCTGTGTGCATTGGGGTAACAGGTAGATGGTGATATGGAGCAGATTCTGTGGAAAAGATGATGTTAACTATGTGAAAAATACTGCTTTCAGTGGGTGAGTACCTGTGGAGAAGTGAGCAAGGAGATGAGGTAGGTGGTGTACTGTGTTTCTCATGGCCCACATGCAGTGACTGTCCCAAAATTCAAGGGTTGTTTTTTGGGGGTGGGTTTCTTGTTTTTTGTTTTTGTTTCTTTTTTTTTAGTAAAGAAAATGTGGTAGCTTCACACATTGCTGTCAACACTGTGGTAGGATCGCCATGTCTAAGGTGCTATCAGGGAGGTTACAGGGCATTCATCAAAATCAAACGGATGCAAGCATGAATACT
The DNA here is from genome assembly GCF_964195595.1 of Calonectris borealis. NCBI lineage: Eukaryota > Metazoa > Chordata > Aves > Procellariiformes > Procellariidae > Calonectris > Calonectris borealis. The sequence continues at coordinate 125,609,282 of NC_134314.1, read as the reverse complement.
CCCAAGAATGAGACCTTTTATACTGAAAAAATGCTGAAGGCTGAAAAGGGGCTAATGTATTTAAATTATCTGTATACATGTCAAGCCCCATAGTTTCCAGAGGAAGCTGACAATTGTGAGTTAAAGAAAGCTTTTCTTAAATTTAACAACAAAAATCTAACAGAGATAGTTATACCTCAGAAAACCTGAGCAACTGAGACGATAATCATCTGTAGTGATGCAGATGTACAAAAATACAGTTTTCTGCTATTAAGCTTTTAAATGTCAGTAAATGGCAGTTTAGTAGATCATTTGCTAATAATAATTAAATTTCTCATTAAAATGTTTCCTTCATTATTCTTCAGGTAGAAATGTGTAATTCAACGATTGTTACATCAATTATACTTAAAAAGCTCATTAAAATACTGAAATATTATCTCTCGTAGCCAGAGTACTTTAAGAGTACTGTACTAATTACAAATGGAATAAACTCTTGTAATATCACCATTTGAATTGATGCCTTATAAATTCTTAATGCAAAGCTAACATATAAAGTGTAAATCAAATATATAGATCCAATAAACCAAAACCTTTTTAATCTTGTTTTACCTTCAAAAGGATTCTGATTATTGTAATTAAATAATGCATGATATAATAAAGACCTAGAATGTGTGATTATTTCATTGGCAATTGAATATTGGTGCTTTTTATTTATGCAACCAATTTATCACAGACAATATGCATCAAGCATTAAAATATTGATACAATTACACCTATCCTGCTGAACCAATAAAAAAACTGTGACATGACTCTCTGCTGATGATACAAGGATGGTTTGAAATCCTTGTTAAATTTTAATATTCTGATGTGCTGGGTTATGCTAATTCTGATATGGAATACTATCTCCTATATCTCCTGTTCTGCCTTTTATTTCTGTGAGATTACAAATCTGGCTTCACTTAGCATGGCTAACAAGTACTGCTTTGCTTGCTATTCTGTTAGTCGCTCCTAGGAAGAAACATTAAAAGACAGCTTTGAATTTAACTTTTTAGAGTTATTATTTTGCTATGAATACAACTGTTTAATTTTGCTGCTGCTGTATCCTGTTATTCTTTCTAAGATTTTTGCAAAGGCTTCTGGCCCAAGTCAGGAATAACTCGCCTGTAGTCAGTAGATTTAGTAAGACCAGTTTCAAAGCAAATGCATTTCCATTATTGTCCACTTTCTTAAGACTGGCATTGTGGTATCAAGACAAAATATAAAAGGCACCATCAGCTTCTTTCGGTTGGAACAGCAACTCTACCAGGTCAGATGTAAATTGTGAAATTGGGCAAAATTTCCATATCTTTAATCTTATAAAACCAGTTTCTTTCTAAAGGAACTAAAAAGCTATACTTAATAGGCTAGTAATTATTTTGCCACTTTTATGCAGGTAAGCTCAGGTGCAGAGAACTACTTATGGCTATCTACTGAGCTAGTCTCTTGTCAGTCAGTTGAAAGGAAATGTATACTTAACAGCCCACAAACAGAGCACTGAAATATTTGCTATTTCAGCCAAGTCAACTGTCATGTAAAGAGTTGTATTTCCTTGAATAGAATAACACTGCAAAAGTTTGTACAAGATTAACCTATCCCACCATTCATATACTCTAATTAATTTTTTGAAGGAACATCTCGAGTACACGACACATTTTTATAGCACAAAGAAAACAAAATGGCCTAAACAAATACTTGCAGCTGTGCTGGCTTTCAGAAATGGCCTTTGGATATCACTGTTCTTTCAAGTGAGGAAAGAAATTGCAAGCTTCTGAATAAATAGCAGTAGAAAGATCAAAAAGCACCAGCAAAACATAAGGATTGTATAGCTATGGGTGAAAGTAAGCCCTTTGCTGAGGGTCATCCTTGAAAATGTTCAGGATTTTCAGAGACCGAATAGTGACTCTTTCACTACATAAAATTATAAAACCATAATTTACATGTCTGATTCACCAAATTGAGGAGCACAACCTACGAAGTGTCGAACGCTCGATTCACTTTATGTTCAATGAAAGCATTTAGTATATTGCAAGATGAGAAGTACTGCTTTTCCATAATTCACCATGAACTTAATCATGGTTTTTTACTATCTCATGAGAGAATTTTTCTTTTCTTTTTGCTAGATGTACTTGTTTTTCTCAGTAGATACTGCTTGATCATCACAAATGTCTCTCCTATGTCGTATTTATGAGCTCCTGTTTAGCTTAAATTAAAATCAAGCTCTGAGAGCAAATAGTCCAATGACCAAAAGGCTGGTATTTCAAGGCATCTACTTAGTTCAGATAAATATAACCAAAATGGGTAAAGAGGAAAGTTTCAATACCTGCTTTTTTTAATCCAAAATTGAAAGCTTGCATAGAATAAATAATGGAAAAAAGAGAGTTCGTTAATTAAATAGTTTGCTTACTAATTGATTTTTTAAAAATGCAGTAGTTTGTAGGCATATGCTAGTGTTTGCTGTTTCCCTTGTTCCCAGCCAGGAACTATGAAGGGAGCACATAATCACAGTGCTGTCACATGTCTGACAGAGTCTGAGCACCCAGTCCACCTAGCCACTTGCAATTTGCCAGCACTTTAAAGCCATTACTACATGTGCATATTGTGCTTGTATATGTACATATGTAGGAGCAAAAAAGTCCCAAGGAAAAAGCATACTAATATTTATGTGTTGGTAGATAAGAGTATTGTCATTTTTATGTTCATATACATGCCTTGTTTGAAATTCTTTTGCTCTGTGGTTTGGGTTGTCTCTTTACTGTAGTTAATTGGGTGATGGTTGAGAGAAAGGACTTGGTAACATGTAGCTTTGAATCATTTGTTTTAAAGAAATAAAAATTCTTGGGGCTTATTAGCACTGAAAAATCTATTAATGGTTTACCTGTTAAAGTAGCAGCCTGTACCGAAAATGTGCACCTTACAATATAGATGCTTTTTCTCTATAAAAGTAGCTGATTTAGTCAGAAAGGTGACAGTTAAGACTCGTTGCAGGAGAAATTTTTGCATCTTTGCAGAGTGACTTTTTTTTTTATACTTTACCATAGTGGCTGTCCATCACAGTTGTTATGTATGCAGGCTGAGTGAGCCCGCGGGGGATCCTAGTTATTTACACTCTTTTTCAAGCTTCGAAGCTGTTATAATCATTCGCTGTCAACTTTGTGCTGACACTGAATTTTACTTTGTGTTTTTTATGCTCGGTTTGGGTCTAAAATACTGGCATCCATACCCTACACTGTAATTCTATGGGTGACTGAGTTGGCCAGCAATATACAGTATTACTAACAGAGCTTTAGAAACCTGCTGCATATGGAGATTTCAGGATTTGTTGATTGTGGACAGTAAACAAAGTCCCCAGGCTTTATGCTTTTATCCTAGTGGTGGCCCTCAGGAATAAACTGTGTACCGTGTTTTATCTCATTGCATTTTCATCTTTTAAAAAACATAAATAGTATTTTCGTTTCCTACAAAGCTGCAAAGTTAGAGCAGGAAAACTTTTTCATTGTATTTTTTATTTTCATACTTGCTTGTTTTCTCTAGGCCTGTGTTTTAAGAAATGCATGTTTTTCTGTGCTCAGCATATGTTTAGCATGAAGCTGCAGATAGTAGTGGAGCTGGTAATGGGCTAATACTTCAGATCCAAATTGAAATAATGTGTTGTGTGAAATGTTGGGAATAAATTATCATGAAAGAGCATGCACTGACACATATATAGAGTTTTTACGCCCTTTTAGGCTTAGAAAGGCAAATTTGCATGCCTGTACTTAAATGTCTTTGGTCTGCAATGCAGTGAATAAACAAACTTCTTTCACATGTGCGCTAAACCCTTCCTTTATGAACAGGCCCCTTAACCTTAAATGACAGCACACTGATTGATTTCTGCATGCTTAAAGTGCGACATATTCCTGTCCAAGTTACCAGCTCCCATATGAAATTTCAGGTACTCTGGGGCCCAAAGGGAGGGATCACACAAAATGACACGACCCTGTTCTTAACTGGACTTGAAATAAAACTGGTCAAGGAGCTTGTGTGCTTGGTCAATGTAATAAAGTAGACAAATAATTACTGAGCAAATCAAACACACTTACACCTCAGATGATTTTGAAATATTATCTATAATCGGGCACTTCTGTGCTAGGAGGAAAGGTTAATAAAGTAATTTAAAAAAGATTGTGTGGAGTATTACAGAAACAGGAGAGGAGTGGTGATCATAATTGTTAATCTCCTGAAACACCAGTCCTCTACTGCACAAGGCATATATTTTAGTACAACTCCTTATTGTTCATTCTACTTATTACTATATTATACTGCTTAATTACCTTTTGTAAGAAATCTTATTTTAGCTTCCTTTTTTTCCTTTAATAACAAATAATGCTGATGGAAATATTTCAGAAGAAAAGCTTTTTAAAGTCCTACCTGCTAAGGATTGAGATTAAAACATTTATAGTAGATAGATAGATATGTATGTGGAGACTGAATGACTACAGAAACGCTGTTGTGAAATACCACAATAAAGTGGGTAAATACGTCCTCCACTACTCCGTTTCTAGCCCTGTTGTGTACAAATGGAGCCTAGTATAGAATACGACAAGAAAGACTGAGGTTTTGCTTTCTGGTAGTTGTGATTAGTTCCTCTGAACCATGTTTCTAGCTCATGGCATTCCAGATAACCAAGATAAGATTTTTTTTTTTTTTTTTTTTTTTTTCCCCATGGCAAAGAAACAGAGGTATCAGCTTAAGCAAAAGAAAGCTGTGTGTGCAGAAACGCCTCATCTTAGCTGTCCACTTCCTTTCTTTATTCCGACACTGTTATGTTCCTTATGTAGAGCGTTGCTGAATGCAGTTGAAATTGATGCAGCCACCATGAAGCCCTTGTACTTGGGCTCACAATGATTGGTAGGTTATAAAGCAGTTGAGAAGTTAAAATCTTCTTACCCTCATCCAGTGTCAATGAATAGGACTGCTCTGCCATTTTCTGAAGGAGATGTCACAGATCATGATGGTAGCAATTGTGTAAGTCTCTCATTTGAAAAGATGGCGAGTTTTGAAATGGACATTTGCAATTTTTGCAGGAAAATGTTGTCCCTTATACAGCATAACAACTTCACTGCTCAGAAAAAATTGCCACTTGTCAATACCGGTAATTCATGGCAAGAAAAGAAAAAAGCTGTGTGTGTGCTTGAAAGAACGATTTTTCCATAAGTTTGGTAGTGGAGGTGGTTCATCTCACACTCCTTAGGTGTAGTTAGTTTCTCCCAGATATCGGAATGCTGTCAGCAAGATAAAACAAAAGCCTTTCAGTGGGCCAGATACATTGCTAGCTACTCCACCAATATCTCTGCATCCACTGGTTGTCTTTAACCCAGAATGCCACATTTACCTCATAAGTGGAGTAGTAGTGTAGCAGTTTGAAATGTGGAGTCTGCCACAATTTCTACTGTCTCTCTTGTGTCATTTGCCTGCTCTTGGATGGCTGTTTCCAGAAATACAATGAGAGCTGCTTGCAGCTCCTACAGAATACTTTCCCTGATTTATGGTAGCATGGCTGCTGGTTAGGGTAGTAGGAGAACCAAGAAGATGGATATTATGGTAAATATTTATAACAGTGAGTTTATTGCACATATATTACTATGGTTTGGATTGAAAAAAGTCTAGTCCAAGCAGACATGACTTTGTGAGAGAAACACAGGCCTGTTTTCCATCTCCAGGGGATATAATCCTGAGGATGTCTCAACAAATTATTTTCTCTAATGTATAATTTTGGCTAGTAGCGACTAATGTTGAATAAGAATATGGTTGTTCCTTGCATCCTTTTAAAAAATTCACCTGAGTGATTCGGTTCTGGTTGAAGCAGATTCTTTTTTCTCGTTTGTAACACAAACATCTGAGTATGTTGTTCGGCTTTGTCATCTGCACAATTCTACATTAAGATTGGAGTTTTCCTGTAACCTTTTCTCGCTTTTGTAGATATAAGATATACAGGTGGGGAAGGAAACTGGATAACATCTATATGGGCTTTACATAATTAAGGCCAGAGCACAGAACAATGTGACTTTTTTTTGCAAATGAGAATCCAGAATTTCACACTATGAATATCTGAGATGCAATACTCTGAACAGGTTAGAAAAGTAATATAGTCATAGTAATTACTTTCATCTGGCAAAATATTTCAGTCAGCAATGACTAGCAATAAAGTAAAATGATCACCTTTAGTATATCTATTACAAAAACAATTCTCTAAAATAAGAACAGCTTAAAATATCCGCTGGAATATAAAGCATCAGTTCTGGAGTCATACATTGCTTTACTATTTTCATGGGCTGTGGTACTCTCAAAACAATTCACTTGAAATGAAGGCCTGGTTCCAGACAAAGGGGGAAAAATTACTTCAATTAAGGATATATAAATAAAGAGGATAAGATCCATCACGTTGCTGTAAAAATAAAATCTAGTTTTTTGGCTTTTAGGTTTTATACAAATCACTTATATCCTCCTTAAAAGAGATCTTTTTTTTTTTTAATATATAAATATAGTGAATGCGAAACACCATTAATCCAGTAGTAATATCATCTGATAGTAGTTAATCCCTTCTTAGGGATGGCTTTGCCTGGTCCTTTGGAATATAGAAATGTGCTTTTACTGTTAGGCATTTTGTTTAAGCATCAATCAGTTCTTAATGCTTAATTGTCATCTTTTTTTTTTTTCCCCTCTATAAAAGACCACCAAGTAAAATGAATACTGTCTTCAAAGGTATTTCCTTGGGAGTCTTATTACATTCTTTAGCCAGTTATTTTGTATTCTAAGGTTATGGATCAAGGGCAGTCCCATGCCTGTGGTTTGGACTTGGCTATCTGCTGTGACAGGATGATGCAGACGTACCAGAAGATCCTAATCTGTCAGAGGAAGTCTATTAAGTTCAAGCCCCTAAGCTGTCTCAGCCAAATCAGTGATACCAAACTTACATTTGTTTTTGTGATGACCATTCATTTTGGTCAAATGAAGAAATTGCTAGTATGGTTTTTGTGGCTTCAGGGGTGAAATCTATGAACGTCACGTATCTTTTAGCTTCTCTGCTCTCTCTGAAACATTATTGAGAATGCTCTTGTATGGAAAAAAAAACCCCAACCATTTTTATTGCAGCTGTTTATAAGTCACCTTGATCATAAAAAGTTGGGAAAAAGAAGCATTAGCTTCTATAAAAATAATCCTTTTTGTGAATAATAGATAAGGTTGGAAAAAAGCTAGACTGTCTGCAGACAACTGTGTAGCAGGAAGAAAAAACAATTTTGAAATACATCCGGAAAGATTAATTGTGTTTTGGAATTGTAGTAAGCGCTGTTACAGACTGTGGACCTTGGACTTGTTCTGGAAGCTATGGGCTTGGCTGATTTTGAGGTCCAGTCAGTGCAGGAGAGTAAACAGAAAAAAATTATTTAAGATATTTTACTGTGTAACAGATTTAAATACAGATCTTCAGTTTCTGTTTAAATATCCACCATTATATATCAAGACATATCAGATGGTGAATGTAGAACTTTTTGTGCTGTTTTAGCCAAAAATTATTTGAGATATTTTACTGTGTAACAGATTTAAATACAGATCTTCAGTTTCTGTTTAAATATCCATCATTATATATCAAGACATATCAGATGGTGAATGTAGAACTTTTTGTGCTGTTTTAGCCATAGAATAAAGAATATAGGGCAGATATGGGCCATTTTTGGTGAGGTAAGAACAAATTGCTTATTTTATAGCCTTTTTCAGCTCTAAGACATTTTCTGTCTCAATGATGTTTGATATTACAGTTTACCCGTCTCTCTTTTGGCAAGTTGTAAGGTAAAATTCTGTCCCTGTTGAAGTCGCATTTTGGCCATATACTTCAGTGGGATCAAGTTTATACCCTATATGTAGTCCCCTTTGGCTGGAGCTTGTCTATCAAACTTTCACCAAGGAAGAGCTGAACTCATGAATCCAAGTGAACTCTTGAATCCAAAGTGTTTTATTTGGTCATGTTGGAGTTTTCATAACTTCAGTGGGGCCATGCTCAAATAAAAACTTGCAGGCCAGATCAAGCAATAAGTGATAATGTTAGGTTTCTCCCTTCAGTATGCAAAGAGAGATTGCATAGGCAATTGTATAGGCAGCACATGTAGGTTGGAAAGGTGCTGCATTCCTCTGAAACGTCTGTGACACTTGGCTCATTTTTTAATATGTGCTGTTTTCCTTCTGGACGGGGCTGTTTAGAAAACCTCAATTGAGAGCATTGTATAAAGGGTGTAGAAAAGAAGAGGAAATCAAAATCTGGTGTTTATAAAATGTGAGTTTGATTATGCCATGTTGCCCCCAGCTTTATTAGCTCTGTTGTCCTACTGTTTTGTTCAAATTCTCTCCGTAGGAGACTTTTATTTATAAGTTTATGTGACTTTCCACTCCTCTTCTCATTCCTTTTGACCCTGCTCCTGTTTTCTCCTCCTCCCTGTTTGCCAACTACTATACTTAGGACACCTAATTCTTCAGGAGGGCCTGTTTCCTCAGGAATGTGAAACGGCATTCAAAGTCCTGAGCTAATTCACCAAGTTCCACAACTAGCAGTAACATCTGGATGCAAAATGTGTGAATGGAAAGCTCCTGCAAGAGGGATTAGAGAATAGATATAGAATGGAAAAACCCCAAACTACTCAGTCTTTTTTCGTCACATTTTTAAAACATAGGCAATGTTTAAACTAACAGGTTTTGTCCTTAGGAATTTACGCTAGAAAATTAATCTAATGAATGCCTTTCCTTTATAATGGTAAGATAAACATGATTTTTAATAATTTTTTTTGATAGCCAAATTATTTCAGAATGTGACACATACATTCAAAAAAATCACTTCCTTTTTTACTTGCCTTTATATAAAAAGGTATAAGGTGTGTCACTTCTCCTAGGTCTCCCAAAATGGATCACTGACTGTGATGGATAGTGATTAGTATACGTTTTTTGTGCAAGAAAACAAAGATTACGAAGATGTAGTTAGATCCATTTGCTTTCGAAAAAGTAACACTGTAAGGAGAAAAAATTATTTGCTAATTATTGAAATTGCTGAGTTTAAACTAAAAAGCATTTAATTTAAAAGCTAACCGTATAAAACTTTATTTGTGTGACTCTTCCTTTGTTCTCATCAATAGCGTCATTGGAAAAACTGTTTTTAAGACTAATAATGGCCAATGCCAGAACCAACTGTGTACAGTTCCCAAACATATTGGTCTTGAACTCTATGTTTGAACACCAGCTGAAATTTATCCACGTGCTCAGGAACCTGCAGGACTGTCGCCTCGCAGAGCTGTTCCCTTTCTCTCATCCCCATTCAGAGGGATATTTGCATGCATCAAGCTAAGGTGTGTATGTATAGTGCAGTAGCATCACTGTACTAAGTTTCAGTGTGACACTTTTTAGCTTGCACTGAAAGCACCTTTGCAGGGTATGATTTAGCAGAAGTATTTTTGGGATGCATCTGCACTGCAGGTAAAGATGTGACTGAAATCTATGTGCCTGCCCTGGACTTGCTTTGAACTTCACTGTATACGAATAGCCTTGCAGACACCTCATCACAGGGTATCGCATGAATATTTATCTTCTGGGTTGTGCTTTTGGAACCATGTACAGCTCAGTGCTGCCAGTTGCACTGCTACCAGTTTAAAGCTTGTTAGCGGAAAGGCACCTCCTTGTACACTTGCGTAACCTTATAAATATACCTTTGAGGTGGATGAGAGCACTGTCTGCACTCAAACACAGTCTTCTCTGGAAGAAGAACAGACACCAGTCCCTAAGTTTACAGTTGAGCTGCAGAGTACGTCAAGGGGGAAAGGCAAGGTTTTCACCATCCCTTAGTGTGAGCCCAAGCACATCCATGGTTAGGTATAACCTAGGCTGAGCTTGCCCATCTGAGTAGCCCAGATCAAAGCTAGCAGGTGTTTCTGCTGAGTTCAGCAAAGCAAAGCTAGAGATGCCCTCTGTCCTGGCTTTGAAAAACTGGTGCTCTGTAAATTCACCTGCTGCTTCTGCATTGGTTACAGAAGAAAAAAGAGATTACATGTTGCCCTATGTGCTGATATATATTAGGCGGAGTTGGTAATGTCGCATCACTCAGTCCACGGTATATACAATAGGGAAATATCATCTATAATGAGGATACTGCTGTCACAGTGAGTAGGGTGGTATGTGGCAGGAGGAATTAGAAAATGCAGTGTTCAGCTAAGTTGAAAAAACAGGAGATCAAACCCTGAAATCAAACCTGCAGCACGTTTTTGTTGCTATCTTTTGCTTTGGAAGAAATTAACTCTTCTCAAAATTAAAATGGTAAAAACCAAAACTGGTGAGAAAGCTCTAAAATTACATGTAAAGGTGTTTCAGCTAACTGCTTCATTCAAGCATGTTCTGAAACTGAAGTTGCTGATTTTCTGCTTTGGACTCCATTTAGAGCAATCTGAGGGTGCTGTAACCCTGATTACCTGGCTACCCTGGTATTGTAGAGATGTTGTGGGTACTTTGTGCATGCCTTAAAACCCCAAGGAAAGTCCTTGCACTCCATTCATGAATGAGCACACAAAATAAGTTCACAAGACTGTTTCCTGTTAGTCAGAATACCCTGTAACATCGCTTCTTTCAGATTGTTCCTGCATATTTAAAAAAATTGTTTGTTTTAAAAGACCTTATGTATGTGTATAAAACTGATTTGAATAATTTTAAACGTAGCAATATATGATATTGTCGCTTGTGGCAGTTGAACAACTAATCTACTTGATGCAGTGATACTAAATATGCTTCAGAGAACGTGTGTCAGTCACACGGTGTGTGTGTTAGAGCTCTTCAATAAGGTTTTAGTTATTTCAAGTCAGTATTTTCTGTTAGAATCCCCCCAGCTAAAAAATAAAATGAAAAGCCAAGCATCAACCTTGCATTTCAAATATGAACTGGAAACAAACCCAATTTACAATTCACTAGATGAAAATTGTTCTCTTCTGCCATAATTCAATTCACATTTTGTTTATTTGAGAATTCATGTATTATAACTCTTCTTGCTCACACTTGTGAATATCTTGGTTTGTTGCATCCACTAAGGCTGAGTTGTTTTTTTTTTATTATTATTATTTTCATTTTTTCTGGGTTTACTTTGTAAGTGAAGGCCTCCCCCTCCCGACAAGACCTTCCACCTGAGGGCAGCACAGTCATCAGCTCTGACTAACTTACTCGGAGTCAATCTTTCTTGTCCCAATCCAGCTTCGTCGCAGCTCCAGGTCAGGTTTTGTTTTAATCCCCCCCTTACATTGTTTGCAATAATGAGATATGATCACTCTAACTTTTCAAACCTTTCAACTTCATTTTACTGGGAGCTGCATCCCTTACTTCACGTTACAATACAGAGAATTTAGCTCTGTTGTTCCCTGTGCCATTACAGCGTACAGCATCTTTTTTTGTCTTACCTTAATGTATTAATGTTAGAAGTAGCATATGCAGAATGAGGTGCTAGGAGGCTCTGGATATCAATATGAAAATGTATACTTTTAACTTCATGCTATTCCAAATGAAATTGAACCTTTTTTCCTACTATTCTGAGATTTCTTCTCTTAAGCTGGATGCTGACAGTGCAAGAGGTAACACCTTTCAGCAGGTAAAATATGTTGTTATGGAAGGGATGTATGGCAGGGATGCTGACAACAATTAGCACATGCTACTCATTAACAAACGGAGATTACAACTGAGCCGAAATGGCAGGCTGCCATCAGCGTGATAGTTACGGGGCAGTTTAATTTCTAACGAATGTGAGCACTGGATTAGTAACAATATTCAACAAAATGCTGCCTGCATTCTCTTATGGCTTTCATTACCAAATTGAAAATCTGTGTAGATTTCTGAAAATTACTTTTAAATGTAGCCAATCTCCTCGACTGCAAGGCTTGATTTGCTGGTGAGGGAGTCCTGCTGTGAGATTTTAATGAAAGATCATAGTGCCCCTCCAAGACCGTCAAAGAGCTATGGGCCCTAAAAGACCTGAAATAATCTGTTTTACTTTTAATGGCAGCCATTTTATATTCATTAAGATCAAAATGCAGTTTTGCAGGCAAATTGCAAAGCTGTTCCACTCACAGCTTGAGAACCTGGAGGCCCTACAGCTTTTTATCTTGTTCATAAGCAAATATGCAGTTAATATCTTTTAATATGCTTTGATGCTTGGTACCTTATGGGTACATTGTACTGGAGGTTAGAGAACTGCATGTTTCTTTGGCAGTGCTAGCAACGAACTAAAGCACTAGTCCTTTTATTTCCATAATGGCAGAAGAAATGAGTCTTTTTTTTTTTTTTTTTTAATATGAGCTCTGCTCAAATAAATTGTAAAGCACCGTGTAGTATATGTTCAGGGTCTCGTAGAAGGCACGTTTTTTTCACTACATTCCATCTGTTGGTGGTTCTTATTATTTAAATTTATACGGCCACATTATTTAAATGTAAACAGCCAAATAAGATAGGATCAAATCATTGGCATCTGGGAACTGTGCTCTTATCCTCTTTGATTGTGAGGTTGTGTGCATTAATAATGGAGTTCTAAAGACTGTGATTCCACCTGATATACTGTATGACCTTAACAGTTGTGATTTTATCAGGGTTTCACTGTATGAGAAAATGAAGGTATTTTGCAGCTCATTTCTGGCAAGGCTAGTTTGCATTATCTTGTGTCCACAGTAGTTCCGATTTTTGTGTGTGCATATTTTAAATATAATTTTTGTTCTTGATTGATTTATTTCTGGTCATGTTACAAATCACATTTTCTCAGATTGTTTTCAGTGAATGAACTTTACCTTCACACTATATGTGTTGGTTTAATTGCATGCTGAGAGCAATACGTTGTCATCTCATCGTGAGTCGTGTAAAACTTATCACCAGCGGGCAGAATTCTGCTCTGCTCTGAAGCTATTGCTCAAGATCCAAGATTGCAAAGAGGCTAGTGAAAGCCCCTTGTTGCGAATGGGGCAGTGGGAAAGATACTTAAATAAACATCCTCTCTTAAGGATGGAAACATGCAGAAGTTTGTAATAAGTGTTTTCTCAATCTTACGTATATGGTAGAACTTAACTTTTCCTCTTTCTTCTCCTCTCTCTTTTCCTCTTTTCTGTTGTTATCCAGTAGAAGGTGCAAGAGTGTCATGCCCTGTTTTCCTTTTTCAGCCAAGAAGATCCACTGAAGATCACATAAAGAAAATTGTCCAGACTGGTTGATTTAAGAAAGTGGAGTCAGTCTCTTTATGGAAGTTAATTCCAATTGTGTTGTCTCAAAAAAAAAAAAAAAAAAGTGCATTAAGACAGCTCCATCAAGAGGGCAGGCTCTCTGTCCCTGGGCCCTCCCAACTTTTGTGCGTATCTGTGCCCCACAGGCGTATTATAATATTGTATGACATGTTTACAAGTTCTAACATCTTACTTTGTGCAACTGCATAGCTTCCTCGCAGGGCTAGAGAACTTCAAGCTTTGTATGTCTGGCAAAGATGAGGGAATTTGATAACCTTCTCTCTTTGGGTCTTAGGGCGAGCTGAATGCGTCTGGCCTGCCAAGGCACAATTTAATGGGCTTCTGAAAACACTCAAAAGGCAGACATAAATGTGTGGATGGGCAGCCAGCCAGGGTGACCTGGGGGATGGGGCCAGTCTGATTTTAAGCAGGGTAAGGTCGTGAAGGAATGTTTGAGGACAAAGCTGGCTGGGGGAGTGCTCTGAAAGCCTAATGTTTGACTGGAATGGATTTACAGAGCTTGAACCTGACTCTGTAACTTAAGAGCAAAAGCATTCCCACCTGTCCAGCTTTAAAAGGGAAATGGAAAATGTAAAGAATATATAATTAATTTCAATTACAAGCTTCACATATCTTTTGCTTGTATATACACTATCTTTATTTCCTGCAACGAGTTTAAGATCCAGTGCAGGAACTGTATCTAAAATAAAATAGAAAACAGCTCGCTCCTATAAATCTGCTTATTTTTCTTTTTTCCTCCCAAAGTTTTTGAACACCTTTTAGTGTTTGAGATTTTGACTTTTGGTACTCTTTACAACAAGAATTTTACTCACATAATCTACTTAAAATGGAGCCTCTTCAATCCGTTTTCTCCCATTAAGGAAGATTTTTTTGAGACCCAGAGAGAGCTTGCTGTAATGGAGGCATTAAAAGATAATGGCTTACATGCTGATTGGTATAATTTGGGAACAGAGTAATAGGAAAATATTGGGGGGAGGGAGGGAGGGGAGTTGTCTTTGCTAAATTAGCGTAAAGGGGAGGAGTTCTCTTTCCATTTTTATCTAAATGAGAATCATTGCTCTTGAAGTTGATCACCTTTATTTTGATTTACTCTGTGCTGCTTATGGGTGAATTATAAACTCGAGGTAATTGAAACGTGCATGCATAGCATGGTTAGCCAAAGAGGGGTCACTGTGTGCAGGCTGGATTTGCATTTGAATTTGGCAAAAGGCAGATAAAAGTGGTACTGTAAAACATTTTTGCTTACTGAAGCTACCTGCCATGGGACTCTATCATGACATGTTAGAGCTCTGGATGGATTATTGAAGAGTTAAAAAGCCAACATCACTGTGTTGATGGTAAGAATGGGACCTGTTTCCCGGAAACAATCTTCATTCAAGATGTTGCCCTTTGGATTTGAATCAGCTGTGTATTATAAATCTGAATATTCGATTCTAAACATAACAGAGTTCATCTGCTTCTACAAAGTGATACCTTGAAGTATGGCAGCAAGAAGTGCTATCTTGCAAATTTGATCCTCCAAAAAGTTATCAGAATTGCCCTGAAGGGCTGACCTAGTTCCCAGTACTGTTCTGAGATAGGAAATTATGTCAGGTTGGTCATTTGACAGAAGTACTCAAACTAAAACAAATTTGGAGGGTGGAAGAGAGCATGGTGACAAGAACAGCTGTCCTTGGGATCTTATTTAGAAAATGCAAGAAGATTTTACTTTAACGGGGTCTTTCAGGCAGAAAAATATGGCAGTAACATGTGTAAAGGAAATTTCAATATGTTTTGACAATAGTGTAATCTAGAGAAAGTGTTATCCCCCTTGTGGAGGTCATCATTCTTAATACAGTCTGTGTCATCAATTCTCAGGACAACAGGGAAAATGATCTAGTCAATACATATGAAACAGAAATCATGCATAAACATGCTGCCTCACTATAAAGTGGGTGACACCAGTGAAAATTGGATAGCAGGCCTGGATGCAATTTTCCATAACTTCTTATTATTCATAAGATCGTGTGATCTAATAAGCCACACCTCAAATTACTGTCCATTGAAGGTACTCTTGAATGATAGATTCTGACAAACCAGACAGAGAATATATTATGATTAAGATCTGATGCCAGTAGTGCCGGACTATCAGCTGCTGACTTTTTTCAGCTTCCTTCTATCAATGCAGTGTTGTTCTTTTTTTTATTTTGTTTCTAAAATGAGGAAGCATGAATCCTTAGTTTATAAATGGTTAAAAGAAGGAAATTTCTAAATTATTGTTCTGTGTGTCTGGTTCTGAGTGCAGCTCTGTTTAACTTTGATTATGGAAGAAAATAACAGGCAGATAAAGAACAATAGGAAGGAAAGGTAGAAATTTCAGTTTCAAAATAATAAAAAAGTGTGGCTGTCTTGTTTGAATATTTGCTTGTACCCCTGTTACTTTAAAAAGTGTGTTGCTTTGCTTTCAGAGTGCTTAAATGCAAAAATGAAAAAGCAGAGAGGAGAAAAAAAAAAAGGAAAGTCTTTGTTTATAGTAGTGGAGGGGTTCTAATTAAGAAGAGTGACTCTGTATGAGGATTTTTTGTGTGTGCCGTTAAATAACTGCCCTGGTCTAGGTCTGTGAAAAGGACTCTGCCCCTTTAATTCATCAAATGCAGAAAAACTGGCGTATCCAGTATCTACAAGCCACATTCCAAAGGGAGATGTTTTCAATTCACTCATTATAGAAAGGTCAGTCAGGTTCAAGTTCAATGTCATGGAAAAGAAGTACTCTCTACAAGGAGTACCACCCACACATGAAAAAGTGGAGGGAGAATTAGATGAACTATGTAACCTAATTTTTTGGGCAAATACAAGAAAATTAGCCCTGTGTGCTATTTGAATTTAAAACCACATATTAACAATTCAGCTCTAGAAGGTGATGGGAACCACAACAAAGTAAACACGCTCTCCAAACCACTCGGCTGTAATGATGTTATTAGTATGCATGTTGCTGAGCCCAGATGTAGCCTTTAACAGTCCAAGCCCTTCCAGTGCTTTTTGTTATAATGGCTTCAGACTCCTTTCAGTGTGGGACACTCGGAGACCAACATTGCGAAGGACGGGATCAGAAGATAATTCGCATTGGCAAATGGAACATGACTGTGATGTCCATCGCCACCACGTCCCATTGTCTGCAGCTATAATAGAGACGCGTTGGGAGACAACAAAGCACCCGTAAAGAAGTGTGGGTTAAGTATAAGAGAAGCTCTGAAGGGCTCAGCTACTGAGCAACCTCGGGGCTGGTGGCAAAACACTTGCCTAAGAAGCAGAAGACTTGAATTTGAGTTCCTTCCAGCGATCTCACTGACATACACATTCCTGAGCATATGCTTCTTTGTTATGGAGATAACTGATGGCCTTCCGTAACTTATACCGCTAAACACAATCCCACCCAACAGTACAGTGGATCATGGCTATGAAATGCTCTGCCCGATCTAGGTAAAAATTTACATTTTAATACAGTCTAGTAGAACTGCTGGGGAACTTTTGAAAGGCTTGTGCAGATCCTGCGTGCTGAATGTGAGTCTTAAAAAATGTGATTAAAAATAACAAAGTGGCTTTTGACTAATCTTTTAGCATTTTTTGCAGCTTTAGTCTCTCATCCTGCACTGTTGTTTCAAAATTTGTACATGCAGCTATGTCGCTTTTAGTACAGATCTCTAGAAATATGAATTCGTACTGTTTTCCATTTTTTGAATGAGTGAGTAAACACTGGCAAGGCTGGTGTTGCATGGTGTGATTTAGTGTGGGTTAACGTAGTGCAGAGGGTATTTTGCAATAAAATTTTAAATTAGGGAGAATATATTTACTGCCTGTCGTGAGTCTGGCTTATGAACTATAGGCTTGATATTTGGCAGAATGTGTAAGAACTGATAATTAGGTGTGTGTGTGTAGGTAGTGACATTTGTTTAAAACAAAGTACTGTAAAACTGAATTCATTTATGCCTCTTACTTTGTTCGGTTGCTCATAGACAAGTAATAAAATATACCAATAATATCTCTGTTTGCAATAAGCTTTAATTATACAGACACCTGATAAAATGCAGATGAGCTATCTGCTCTCTGTGTATGAGGAGTCTAATAAATAGAACTGGCAGCTCATCTATGTGCATGTATGTGTATAAGTGAGACACAGAGTCGGAAAAAGAGAGGGACTCATCTGTAATAACATTGATAGCTTTGAAGGTGGGACTTAGTTGTTTTCACAGTTTTATTGGCTGAAATTATCAGATGAAAAGGGTTGGCACCATTATGCATGTGTGTTTGTATATACGCTTTTCCCTGCAAGTATGGAGGTAAAGGGAATAATGGACAGGTATAAAATTCTGTGCTTTAATGATCTATCTTACATTTTTATTTTAACAATTTGAAGATCTATTTTCTGCTCCCTTTACTAACGTCAGTAAAACTGAAAGACTGACATACTTGAGAATGGATTTCAAAATGCTGTGGGGAAATGTGGACACAAGATACTGGTTTTTTTTTTCTTTTTTTTTTTTTTCTTCTGTGGTATTTACAAGTCTAGTTTCTTTTCCAGGCAGAGGCTAACTCCTACATTAACTTTCTGTGCTACGGTCAGTAAGAATCCGTTTGATCCAGGTGTAACCTTCTTCTGTTATGGCTGAATGTCATGAGTGTGCTTTGAAAGCTGCAGTGGGGCTCTGCCTCTCCTGCGTTCTTTAATCGTGGCACCTAGGTCATATATGAAAGCAAGTCTCAAGGCATGTAAGGTCAGTGAAAGTAGTGTTTAGTTTAATTTCTGCCTCCCTCATCTTTTCAGTCTTCACTGAATTATCCCAGATCTCATAAGAAAACATCAGTTAGTGATCATTAATCCTCTACATACTTAGTGTTTGTTTACCTTTTTTAGAGGATGCTGGGGACTGGATGAAATCAGGCCTGCAGTAGCATTCACTGTTTAGTGTCAGACGTTTATTCCAGCAACTGCCCTGAAAGGAAAATATGTATTCTACATCTGGTGGAAGTTAAGGATTTTCTCCAAGCTCCAGGAGCCTGAAGTCCAGATTTTTTGTTAAAGCAGAACATGATATATGACACTCCAGCTGTTTCTTACTTACTCTTAGTTGATGATAAGTCTGGAAATGAAGAATTATAATTGTTGCTTCAACAGGTATTTACTTGAGTGTTTACTCTAGTCGGGTCTCACAAGCTATCTCCCAGTAGCAGAGTGCGTGGGGTGTGCTCCTGAGAGCTCCTAGCTTCCAAAATACTCCTGATTCAAACTAAAATATTCATATAGGCACACCTTGGGAATCCCAAAGTTATTTGTTGTTTGTGTAGTCCTTACAGTGTGATGCTGGGTCAAGACAAGCAGTTGGATCCAGGCCGGGAGTGTATTAGATAAGGCTTTCTCTCAAACAGTGCATTAAGGGCAAAATCGCATGTCTCTGTGACAACATTTAGCTGGTCGTTCTATATCTGACTAGTCTGTAGACCCCAGGTTTCTGTAGCTCAAGACGCCTAGAATAATGTATAGAAAGTTATGAAAACTACGGCATTTGGGACTCTGCCACTGCTGAGGGAATTCCAGGTTCCCTGTCTTTCACATAGTGATTGACAATACTTGGACAGAACTATTCCAAATGCTTGCTACTTTAAGGAATATATGCAATCCTTTTCATAATGGAGAAAGATATTCTGCCAGAATGTGATAGAAAACAATATTCTGGAAGCATCAGGCCTCAGGGAACAAGATTTGGTAGTAATAAAACTTAAACTGCTGAGAAGTATTATGAAAAACATGGGGGGGTGGAGTCAGCCTTGTAGAGGAATTTTGACAGCATTCAAAATTGCCAGCAAATAAAGCACACAGGAGTCATCAGACCTGTGGGCTGGATCCACCATTAGGTGGATTTTGTCTGAGAGGGTAAAGGGACAGTAGCCCCAGCATTCGGGTCGTTTGCTGTGGCATGTGCGCGATACGCTGTGTGAGGAGGAAGAATTCATGCCCCTTCACCAGCACTGGCTTACTTTGTTCACAGCTGCACTCAGCCCTTAAATATTTGTGTTGACCTGATGGCAAGTGAAGATGTGTAGAGAAAGGAGTTCAAACTGTTGACCTGCCAACACAGGCTTTTGCAACTTGACTCCAGTTGTTTAAGATCTATGATCTGCAGTTGAGCCATTCTCTTCCCATTGAGGGGAAATGAAAGATATCTCGTGTGTGTTACATAGATGCGCAAGCAAGGTTATTGCAATGTGGAAATGTAGAGATTCTAACACAGAAATATCTTGTTTTCAACCCAGATGGGGATGAAAGTTTGAATACTGAAATTATATTATGTGGTTTGACAGTGCTAGGGAATATCTGAAGTGCGCTAATATTAAAGATCCTGAATAATGTACGAAGGGGTTGCTGATTTTTGTGTGATTTGTTGGGAAAACTCTTTGGAATAAGAGCAAAAGTTCCCACTCAACTTATATAAGCCAGAATACGTATGGGTACACAAGAAAGTCTCTGTTATTGTGGCTAGCACTCACAAGAACTGATGTACAGAAATATGTAGTACCTGTATATTTTTATACTCCTTGGGGTGACATACGAATTTATGTACATATGTATTTTTCATCAGAAGTTTAGAGTTGACAGTATAATGTGCTAGTTGTCGAGGTGTTCAAGAGGTTTTTTTTGACAAGAATCCTAATGAAACCTGGGATAGATACCAAACTTGTGCACCGATTTCATATTTTCTCCCTTTTTTTTCCTTTTTTTTTTTTTTTTTTTTTTTAATGTAGCTGTGTGCTAGCCTGGGCTGGTACAGCTCCACCAGCAGGGTCTCTGCCCCATCACCACCTCTACCTCTGCCTGTCAGGTGAACCTGCCCCACCCTGGTCTCAGCCCCAGGCCTGGATGGAGCACCTCTTCCTCCCCCCCTCGCCTTCCCCCCCCGCCCTGGTCTCGCAGGGCTGTTTCTCACGTTTTTTCTCCTCACGCCTCACTGCTGAGTGCCATTTTGTCTGTTCTCCGCTTCCCCTGAGGTGGCTCTGGTGAGGCTGAGGGGCTGGGCTGTGCCTTGGGGCGGGGCTGCTGGAACCAGCCGGAACCGGCTGGAACCGGCTGTGCCTGGCGAGGGGCAGCCCCCGCCTCTCCTCACAGTGCAGCTGACGCCTGGGCACTCACACCTGGTACAAGTGCCGATCTTAGAAGGAAAGTGAAAATAAAGATGCAGAAGACTAATAAAAAAGAAATGTAAGGAAAACAAAGGTGAGTTACACATAAATGAGCGATAATATTCAAGCCGCGGAGGCAGCAAAAGGCACTGAGTTGTTTGCGCAACTGAAAGTAAGTCGGCGGGCAAACTGTGAGGCGTGTGGGAGACCAGCCTGGGTGAGCTTTGTTCAGGGCAGCTGGACAGAAACCTAAAGGTGAGGAGAAGGTGTTTGATAAAGGAGGCTGAAAGGGTCCTGGGGGAAAGAGAAGCCACTGGGAAGGGAGGGGAGGTCTGTGGAGGGGCAGAGGCAGCAGCAGGTCTCTCCTGAGAGGAGCCAGGTGTTGGCCAGTGCGCAGAGCCCACGCTGGGGGATAATGTCACAGGGGAAGGCACAACCTGTGTAGTCAACAAAGGGGGACAAACTGAAGGTGCTCATTATATATGAATTATAAACATTAGAGTATGTTTTTAGTAACTGTAGCGACAGTATATGTATTTCTGGTGTTATCAGCGTGAGTAAGGTAGGATTTTGGCCGTTATGTGTGTGAAGAAAATAAATGTGTGAATTGCTGAAGATGCTAAGGAACTCTTAATTTCTCTAAGGACGAGAAAGCAGTGCTGTACAGGTATGTTTCTGCACACAGATAGTTGCTTTTTGCAGCTCATAGAAACACTGAGTTTGGACAGAAGCTGTAAACACTAGTGGATTTCCTGTAAACAGGGAAGAGGCTTAGTTTACCTTTGGTTGTAAGGATTACATCAAATATATCCTCATGAACAACAGATCTATCTCTTAGATCAACTCAGTTTGTATATATCATCATACAGCAAGTAAGCTAAAACACTTACCTCAAAGTATATAGTAGTCAGCCAGACCTGTATTTTCTTATTCCGCACTAAATTTCCTTCAGTGCTGGATACCATAAATTTTGCACATGTATGATAGATATTTGGCTCCATCTCTAATATCTTTAAAGAATAAAAACATTTTAATTACTCAAATTGTTAATTAATATGTGATTCACGCCACTATAACAAGATATATCAGCAACACTTCTAGAATCAATCAACTGAAGGTTACTGTTTTATTTAGGAGCAAATTGAAGATTCTGTGTTTTAATTAAAAACTTTGTGTTATATCTAAAATATCTACATTGCTTTTATCATTCTATAGTTCTATTTTTAATATTCCAATTTATTTAATCATGTGAATTAATTTTAATGTAAAATTGTCATTGAAGTTAAGCAACTATAGGGAAGGGAAGTTTACAGCTGCTAATAGCTTCAGTTTTAGGAATGGGCAGCAATCACATAAGAGAATCAACTATTAAAATACATGATCTTTTCATTTAAAATCAGAATAGAAAGACTTGAGTTTTCAGAGTTACTTGCATGGAAACTTATGTAAATTTTGTAAAGGAGGACCAAGAGTACTGAAATAAAGCAAAAGAGAGGTAAAATATAATTTAGCATGAAACTCATGAGTTGAAATCAGGATACTAATGCTTCTTCTCAGTTTGGCTTCTGAGTAATGGAATAAAGAAGTTACTTGTACAGATATTAATGTCTGTTCCTTCTAAAATCTCCAGAGAAGCATCTCGGGTTCTTTTCCTCAGATATGAAATGTAAGGGTAATACTCAGCCCTGTGTACACGTAGCTATGTGTCTATATGTACACATTGTCAATGCCCAGGTAATTCAGATACTCCTTTTCATAAATCTAGGTGCAAGGTTGAAATTGGTTGGCAATATTAACCAGAAAATGTAGCTCTGTGTGGATAATTATCTGAATACTTCGAACCAAATTATACTCTTGTACATGCAGATGTTGACTTTCAGTGACTTTGTGCCTCCTTGCTGTATCTAGGTATATGTATCTAGAGACAATACAACTGCATTTTTTTTTCAGACATCTGAAGCACAGATGTCTGTCTTGCATCTGGCACAAAATGGTATGTCACATATTATGCCACGGGCCAACTTATGGCATCAATGTTCTGTTTTTACCTGTGACTCTGGCAATTGCGTATACTCAATTCTGGCTAGTCAGGTCTTACTCAGACCTAATTAAATGAGGTCCATATATGACAAGGCTGTGAATGATTATTCGGTGCATATTTTTGTTCCACTGTGGTGCTACTAGTGGCATCAATCCAAGCAGCAGGATTGGGGATGGACAGAGAATAGGAAAGACAGAGCAGATGGAAGTGAGAAGAACTAAAGAAAGTGAAGACATGCAGGGAGACAAAGTATGTCTGGGGCAGAAGAAATTTACGTGAAAATTTAGGGGATGTGGCATCAGTTTGTTTATTTTTTGTGGTCATTTTTAGTAATATAAAAGCAGTTAAAGTGAATTTTTTTACCTTTATTGTCGTATCTTTCTTCTTTCTGCACCTTCTGCAGATTTCTTTCTTGCACCTTTGCTTTCTGTCCCATTTCCTCCTTGGAGATGAACATAGACTTTCAGGGTAACTTTTTCAATTATTTTAAACATACCTTCTACAGACATTACTCTCTATGTCATTGCGAGGGATCTTGTCCACACGTGTGCACAAACGTTAGTGTCTGAAAGCTGGCAATGCAGACGGGTTGGGTACAAATGCAGACCGGTTGAGTGCTTGGCAGTGTGTGAGGGTAGGAGTGTGTGGGGGGGAGGAGTGTGTAAAATTGGTCTTGTTTTAAGGTAAAATCACCTTTCGCTCTATTAATGCCTTACCCTGAGCTTTGCTACGTTGTTGCTACAATGTTGCAACACTGTTTCCTACAGAATTACCACACCTAAATACCTGATTTGGTAACTTAAATACCTAATTGGGTTTTACAATCCTGGAGTTCAGTGGTTAAACCTGGTATGTTTCTTCATGCCACAACAAAAAGCTCTCTGTGGTGAAACGGTATGAGTTTACTACCTGGTTTTTGTTTTTAATTTGAGGCATGGTGGTCAGATGTACTAAAGCACAATACACTAGGTGTTTAAACCTTTATATATCTTAGAAACTGCCCCTGCTGCAGTCATTCTCCAGCATTTCATTCTTCGTGTGAGTTTGGACGAGAAACCTTCCTCTATAGATCTCTGCTCGACTGCAGTGATTTCATCCTGCGTCCCACCAGAGGAAGCTCTATGG
This sequence comes from Calonectris borealis, assembly GCF_964195595.1. Lineage (NCBI taxonomy): Eukaryota > Metazoa > Chordata > Aves > Procellariiformes > Procellariidae > Calonectris > Calonectris borealis. The sequence continues at coordinate 125,585,672 of NC_134314.1, read as the reverse complement.
CATACTGAATGTTGCTAGACCTCAGTTTAGTGTCTGATGCTGTAGCGTAATGGATGTTAACATCGTGTCCGTGGCTCCACTCTATAGTCTTTGGGTGGTGCTTTCCATCATTGAAACAGCAGCAGCTCATATAATGTTTTGGAAGTTTCTCCTGAAAATACAGAGTACATTTGCAGATCATGGTCTTTCAGGTTGAATTCAGCCTATAAAATTTGTGGGGAATATTTTGTACAAAGATGGCTTTGAAGCAAAGGCCCAGGTCTAAACATCTTTCCTGAAAGTTTGAATTTAAATCTCATTGGTGGCCATTGTATTTGTATTAGGCATGGCTAGTGCCCACTAATAGGACTGCTGAAAGTTTTGGCCATTTTGGCTCATTGGCTTAAATCGTTTCAAGAAAATGGAAAACCATTTAAAAAACCCTGACCAAACAGCAAATAAATATTTTTTTCTAGTGAAAACTTAGCTTTGTACCTGTAGCTAATATGTCATTAACAGTGTATCTTTAAAGAACTGTAGTTTTTTTAATGTATCAGACTTTTACAGGAATGACTGTGTTTTGCCACTCAGTGTTGTGAAAGGAAAGACCAAAAGGCGAAAGACCATTCGCCTTTTCCTTATACCTCTGAGGTGCCCGAAGCACATCCATAGTTCAATGTCATCTGAGAGAACCGGGGATGACTTCTCCGCAGAAGTCAATGGAACTTGTCCCATTGACTTTGCAGATCCAGCGTTTCACCCAAGCAGTCTGCCTAGTGATTTTTAGTATTGATGTTCTGTGATAAAACTTATACTTCCTTTTTATAGAAACATGCTTCTTCCAGTGATGGACATGACCCAGCAGTTTAAATGGCTTGACTATATCAATTTATTCAAGAAAAAAAAACTTTAAAAAGGTAGTCTATGTTCAAGTGCTTTAGCCGAAAGCTTGTCACACTGGCTCCATTCTTCATTCTGCAGTCTTTTTAAGTAATGTACTAGGGAGATGATCTGTAATAAATAAAGAACAAAGAATATTGTGTTCAGAGACTGTATTTGTTTAGCAAACCTGAGAATTTCCAGGATGAAAGTTACAAATATTTATTTGAAAAGTGACATGAGAAGGAAGGGTTTTGCTGAGGAGCAGTTTTGGTACAGCCAAACCATAATGCTGTAAAAACAGTTACACCTACAGATATCTGTTGTCTGAAAAATAAGTGAAAATAAGATCGGTTAAACTCAAAGGAGTGCCAGAAAACCTCCTCATGCTTCAGGAGACCTTAATTTGTTTGAAGTAATGGTGACTAGTTACATGCAATTATCTGATTTTTTAGGGGGGGGGAGAGACAAAAAGAAGAACACGTCTAAACAACTTTTGCTGTATTGTGTGATAACATCCCATCGTTGGTGGGGTTTTTTTTGTTTTATTTTGGTGTTTTGTTTTGTTTTGTTTTTAAAAACTTCCAAATGGCAAAATGAAAGCCAATTATAAGATCTGTCAAAATCTCTCTGAACTTGCAGCTTTGGTAGGAAGTCACTTATTGAGATGAAGGGGAAGTCTTTAAAATGCAACCTTTTTAGTTGCTTAAAATTGAATTTGTGTGATCATTTGGAAGTTGCTCTCTATCTCTGGAGAAGGAAGGCTGAGGTTAAGCAGGCACACTGTATTCCTAGTTGTGCCTGCAGTGTATCTCCAACCTCCTTTCTATGGATGCACTTCCTCTCCCCATGCTTCCCCAAATGAAAAACGTGAAGTTTTGTAAAATTCAGATGGTTCAGGCATAGTCTTACTTGCATTTATTTATTTATAATTATTGTTGATGTTTTATTAATAGGAGGTTTTTAAAGACTTTTCATTAGATTGGAAGAGGTGCATGCAGGAAGTTGATTAATAAGTTTTTCTCTTCTATATGACCTTGAGATGCCTTCTTACAAGATCATGAACTATTTTTAAGCAGTGGAATGTGAAAGGAGGGAATAGAAATACCCACATTGTCTTTTTTGTGATCTGGGCTCTGAGTAAATATGTCTTCTTTCTGCTTGCTCTGTGACTGCAAGCAAGGTAGATGTGGGACGTTCATCCTGAGCTAATAAATACTGGTGGCCATCGGAGCTAGCAGAGCTGCAAGGCTTCCAGTTGACTTGAGGGACCTGGTAGCTGTCTGCTAAAGACTGTAGTTATGCCCAATAGTTGCAAAACAGTCATGAGGAACAGCTCGGGGATTTAAGGCAGCCAGCATTAACTGTCGTGTAATTTCATTACTGTGTGGTGATGAAATCTTTGCAAAAGGGAGGAGGTGACAAAAAGGATATGCTGTCAGTGCTATGCGGGAACAGAGGTGCTTGTGCAGAGGAACTTTAAGGCTTTTCTCTCTGTGGATTACTCAACATCTGCAGGATTTCCCTGTGGATTTTATCATTTCTGCAGGCTGCTTGCTCAGCAAAAACACCTTGTCCCCACTGACAAAGGGTGGGATTTTCTCCTACAACTTCAGGTACTTCAGTAATACCTGAGGTAAGAATACAATTGCGGTCGGCTCTCTCCACAGTCAGTTGGAACTGGCAAAAGGCAGTCCAGGGAATCATTGCTCTCACCAGGACCCTGTTTCTGATAATTATATATGGCCCAGCATGACTTGATTCCATACTTGGGCACTGTATGGGATAACCCAGGCCTCTCAGTCCCTCTGGTCACTGAAATTCATTTGAGTTTGAGTGAGATTATCCTCTCTCACAAAATGGAAATTTAGGAACAGCAAAAATGAGAGCAGATGTGGGGAGAGAAAGTATAATATAACCACGTAGCTATTGTGCTATGGAAAGGACGTAGTGAGTGACTTACGTGCCATTTATTTGTACGGTTAGGTCTTATTTTCAAAGTCAGCAAACGTTTCCAAAGCTCAGCATCTTGGAAATTGGGGTATAACGTATAATTACATACAACATTCAACCTTAGTTAAATGGTCTGATGACTCAGATTGTATATGTAAGCTGTAAAGGGAGACTGTGTGTGGAAGCTGTCTCACATACATGTAACCCTGCATTTCAAGCCCTTTCAGGGAATTCTTAAAGGCTATTATTTATTGAATTGTTTATTAAATGTATGTATTTTATTGAATTTCTGTGTAGAAGACATGAGATATATATATATATATATTTTTATCCTTTGGACATGTGATTGAAGACCTTAGGCAGCCCCGACATTGCTAATGACGAATATATTCAGAAGCCCAGAAGTGGAGTCCAAAAGACTTTCAGATACTGTTTTTCTTGGATGGATGTTAAAAACCTTTACGTTTTGAGAGGATTCCTATGAGAAAGCACCTTTAAACTGAGAAAGGTCAATTTCTTTGACAGCCAAGACAGGAGGTTTCAGAGGGGTTACTGTGATCCAAAACCTGAATTATGTATGTCAGTCCTTAGGGTGTATCTTTTAAAATGGGAGTGACTAGGGCTGGAAACCTGGTGGGATGGTGGCTGTTCATTTCCAAATGCAAGTGGGATATTACATTTAAAACCCATGTTGGAAGAATGCTAAGGTTACAAAGTCAAGCGCACTGAATGCAAAAAATGCCACAATTAAGGTTGCTGAAATCTCTGAGTTATTCACTGGACATTTTCAAATGTCTGTATCAATAGATGTGGGGATCCCTGTGCCCACAGCCACATGTGCCAGTTTACTTTTGATTCACACTCTCTTTCATAGCGAATGAGGCAAGGATGCAGCTAGAAGGAATGGCATGGGTATTTGCTTATGCTTCAGCCCAAGCGCTCACTTTAAGGTAGCTCTTCTGGGCAGTGCTCAGTGCAGTGATGGCTGCACGGAGACCTTTCTGGTCAGTGAAATATGCTGGGGGTGTTGAGGGCCGGGAGGGGGAGTATGGAAAACAGAGGCTCCCTACTCTCGGTCCTTGAATGAAGGGGCACGAAGGGAGAAGAACCTGATGGGGCACTGCTATTGTGCTCTGCCCTGGCAGCCCTAGACTGGAATGTCCTCAAAGCAGGCTGAATCTTCAGGGAAATTTTTTGATGCCAAGTCTAAGGCTCCATTGAATAGGAAGAGCCTTTTTTTTTTTCTTTCTTTCCCCTTAGAGACAACAAAAGACAAAATTCTGATCTCACAATGATTTCTCTGCCAAAACTTAAGTCAGTGTTTTAAAGCATGAAAGCATATTTCTCAGTGAAATGCAGGTGGGGTTTGGAGAGGTTTTTTGATTTTGTTTGTAATGTCAACATTTTCGCTTTAACATCATTTAAGAAATAACCCTACTGTTTTTGCTTAAACTTTACCAAACAATTCATTTTGAGGATATTTTGGCCCAAATTATTAAAGTCTGGCAAAGTTATAAGCATCTTAAAGCAGCATCCTGCAACAGAAAGTGTTTGACAAAGTAAGCTGTAACTATTGCATTACTGTCAAACATGCCTCATTTGTTCTAGTGCAATGACAAAGTTTGCATGTAGACGTTACAGAGCACTTTCCACTTTGAACTGTATTTTTGCCCCTTTTCATGCTGACTCTGTCCTTCGTTTATACTTTTACTCTGATTAAGGAATTACTCTTTGACTGCTGGAATGCCAGTGATTGAAGACCCTAGTTAATTTACACGCTCTCCAGCATCCTTGGTCTATTTTTATTTCAGTATTCAGATCACAGGAAACCATTTATAGGATGTAGTAGCTTTCACACAGAGTTGCAGCCAACTATTTTCCAAAGGTTTTGAATGCTAGAAAGCAAGTCTCACCAAATTCATGAGCTCAATATTCTTCACCCTTCACTCAATAGAGAGGGGAAAAATCACATCCCTGAACCAAATAACTTTTTTTCTAACTTCCTCATTGACTGATCCCTTTCAAAGTTTCCAGTGAACAGGTCCATGAGCATTTTTATGAATTAATTTCTACTTTTAAATGTCTGCATAATTTAATTTGTTTGTTTTCACTGTGATAGTGTTCGCCATGTGCAGGGCATTTCCAAAACTTACAGCAATATTGTCTGTCTGCCAAGGATTTGTGTAGGAGGAATCCATTTTATTGGAGAAAATAGACAAAGAGCTTGATGAACAAAACATAAAACATGTGCTTTTACTTGAAAACATATATTTGCTAAAATTAACTAAGAACTTGACTTGTTTTCAAAGAGCTGCATATACTTTGGGCAAGCATATCCATAGTAGGTTGATAAGAAAGCTAAGAAACACGTTTTATACTTCAATGTAAAATGCAGGCTGTACTATTGCACTGAGTAATTTTCTTCTTGATTCAAAACAAACCAACCCAGCCCAAAGCCTCCAAAAACCTAATGTAAGATTTCCTTGCATGGAGCACAGCAAAATCTTAATGGCTTACTTCCTATGGTTTCCTTTCATAAGGCAGGAGACAACTGAAATAAAACCTTGACAAGAAATTATACGTCTGACTCACCATGAACACAGATTGTCTCTTGAAATGTTAAAATTCAGCTGATCTGTTAAATAACGGTTATTATGAGGTGATCTTCTGTTTGTGCTGTTGGAGTTCTCTCATATCAGTATTCATTATAAAGCTTTGGAAAGGTATTTTCTCAGAAAAAAGAAAACTTCCATGTTAATAATCATAAAACTCCCTCCTCACACTCTATTATTTTGGCTTAGATTTCCACACCACCACCCCCCAATTTGAAAAATCTTGGGCCCAACATAATGATTTTACTTCTCATTCCTGTCACATTGAGACCAAAAGAGGAGCTGATTGTGTGAATTGCTATTGGTAATCAAAGTGGATAACACTCTTTTTTCACAGGATTTTTTCTTAAGGTATTTTATTCTATACTGAGTAAGGGGGAATACTGGAGGAGGGTTTCTTTCAGTATTTTTGTGCTCTCTAGATATCCTGAGGTCAGAATATTCCAGTTATAGTCTTTATGGTCATAAAAGACCCATGAACTTCGAACAGAAGACTCTTGTGGGGGTTAGTGCAGAAATATAAATGGCAGAAGCTAAAAGGGTTGATTGTCTTTGGTGGAAATATATGTACTTTTTGGAACACTGGAGTGGAAGTAAAGACAAATGAACATCCTTATGGTGTAATCACCAGGTTGAAAAATCAGGTGACTTTAGTCCTCAAACTCCCTGTTAGCACAGTGAGTTTTTATGTTCTTTATATCTTCGTTGGTGGATGAGTCAATGTTTAAATGCTCATTTATCATTTACTATATAAAAGAAAAGCTATTACCTGAAACTCATTTTTACAGTTGCAGGCAAACCGAAATAATCATTTTCAAGGACCTAAAGCCGTTTCTTGAAGAATGTCATCATTTTCTTCTTATTTTACTTACCACTTACACTAGTATATGAGGTACCTTCAAGAGCTGTACCTTACAAAACTTGGCTGCAGATATTGCCAGACACCATACCTGTACAAACTGGGCTAAAGAAACTCAGTTTCAGCAAACTACATTCATCTTGCAGACAGGACAAAAGAACCACTTTAAAGGCACAGCTCACTTTCAACACTTGTGCTGCTCGCCTGGTGCTAGCCTGTAATATGCCTTGCCCTGGAGGTTGAGCAGCCCATTTGGCCCTTAGAAAGTGTTTCAGGAGTTTGGGGTAAAGTCCCTGCTCTGCCATAGAATCATACTTGCTTGTGCCCATCAAGAGGGGACTTGCTGTGAGATTGCTATTCTCTGCTTTTCTTTTAATGCTAAGAATCTCTCTGAGTAAATGAACTGTCTGTCTGAAGTGGTAGAGGAGTAGTCTTCATTTCGCATTGTAATTTGATGACTATCCTAATAGATGGTGTTTAATATTAATTTTTGTGTGTGTCATCTTCTCCATTCTCATAGTCTACATGTTTGTAGCTTATGTGCATATCTGTATGCGTAAGTTTCTACCCACTGATGTTTCCTAGGACTCATGTTCTGAGACATGCCACTACTGAGAGTTTTGTGTTACCGCTGGGGAAAAGCACAACTTTGCGCATCTAATTACATTGGGATATTCTGTCAGAGCCATTACATTGCACTGGGGCTGTACTTCTTCGCATACTGGGCCTATGTAGACAAAAAAGCGGTGTAGACAATACCGTACATTTACCTTTGTTAGTTTAACCTCACATATCTTCATTTAATTTTCATTCCTCCGTGGCCACCATACTTTGCCACCCCTTTGTGCCTCATTCTTTATCTCACCAAATGGCCGAAGCAGGCAAATGAGGTGATTAGCTGAGGCAACCAAGTGGTGAGACCAACAGCAGTGTCTCTACAGGAAATTATACCACTCATATGATTGCGGATCACTAGGGGTTTTGCCGTTCACTTGTAGTCGCAGGCACACTGCCTCTGACATAAACTCACATTATGCTCCCTCTGCGTATTCTGTTTCCATCTCGCTTGTCCGTGAATAGACTTAGTCCATCTCTTTTATTTGGTGGCAGGAAGGTGAGGTCCTGAATGCAGAAGGCCCATTCTCCCTTAATCCCACTTTAAATCCAGGTTGGAAACAAAACTATTACAGGTGTTAATTTACAACAGTGTCTAATTGTTAAAATTATCTTGCTAGGATGACACATGACACGATAAAAATAAGTTACATATGATCTTTTAAACTTGCCCTTATCTGCTGCACATCTTGCAATTTGTGAACACCGGAAGACTGTAATTTACTTACGTGCTTATACCTTCATTTTATAAAAATCCATAGGTACTTTTAAAAATCAAATGTACTTTTTATAGCGTAATATTTTGAGGCTAGTATGGTGAGAATGAACTATTTTACCTGTAGTGTAACAGAACGGCATGATCTCTCTTTTCTTGGGGAAAACTGGAGGTTTTCTATGAATTCTAGTAGAAGTGCATTTGATTGTTAGCTCATGAAGTCAATGTTGAGACAAAGCACATGTTAGAAAAAAGATAATTATCTGATACTGAGACATCCATTTATTTATTTTCACTTTTCCATCTGTTCGTCTTTTTTTTTTTTTTTTTTTTAATGTTAGTCCCCCAAGCGACTGAGAAGTCATCAATATTTGCACTACAAGGGAATATTGTAAGTAAAATGGCTACAGGTTTTACTTAGGTTACTTTGCTGAGTGATCAGTTTACTACAGCTATTTTGTGTCTTTGATAGTTATAGCAGAAAGTCTCAACAGTTTAACATGATAAAAGATGTGTCAGTGATAAGTGTGTTCATTACATACTAATTAAAAGGTGCACTAGCGGTGATGGAATGTCACCCAGAACCCCCATGTTCTCTCTGTATCTATTTAAAAATTGTAGATTAGGAACATACTGTTGTATACATTGTTGTGCAGGCGAAAGATTTTAGTGGTAATGCATTCCTAACCTGTTGTGTCATTTTAACAAATTGCTTTCTCAGTCGATACGATCATACTTAAGTCTTACGGTTTATTAGCTGATTTGAGGAAAAAAAAATTAGGTCTTATATTCTTACATGGCAATTTGTCCCTGTATTATTTAGTACTACCTATGGTAAGGGAATCTAAGTCAGTGAACAGCTGCAGGCTCTCAGACTTTTAGAGCAGGCATGTTTGCTCAGTCCATGAAGATTCTACCCAGAAGGCATTGATTTTACTTTCTCATTCTCTCTTTTTTCATCTTTCCTGCCTCCCCTCCTTCTTCTTCTGATTCTGGGACTGATGCTGACAGCTTGGGAAAAGTAACACTGAACTTAAAAGTAACATGAGACGGTTAGTACCACTCGAGGTATTCAGAACTTGGCCAGATTGGTTTTATACACCTCTGCCCTTGAAAGGAATTATAAGGTAGACTAATTTTGTCTTGGAAAGCTTTTTCTGCCTAACTTTTCCAGTTGATTTCAGTGTTAGGGGTGCCCATTTCCACCTACTTCTCAGAAAACAAATTTTGCATTTGCATGGGTCGTCTTCTGCTTGCGCAGAAACAGGTTTCAATACTGTACTTTGAATCTAAGTGTGTCATTGTTTGAGTTCACAGCTAACCTCTGTCATAGCTCTTTGTATGTAGGGACTTTATGTTTTTAGCATCAGAGAATTATATTGCTCGGAGACAAGGGGACACTATCATAAACTCTTTGGGAAAAAAAAAGAAGAAAGTTTTTTTCCTATTTGAGAAGAAATCAAAATTGTTACGTGTAGAGAAAGTTCTTTAAGTAGGTATATGAACTGCCTGGTAACATCTCAGAATCCGTATGACCTCACATAAACAGCAGTCAAAAGTATTTCTGCTACTTCTCTATTCTGTAAAGGTCACACAGTATAAATACTGTTCTCACCACTGAAGAAAACAGTTGACTAGTATGAGTACTGGCTTTTATGTGCACGCTTTCAGGTGGGCCCACTGGATAATAATTAAATTAAGGTTTCTGGCTCTTCCTAAGGTTGAGCTTGTGAATATCTGAAGATCTGATTGATCAGAGAAGTTCAGGTTAACTGTAAAATTGATCAAAAAGCAAGCAAAGAATAACGGCTCAGCTGAGCAGTACTGTTCAGTGATAAACCAACTGCTAGAGAATGTGAGTGGAATGATGCTGTAAAAGCCTGTTTTCATTTCAATGTATTTAGCACGGGACTGTCATTTAATTGTGTTGTAATTGTTTCCATTTGACAAAGAGAGTTGAAGACTGACATGTCACATGCATTTGTATCTGTTGCATTTCTCTTTGCATAGCGAGAGAAGGATATAAAATGTGATCAAAAAGCAACTGAGTCTTTGTTACTAATTGGACACATTGCTCACTGGTTTTGTTCTGTGGAGTGTACTGGGCTTTCAAGGTAAGTGGCTGATCATGTGACTTTTTGTGGTGGTGAGCGGTTCTCACTCACACAAATAGTCTCACTCAAGGAACCTTTCCTCCATGGGCCGTTTCTGTCAGGTACTGAGCACAAGCAACTTCCCTCAAAAGTAAAATCAGCTGTTGGAGTAAACACATAAAGATGTCTTTGATGGAACAAGGATTTTAGCCTCGTGACACCCTAACGCCTGCCATGTGACTCTGGCTGGGAATAAACAGTCACATCAGCCCCTTAGTTAATAACGCGATGCACCCTTCTTAAATGTGTAAGCAAGGAATGATGGCTCCAACCTGTAATTTTGAGACTACCCATCTGTCACGGGAGAAAGCAAGCAGTCTTGTCTTTTTATGTTAATTTCAGATGCAGGTTCTGTGGCTTTCATGATGTTATGGTAAAGAAAGTGGTTTCACTGACTCAGTATCCCATGTCCTAAACTGAGCACTAAGCTTTGCACTGATTTAATCAATTTTGCTATTAGTTTAGTTATGTTCAGGGTGGGAAAAGGGCGGGAGGCAAAAATTTAGGTTTCATCCTTTAAGGCTCAAAGCACTCTGACCTTCATCCAGCAAAGCACTTAAGCAAATGAGCAACTACATATGCTTAACGTTAAGCACATCATTAAATCTTTTGCTGGATCATTGCAAAAATCAAGCTTTCCTTGAATGAAAAGTAAAAGAATATATTATATGCTAGAGGGAGTTGAGTTTTTTTTTCATATTTGGTATCATTTTTACAGACACCAAAGGTTTGTTAACTGTAAATTAGTCAAAAAGCATTGCTCAAACCTTCATTTCAAGGTCAGAATTATTTATGGATAAGAACAGGGCAGCCTAGGAGTCAGTGGTGGTTAAAGGGATTAGTTTAATGGACATTTGTTTTGATACTGTGTTTACAGTACTGTTGCTGGTGATCTGATTATTTTTATGTACAGTTGTGTATATAACTGAGAGAGATAACAGGGCTATTTGAGTTTTATTGTTTCGAACTGTATTTCTGAATTCTAGCAAGCTTTTCTTATTTTTCCTAGCACAAAAGACTTGGATCGGGTCTTAAGAACTACCTAAGCTTTGAGAGACATAGAAAGGATCGAACAAAGGGTGCATATGCCTGTCTAGAAATGCAGAAAAAAAATCAGGTAGAATAATATTAAGAAATATTTTTATACTGTTCACTGTCTAGGTGCAGTAAACAGTACCCATTGTTTGAACATATACTAGAGAAGGAGCCTTCTTTGAGATTATTCTTGTTTTCGTGTGTCCCTCCTCTTCCAACTTTATTTTCTGCATTTTCTTGGTCCCTTTATTCTGTGACAGCTGTGTGTAGCAGAGTCACACACCACCACCCCCTACCCCCCAGCTGTGGGCGTTCTGTGGTTTTATTTTAATGTAACAAAACTTCAGGAAAATGATTCTTCTGATATTAGATTTATACAACAGAGTGATTCATCGCACTACAAGAATCCATGAACACAGTTTATGGAACTGCTGTACCTAACAGAAGGACTGTTCATACCGTTTCTGTCAAACTGCTGCCAAATAGTGTACAGTGATTTGTCTTGGGGTAACCCCAGGATGCAAAACTGAATGTATGTGTAGCATTTTCCCTGTGGGCTACCGAGGCTCTGCCTTATTCTCTAGAAGAGTGAACAGCACCCACCAACTGTCTTCCAAAAATCTGGGGAAGAAAAATTTTTCTTGGGTAATGAGCCTTCTAACACCAGGTCGGACTACATTTCTTTACATGACTGTGGTCCTAGGCTCATAAATAGATTTTCATAATTCCATTGGTCTTCTGTGTTCATCTGCTGGGACAAAAAGTGCCAAGCTTCACTTCATGCAAGTAAATACCCCCTTTTTGTGATTTTTGTGTAAATTGCAAATTAGCCGGACTGCTCAGAATAGGTCCAAGATTTTGTTCAAAATAGGACCTGAATGAATATTTAGAAAATCCTTATTTGCTGTTTCAAGCTCTTAAGTAAATCTTAAAATGAAAATTTTATATTGCTGGTTATATAAATTCCTCACACTGTACTGAAAACTAATTCAAAACCCACTGTACTGACTATTGAATCAAATCATATTACACCCTGAAGGACAACACCATCACAGTGTGTGGAAGATGCTCTCCCTTTATTCTGTGAATTATCAGGCTGAATTGTAACCTTTATTTTCTCAGAATAATGGGAATAACTGTATTTGTATATGCTGTCTTTACTGGATCTACATATGCACGAAACCAACTTCAGGATCCGTCTGCTGTTCTCGCTGCATGCTAACAAAAACATATAAACTGCTGTAACATGCATTTTTTCCGATGACTATAGAAGAAACATTGAAATAGTGAAGCATTTGTCAGAACTGGTCCTTTGTGTTGCCTCACAGAACCATGTTGTCTTAAAAGGATATTTATACAGTAGAGTACAGGGCTGCTGTATAATTCCTGGTATATATTCTCTGTGCAATGCCAAAAATGTGAGGTGCTATGCTTTTTAGTTTTAAAAATGTCAAAAATGGAAATTCAGGCTATTTGACACTGCAATAATTTGCTGAGAGATGTCTGAATGTGTAGTCCTTTCTCTAATTTTGCACAACAGTCTGGGCTGTAATATTGCAATAATTACCCAGTGAAGTCATAATTGAAGGGTAAAAATTGAATTTAGGGTCTACATAATTTAAACACGACCAGATTTTACTAAGTATGACACATTTATGGTGTCTGCTATGTGCCTTATAAAACACACTAAATTTTAAGCCGATAACTCAAATGGTTCCTGAGGTATAAACTTGTGAAAAGTCACAATTTTGCATTGTGCTGAAAAGCCACCTTACAATACAGTGACTACCATAGCTCTTTAATATCCAGCAGAGTTCTCCTGCTGTGCTTTGTCAGTCGGTAGCAACATCCAAGTCGTCTTGTAAAAGTAATTCACACTTTTTTCACAACACTGTTGCTTTAATTACCACTGAACTCTGCTGTTGCTCAGACAGGCCTAGCAGGACCAAGAGAGGGTCAGCGCTGCAGTCACTGCAAAAGAAGCAAATGGCTTTTTTTCTTACTTTATTATTAACAAACCATCTTTGATTGAAATGCTCCTAGCTTCTGAGACCCAGTCTTGTCTCTGTGCTCTCTTGGGGTATTCATTATCAAAGTAGACCATGGATGTCAATCTGGAAAAACATCAGAAATAATATCTAAAATCCTAATCAGAAAACTTCAACTAAAGACAAGACTTGCATATCTTGTACATGCAAAGAGCTGATCAGATTTATCATATGTGTACATTGAATTTCTGACAGAAACAGACTAACTCATCAACTTACTGTACATTTTGTACACGTAAAAATGATTGTTACCCATTTGTTTGTAATTCTTTCTTTTTTCTTCATGTTCATTTGATTTGTTGTATCTCGTTAGAGCCAAAGGCATTCATAGGAAGAACTGAAAGATGCTGAAAGACAAAAAAGATTGTATTTAAAATTATAAAATACTCCTTCTGTAGCTTTGTCTCATGAAATGTTCCATATTTATATCATCTTTCACTCTAAAGAACTGTAAAATAACCTTTTAGTAGCACAAACATAATTTTCAAACTTAGGTTTGAGTGTGCTTGTCTCGCTGCTTACCTTAGAAGGTCAGGTTTGAAAATGGTCCTGTCCCTTTTGTCCCTGTGTGTGGGATTAAACTCCCTGGGAGAGAAATGCAGCACTTTCAGCATGGCAGTATTCTTCATAAACTGTGACATGACAACATTTTTAGAGCAGGATGTGAGTACGACTTCTACGTTCAAGGGAAATTGCAAAGGAGATTTTAGACTTGAAACTGAGTTAGTCAAAATTAAATCCAGTACAGCCTGCCAGCCTTAACACTTATTAAAATATACCCTATGATCTATGAATACAATTATAGATCAGACCTCTGTTTCATATCTCACCTAAAAGATGATACTGCAAACTGATACCACACCACTTAACACCACAGTAATGCACTGATTCCTTTCTGGTTTGGAAAAAAGTGGCACCTGTTGGATTAATATTCAGTTAATTAATTAGATAGCAGTATCATCTATGGAAATACGCTGGGTTTTGATTGGATTTTTCACAATCCAAGGATCTTGAATATTCTTAATTTCTGGATGTAACAAGATTGAAGCTGGCTGGGTAAGCTGTCATCTGTGCAATGCTCAGCAATACCATGCCCTAATCAGGACTATTATTTTTAGTTGTTCGTCAGCCCTGTAACTCCTTGACTTTAACTACAGATTGACAGAAAACACCTATAGAAATAATTTTGAAAATATTTGCCCCAAGTTACTTAAATATTTTCTCATTCCATAGTGTCTGGAATCAGGAGGCATAGAAAGTAGAGGTCTGGGGAAAAAAAAACACAAGTGGGGGAAAAGAAATTTGGTTTCAACACAGTTTTTAGTAAGAAGGAGAAAGACTTGCAGCAGCAAAGAAACACAGGGTGTTACGGGGATCTTTATGAAAACACCATGCTGGTTGGGCTTTTATGTGTGAGAGGCTTCTGATTGTTATGTACATTCACTTGATAGTAAATGTTGGGAAAGTGGTCTCTGAGAGTTTGTACATGGGATGGGTGGAAGTGTCCTCTTCTTAAAAATCAGATGCACTCCAGGGGTAGGAGTCAGATAGGACCTGTGTGATCAGGTCTTGACACACGCAGCTGGCACAGAGTGAGCGCTGTGGCTCACAGCAAACTGCTGTATTATGCGTAAGGGCGTATGCCCCTTTCCCTCTCACTCTGAGCGGTGTGCCTGTGTCCCCAGTCACTTCAGCTTGCTGTTTGAGGTACACTCTGCTAAGTAGTTGGATGCTAGTTACGTTCCAGGTATACCAGATCATTCTGCATGAGCGTTAGTGCACAAGCATCTCCTTTGGCACGGACAATTCCCAGTGCGATGTTTCAAAGTGTTCCTTTCTTGCAGACCTTTAAACAGGTGTTCTGCCTGGCTGTTCAGGCAGATTAAGAAGCCTGTGATGGGCAAGATTTACTTTCCTTTGCAGCTGTTTAGCCAATGGTAGATTCTTTAAAGCCCTCATTCCCAATATCGGGAAATGCGTGCTAGGAAGACTTTGACTTCTTCCTAATGAAAACTGCACAATATGGCACAGTAAATGAAGTAACTGAAATGGTGAGGATTTGACATACAGACTTGCAGTGACTTGGATACATGTGATTGTGTATATCGAGGATAAAGATGAAAGGAGGGAGAGAGTTTTCTTTCTTCAAACCTGCTCCTGGCAGATTCAGTCAGAAGTACCATTCTCACTTCTCTGTCTCCTTTTCTGCAACCGAGTAGCAGATTGTTTGCTCTGCAAAAAGACATTTGCAGGAGGTATCACTTCCTACAAATTCTTTATTTCGCATTGACTAAATAAAAGTCCTCAGTCTTTTAGCAATTTATGCAGTACTAAAACCAGCACTGATCACATGCACATGATCTACGTGGTTCTTTCAAGAAGTAACATTCCTGCCCCAGCATGGATAAATGGTTACTAGAACCTGAATATAGCAATGCTGATATTTGCTACTCTCTGGCCTGAAAGTATCTGTAAATTCACAGGCAAGAGATGCAGCTAAAGCTGTAGCTGCTTCTATCATGAATCCAGTAAAATTTCATGTTCTTTCTCCCCCAGATGCTTAGATGCTGCTATCTTTTCTCTCCCCAAATGTTTGGATGCTACATACGCTGAAAAAAGTCCTTGCAGATGCCAGTAGATCCAATGGGAAGTTATTGAGATGGAGGGACTAAGGGGGTGGGGGGCAGCAGAAACAGGAAAATTAAGATCCAATATTTGGAAAATTAGAAAAGAATGAAAAACAGCCTGTGATCTTTCATCGTTTAAAGTCCAGCAGTTACTTGGTATGCCGTGGAATCTACAGTTGATCCCACAAAGGTGATGCCTTCGTCAACATTAGAATATTATTAAAAAAAAAAAAAAAATCTAAAGTAATGTAGATGAAATAGAAAGCCAAATGACTGCGAACTGAGAAAGGTCAGTGAGCCCAGTTTGGGGGGGTCACTAGCAGAGGTGCTGCATGTACTTCAAGGCAGCCAAATGGAGAGAGGCAGCAGTAACTGTATGTTTTTGCAGTGGTGCAGTACAAGTAACAGGTTACAGTAAGGATGTGTAGATGCTGTAGTTGCAGGACACCTTTTCATCATGGGAAGAACTCTGAGTTTGAATATCGGAGCACCGCTAAGAGCTTCTGGGGTTCCTGTGTGTTCAGCATCTAAGGAAGTATCTAGTGTGTTACTGAAAAGCTCATAGCTGCTGTTCCTCTGGAAGGAACTAACCTGCATCTGTTTGAAAAGCTGCAGCCAGAAGAAGGCAGGATGTTGTTCTGTGCATGGCACATTGGCCTGTTAAGTTCACTTACATTCCAGGACTTTATATTACAGTCCAGCATTTCCAGTTGCGCTGGGAAAAACCCCCAATGTTTTAATTGACAGCATTTAGAATTGAGAAGAATTTAGACGAACTATAATATATTGGTCAGAAACATCACTCAATCTGTGCCAGGTGGTTTGATGAGTATAGAACAAATCTGAGTTTACAGGATCTTTTTCTCTGAGATTAATCAAATCTGAAGCAGCATGAAACTACTGGATCTGAGAAAACAGGTTAGACTGTAAAAACTGATATTGCTAGTTTTTATGGTAAAATTTAATGTGAAGTAGATGCATACAGAAATAGTATATATTTATTTCTTAAAGACTAAATGCATCCCTTTGGAATTAAAGACAAATACTTGTTGGCAAACTTTATTTTAAACTAATGTTCTGAAAGCAAGGTGGAAAAATGAAAGGAGCTAAAAGAAGATGGTAACGTCTCTCTGAACACGGTAGCGATTTTGGCACCCTGCTGAGAATGAGGACTGGAAGTCCAGGGTTTAGCAACCTGTTGTAGAACAGGCAGTGAACACAATTGCATCCCTAAAAGATCTCTGTAGGCTTCATCCTGACCATCTGACCTTATTGTGCGACAACTCCACTTGCCAACAGTACCAAACAAACAGAGAAATACCTTACCCTTTTCAGATTTAAGATAATATTACAGCTTGTGAATAAGATTCGCAGTATGTGGACATGACAACTATGAAAAACTATAATTTAGGACACAGAGTATTCTCTTTATGCTTTTATGTGGAATTTCACTTTAATGCGATGTAAATGACAGTAAGAAATACATTCACAGAATGTTAAAGCCTTCCCATTAAAAATTCTGTATGCATTTTATATTCTAATTCATGTACAGTCAAAAACCCTGATAAAATCATAGTACTGATTTGACTGCTGCACTTATCGTATTAATGAGGATACTTTATGCCTTTTGAAAATTGGGATATAGTCCATTATGTGATTGTGAATGATGTGATTGTATCACATCAATTTGTTATTCAATCCCACCCCTCCCTTCAGTCAACTTTCTATATAGGGAAAGCCATTGGTGAGCACACATGGAGGCAGGAAAAGCTACATTTAAAATTAGTCTTTTCTTCTTTTATCTTTTGACTTCTTAAAGAGATTATATATATTTTTTCCAAATCCTGAAATTTACTCAAACTCCAGAGGGGAATTCATAGAGGTATCCAAAATCTCTAGAGCAGCACCAGCTAAGGCTGGCTGAAGGTAAGACTCAGCTAGGTCAACTCTCCAGATTTCTGGATGACTGTGTAAGGTGGGATTCACCTCCCTTAATGTTGGGCATATACCATATTCTAGACTAATCGTCTTGCCTCTGTGTAGTCCAGGAAGAGAGACAGTCACCTCTACAGGATGATTCATTTTGTGCTATGCCTGTCCCCTTTCACAGATTGTATAGGGAGTTGGGTTTCTAATTTGTACCTTTTAGACAGGGAAAGTTAGATAAGAAAAATCTGGCCTGCTATGACTGCATCTTAAAAATCCTATCTAGCCCCTCTCCAAAATGGCAACAGGTTAGGGACTGAAAAACAGCATTTCTATTGTAGACAACATGTTTCTTCATTGGAACTGCAGAGATAGTTTTAAATATTTTAATGTCTTCTCTTTGCTAGTCATTATGTGCTTTGCCTTTAGGAGCACCGTTGTCCTTGTGGCTTTCTCTCTGATTGTTTTAAATCTGTGGCAAATATTTTACCTTGATGGAAATAAAACCCCCTGCTTTTCCCAGCTAGGGCTACCGTGAATGTTTCCAGACTGAGCACAACTCCCTATCTCATATGATGAAGAGGTATAAATTCTCCAAAACACAATAGCTGAGGTATAGAAGTCCTGCCTCAAAGACATCTTGAAAGCAGCATTGTAACCAGAAAATTAAATCTGCATTCTGGTGTCTTTCCCTTAGCTTCTATCCATTAAATATTTAATTCTGTCTGTAATGATGGTCTCTATCATTAACTTGTCACGGAATGTTATGTTTTTCTGATGCTGCCATCTCCACTCAGGGTCCTGTTGCTGCCTGTAGTTTACTGGTTTTTGAATATTATCTTCAGCTTTACTGCCCAGTCCATTTTTATGTTTCATCTCCATAAAAATTTCTTACTGCTGATTTAAACTTCTCTGAGGTGGTGCTGCCACATGCTACAATGCGTGTTCCAGTGGAGTGTTTGTGAGAGCTTTGAAACAAAAATTACCAAGTTCCTACTATGCAATATTGTACTTCTAATTTTTGGACTTGTTAACGCAGGAACGTGACTTGAAGGGTTTGTCAAAGTGTATGTTCTCTTGAATTTGATTGCTAGTTTTAAAGCAGTTTGTTTGTTTCTTGATTTCTTACTATAGTGCAAAGGAATATAATAGACTCTGCACGTATGCATATGCACACGCACCCATGTGCAGGCCGTATGAAATAGCGGAGTGTAAACATATTTTACTTTAAAGTGTCCTTTTTTGGGGTAGAGGGAAGATAGATTTAAAGGTCAAAGGGAAACATTAATAGTGTTAGATAAATTTTACCCTATTTAAATTCAAACCCAATAAGAACTTTATACAATCTTTTGGACAAAGCCTGCAACGTTCTAATCTCTGCAAATCCACTCTGTACTGTTCACTGCTCTTCTTATTAATCAGTTCTACAGAGCTGTACTCTTCTCAATACTGTTACACACAGTGCATTTTTATTCTTCAGCTTCAGCTTGGCCTTTTCTATATTTTTGCTTCGTCTTACATTCAATTACCCACAGCCTAGTTTTCAGAATAGGGTACTATCAGTGGCTGCGTTTAAGCAACAGCCCATTATGTCATCTTGTTTCATATATTTTACTCTGATCTTTTTTAGGATGAAGCTCATTTGAGAAATCTTTCCTCTGCTTTTGGGGAGAAATTATTTGCCTTCTTCCGCAGGGTCTGAAATTTGCCTTTTCAATGCCTTTCTTATTAAAAGAACAAGCAAACACCCAACTTATTTACATCTTGGATCCTGTTATTTTGCTAAACTGCTTTATTATTGCAGTTTCAGGCATACCAAGGTATTCTTCTAATTATTGTTGCTCTATTTATGGCTTTCATAATAGTATTTAGTGTTCAAAATTCAGTGTCTACTTTCTTCAGAAGCCTTTTGTATTTTTTGTAATATATGCTTTCATATTTGAGAAGTAACTCTCCCTTCCATATATGTGAGTTTGACAAGCATTCGTGAAACTGCAAGCTCTTTGCCTAGTGAGTGTTCTCTTTGAAAAAATTCCACGGGACAGAGCTTATGACATTTGATGAAAGCCTTGGTCACTCTTTAGGAATGGTGCCTGGGATCGAAATTTAGACTTACTGAGAACTGCCATGCTTTTTATGTCATCTTCACCATTCCATTTGAGTTAATTTTTCTGGTCAAGATATAAGGGACTTTTTTTAATTTGTTTTGTTTTGGTTTAGCATGACCCTTCATAAGCAAAGGTATATTGTTAAAACTGGAATATATTTATAGTCTTTTATATATATTCATAAATATATATTCTAAATATACATGTATATGTACACACACTAATTATTTATATTTATCTGTAGGTAGTAAAAAACATACAGTTGTCTTCTATATGATTTTGTTGCATTGATAAGAGTTATTGTTCACCAACCAATTTTTTTCCCAGGCCTTTTTGTCCACAAATTCCATCTATGGCAAAATTCCTTCAGAAAATTGATGGCACTATTTCCTTTTTAATATCAAATTAGATTTATTCCTACTATATCCTGATCCCAAATTTTTCTGAGCCGTGCCTGCTGTGATTTTTCTCCCAGAACTCTTGCTTCATCTTCTGCATGGGGAACTGGAAGTACATGCCATGTTTTGATTTGGTGATGGAGGCATATGTTGTTGGTCATTTAATATAAGTGCCACGTACAAATATTTAATGCTTAGGATTCCAGTTAAAGAGAAATTGAAACCAGCATAATCCATGCAATTGGCCAGCTTCTGTATTTAGGGTAAGGTGGTAATGTTCGTATTATGTTCAGTGTGGTTTCTGTAATGTATGTATAGTGAACTATATACAGATATACAGATTTTAGAATAGCAATAGGTACCAAAAAAGAAAGCAAAAATCCCAGCCACGATACTTTAGAAACCTTGTGCTGGAAATACAGAAGGATTCTGCAGATATGATAGCCAAACAAATCCTTAGCTTTTAATAGTATAAAACATAGTAAAAGCTGAAAGTTCATGCCAGTCCTTCAAAATAATTGTCTTTAATTAATATTATTATTGATCATGTAGTAGGAGACACAGCCTGAGTGATACAAGGATTTCAAGGGAATGCTTTACAGCTTAATTATGTTTTCCTGGGAGATTTAACATAATTCAATTTATTTTCCCTTGTGTTTCATCAATCATTATATGAATAGAAAGGATATCTGAGCTTCATGTTTAAGTGAATTCCTGTAGATTCAAGAACTTTTGGCAATATACAGATTAGAGAGGAATGGAGCACACCTTCTGTGGAGGAATGAACCTTCAAAGCCTCTAAGACGATGATCACACTGTTCTTTATTGTTGGTAAATTTTCTGAGGACAAACTGTTGAGGCATATGGCCTCTGTAAACCCAGTTCTGCTAGAAGAAACACACTGAAACTGGGCCAATTAATTCTTTTTAGCCAGCTATTTCTGAAAAGATTATATTGTGCATGGAAGATGCACATGCATGTTCTTTTTGTCTTGTAAAAAGTACTGATTAATTTAGCTTGTTTTCTGTACAATAGCTATTATTGCCATAATCCATGTCACAGAGTAAGTTATAGGTTGTGTTGAATCTTGCCGTTGCTCGATACCCAGCAGGCTCTTCATCTCTGTTTTAGAAGCTGCCAAGTTTTTCAGGATATTCATCACCTTTTATGGCAGGCTTCCAAAGCACCCATTGAAATGAAATAGAGATTATTTTTAGGGCAAAGTGATCATCACCTGAGATTTTCTTTATATGTAGCGTACTGATATTCATAGACATGTTTTATGCAAGGGAAGTCCTGCATTAAGAAAGTATATGTACTGTTTCGATACAAATCATTGCAACTGGTTCTTTCTTGCGTATCTTGGTGGGCTCTTAGCGGCTAACGAGCTTTCTGTGTGCGTGGGGGCTGCAAGCAGGCTGGAGGGGCAAAAGCTGTGCCGCACCCAGCCGAGGGTGCAGCGGGCTGTGTGATGGCAGCACCGTCACAGGGTGGTGCGGAAGTGTCATTTACTTCCTTCGTGCACCTACTGCGCGGTCTGGTTAGTGATGGCAAGAGGAACTGGAGATCGTCTATTGCTAGGGGGTTAGATGAAGGAGCTTTTTAAAAAATATCAAATAAGTCCAGATCCGAGTCAGTGACTTTTAAAATGAAAGGTCTGCTCTGTTACCGTTAATGGGCAGGCTTTCATAATTCTTTGCTATTAGAGTACTAACTCCCTCTTTTCAAAGTCTTCCTGAACCTCTCATTGTCCAGCATTTGTATCCCTCACTTTAATGAGTGCTAAATAAGAATTATATAAGTATTTCAATAATTCTCACTGGACAGTTAATTAAGCAGCACTGACTCTAAGGAGCAGTCAGCTATTACCTCCTTTTACAGACAAGTGCTTCCACAGACACAAAGGGAAGAGGTCAATTTAAAAAAAAATGATGTGTGGATTAGTAATCTTTCTCCGTAATAAATGACCTAGCTAACAAGCTGAAACAGTGAAATAAAAACTCACCTTTTTTTTTTTTTTTGTCCCCTCATTTTTCCGATCCAATCTCTTGTGTTCGTTCAACCTTCTTTTATACAGGAAATGAATTCCCTTTAACTTTTTGGGGCCTGAATATTTTGAACTAAAGCTCTCCAAATTTGCTTCCCTCAGAAAATCGCGTGGAGCACAGCCCTGCCCAGTTGTTCATTACACATTCTTTTTTAACAGCTTCTGTTTTTTCTCATATTTGATAGATCCTACCACAAACTTCAACTAGAGTGAGTGCAGAGGACCATAATACCAGTCTTACACACAGGGTATTTTATTAAGTCCAGCAGTTAAAAATGTACAAAGTTCCTTGTAATAATCCATTCATTCTGTTCTCGCCTGATTCTTGGAGTAAGCCTGCACAATTATTCAAATCCCAGCTTTTAGTTACAGCATACACCTCGCCATGGGGCTATGCCTCTGTAATCTTGCTTTGGTCTTGCATGTCAAATGGAATTAACTCCCATAAGAAATGTATGCGAAGACAACCCAAAGTGTCTAATCCTACTGCTGTCTTAAATTTCTGAAACTCAGACCTGTCATCTTTTTCTATAGCTTTGTTGAAGTTCTCACTTATGCTTCAGTCCATCCAAAGATGAAGTTTAGGGAAATTTGCATTTTTATATATTTTTCAGTTGTGCACTCCTGTGGCCTTTTCACGTGTTCCCTTTGTAGAAGTAATTTTTTTTCGAACTCAAGTCCTATTTTATACTCAGTGGAATGCCTGATGGATTCAGTTGCTTTTAGCTGGCAGAATACAAGTTTAAACATACAGAGCGTTATGCTACTTGACGATGCCTATGCCACATGGGTGTGTGGAAATAATGATATCATTATGACTATACCTTAACAGCTCAGCCTAGCTAATCACAAAACCTAATTCTGACTCGATTAAATCTCAAATCGCATTGCTTTCTTCATGAATAAAGTGCTTGCTGAAATTAGCTTTGCTTAGTGTAACTACACTGTTTGTGTGTTGTACTAGAAGTAGATTAGCTTTCAAAGCAACCTTTCCAATGTGTCTGTCTTCTGCTGTTCTCTAGGGGGCATGCTTTCAAATTTCGACAAAAAAATGCCTACATTATAAATAATGAAAGGCAGGAAAAAGCAAAGCATTATCAGAGAGAAACTTAATTTTCCACTTATTCAATCAAATATCAACCAGATCTGATTAGGGGTGGCCAATTTCAGATGAACCAGGAAAAATACATTTACATAGGGGGTCCAGTTTCAACATAATTTCAGTAAAAAGCAATTACAAAATTATAGTCAGATAGAAAGCTAGTTCTTCTAGGTGTCTTGGCTAAGTGAGGTTGGAAGGGTAGAACTGTAACTTATTGTAGTGGATATTTAATAAGTGAAAAGCCACAGCACTCTCCACTTGAAAGTTAATTAAGGCCGTAGAATGACCATACTTGTACAGCAAATATGTTAATGCGTTAGCCATGGTAACTGTCACAACAAAGCCCAGTAAAAAATAATGGCTTTATGCATTGTTTTTGCTGATCATTACATCATTTAAAAAAAGCTGTTGTATTTTGCGTTGCTCTGTTTTGTTTTCACAATTTTGGGAAATAGTGCAGTAGCATTTAATTTAGGAACTGTTTAATGTCATTATTAGAAACTGAGACTGGAATACTGAGTCGCAGAAAAAGGTTAAAGTATTTGTTTATGTACTGGCACTATATAAACATCAATAAACAGTGCATGTGAGCAAGACTTTCTCTGTATTTAGTATTTTTAGGCAGGCTATGTGGCTTTTAGAGAGTACAATTCAGCTCAAAAAGCCTGAGCTAATCCTTTATATATAGTATTTCGTTTATGAATGTAATTGCGGCGTTATTTTTGTTGCTGTTGAATAAGTGAACTCAGTGGCAAACAGGCTATCAATTGACTGTTCTACTTTAAGTGGATTAAAATCTTAAATTTTCTTCTAAGAAGTCTCCTCATTCAGAGTATGGTCAATTCTGGCCTTCAGGGTTGATTTTGCATGCTCAGTTCCCATGAATTTTGAACTTCTTTGGTAGTCTATGTGAGGATGGGGCAGGGGAGCATTTCGGTTTTGGATTTTTCACCCCCGCCCCCCGGCTGTCTAGCCCTTATTTCAAGAAGCTTGAAAGGCTTCACACTAAAAATTACTAAAATATTTTCTGTGAGGCGTTCACTAAAATACTTGGTACCTCCTCTTTCTTGTCATTAAACTGATCAGGACAATCCTCAGAAGCTGTAAATGGATATAGATCTACTGAAGTCAGATAGTGAGGGTTTTGCTTCCTTGTATCTACTAGTCTAAAAATTTAGGAAGAAATTAATATATGGACTACTGCTGTAGCAACATCATGTAGTCAGTAAAGGAAATTTTGAAAGGTATTTTTCAGTCTCTTCCTCTTGTTATTCTTCCTTAATATATTCCTTGATTACTTACACCATTACGGTGAGAAATCTGTTGAATTTTGCACCACATTCTATTACTGTAAGGAATTTATACATATTTGCCCATACAAATTAATTCTGTGCTTTTCTCATACATTTCTCTTGATACTGCTTTCACTATTAATCAGCTGCTGCTTTGCTCATACTTCCAAGGAAGAATAAACACCTTGCCTTTTTCCAAGTAAGGAACTCCTTTTCCTCAGGAGACATTCAAATAGTTGTCCCTGGCTCTAGTCAGGAAATGAACGTGGAAATTTATCAGTAGAACTGGATGAGTGTTTTTTATGATGAAACATTGTCCAGCAGAAAATTCTGTTTGGTAGAAATTGAACCTCTCCATAGAAACGGGTTGGATTTTAACAATATTTTTAATAAAAGCTAGCAATAACATAAAAATAAAAGGATTTTGAGAATGTCAATCTGTTAATTTTCTCTACTTTTGGAAGGGCTGGCTGTTTTTCCCAGCTTTAGATACTCTCCCTGCAGCCATTACAGGCCCAACTGAGCAAGCAGCAAGGAGGCTTGTCCCAAACTGTGTATCTCTGGCAAGGCTTGGGAAGAGTCTGTCAACTTCTAGTCTCCTGGTGATCTCCTCACTGCTATGCTGTTGTCGGACACCTTGCCACGAAGTTAGAAGTAATGGGAGATGTCATTTTAAAACTTGGCTGCCATGGACTGTGGTAAAGGCACTGAGAACCTTTGCAGTCTGGGGACAGCCTAAGAAAAATTGTACCTTGTGAAGAGTTAACAGAAAATGAAAACTACCCTTCAAACTGCAGTACGTGGAGAAATGTGATCAGTTTGGCAAATGATGGTACCTGTAAGTGGATGGCCCATTAGGGGTAACTAAGAAACCTGGCTAATAGGAAAGGATCTTAAGGGAACATGTAATTATGAAGGATGAATTAAGTGGGAGAAGAATAAAAGTGTGTTTGGAGAGTAGAAACGATAGCAAGGCAGAAGGGGAAAAAGCAGTGCATGTTTCAAGCAGCTGAAGAAAAACCAGAGAAAGAATGGTAGGGAGAGGTGGGAATATTTCCAGGTCGTCGTGTCAGTGCAAGTGAGTAAAATGAGGCCTAGCTGCTATATTCAAATAAATGAGGCTGGTGTCAGCTTTGCTCAGTTAATGAGTGATACTGTGTGAAACCAGAAGTTGGACTTGAAACAAAACTGCTTTTCTAGAAGCAGTTTTGAGTCACAGCATACTGCACAACTGTGCAGTGCATGGGATGAATGGCAATTATGCATGATGAATTCCTGGCCAACAAAGAGCAGAAGTAAAAATGTGGAAATCTTATTTGAAATGGGAGAGTGATGCCGCTTTGCTAAAGTTATGGTGGTTTGGGGGTTCCCAGTTGACAAATGGGAACTGTTGCAGTGTATGGTAGCCCTTGCTGTTTGTCCAACCCCTAGCTATCCACCCACTGGGGCGCTCAGCTCAGCATTGCGGGTACCCCAAAACAATGCTGCTTTCTCTTAATATACAGCAGTTCGACCCCTGAAAATCATGCCTACAGCAAGGCTGAAAGGAGTGAGGCAGAGAGCTGGGTACAGGTTGTACCCCATTGTCCTGATCCTACTCAGTCTTGGGTAAATTTTCTGTTCTTCAAGCATTCCCTGGCTAACACGACTTTTCCAGATAGCGAACAAATTGATCAAGACCCCATATGACATGGGCTGTGGGAGACAGGAGTCTTGTTAGCCAAACCTAGGCGCCTGCGAAGACCACGACTTTGTTTCTCTTCAGAAGTTGCTCAGAAGTGCTGCAAAAATTTCTCATTCTTTCCTTTCTTCCAAATTGCTCTTCTAATACAGGCGTCCCAGGCCCATTACTGGTCTTATTCAACAGTTAGCTGAAACCATAGGCACAGACCACAAAATGTTATGGGCTGTAATTTCATTACTATGTCAATACTGCCTATCCCCTCGGATCACCTTCTTCTCTGATACTATGTCTTGGTGAAGCTGAGGCATAAATGAAAAGCAGCTGACTTGAGATTAATGTGGTCAAAGTAACTTTGATGCAGGTTCATAGGCAGAAGTGTTTGATAAACTTGGAGGCACCATCTCAGCTAAAGACCTCTGCCCAGTGATCAGCGGGTTGCTGTGTTATTTTTCGCAGCTAGAATATCTGCTTCTCAGTTCAGCTTGCAAAACAATTACGCTGTTCTCTATCAAAAACCATCCTCCAATATGTGACTAAGCTAAGTGACTACGTTTGCAGAAGTGGGGACAGAAGGCGATTCTTTGCAGCCGTTAGTTTATATCGGACATAAACGTACATGGGTGAATAAAATTAAAAATTGTTGCAATCTTTGAAGTTCTTCCTTCATCACCCTTTGAAAGTTTATGTCGCATAAGTCTCAGTGTTCAGACAAATTGCTCTCTCTGTACAATATTGAATACCATATAGTTCCTCCCATGTGTGTCTCTTGTCTAACTGAAAGCTCTTTGGGGAAGGTGATGTCTTTTCATACATGCTCCGAGACCGGTGTCCCACTTTTGCCTGAGATCTTGAGATGCCAGTGAAATACGAGTAACAATTGCAGCCATGCATGAATGATTTTTTTTAAAAAGTGTTTCATTTTACTATCTCATTCAAGAGCAAAAAAAGCAAAAATAGGCCATTTTAAGGAAATGATGCATAATCATGGACCTTAAACACCTTAGCACTGAGCCCATCACTGAAGGAGGTTTGAATACGCTCAGTACTTTCTCAAGAGATATCCAAGGGACACTGCAGGGACAGGAGAGACTGATAGCTTGATCAAAGTTGTGTTTTGGTCTCAGATCACTTGGGGATTCTTCTGGAAGTTTAGTGTTGTAGGAATGTATAATGGGACTGTTTTGTTAACCCAAATACTTCTACATATAACTATTGATTCAGTGATTCCACTTTATTTTAAGCTGGAAGATGTAAGGCCAGTGTGCCACACTGGAAAACTTTGAAATATATCTAGTCTTCCTGAAGAATAGTTTTAAAATAATCCCTTATCTTGTTTTCAAAGAATTCACACTGCAGGACCAGATTCAGGTTGTTCTGAAGGACAGAATGCATCCTGAGTAACAGCTTGAATGAGAACTACAAAACAATTTCCCTAGGGCTAATAATTTAGACAATTGAATTTTATTCTCTATAAATACGTCAAATGTCCTAGACAAGTGGTGATGCCTCTGTTGTCCTCTTTTTGCTGACTACATCCCTCTTGGTCCTTACAGAAAGACCTCTGAAGAATGTGGCTGAGGAATGGAAAGATGCAGGGAACCTGGGCAGTAATATTTTTGTAATGCTATCTACTAAAAGAGAAAACGGTTGTCTTTGCAACTACCATGCTCTTGTGCATTCTGTGCCTTCATCTCTGGCTGACAATTTTTTAGATCATTTTTTGCATTGTTTTCCTGTGTGTTGCAACTTTTTCAGCGGTGTTAAGTCACCTTATTTTTCATACTTTTGCCACAGCTTCCCCCGCGTCCCCCCCCTTCCCACGTCAGCTCCAGAGCTGCAGATTTATTCTGCCCGTAATCAGTTTGAGTCAGTTTGGGTGACCTTGATTCCAGCTGCAATCTTGTGACTTCTGTGTCACCGCTTCACTTTTCTTTGTGTTTCCCTTCTCACCCTTTCTCTGCCTTGCCTGTTTAAGACTGTAAGTCTCTACCTTTCCATAGGATTTTTCCATACAGGATATAGCCTGAGGTATTATTGTTTAATATTCTAATAAATGTGTGTCTAAGTGTGAAAGTGTGTGTGTCTACAGTACCAGAAATAATCCTAAACCCTCTCTACGCATGTGAGAAGTCAGTCCTTTGCTTGAAACTGCTTACATATAGAAAGTCTGCTCCTGCAATCCAGCACATTGTGATGAGTCCTGGTCTTGATTGGAGAGTACTAACCACGCACATAGGTTTCTCTATGCCATCCTTTTGCAAAAGCAGTTGCTGGATGCGCAGTAGAGCAGAAAAATGATAGAAAGCAGCAAATGTGTTTTTTTAATTTGGGGGGGAAAAAACCCACCAAAACGCAGCATTTTTTATTCTTACAGTGTTGCCTGCTTATTTTCTTTTTATTTAGCTTGTTTTTTTTAAAAACCCCCTCACAAACTTTTGCTTTGATTCCAAATTGGCTCATTTAGCGCGACTCTCTAAAGCTTGTCTTTTATCATCTATTGCTTTCTTGATGGTTTAAACTCTCACTGCTCCAGTATCTAAACATATGAGCATGGTCTTAAGATGATGGTCTCACTTTCAAATGGGAGTATCAAAAACACTTAGCAATGTGCTTGCAAAGTGATTTGAAATCCTCTGATAGAAGCTATCTATTATAATCGCGCCAAGTACTATTATTAATGTCTTCAGCCTCTCCATTCTGTTTTTGCTCAAGCCATGCCCAAGAACAATTAGCTGTTTGTTTGACCCACATTATAACATCAGCTCTCCATTATGATAACAGTGGACTGACTAAGAACAACACATAATCTTCAGATTTAATGGGGCAGAAGACTGCAAAGGGCCAAACCCATCTTGATAAAATGACCTGAAGTCAGCAACTTTATGCAGAGGTGGATCTGGCACAATGTGATTTCTATAGCTGTATCTAATTGTTACATGAAAATATAGGACTAATATCAATGACATTGTAGCATATTAGCCATAAACCGCTGTTGAAGATAGCAAATACTGTGGGGGAACTCAGCATCACAATCTCTGTTGTCTTTAGGGGAGCCAAAATTATTTTATCCTGTCTGTTGGTATGCATGCAAATGAGAAATTAAGACTTTGAGAAGGAGGGAACATACAGATACATACTTCTCACCTGCTATGCTGTTCATTGTTAAAATTATCTATGCAGGGACTGTTGCTTTTATAAGGTCATTGGTAGCTGACCAATATAGTGGCATATCAGTGGATGGACACAATACTGAGGACATCATAGTGCACGGTATATACTCATTTTCTGAATAGAACTGTTGATATCACACACTGTAAATGGAATTGCCTCTTGTCTTACATAAACTGTGTTTGTAGAACATAACCTGCAAATACATTGCATTCTGAGATCCTGTGGCTTAAAATGTATATATCGGTCCAATAAATGGCATTGCATTATCTATTTTATGCTTCTGAATGCAGAACACGTGCTGCTGAGAAACAAAAAGGACATGCATTTATTTTCAGGCATAGGACTTTGCAACCACTTGGGAAGAATATTCTTGATTGAGAACCAAAACATTCCATGATGCTTAACAAACCTGCAAATTGAAAAATCAACATCTGCCCTGTGTAGCAACATAGCAGGAGAAAGACCTATAGCCTGAAAAATTCAAAATATTCCTTAAATTATATTTCTGTGCATTTTCAAAATTACTACTCTCTGAATCAAAAGTCTCAAGCTGTTTTTATCTGAGAGCATATGTTGTGTCGATAGACAATATCTCAGCCTGTAGTTGTACATGAAAAGCCCTGCTGCATAACATAATGGACAGTCCTTTGAAGACGAAGCTGCATCTCAGTGAATGCTCCTATAAAAATATTTTAAGATAAATGATATGCATCATTAAATCACTGAGGATGACTAACTCAATTGTAGAATACCCGCAACTCCTACAATCACAGTTACAGTTCTTATTTGAATATTTTAGTTTTCACCAGGGCAGCCAATGGAAGCGAGCGAAGCACAGTCCGCATTCAAACAGATGAAGGCACTGCTCTAAAAGAAACGGAGAGAAACCTGTGATTATGTGGTTACCGTAATGCTAGCTGCTTGCTTAATGTCTGTGTGGGATTTTTTTGCCGTTTCCCTTATTTACATATCACAGACATGTCTTTATAAAGTTTCTTTAAATAATTTATTAGATTGATCTTTTCAAAATTCTGCTCAGGCTAGGTGTCATTAGGAAAAGTTATTTAAACTTATTTAAAGGTTTGTGCCTGAGTAGGGCATTTACCTGCCTCACTGCTGATATTCTAAAAATACCTCCATGTCCATACTATTATCCATTCTTCACGTCCAATTGCTCTGTTATGGTAATAGTCAGAAGCACACCATGTAGTAATTACTTACAGCTGACTTAAGAAAAGAATATTCAACTCCCCCACTGTTCCACTAGAAGGTCTTTATGCACTATTAACTCATTCCTGTTTATTAATACTCTACTGGTAATTCTGGCTGCTGCTTTTTAGGTTTGTAATAGGAGGACTATTAAACAGCAATTATTGACCATATGGGTTAGTGAATATTTGTGGTGGTTGTTGGGTGGTTGTTTTGTTGGGTTTTTTTTATCCTTTTAAGTTGTTTTTAAGGAGCCACATCACAATATAGTGGTGCAACTTTACGTCTGCCTGGGATTAACAGCTTTGGCAGCGTTCCCCACCTAGAAAATGCAAATTCCATATTTCAGAAATATCAGCTGAAGCTGTGAAAATACAGAACAATTTAAAAAAACATGAAAACACTGTGCCAGACAAAGTGAAAATCTTTGTCTTATGTTTTTTTTCTTTTTCCCAGCACTATGTGGTTTGATCTTCTTTCTTGTCTTTCTTGTCTGTCCGTCTTTCTGTTTCTCTTTCTTTGACTTTTTTTCAGATTGTAGGGCTTGTCCTGGAATTTAGAAATGGTCAAGTGTAAATTTCAAACTAATAAAACTTCTCCTAGAAAAGTGTGAATTATTGCACTTTTAAGAACTAGAAATCTGCCTTCCTCAGTAAGCTTGCCTAGTGAGAAGATTCAGGAGAGAGAAAATTATAGCAATTATCTCTCAAATAGCTGGGCTGAAAAAAGGTGTCTTTCCCCCTTTCCTCTCCTGCTATTTTTTTTTCCTTTTTTAAATGTTAAAATCTAACTGCAGTTCCTGCCTTTGCCAGCAGCAATAGCTGTCACTCGTGCAGATTTGTAGCGATGACTCCTTTTCCTACTGCTCTGCACTGGGAAGTCCAAACCAGCTCGCAGGTTTGGCATCCGCTTTCATTATGGTGAGAAAATAAACCAACTGAAAGATGGCAGGGGAAAAAGGGTTGCTATAAAGACAGTGAGGTGGAAGGAGGATGCAAGACTTTAGTAGGGAAAGAAGATGGAGCAACAATGAGAAAGTGTAAACAGAAGTGTGGGATGTGGTATAGAAGAAAAAGCCGGAATTCTAGAAAAAAGCCAGCGCATCCTGCCTGCAGAGGGCAGAACATGAGGCTGCCATTCCAGGCCCCGTTATTTCTTTTCTCCTTATGCCTTGTGAGACAAAGCCATCAGCGTGAAACAACATGGCTTTGGGAGCGTTGGTGACTGTTGGTGAATTCTGCGGGACATAAAAAACTCTATTCTAAACAAAAATGATTTGGTAGGTGAGTGGATTTTCAATACAAAAGCACTGCGCTACAAGCAAATATTTTGCAAAATATGTTCTCATTTCTAAATTCTCTTTGGGATTGTCTCTAACACAGTTGAAAAAAAGTCAAACTTTCAAAACCAATTACTTGTATTTGCCACTGACTCTGCTTTTTTTCTAGAATTTTCTTAATCCTTTAATACTATTCTTACACTTTCTTAGTTATCCTACTTGTGTTGTGTTTAACTTGGATTATGAGTCTTAGCTGTGTCAGTGTGGTCTTCTGAGCTGATGACCAGTAACAACTCCATTTAGACATCATTGTGGGCACAGTTGATGGTCATTGCATCATTCAGAAATCTTTGCAATACTAAAATAACTAATGTAAAAAATAATTAATTTGGAATTTGAAATCTGCTACTTTATTGCTATCAAAACACTCTCTCTGTTGTTTCTTTTTCTTTTTTTTTCTTTCTTTTTTTCTTTTTTTTTTAAGTTGAAATGCTTTCTTGGCCTAACACCATACTAGAAATAATTACATAACAACAACAACAAAAAAATCTGTCCAGCTTCTGGGCTGTTAAAAGCAAAATAGAGGTTCTGTTCTGTTTGCACCTATCATACCAGAATGCCAAACTGTCATTCATTCTAAAAATAAACATCATGTCATGCAGTCTTTTGTTCTATATGGCTGCCTGAGTTTTTCATTAGAAAATTCATGTGTGGTGTACTACACTAAAAGCGTTCCCTCCTTCAACAATTATTGCATGGAAGGTGTGTATTTTTTCATAACAGCTGGTGCACTTCAGCATGATGGCTTTTAGGTCCTGAATGTTGCAGAGACCTTTTTTCCCTGGATGGCAGAGCTAAGAGAGGAAGAACTCTTGGTAGAGAAGCACGGGACTGGTGTAAGGTGGGAGGTCCTTGCTCATGGACTTTATCCCTACCTTGCCTGAAATAGCTGCACGACACTGCTAGGAATCTGTTGAGTGACATTAGACAAGGGAGTAGAAGGTATAAAAAGGTGACATTGAATTTATTGCTTAGAAATATGGGCTAGTTAATTTTCTTCATGTGCCTGGCATCTTTGCCATGCTGCTGGATGTTTTTTTCTTGTACAGATTGTTATTTAAAATCATTGTTCAGGTAGATAGGTGTCATTTCAGATTTGAAATAAATGAATAACTGGGAATCCTGAGATGGCCCTTGATGCACTGCAGGGCTGCAGTGGGTCTCCGAGTATGGACCACATGCAAAATTTACATTAGATTGATGTCAGAGCCATCAGGAGGCTGCCACAGCTCCCGGGCTTGACAACTTAGCATTGAACATTGGAGATTTGTGAGGAAGGGCCTTACCTCTGAACCCCAAAAAGAGAGCTGACTTTGCATCAGTTAAATAGCTTGAGTCTCTCATCCCTGATTTAAACCTGTCCCAAAATAGACAATCATATTCTAATAGAGAATGTTCAGAAATTTTACTTTTACAAGATAAAAGTACAGGTTAAAACTGACTATGCTGCTGATATGTAGCTTAGTCAATCTGGTAAATTAGTAAAGCATGATATTCTTAGAGAAAGTGGAGTGTAGGAGCAATCCCTGAACATGCTTAAAGAAAAATGTTATGTGAGTGATTCAGCTCTTCTTGCTGTTGCAGGGAAGAGATTAGAGGTGCACCACTTTGTCAGTTCATCTCCTTAACTCATAATATATTATTTATTACAAGGATTTGGTTTCTTAAGCCTGTCTTCTTTTTTTCTTTTTAGACATCACTGACTATTTGATCTTGGGGGCTTATTATTTATTATGATTATTATTATTATGTACAGGTATGTGGGGAGGGAAGGATTTTGGGCTACAGCAAAACCCAAGCTTTTTAACATATGGAGTGTCATTGTTTTCATCTTGTTTTGGCACTTTTTACACCTCGTGCTGATGGTGTGATTGTGGTTGGTTCAAGTACATCTGGGGTCCCCCGTAGCCTTGCTTTTTTTCAGGGGCTTTCTGACTCTGTTATAATTTGTTTCTCCCTTTTCTGGTATAACCAAGCATGAACTCTCAGTGTGAGATGTAAACTGGTATGCCATCTGTATGTTGAATTATTGTGTCTCACCTTAAAAACCCGGTGTTAGCCAGGCTTGTTTTGCTGCACATTCCCCCTCCTGTGGCCCCTGTGCTGCCCCTGACTGGCGCTCTCACACATATGTGTGTACACACACACACGTGTATGCACACCTCTGGGATACAGCTTTTTTTCTTGAGGGCACCGTGCAGCCCCAGTGAAGGTTGCGGAGTGCTCTGGGTTTGTGTTTGCACTTACGCGAGCACGTAGATGCCGTGTCTCAGAGCACAAGCGGCTCCTTCTTTCGTACCTGAAGTAAGCTGTGTGAACAATGAGCAGGAAGTGAAAATGGACCAAACAGCTACAGAATACTTTCAGTACTTTTTTTGAAATCTGCAGAACGTGGCTATACATATTCCACCAAAAAATGGTTTTAATATCGGTTACAGTATGTTAAAAAAAAAAAAATCATTAAGTGTTTCATGTTCTGATTGAGCTTGCACATCAGGAGCATGTCTGAGGGAGAAAGAGCAACAGAGCACATTTACGTGCGAGAGGAAACCCCAGCGGCTGGGGCAGGACGGGAGAATTTGGTAGAACTACTGCTGCAGAGCAGCAGACTTTGTGTTGCTGGAGGTATGACTGCAGGTGTTACATCAGCTACTTAAATTGCAGATGCACAATGACTTTTCATGCAGTAGCATACTTACAGGAATGAGGATAATATCAGACCTATTGGATAAATCGAGAATTTCATTTTCTGTGGCTAAAGCTGTTGGAAAAGGAAGTGGCCTGTTAAGATGCTGATTTTCCCATCCCACATCTAATATCCAAATAACATTTTACAGGAAACAGGTAACTCCTAGTGACATCTGGCAGAGGATAGCCACTGTTGAATCAGTTGGTTGTCTTTAGCAGTTTTTTTGTGGGGCAGCGCTGCTTTGCTCTCTTGCCGTCTTACACGGCGCTTGTTCTGTTCCTAACATGGTCAGTGGGGATGAGAGTGAGCAGCTTGGGGTCTGCTGAAGGAAAAGCAGAGGAGACAGT
This sequence comes from Calonectris borealis, assembly GCF_964195595.1. Lineage (NCBI taxonomy): Eukaryota > Metazoa > Chordata > Aves > Procellariiformes > Procellariidae > Calonectris > Calonectris borealis. The sequence goes on along the minus strand of NC_134314.1, from coordinate 125,550,885 downwards.
CACTTCAAACTGAGACATGTGGTGGTTCTACTGTGACGCTCGTGGAGCCTTTTAGCTAAACTGCTTTAGACACCTTGAATTCATTTGACAGGATTTGAATGATAACACGTTTTGTTAAAAGAAAAAAAAAAAGATCTTATCACAAATCAGCCCCCTTTTTATTAAAAAAAAGTAAAATTTGTGATAAAACCTGCTTTTCTTTAAAAAAAACCAAACAAACAACCCAACCCCCAAAACTTACTACCCAGTAAACTAATGAAAATATTAACATTTAACCTTATTCAAGTTAGCCAAAGTATCTTAAGAGAGGGCAGGTGCATTCTTGACATAGCTGGTATTATAGGCTAAATTCTTCCATTTGTTAAATGTTTAGAAGCAGCCTTTCATTTAAAAGGAAAGGAAGTCACGTAGAAAAAGTGACTTGTAAGGGCTAAAATAAAAAAATAAACAAATTAGACAAGAATAAACTTGCTGTGTGGTTGGCAATCTGAGAGCAAAACTGTCATAACTTTGTTCAGTTCCCAAAAAGGCAATCTGAGCATGTTTGATTAAAAGAATTGGACTGTCTCATCACCTGAACTAGACATAAGAAGTTATAAAGAATATTAAATGAAGATGTAGCAATATGACATATCCCCGTTTTTTTCTCTCTTTGCCCCTCTCTCACCAGACTGTTGATGAGAACAGAAGAAGGAACAGATGGTGGCACCATCCTGTCTCAGCACCAAATCCTGCCCTGGAGTTGTACATGATGCAAAAAGCATCCCCGTGTGGAGAAGCAGATAGCGCTCCTGCAAAGTGTAAGTGTCCGCTCTGTTACATTCCTTTACAAAGAAACCCCACAACAACAACAACAACAAAACCCCTTATGTCTGTCTTCACTGGAATTTTCAGGAAATTTCATCCTAAATGTTGTTTTGAGATCAGAGAGGAGTACCTGCTTTATGACTTGCTATGACCATTCCTTCCCTGTCTGCCATTCCACCCTTTTGTCCTTCCTTGCACTGACTGAAACATTTTGGGTTCATTTTTTATAAGTTTTGATAAATCTTTCATAATAGATTTTGGGTTTTGCAGCTTAACGATATCGAATCCTTCCTGAGATTTATTGTCAGTTTCACTTGACCTGGGGGTCAGAACTTAAAACGTTTGATGGAATTTGTTGCAGAATCAGGGAATGTTGTGAAAGTTGCTGGTTTTGGTTTCTTTTTTGCTGTATCTAGAAACTAGAGGCTTTAAAAAATGAAATGACAAATAATGTTTTCTTGAGTGTTCAAAATAGAACAAATGTGTGTGTTTCATGAACAACCTGATTTGTACTATTCCTGATAAAAAGAGGCAAAGACATCCAAGGTTTTCAGTTTTCGAATTTTAGAATTCCTTAAAAAAAAAAACCTCCCAGTGAATGTGTAGACTGCCACAATGGGAATTTAAGCCTCCTGGTTATCAGTTTGCTTTTCACTTGAAAGGTTCATAGACTCTTCCAGCCTTTCTGGAAACACTGCTCTGTACAACCGTATGTGGTTGCAAAGAGGGCAATTGCTGTATTGGAGTTGGTGTGGACCAAATGTTTATAGGAGACAGGACTGGTGTTGGCCCAGGTCCTTTTTGGAAAATACAGACTGGGTTGTTGGCTTCCTTCTGCAAGTTCCTATTGCACACAGCAAATACTTCAGCTGTCCTACCGCTCTAGCTAACTGGAAGAGGCAGCCCCATAGCAGTGAGTGGAAGAGGTGCAGTCTAGCAAAGGGTATTTCATCCAAATGGGGCCAAAAAGAAATTAAGTTTAGCAAAGAAAACAAGCTTCATCAGTTAAAGCAATAAAGCACAGTCCTGGAGCAAGTCAATAATGCTCAATTGACAGCCAGTCAATATTTGTGCTGGATTAACTTTTCAAGGAATGTGGAGATTTCGGGGGGTTTTATGTAAACACTGTAAATAGGTTGGGACACTAAAGTACGTTTACAAATACCACATGTCAGATTAGATTAGAATCACTTCCAGGGAGCAGGATTGTTCCTACCACAAAAGAGACGTTTACATCTTGTGAAATGAACACAGATATAAATTTTTTGTTCGTCAAATATATTCAAAAATGTAGCTGGGCAGATCTCATGGCAATGCGGCACAGAACGCTTCAAAAGACAACTTCTGTCTGAGGCCAGATTCACTCATCTTCTATATGCGCCGCTTCCAAGCTCTGCCAGGTAGACCTGTACTTTAGATGGCATCGTGGCTGCAGCTTGATTAATATGAATGCTGCATGAATTGATTTAAATTTTCAGATTACTGTAATGGAAAAGCTATAAAGAAATATGCTCAGTGTTTGTGGTATTTCCTCCTTGCTGAAGGATCAGGCAATATGCGTAGAGAGGACTGAAATGAGACCAAAATGTGCTAGTTTCTAACATCCGTAGTACTGTAACACTGGGCTGCATCCATTTGTTTACAAGTCTTGCAACTTTTCAGTGGCGTGCCTAGCACCCACTTCTAACCAATATAAAAATGATTTACTGTTTCCAAAACTGGAATCAAAGTGGACAAATATTTCAAAAAGAAAGTACAGTCATTTACTCTACAGTGGCTGTTTTTTCAAGACATTGTCCACAAATTTCCCTGACTTGCTCCCTTATTAAAAGGGGCTCGAATAATTTCAAGATTCCCAGTTTTCCAGAAGCAACAGACAAACTGGAGGGCAGTTTGTCCCGTCCTTCCTGTCCCCAGGCTTGGAAACGAGGGCAGGCAGAAGCTGGCACTGCCCGGATGCACAAAACAGCCCAAGCAAATCTGGTTTCATGTATATGACACACATGCATAGCACTGGTGAAATCCACACAGGTAACGCATCACTAAGAACCTCCCTTGCTGCAAAGTAGATAACTGTATTTTATTGTTATTCCTTTTATTTCTCCTGCCCTTACTTTTTTTTTCGTTACAAAAGGTAATTAGGCCATAAACAGAGGTCTGACAACTAATTTTATCTGCAGCAAAATTAATATCATGAGCAACAGATAATTTTAGCTGAGCAAAATTAAAAAATATATATTTTAATGACATTCTAAAAACACAAAATCGAATTTTTTTCCTTCTCATACCTACCTATTTTGATAACGTGTGGAGAGACTCACTCATTTAGCGAACAAATGTTCTACTTCTGTATACTTCCTGCCTCAACAGCAGGCCTTGCTGGTCTCAGCCTGCGGTACAAAGTTGCTTTTCATTTCCTCTGTCTTGTTCTCTGGTTCCTTTCAAAGAAGAAATGATCTGAGGGAAAAGACATTGCTTTTCTTACCCCTAAATTTTCATTGACATTAATAGGAGTCAGGTGGCCAAATCCCTGCACACAGCTTTGAAAATTTAAGGTTTAACCTTTTTTTTCTGGACAGATTCTTGCATTGCTGTGAATCCTCTGAAAAGATATTAAATATGCAACCATACCATGTCAGCGGTGCCTAGAGAGTTTATCTACAAAATTATCATCTACTTTCCAAATCTATAACCCTAAAATACTGATTGGTTAAAAGGTAGCGGATAAAGATTAAGACAGCACAGCAGCAGATTACCCTAATCAAATAAAAAGACTATTAACAGAGCTGCTCACAGTCCTGAAGATGTTGGTTTGAAATACAGATGTCTTAACCGAAGTGCTATGTCTCATTTTTTGAATGCATTTTTGAATGCATTTAAATAAATTATCAAATAGAAAGAAAGCAGAGAAAAACCCCACACATTTCAGACAGTAAATTTCCATTTATAATAAAATTATTTTATGCATTTCAATAAATAGTTGGAGCTTTTAAAGATCTTTTCATTGGATAGAGAGAAGTCAAGCACTGTATTCCCAGCTTAAAGAGCTCCATAGGCACATGTGTGATTTTAAACCTGTGATTGCATGTGTGTACATTGATGTGAGTGTGTGTGTAGTAAAAGATAGGAACGAGGTAACTGCTTGAGGGCAGAGTGTAGTACTAAAGCCAGTACTTCTGCTTAAAAAGACCTCGTTTTTATTGTTTGGGAATAGTGTTTCTAGAGGATGGATTTCGGATGGCAAAATTTAAGGCAGTATTTACCAAAACCCAGGTCTTATTGGCTGGTTGGGGCCAAAGCAGTCAGGTTACAGGGTGCAGGGCTCTGCACAGGTACTGCGTGTCTCACATGCAGCGTACGTGGTCTGCTCAAACCAACATCACAGACCAGATCCCCAGAGCCTTAGTTTGATTTGGAGACCTAGGATCCATTAGAAAATTGTCCCTGCTTAAAACCAGCACAGGTTCAACTGGTTTTGAATTTGTCACAAACATTTTATTTAGCATTGAAGGCCATATGCTTATTAATGTTCAGTAAGAGTAAGTAAGCTACTGGGAATATTACTTGGAAAAGAGGGACATTTGTCACTAACGCTTTTAGTGTATAGTGGGAATTTTTATCCAGCCAAAGGCTGAGTTGTGGTTTATCCTCTTGAAAGAATTTCCTATTGAGTGACGGCTAAGCACGGATTGAGCTAATAACCCATGCCCTAGGTTATTGAAGTCATGGAGACAGAAAGAGAAAATAGGGTGGGTAATGTATTAATTTTCATCAGTTATGGACAATACTATTAAATTACTGACTTTTGTTGAAATAATGTGTCACCGATTAATAATGTCATTTCAACTTCCTAAACTTTCCTACCTAAAAATTTTGATTTAAAAAGAAAAGATTTAAGAATGTGTGAAAAAGGTTTTGGCGATATAACTAATTGGTATGGAGATCTTTTGTTTTTGTTTTTGTTTTAAATTGCACCTAATTTTAAGTCACAGTGTAAATGAGGTTTTAAAAGTTTTTAACAGTGATGTAGATAAATTTGGAATTAAAATTGAGATCTGAAATGTTGTGTTGCTCCACTTTTAAAAATAAGTTCCCTTCTTATTTGCAATTAAAATGTCTAGAATTTGCATAAAATGTGTGAAATTAGAGATAATTGAAATACAGTAGCTATAAATATGTCTACTCCGTTTGAAAAATAAATAAAATGTCCACTAAAAGGGTGTGAAAGCCGTACCCCCTTCTCTTGTTTCTCACATTTGGATCTCTGGCATTTTTCACACTTTTATAGCTAATTTTTATTGCAAAACAATATGTTACATTTGTAGCAGTTGTGGGAAGGCAGAATAGCCCCTGGCAGCTCTGTAAAAAACTGAATGTTAGGAACACATTTAGAAGAATACAGCTTTCAATTTCATCCACAGCATTGATGTCATGGAATCATATTAAGTGTGATCTAACGAAAAAAAAAAAAAAGGCAAAAAAAAGCAAATGTTATGGAAAATACTTTAAATAAGCTATTATTTAAAGTATATTCATTCTATCCTGTTTCTTATGTTTTCATAACACTAGTTGTCATGATATAGTGTGTTTTCAGGGAGCGTGGTGAGAATTGAAACCCAGGTTAGTGCCGTTCCTTGTACATGCCACCGCTGCTGCTCGATCCGCAGCTCCGTGTTTCTGCGAATCTATGAATAAACACGGCCTGGTTGGACCGTGCTGCAGCATGTCAGTGTTGGGGCCTGGTGGGGACCCTTGGAGGAGCATTTCCCATTCCTGTACTGGAGAAGGACCGCCAGGCTTGTATGTCTGTGCAGGGACGGTTTCGCTTGCTTTTCCACCCTGAAAGCCAGCACTATTTTGCACTTTTGCTGATGTCTGTTTCCGAATAGGTGGTAAGAGTTACTGTCCGTCAGCCAGCAGGCAGTGCTAGAGGTGATGCCTTCTTCCCAGTGCAGTGCCATCCCCTTCGTGTACTCTGATCTCTGCTGGCCCAGTGTGTTAGCATTCAGCTCTGTTGCCAGATCCTTGTTTTTTTGGCTGCAGAACAAAATGCTACTGCTGTGCAACCAAGTTGGCACAAGGAACGGTGTCTTTCACAGATAATAGAACTGGAAAGACAGACTTCTACCGTATTGTCAAATTACACCTTATTAGTGTGTGCTCTCGTGAATGTCTGCTACTAGAGCCGAGGAGTATCTCACATAGAAATTGTAAAGACATTTCTCTAACTCCAATCTTGGAACTCAGAAAAATATTATTCATATAATACCCCATGCATCTTTTTTAGTGAAATTGCACTGTGATGTCCTGTCATTTTCAATGCTGTGCAGTGTTTCTGTTACTGGGGAACACCAATCAACTTCAAAAGAGCTGCTTTGGTGTAGAAATGGGCAGCTATTCAACTACTCTGCATCCAACACAAATACCCACCGCAATTTGATGTAATTCACACAAAACTGAATTGGAAGGCCTAGGTGAAGGTTACTGCACCGATTCGTCAGTGCTCCCTGTCCTGTAATGTTATTTCTGGAAACCCTGTTTTCTGGAGGCGTTCCTTGCAGAGGGAATTATGCCAAAACAAAAGCGTTTCCGTGCAGGTACTATCCTGAGGGTAACAGAAATTCAGCAGGTTTTAATGTCAATGGCTCCTTCAGTAGTTCCTCCCTGTTCTCTGTTGCAGTGGGTGTTGCAAGAAATTTTTTTGTACCCTGGCTTGGGAATTTAATTGTTTCTCTACTCTACTCTTCCCCTCACCCTGAGTGTATTTATTAGTAAATCACCGTATTTTTTTTTGGTAGAGGTATGGATGTATAGTGGACTCAGGTGCCTCACTTCAAATCTTACATGATTGCTGATTTGGGTATAAGAATTATGAGGAGGAGACAGATTTCCAGGATGTATTTGAGGAGTGCTGAAATGTTAATGCATTAAGACTGAAACCGTGGGATTTAAATCACTACATTGAGGTAGCATATAGTACAGAGAGATTGATTCCAGAAAAGTACCAGAGAGGTTGTGTCTCATACAGGCCTAACCACTATGGAGTCATTCTTCAGAGACAGACCAAGCGACAGAAGAACCACAGCCGTACCTGCAAGGTGCCTTTTCATTCGCGCTTTTTTCTCTCCTTTTAAGTTGTCCTCAAGGAAAAATAAGAGCAAAAAGTCCCTGTGCTTCTCACTGCACATCTACAGCACTTCATAAATAATAGTAGCTGTTTTAAAAGCAGGGGACAGGCAGAGGGTTACAATGGATGAAAGCTAGTTAGTGAGTTAGCTAGATAAATGCTTAAAAGAACAGCAGCAAAGATAATCCTGCATTTATTTCTGGGGGATTCACCAGATGACCCTTTTCAGTCTTTCCCGATCTGTGTTTCTTGAGTCAAAGTAAGGTCTGTGCAGAAACCTGAAAAACAAACCTGCAAGTTTGAGGTATTCCTATGATTTGTGATTGTCCCTCCTTTGGCTCATCACTTTCATTTCTGAACATCTGCCAAATTTTATGTCCATCGCGGAGTGGCTTTGTGAGTGATCCGTTGCAGAGACTCTCCCCGGCACAGAGAGAGACTAGTTTGCTCTAAACTTACTGAGTGACATGTGCAAAATTGATCATTTCAAGAGCCTTTTGTATAACACAAAACTTCAAGCAGAGAACCCAAGGCATTTCCTTTCATCAACCTGGTTCTAATTTGATCAAAGCACTAAAAAATTCAACCCGCCTTATTTCCTGTCCAGTTCTTTTACACTTTACAGCACATTATATATCAATCTCGTATCCCTGAATTTTAAGAAGCAACCAGTTATATAATTGGATCAACAGTTGCCAATCACTCCAGCACAGCACTGCATTATTACTAAGCTGACTGTAATTTTGAAGCTCTTTTTTATTATGCGTATGACTATATTATCACTGTATACGTATTAGGCCAGCTGAATGAGCCCCTTAAGGAAAATAAGGGTTCAAATAACATTGACAGGGTAGGTAGACTAACAGAATTGAGGATTCGCCCCTGTTACAACTGTATTGCCTCATGGCACATTCTCAGGAGAAAGGAGAAGAATAGTAGCTGTGTGCTTTCTATTAATCCTACCCGCAAATCAGAATATTGCAACAGTGGTGAAGTTGACCATCTTGTATGCTTAAGCAAATTAAAAATCAAATGTGTTTTATGGTCTCAAATGTAATGGGTCACATAAGAATTTTGCATTATGTGGGTCTTTAAATCCCATTCCTTCACTCTCCAAACTCCCTCCCCATAGACACATGCACGCACAAAAGTTCAAAACAAAGCCATTCTGGCAACTGCATGTGCAATGTACCTTCCTGATTCATTGTGCAATTGTCGTTTGCATGTGACAAATGCAAGCACTATCTCATTTCAGTAATTTACACAATTATTTAAGATTGTTAAAAATGTTAAGTAAATAATATTTTTCCTCCCCTAAGCCTGGGATGTTAGAGTTCTTTGGAAGACCTTGAATCTTGTCGCGGTAGTATCTCCATAAATAAAGCTGAGTGACAGCCTTTTAGAAATCCCCATGTTTTATACCATTAATTTACAGATAAGCATTGTTAGTCAAATAAGCATTTAATTCCCAATAGCCTGAATATTTCAATACCTTGTAGCAAACAAATAAATAGAATGTACACAATGGCAAACAAATTATGGAAAATATTCCATAGAGTTGACATATGAACTCATAACCTCTTAGGTAAAGGTGAATGACTATTAATGTAATTTCATTATTATAAGGACCTCCCTGCTTTTTTTTATTCATATGCAATTCATTCGTATGCATTAGCTTGAAAGAATTAAACCTGTAAATCATAGCTTAGGCAATAATAATAATATAAAGAAAACGGTACGATTTCTTCTGGTTTTGTCACTCCAAACTTGGACATTTACTGGTGCATACCTGTTTCTGGTTTGGCTTTTTGTCTCTTTTTTTTCTCTTTCTAAGGATACACACACAGACATGCATATTTGTATATGTTTTTAGGTATATATATGCTTTATATGAACATATACATATCTATGTTTACAATATAGACATTTTTTAAAAGTGCATTCATTTCATATATTTTACATATGCGTAGGCACAGACACAGACAAAAGCATACATCCGTAAAAATGTAATGTCTCTCCTCAGCAGTCTGATTCTGTGCCCTACAGGACTTCACCAGGAAAAACTCAGGAGCAAAATGCAGCTTTAAGCATCTCACTGTAATTAAAATTGCCCAGTAATTTTTGGACAAAGTGGTAAAATTCAGGTGAGGAGATGCCTGGATTTGGAAGTCTGTGGCGTTTTCAGAAAAAGATTCTGATTTTATTGTTTTTTTCTTTTTTTTGTGGGGGTCAGTGTTCCCTTCATATTGTATTTATTTAAATCTCAAATCAGAATAGGTGCCTGGCCCTTCATTCCACTGTGCGTTGTACAGGCTGATAAAATGAAGTAAATGGGCTTATCGCTTTTGAAGCCTGTTTTACAGTACTGTATTTTTCTTTAGCAATTCATGCTGTGTTTTTAAGTAATGCAATAAAACCACTTCACCATCTTCCTGTATAAAATTGATTGTTGCATGAAGAGCGTGGTCATCTTCATCTGCTGCTGCGTTCTTTCTTAAAAAAACCCAACAGCACACACACAAAACAAGCCCACATGCAGTTGAATAGCATGTGTGTTTGCAAGCATGTGAATGCAAACAGAACTAAATATATATCCTATGCTACAAATACAGAAATTGTATAATCCAAGAAACAAGCACTGTGCCCTCTTCCTCCCCTCCTCTGCCTATCCCTAGGATAATAGAATTGAAATTCCCGTTTTCAGACTCGCTACAGATTAATATGGTTCAGCATAGGTACTTATTTCTCTGATAGTTTCCCATGTATCTTCACAGTGAAGTTGATAGAAATTACTACAGCAGAATGTGTAAAGCAGATGTTATCCCATTAATTAGCTCTGGACCTGAGCAGGCTCAAGACTTTCCCATTTTCAGGCCGATAGGAATTGGTCCCAGTGAGCGTGCTCCATATCCACATTTAGTATCATCTCATAAACAGCACTGAAAACACAGCAGGTCCTTGATGAAGATACATTAGCTTATTTCTAATTTAAAGTTATGTTGCTTAACCTTAATGTAATTGGTCACTGGTGACCAACTGTTTGTATAGTGAGTTGATGACCAAAGAGATGTAATAAATTATAAAACTTACTGCTTAAATAGAGGGAACGACTGTTCTGTTAAAAGCCTTGCGTGTAATAATGGTAAAATAATTACACCTCAAACAGAAGAGCCTTGGATCTGATAAAGCTAACAAAGTCTTTCAGATGAAGGTGTTTTCAACCTGCTTTAAAGGACATGTATAAAATATTTTTTTTCCTCTCAGTGCAGTGTCTTACATTGGCTGAATAGTCAACTTTCAAAGCTCAGCCTAATATTGATTAAAAATAAATTGGTAAATCAAGATACTTTCTTTTTGAGGGGTTGCAGGGATTAAAGTAATTAACCAATTTCTGTGGTTAACAAGAAACAAAAGAAATTTGCACAAATAATTATATTCTGTACATCAATTCAAAGTCACTGCTAGACATGTTTTAGAAAAGAGTTGATTAGCTGGTAGAATAACCAGGATAATAATCAACTATGGAAGTAAGTAATTGACACAACTTTAATGTTTAATAATGAATAGCATGCCAGGGGCAAAATAAAGGGAAATCTGCTTTCTGAGAATGAGCTCAGACCTAAAATTTCTTAGGCCAAATATAGCAATTACTTGAGACTCCTGAACTGCTTCTGTGGTATTGTAGCAAAAGTAACAGGTGTAGTTAAATTGAAAGCGCACAAGTGGCTGTATTAAATCTAGTAGTTTCTATAGGCTGCAATTTAATTTCAAGCCTTTTCCCTGCTGAAGACTTAAAGGTTGATTTTAAAAATGCAGGAATGTAATGAACACCTCCTCTTCTATGTCTGTTTTTCGTTTCTCAAACGGCATTATATTAACAAACTGTTCATTAAATCAATAAGAGTCAGGAATAAGTGTATGATTTGCTTGTCTCAGAGGCGATAATTTCTCTCTCTAAATATTTGCATTTAAAATTTGGGCTACCTCCAAATGCCCTAACTTCACAATAAAGAAATCCAGTTTTTTTTTTTTAATTCTCATATTTCATTTCTTACAAGGACCTTCCAATAATTTAAACTATTTACAGTGCCTCAAAGATCATTATTTCCCCATGACTCCTCAGAGAAATATTGGAGCCACTCTATTTACTGCTGACATTAGATTTACCTTTGAAGACTGGTTTACAAAATGGAGACATTAGGATGTGAAAGTCATTATTTTTTTTACACCGCTCGGAATGCTAAGTTTTTGTGTTTGCTGTATTAGAGTAAACATTGCTATAGCTACTCAGTTTGTTATGGAAACTTGAAAAGCAGATGCATTAAGGTATTTTGGTTTTAAAAACACACGGTTCTTTATAAGGAAAAATATAAATACTGTTTGGGGCCTTGTCACGAATGTATATTTAAAAACAACACCCCCCAAACCAATGAATAAAAATGCTTTTTGGCGTTCTAAATGGAGGCAGAGAATTGCTCAACCAATAGAGAAGCAGGTGGGGTAACACATCCTGATTCTTATAATTGAGGCTGTAAAGAAAGATGAGAGATATGTGCACTGTTTGTGTCACAGTAGTTGTGATCTGTGAAAATAACTTTGGAGCAGCCTTTCTTAATATTAAAATGACTCTGTTGCTGTTCAACTAAAAATCAATACGGCTCACAATTTTAATAAGGAACATGAATCTGAAAATGTGTTTAGTATCAGGTTATATAAACACACCCTAATGAGATACTATAAAATCCATCACATTAAAGGCTGGTTCCTACAAGGTATATTAGCTAAAAATGTTCAATATATTAGGTCAGTGTACAACACTACACATAATAAAGCAGGTCTGTCAAGGCAAGATGCATGTTTTGCCCCTTAAAACTGTTATGTTTTGCACATTTTATAAGGTTCTTTGAATACATGAATAAGATAAGTTATTCCCATCTCTTTCTTAAGCAATCTCAGAAATGGCTGTGACCTGAAATTGGAAATCTTGTAAACACCCATCCGAAGAAAATGTGTGCAGTTCTGTCTTAAAGAGATGGTACATGTTTAATTATCCCAACTTCTTCTAGGAGAATACTATTAACATACACATTAGCATCGTCCCATTGGTTCCTCCTGCTGCTCCACCTTAGGGGCAGCAATAGGAGCTAATCTTATTGCTCCCATGCGCATAATAATGAAATTTTGTCTTGTCTCTAAGGCAGTGTTCTTTGGTCTAAAGTACAGCAGGAAACATTTCTTTTTTTAGAAAATTCCTGACCAACTCGTTTAAAAAGATTTTAAAAATTAAAATTCTTCCTATGTGAATACCAGAGTCTGCGGAACACGTTGCTTTGACTTGCGAATCAAAATTAAGCAATTGTGCAAATAAATTGCTCTGTATTCACATATGGAATACAGTATACTGTAGCTGTGGGTGTATTCAGCTCTTTGAAAAACTGGAAGCTGTGGGTTTTATGTTATTTTTTCCTGCAGTGTCCATATAGGCTATTCTCAAAGAATAACATAAGAACAAACAAAAAGATATGGTTTTAATATAAAATACCTTTGCCTTTTTCTTGCAGTGTTCTACAGACTATAATGGGGAGAGGAAAAAAAACTACAGGCAAAAAAATACCTGTGAATTCAAGGCTACTGAATTAAGGGAGGTTGTACCAACATTTCCCCCACTGTACATTATTTGTATTCAAGGTTTTTGAAATGACATTGTAATCTGATGATGCACCAGCCTATTATATTGTCTAGCAGGACAAATATCCTTGCGTTTTCTCTGTAGAACTAACACAATTTTTCCATGTCAGAGGTGCATAATATCCTGGCGGTCATAAGGAATGATGCTATTAATCCTCTTGGGCAATCTCCAGGTCTGATTATTAGGGAAATAAATTTGCATGCTGCATATGAGCTAGGTGAATCACCGAGAGCACAAATTATATTTCCTGACAGCAAGTTAGAGAATGGAGCCACATCGCTTTTTTATCTTTTTTTTTTTTTTTTCTCTGAAAGCTATAGAATTTCAATTCATTACATGAGATTGGTTAGAATTCAAGTCTCTTTTTAAGTTGATATTAAGTTGAGTCTGTTATCTCTGTGAAGGCTAGTAGGTTCCCCTGAGTATCCACCTAATCACTACTTAAAAAAATCGAAACGTATAGTTAGTGTCATGATTTAGGTACCAGAGCTACTTTATTTATCAGTGCAGAGTGAGATAATTTCAATTTGAGGCTCTGTAGCCCTCATGAATTTAACCGTCTCGAAAGCTTTTTTCCCCTCTCTTTTTCTGTCTCTGCCCCTTTCTCCCTCCCTTTTAGAGTGCATATTGTAATAATGGTTATTCTGGGCACCTGTTTCACTGTTCTCCATGCATTTTTCAGGCTGCTTTATTTATCATATTATATATTTCACTCTATGTTTTGAAGATTTTTGGGTGAAATGCTATTTGGATTTCAGTTAAGAAATTTGGCTGTATTCTCTGTGCCAGCAGTACTGCCAGGCATTTCTGCTTTTCGTATCGATGATGAATGTATTTTTATTATTTTTACTGTTTGGCATCTGAGCAACCTTTTTGCATTATTAAATCTGAACAGGGAGAATGATAGCAAATGAGAGGAGGATAAATGGCTTTATGTCCTGACGTATTAATTAAGCAGACATTTATTATAATCAGGATTTTACAGATGTTGTAAGAAGGTATTTTTTCTTCCATGATATACATCCACGTATGGTAACTTTTGTGTGCTGCTTTAGAGGTTTAATAGATTTCTCTTTGAAATCCTGATCACTGGTACTGTACGTGCAGACAACAAGCTCAACCAAGCCCTGGAGTAATGAGTATAGATGGATCCAGCTTGGAATCGAGTGAGGAATGTCTCGATTAAAGGTGGTGGTCTATAAATCCATATGGATCAGGTACAGCGTTGACTTTGGGGGACTCTGAAATGTCTCCTGCTACTCAGTGTAGCTGAGCAAAGCTTGAAGGCATAGAGAACCTCTGCACTGGTCAGAGCTGTAGGCGTGACTGAAACAACAAGAGACAGGTAATAGGTCTGATAATGCTAAATCTGAAGTGTTCTTAATCATTTACTTATTCATGAGCTACAAGCAACAGGACCAAAAGGAAGGGGATATATCTCTGACTCACGATTTCACGTGTTGCCAAATATACAGCAAGGGAAGCACTTTTAATCATCTTACATGAAATCTATTTAGGATTTGTCTATTCTCTCATCCGGTGGGTTTCTTTATGCTTCCTGAGCATAGCTGGTGCCATTTCTTTTCAGAACAAAGGTCCTTGTGTTTGTTTTCTCTTTCTTTGTTTTATTAATTTTCTTCTCAGCATATGAGTTGTGCTTATTCACAGACAGGAAGTATTTCCCACATTTAGGAAAAGGAAATAGCCTTTGGAGAAAATTCAAAGAAAGTCCATTGGGGAGTGACTTGCCTGTTCAGAGTGTTATTTCCTATTCCTGAATAGAAACATCAGACTTATTTTTGGCATCAAATAGCAGTGCTGCTATAAACACTAGCCTCTTTAATTCCCATCTTCCAGTGGACATTTATACTAGCAACAGAGGGTGTTTGTTGCTCTCCTGAAATGGAAATGGGTGATAAAAAAGGGAAAGTTTTAACAAAACTGCAAAATAGCTGCTCTCCTGTTGTCTGTGACCTAGCCAAGCTCGCACTCCTGAGCCCCAGCAATGAAAATGGGGGGCCTATTTAAACATGAGTTGTCTGCGATTTTGGAAGTCATCAGCTTGGTATCTGCCAGCAGAGCCATGACAAGTTCCTGTCACAGGTCTGCCTTTTCTGAGTCTGCTGTGGAGGAGGACAGCGGGAAAATGATGGGTGTTTTAATGGGCACTCCTTTTGGAGTGAGGCCGGAGCATAAGTCCATTTATGTCTTTATAAATTGTAATAAATACATAAGATCAGCTGGTGATAATGCAGAGAGAATGGAATATAACGATGCCTAGTCTGGCTGCTTCTCTGCAGTAGTAAATCCCAAACAGTGTGCGGGTAACGATTGGCGGAAAGGGCAGGGTAGTAAGAGTCACAAATGAAGCAAAGGATGGCAGCTAGTAAAGCTTTTATTTCAAACTTCGTCTATTACTGCCCCTCATCACCACACAGTGAAAATACTCTCCTGAAAACAGAAGAAATGAGTTTTGAACTTGAATAGACAGAAAGGAAAAAAAAATCAAATTGAAAAGATTAAAACCAGTAGTTTCTCTGAAAAAAAGAAGTGGGTCTCATCAGTTGTTCCTTTGGATTTCTCCTTGTCTATTAATGCCCACAGTCCATCTGTATCTTACACCTTGCATCTAGCAGATCTCTGCAAGCACACGAGGGAAACCTGCTTAAATCAATTGTGTTTGTGTGTTCGGCGTTGTCACACGGCCGTGTGTGCCAGCGCATTAGGATTTAGCAGGGCAGCTTCCTCTGCTGCAATTTCTAAAACGCCACGAAATTACAATAGTTTGCCAACTGGAGCTTTCACCTCCATTATGGAGAGCTTTTCCTGAAGGTTCATAAGCTTAATGCAAATGTGTATAACACAAAGCATGTACAGTGTCGATCCCAGGGGGGCTGTTGCTCAGCTCTTATGAACATGGGCAACCTTTATAATTCATGGAACTCTACCTGGAAATTAGCTGTTTCGGTCGAGGAAAACAACTACGCTATCTGAACTCTTGTGTCTTCCATTGAACTTTTAATTGTCAGTCTGTAGTTGCTAATATTTTGGTTTTAGTAGGATGAAAAACGAGAAAACACTCTAAAAACCAGAAATAATGAGACATAGCTTCTCTCCTTGCTTTCTTACATTGAGTTTGAATAGACAAGGGTGTGTGAGGTCTAGAAGGGACCAGTTCTCCTGGCTGCCGCTTCTGGGATGTGAACCGAAGAGGCTGGCACACACAGCTCAGCGCTACATCTACATTGCTTATGGATGCACCCCAAGAAGAAGAGCGAAAGGGGGAAGGAAAGTCCCAAACCAACCCCAAGCAAACAACAAAAGCCCTCAATCCAGAATTTAACCCCCGGGTTAGATGTGTCAGAGGGAAAAGGCTTGCTGCATCTGTGCCACTACCTGCAGTCGTGTGTAGCTGAAGGCTTTGGCTTGCATTCTGGGTGACCACTGTGTGCCATCAACTTCTGTTTGGTGACCTGTCATAGCAAAGAAGGAATTTCACATGGCCTGAAAAACTGACAGAACAGTTCACCTTTTGGGGAAATGTAATATTTTCTGATAAGGAGCTTATGTTAGTTTTCTTAGCAAATAGCCTGAAAGCATTTCTGTCTGTGGCATTTCTAGATGTGATAAGTTGAAGGAAACATCCTTGACCATGACTTAACAAAACAGGCCATTTGTTTCATGGGGTAGCTGTTTCCAGAAATGTAAATAAATGGCAACTTAAGGATGATATAAAATAAACGATCACAGAGACAGCCCAGAGCTGCATTGTTTCAGAAAACACAAGGCACTATTTATGGAGCTGTAAACAGAGGAGCGTGTTTATTATTGCACTTGGAATTAAATCAGAAAGCCAGAAAGCTGAAGTTTTGGGAGAGATTAGTCCAAATTTTAGAAGTTCTTTGGGTTGGGTTACTGCTAATGCTGCGTGTTTGTTTTGAAATGAATGAGGCTTTTTTGTGAGGGCACTGTGCCTATCTTGCAGGGCCTAATTCTGCCATTTATTTTGCCACCTCCTTGACATGAATGAAGCTGTAGGGGAGATGGTGAGCACAGCTGGGGTCATAAAATGTCCAGTTTTCATTTTATGTACAAGTCTTAAATATTTTGAGAGTGTAAATCTGGAGCCAAGTGTGTCTTTGTAGAAATGGGTCTCAGTTAGAGCCCTGCAGCCAAACCTTTGTGACCTTCTCTGCAGCTGTTCCCAGCTTATGGCTGATGCCTGCGTATACTGAGTTGAACCTCTTGACGTAGTCCTGCAGGGTGAACAGAATCCAAGCCTGGTGCCCAGTGGTGCTGGTGGAGCCTGATTTTGTGGCTGTGATTATTCGGGGTGGATTTAGATTCTTTTGTTCTAGGCAAGCCTAGCTCTTTAAGAAAGATCACCAAATTAAATAGCATTATTGGTAATAATACACCACTTGGTTTAAAATTACCATGCTCTTATTAACAATCTCGAGAATTACTAGAAGTATATTTTTGCAAGTCTCACCTGTACCATATGTGCCCCTCTCAAGGAAACATGCCTGGCTCATCTAATACAGTGTTATAAACTGTGTTACACACCCTTTAAATTGAAAATGCCTTTCCCCCCACTGTTTTACTGGTATTCCTAAACTATTACACTGCATTTAAAAATGAATTGTGTGCAATGACATTAGAGAAGGGGTTAGGCTTTCTGAGCTGCTACCAGTGACATATGACTGTAGTGACAGACAGTCAGCAGTATTCAAACTGAATTAATCTGAAAAAGCAGCAGACTTCAATGTGGAGTTTAGGAGGAGGCTGAGCAGCTACATATTTACAAAAGGGATGTCACTGAACTGTCTTTCTACCCAGGGATAGCCTATGGCTACTTAATACTTTTAAACCAGTAGTGGAAGGATTAAATACACCTGAAGTCAGGTCTTTGAGGCCGTTTCCCTCTTGTGCTTTCTTTTCCTTACTTGAGTTGCACCTCAGCAGCTATTTTTTTGAAGGGCTGTGAGAAAGGGTGGGTATTCGGATACCTTTTATTAGAATTGCACAGAAGTAGGAGAATCCTCGCAGAGATGCAGGCTCCTTTTTCTGTTGCCTTTGAAAAGTTAACACATGTGAGGCTACACAAGAAACAGACACTGCAGTGGAGGAGGAGGGATATGGTAATAAAGGTGATAGCGATACCTTAATTTAACAAATACGCAGTGCTAATTATGTAAACATGTGAGAACTCTAAAATCTTCTTATCATGTGTGTCACACAATTGAAATATTTTACAGCCTAATTCGAGATTATACAGTAATAATGTTATTTTATATTGGCTAGTTGACAAGCATAGGCCAGGGCTGTCTATCAAACAAAACTGTTGTGCCAGATTGTATCTTGGCGATAAGCACAAAAGAAGAGCCAGTCAAATTCTGTTTACATATTAATCATTGAATCAGATTTAGTTCTGCACTACAGACATTTCTTTAACTGGGTAGCTGTAAAGGGGAAAAAAAACCTGTTTGTACTTGGGTGGGCCATATTTTAAACTAAGTGATTTTTACAGAAAGCTGCTATGAAGCTCCAGATCAGGTTTTGCAAATGTACCCAAGAGATCAGGTTCCCATTCAGAGGGATTTAGGCAGCAATAGCTTTTCTCTTTTATCATTATTAAACTTATTTCCCCTTTTTTGCTCGCAGAGGTTGGGATAGATGCATTTTGAAAACTGGCAGGATTCTGACACCTTAGCTGATTATAGAGCTTTATTTGTACTTTTGTGTTAATGTGGTGTTATCATCTACTAAACAAAATGAGCATGGTACGCAAATTAGAAAACCTGGACAGGTCTGGTGGCATAAAGCAGAAGATACCATTTTCCCCTCTCTGAAGTACACTGAATAGTTGGTATTATTTTGCTCTAAGTCACTCAGTCTCATATCCCAAATTCTCCTCCCTCTCCTCCCCTTGCCACCACAGTAAACAAAGTCTGAAAACCAAAGTCTGAAATCCTGGCCTCAGTGAAGGCAGTGGAGATGCCAACTTCAGGTAGGTGCAAAGGGATGTTGCTTTAGATGTGCCTTGTGAGACTGGACTGTCAGTCCATCCAGCCCCAAATCCAGCTTTTGGGAATACTCAGTACCAAATTGCTCAAGGGAAGACAAAGACAGTCTTTATTGCCCAAAGACGATGTTTCTCTCCAGCCTCCATCAGCCCATGGTTCATTTCTGTCACAAAGCATTAGGGTTTTCAGCCTTTCTAAGATATTTATCTTAATCCTAGCTAGGATGTCCTCATTATTCACATAAGCATCTAAATTAAACTATTTTATATCATATTAAGTCCTTAGCCAGAAGGATATCTTGTGGCAATCGGTTCCATAGGTTAATTATGAACTGTGTAAAATAATGTTTTCCTTATTGGTTTTTAAATATGTTGTTTTTCAGTGTTGTTGCATTAGGAGGAGAGGAAACTAGGAACAGGCAATTGATCTTCTCTGTAACTTTCATTAACTCTCTCATGTCCCCTTTTTATTTCTCTTCAATAAACTAAGCAGCCCCAATCTTCACAGTCTTTCCTTCTGCCACTAATCATTTTTGTTGCCGCTTTCTATTTCAGCTTTATGGTTTTTTTAGGTGAGTTGAATGTAGCTTGGTACAGCATTTCAGATAGGATACACCATCCAGTTATTCAGTGACGTAGTATTTTAGTATTAATTTCCATCTTGTTCTTTATATAGTCCAACAACACATTTAGTTTTTTTGACGGCTGCTTCCAATTGTTTCACTTTTTCGTTGAGTTGTCGAAAGTGGCACATGTTTTCTCCTCCCTCTCCTTTTCCCGAGTGGTTAGTTAATTTACAACCTAGCCTTGTGCATGAGTTTTGAAAATTATTCATTCAAATATGCATTACCTTGCATTTATGAACAGTGAATTTCATCTGTCTTCATGCTGCGCATCTGTCTAGTTTTTCTAATCTTTTGTAATCATGACTAACCTAAATATTTTTGCGCCCTGTGCAAATTTTGTCGCCTTCCCCTCTCCTTTCCAGAACGCTAATGAATATATTAAACACCACTAGTCCTAATACTGACTGCTGAAGCACTTCATGGTAAACCTTTTAGCAAGCTAGCAATCAACAATTTATTTCTACCCTTTTGTTTCTGTCTCTGACTGTCTTTGTTTAACATACAGATTTATTTTCAAAGCGTTGCTATTTCCAAGTGTTTTGCTGAGAGCCCTCCCACAGGGTGTGGGGACAAATGCATAACTCTGACCTCAGATGGCCAGGATATCCAGCACTGATGCTCTAATACAGCATTCACAGGTCTGTTAAGGCTACAAACAGGTCAGGTCTGGTGCAAAGAAGTAGACTTGATTAGTCCCTGGAAATAGAGATCAGATACTGGCAGATTTGACTCAGCCTTATCCATATCCCCCCAGAAAAACAGAGGAGAGAGAGATTGATTTATGTAGCTCACTGAAAAGAGACTTCTTTTTCTCCCCCCCCCCCCCCCCCCCCCCCAGTTTAAACCATGGCTTTAAAAACAAAACTGCTGCCTAGCCAGGGTAAGCAGATATATACCGTGAGGCCCCTTGCAGTAAGACTGATGGTTTGCACTGAGGTTCCAGGAGCAAAAAAAATAACATTGCTCCTAGAACTCGTATTTGAGTTTGCTTTAAGCCAGTTGGTCACCACCTTTCACAAGAGACAGTTGACATACCCATGGTGCTGCCGGCAGCTAATTGCAAAGTAGTTAGTGCTGAAATGTGCATCATACAGTGATTATTATTATTACCGTGGTCACCTCCGTTTCATATTTGAATGTTGCTGGAACATGGAGGACAATGGGTCAGCCCCTGTTTTGTTCTTCTCGCATGGTTTTAATGACCTGGGCTCAGTTTTGTCAATATACAGCACTTACTGTAACTTTAGTGGACTATAGTTTGTTCCAGTTATTGAAATTAATTCTCTTGTAGCTCTTTTGTCAAATAGAGACATGTTCAGTTTGCGAATGGGAAATTGAGACGTGGAGAGATTTCGACTGCTCACGTTAAAGGCTTGCGGCGGATTGAAACCCTCTCCCCCAACTCCTAGGGAGGACTTTAGTTTTGGGCTGTTCGTCCCGTCCCAGGCTGAGCTATGCAACATGGCTCTCTATCTGAATGCCACGTAAGTGTGGTTCAGCAGGAACTACAGCAGGGCTTTCGGGGAAGATTAACGTGCAGGTTCCGATGGGAGGAAGCAGAATGGGGCGAGGACGTGGCAGCTTGGATCACTCCCCTGTTGTTTGCAAGTCAAGTCCCCGGCCATCAACCCCTCTCTGTGCTCGGTTCCCCGCACGGGCTCTGTTTCCTGCCCTTACTCCATTGTGTGCTTGAGTGGTGGTTCATACCTTAAAGCTGTTATTTTCAAGTTTTAATAATATTTTGCAACTCATTTCCTGTTTCTTAGCTGACAGCCTTTCCAAAAGTAATCTTTGGCAGGTACTAATTTGGGTGATGACCACTTGATCTACATTTTTCGTGGGTAATTACTGAGTCAAAAGTGAGCAAATTTGATATCCCCTGACAGTCAGTAAGGCAGGCATTTTTACTACCCACTCATTAGGGATTCACTGGTAGTAAAATGCCCTGAATTTTGTTTCTCAGACATAAGAATAACCTGTCTGTTAAGTACCTGAAGTAACTACTTATGCTTATTTTGTCATACTTACATAGTCCAAAATACATCAGCACTTTGAATAATAGCCTTTTTAAGGCTAGGTGCTTTGGTATAGTGAAACTACCATGAGATCAAAATTCCTATGGCTTCTGAAGCTGGATGCAGTTCTGTGTCCTATGACAAATCTCTTCCACAGACATGTTGTTTTACAGATAAGTAAATCTCAAAAGATTTGGAGGTCTGATTTGGAAAAATGCTGATAAGTTTGCAAACTGATGCCGAGTTCCTACAAACTACCGGAGCCAGATCCATTGGTAAGCTCTGGCAGCTTTGCTTCACTCTGGTGATACAAAGCAGCTGCAAATCCGGTTGTGCTGGCCAGTTAAGCGGGGTTTATGGCTGCCTTGCGTTGCCATAAATAGCCAGAGCACACCAGTGAGTCTTGCCCTCTGAATTGCTTGTGTACATTAAATTGGGCTGGATATCTCATGAGAGAAGGGAGCCATTCTGAGATTATCAGCACAGCTTGCTTCCTTGCATTACTTTGGCACTAGTCTCCGCTTCCCGTAAGACCCTGTGCAAAAGCGAGCAAAAAGAAAACATAATGTGGGAAGAAATAGCCAGACTTCTTTTCAAATGTCAGAGAGATTCAGATTTATTTTGAGTTTTAGAAGAAATGTGGGGAAGGGATATTTGCCAGATTCTTGGCCTCCCCATCTGGCTTCTATGAACTACCTTTTTATTCCCTCTTTCCCAGTAAGTTTCCCTAAATCATGGAGATCGAGTCCCCACAGCAACTCCCCTAAGAACCAGCTTAAGTAGGTTCAGAATCTAAATAAAACTTGATCTTTATTTTTGAACCAAGAAGCAGCTGGTATAGTGCCTAGTTTTTCCAGTTTGCTTCCAAAATATCTAAAGATATCCAAGTTATTTTGAATGTGACAATGTACCTGAACCAATACTTTTCCTGGCACCCTCAGAAAAGCCTTCTCTCTCTCCATCATTTACAACTTATTCCTCAATGTGAGCCGCTACGTGTTTGTAGACAGTTGTTCACATAGACTTTTTCCTGACCACTTGTGCACATTCAGCTGTCTGTCCTTTTCGGTTGTCTGTCGGCACTTGTGGTCAGTCTTCTCAGCTGTGCTTGTAGTATCATTGCTTTGGTGGATAGTGTCTTTGGTGTTTAGTATGTGGCTCTTCAGGCTTCTTTTGAGCGCTATTGATTAAATACGTTTAGTCTCTTAATGTGGTTTAAATACGTAGGGTACGTTGTGCAGTCCCTCCACAGAGAGGACAGAAAACCAGTCCCCAAGAATTCCATCAGAATCCATTAGGGTTTTGATGAATTGCAACTGCTAAGAAATTGTCTCCCAGGACTTGGAAATTAGTCAGTACCAAGCAGTACAGATGTCAAATCACCTAAGGAGAATAAAACTGAAAAATACTGGCGGAGAGAATTGTCTGTTACAGAAGTCCAGAGAAATGGTTTAAAAAGAAAAAGAGAAAGAGAAAGAAAATCCCTTCGAGAAGGGATTGACATCCCAGTGATATGGCTTTACTTTCTCGTACTGTAAAGTGCTTTCCGAAGGGGTGTGTGCATATAAAATTAGCAGGGAGAATATCGATTTTAGTCTCTGAATTTGATTTCAAGGTTTGGATTGATTCAGTCTAAATACATTGAGTTTGAAAGATATCCAACCATTTATTTCTAAGTGGCATTTAAAAAAAATATTACCCTATATTAATCTAGTGAATAGTATTATAAGTGCCACAGTTTATGCTTATTACACTTATTGAACAGGTTCCAATATCTCATATAGAATAAATGGTGGAAATAGGAAAAAATTCTTTTGATTCTTCAAAACTGTATCAATCACTTCCTGCATCAAACATCATGTCAATATGTGTGCTGTATTGGAGGAAAACCATGCAGAAATCTATATCATTGGCAACGTGATTATCTTTTTAATTGTGAAAACTATGTATGTATCCTTCGTTTTTTGATGGAAACAAATATCTAAATATCATCGTGTGTGAAGAAGGGCAGGGATGTCATTTGGAAAGCCCAGTTCTAACGATCGTTATAATAAGCAGTGCTTATAGACGCTTGAGCTAGCGGGATTGGGCATGGATAACTACTTTGCAAAACCAGTCGGTGCTGACTTTAGAGTGGAGTTTATTGGATCGTTGTAGACCCACTTCAGGAACGGGAATGCTCTCTGGCATAGCTGCCCCAACCGTGATTCAGATATACACTGATCTTTGCTGATAGTTGTGTGTGTTGCGTCGATAAAATGAACATATTTTCCAAGTTACGTGACATACGCAAATGAATAGCTTCAAGATAATTAGACTACCTATCTACAAAAGAGACCATAAAAGTTCGGTATTATATTCTCTAAAACTTCTATGGTTGATATTACTGCAGCTTCCCAAATTTAAAATCCAGATCCAGATTTCTACCATCAAAGATTTTAGCAGCAGCCTGGTTTATTTTTTGTTTTAGTCTGTTATACTGAAACTTTGAGGGTGTTTGGATGTGAGATTTTGCTTTGATTTTTTTCCCCGAGACAGGAGCCACTGCCTGTTTGCATTTGGGATTTTGCTTTTGAACCTAAAATTGGATTTTGAACCCAAAATTCAAGATTAGATTTAAAACACTGATGTTGCCAGTCACAGAAATAATTGCCAAATGTAAAGCTGATCCAGAGTTAATTTTGGATTCCGGCCACTCCAGAATTCCACAGGTTCTTGTATCTGCTTCAGATAGATCAGGAAACTGCTATTGATGCCACAGGCTTATTTATATGGTCTTTCGTAGAAAAATGAGGTACAAGAAATAAAAATGTGTAAAAGGAAGAGCAAAGGGAAAACAAAATGTGGAATAACAAAAAAAAAAAAATCTGGGTGTACTTTGTAGACTAGAAGACTTGTTCTCCTGTTGATATATGGGAGATGCAAGTCAGTCTGGGTGTAGTGAAAAATCGTCCGTCAGCAAAACCTCTGCTAAACACATCCTTTCTGCAGTTTGAAAGTTAGTGTTTTCTCACCGTATTTTTACATGCTTCAGGACCTCCTGGTTTAGATAAGGGAGAGGAATACTGAAGTAATAAGGCATTTCTGACCCTGCCAGAATAAGAAAGTCCTGAAGACCTCGCTCCTGAAAGGTTATCTGAAACGAATAAAACCTTTTTTGAGGTTCATTCAACTTGCATCATCGTTTAAATCTGATTAATGCTAACAATAGTGAGTATAAGAACCTAATCTCTTTTTGACATGTCTATAAATGTCTATACAATGCAAAGGGAGAAGAAATTCTTAAAATCCAGGGAAATATCAACTATATCAAGTATCTTTTGCCTTTATTTGGCATGATACTATTTCAGTTTGTTTACTAAACCAAAGAGATGAAAAGGTGTCTGAAACAATACTTTCATATAACCTAGCCTCTAAAGTCATACTGTGAAATTCTAATTCTGTGTATTTAACCTCCCTACATTTATCTTTACTAGAATAACTCTAAAACAACTTCTACTGTTCTACCCTAAAAACTGTAATTTCATTATGTTATATTATTATCTTCCCTCACCACTTTGTTCCCTTGTACAGTTATCCAGTATTCAGGAAAGCATTTAAACACTCACTTGATTCCACCAAAGTCAATGAGACTCAAATATGTGCTTAAGTGCTTGCTGAATTAGGGTCCTGATTTGCATCATAAATACATCACCATTGCTCTGGAGCAGTTGTAATCATTGGCAGCTTTTACCGCTGCTGTACCTCTGAGAAACTTTGTTTCTCTCACCTGTGCTGCTGGCACGGGGCTAGGGGGGCAATCAGGCTATAGGAGGTGCCTTCTCTTCCCTCCTGGAGCACATCCATGTCCCAGCCCTCGCCACACACAGCCGCAGCACTGATGGCACTGCCGTACCCTGGAGAGGTTCTTCCCTTCTGCTGGCCCACCCTTGGAGGAGGGCAGAAACCATGCCGTACTGTGGCAGCTTTTTCCATGTTTAAACCAGTTACAAGAAGATTATTTGAAGGTAACAGCCAGGTTATGTAACCCATAAAAGTACGAATGATTTACAAATATTTAACAAGGAAAAAACTAATTATGCCACTCCTGTCACAGTGAGGGCAGGCTTAGAAATGGTATAATCAATATGGGAATGTTAGCTGTAATGCAGTCTGTCAGCTTTTTAACCAACCAAAAAACTTCAGCAAGTCTATAAACAGAATTGACCCTCTCTCTGCTGAATCCTGCTTGTGCCAGCAATATTTTTCTCTCATCATGTTCCATATGAGCAATTGTCTGTCATGGGGTCTTGTAAAAACTCTATTAAAGAAACATCTATTCTGCAGCTGAGTGAATCTGTCTCCAAGTACGGGAGCTAGAAAGTACCTATTGAAAACAGTAAGAATTTTAGCCAATTCCCAGAAAATGAAATTCTGTTTTAGATCCCACGTGAGTCTTAGGGAGGTTCATGAGAACATGTCTTGTGCTGCTAAGGCTAATGAAAAAACACACACAGTTAAGGTAAAGAATATGTTTAATGTTTTGCTAGATGAGGCTTATGTTTCACCTTTGCACTATTGCTAGCTGCTAGCTATTATTATTTTGGATATATATTTATATCTATATCTCTATATATTTATATATAGCTATTTAGAGCTAATCATCTCTAAAGGGGAGCTGATTTTCTCCAAAAGAGTCTGTCTGCAGTAGCTTGATAGTGGCTCCTGGATGCACAGAAGATGGAAGTTTGAACCCTTTCTGCCCAACAGGAACTACTGAAATCTGACTACACTACATAGTGCAGGAAATTGTTTTCTTATGAGGTGCATATGTTTTAAAAGAAGCAACATTGCCATGTATTTTACATGGGTTATTAAATAACTGTATAAATTTAATGATTCAGATGTTTTGCATTATAACCTGGCATCTCAGGAGGCATGAAAATAGCACAGTAGGAAAATGTCATTGCATACTTCATAGGCAGAGCTGTTAACAAATGGAAATCCTTTTATAACTATATAAGAGATCCATCTTTAGTCCCCTGCCTGTCTCAATCTTCTACTGGTCTTCTGATGTGAATAAACTATGACTAACGTGTAATAGTAACAAGGCTGTTAGAACTGCTAGAAATCTTTACTTACTTAGGAAAAAAAAAAAAAAGTATATAAAATCTCCTGTATAGTTTGCAGTTATTAGCAGTGCATGAAAATGGTAAGAACTCTGTTTTGGCACTCACCTCGGAGAGCAGAGGGAGCAGATCACCATCATTTGATCTCTTGAAAAATGGAAACTTTCTAAACTGGGAAGTTTAAGCACAGATCATCAATATTTCCGTACATAAAGTGCAGGGTGGGTATTGCTCCCTCTGATTTGTTGTTTGTTAGACTAGTTTTGGTTGGTTACAGCATTATACATTGTAGTAACTTTATTTTATTGCCACTGTCACAACAAAGCAAAGCTGCTATTATGTTATAACAAACTAAAGCTACATTTCTAAAACATCATATCTACCCAAACTACAGTGCTATAACACCTAATTTACAGTTTATTCCAATCGCATGGACACAGGAAACATAAAATAATAAAAAAAAGGATTTCATTGGCTCATCCCAGCAGAAGTCCTTTCTGGTTTGACTGTTCATCATGCAGCAAGGCAAGCAAAATATATTGTCCATAGTGTTTTTATATGGTAAGTGCACAAATATGCAATCTACATATTACTGCAGTACTGTCAGGCCAGTTCGTCAAATACCCTGTGAGCCCCTGGCCAGAAGAATGCACACCGATAGGTCTACTAAAGGCTTTTGTTAATGTGAGCTAATAGGTATATAGAGTGTTAAAGTACTACAGATAAACATGACTCCGTGTGCCACAAAGTATAGGACCAAGCTGTTGAGGCACTAAGATGAAAATAGAAGGCAGACCTAAACTCAGCTGAGTTATTTGCTGAACCTAATCAAAGCAGCAGTTGAAGAAGTTTGTAGCTAAGTTCTCCTCATTTTCTTACTGTGAGTCGCAGTGCAGCGGAGCAAAGCATAGAGACTTGGATTCAGCTCTCTGCTTAGAAACCTGTGTACGCTTGAATGGCATCAGAAGGCTCGTTAAATGTTGACTGCGGGTAGAACCATTTTGAGTTGGAGCCTGAGAAGTCAACTGCAGGGACGGGCCCTATGGAAAGGCGTGTAGTGGGGTGAAACGAATGCTGTGAGGACATCTGGGAGGTACCCTCAGGTCTGGTCTGTTTTTTCTAGCTATAAAGCACAGACATTACAACAAGAATTTGGTGGGAGGAGGAGGTGTTGAGTAGGTTGTTTAGCTGGGATGTTAATGGTGAATCTTGGTCCTGGGTACAGCCACTGCTGTACCATTTTACCGTGCTCCTGCAGCTATGGTTGACCTTGCAGTCTTCGCAGCACTTTCATTCAGAGGCATTTGAAAGGGAGCTCGTGGACAGTACGTTGGACATTTTAGTGTGGTAAAATGTTGGTCTATGTCTGGAAAAGTTGGCAGCAGGAGCTTGACAAATTATTTGCAGTTAATAACTTACTTGATTTTTTTCTTTTTTTTTATCCTTTACTTTTTGGCAGATAGTTCTGCAGACTCATAAATTTGCTGTAAATAACTCCTAAGAGCAGGAAGCACTACAGCATTTCTTGAAAAACTCAGAGTAGCAAAAGAATGTGACAAATTCAGTAGCTGAGCCATCAGGATACAGAGAGCAGGTATCAAGCTGTGCCATATGTACAGTCACGGTTGGCTTGGAAAGTCTCCTCTCGTAAAACCAAATTGTTCCACTAGGAAGTGAAGCCAGGAGCCTTTTGCCTACAAAATTAAATTGTTCTTTTTTTCCGAACCAATTGCATTTTTTGTTTTGTTTAATGAAACACCAGGCAGAATCTCATTTTTCTCCTCCAGCTCTACCTGTCTTTTTCCTCTTATTTCACCCCTCCCCTGCCCTCCTTCCACCTCAGGGTGAATGGAAAATCTCATCATCTTTTTAGGCTATTTATCTTTTCCTCTCTGAAACAGTGTCCTCTAACCCTTGCTGTCTTCCACCAATATGAAGTCGGACAAGTAAAGAGAAATGGAAGGGGAACCTAGAGGAAAGTTGAGGACTTGAACTGCCTAACAGTAACCAGGTTGCTCACTGACTGACAGAGTTGAGTCCAGCTGAACCTAGCTCTGGAAGAAATAGCTCAAACAGGCAAAAGATGAGATTCTTCATTTCCCTGAGATTATGCATTTAGCTTGATGACTAAACTGAAAAGCATCTAAGGAAACAGGCCTGCTTATTGTAAAATAGCAAAATCTAAAGAGTCATCCATACATAAAACTCCCTTTCTCCTTATAAATCTGAACCTCTCTCTCAAAGCCTCAATGCCTGAAGATGGGTCATCTTTTAACATTTTCCCCTTCAACATCATTCTTCTGGGCATTACAGTCTCCAAGTATGTGGAAGGCAGCATTGATAGTTGGGATTTGGTGGCTTTGCTTGGTTTTAATGCACTGTTTGGATTGATCAAAAATGGTGAGGATCCCATTGCCTGCTGTTGTAGCAGAACAACTATTTTGCTAATGGCAAAATCTCACACCCAGTCCTCTAAGGCTCTTGCTGTGCAGTGCCTACCAGGTCTCCTTCAGAAGGACTTGTGTCCAGCTACTGAAGCTACCAGCTTCAAGGGTAACATGACAAGATTTTTCTGTGGTTTTCTGCACAGTTATGGAGTAAAGTTAGGTTGAATAGTATAATATAGTCATGGGCTTTGCTGTCTCAGTCGTATAATGTCCCTTATGATAAGAATATTTTTCCCAGCATACATTTTACTTTGAAGACTGTATGTGAAGTGAATTTGGTTTAGGTATGTTCCTCTTATGTTGCTGCACAGCAACATACACGTCAATTAAACAGCTTCATTCCTGAGGCTTTTGGCAACCAAGTATTCAAACCAGCTTTGAGAGATACGGCCTTAGAATCAGAGACAAGATCGGTGCAGAATAAGAATCTGTAAAAAGTCAACACTACTGTTATTTCTTATTCTTAATATAAAGGAAAACCAGCAACATCTCAAATGACAGTATGTGCCACTTGTCCTCAAATGCTGGGGACTGACCAGTGCAGCATAGTCCCTGTGCTCCCAGTGATACTGCAGCTGCAGGTGTTTGACTGGATAACTAAATCCTACTCCTACTGCGGGAGATCAGAGAGAGGGGGAATCTCTGGTTTTGATGTTGTTTTCTTCACCTAGGTTTCTGCAGACCCTCCATGTTCACTCTGGTGTTAGACTGGGTGCGCTGGAGAACACACTCAAGGGGGCAGCCATTCACCACACAAACGTGCCATTGGGGGCTGTTCTTTGGCAGGCAGCAGGTTTGTGAAGGGGAAACTATCGGAGGTCAAAGTGGAAGATTATTTTGTCAATGGAAGTTTCTTAACATGAAGAAAGGAAGAAGGAGAATCAGGGCCACACACAAAAAAAGAATAGTCTAGGCAAGTGAAAACCAAGGCACATAGATAGTTTGGTGGAATTTAGGGTTGATCTGATCTCACCATGTGAGGCTACAGGCTGGCATACATAGACTAGAATGCCTTTTTCCACTCTCTAGCATTATTTAATGGTACTGGTAACCGAAGCCGAGTCAAACACAGAAGCAGAACCCAATAAGAAATGTTTTCACTCTAAGTAGCCTGCTGTGAAGGAGTTCTGACATACTGATCTGTGCAGGTAACCATATTCCCTGCCTGTGAATGCACTGTCTTCCTGCAAATGAACAGCATGCCTAGTTTTCAGGCTTACCCTGCCCTTCACATGTGGTCAGTCAAACCAATTATTAGCAACCTCAAACTATGCTGCATTGAGATTTCTCTATCTCTACATGCTATGCAGAATATTCATGATGTCTTGTAGCATGCATAGAAAAAAGTAGAAATATTCATAATTGCTAAAAGCCATCAAGCAAAATTTGCATATGTTGCTGATAGAGTTGAAGCATGGCCTTCAATTATTTTTAACGTATAAACTGATAGCCACAAAACCCCAAATTATTGTGGTCTTTCAGAGTGATACAATACTTGCTTCTGTGATGCAAGGAAAGAAAACAAGACAGTGATATAGACTAGTTTGTGCAGTAGGGCCTGTGCTCTGCCCCCAAAGGGACCTGGCAGGCAGGAGAATAGCGTGCCGCTGTCCATCTTTCCAGCTTGGCAGTTCCCTTTGTTACTGTCATGATAATACTGCTCTTCATATAGCGTTGGCTCATTTGTGTTTTCAACACGCAAATCAAAGTAAAGCCATTTTCCTCTGCCTTTCTCAGAAAACTCTTTAACCTCTCGTATTTAATGATCAGCATAAACATATGAAGATAAAATGTACGAGATGCTCATGGTACATCACTGCCACTTAACAAGTGTCATGTATTTGTGAGTGTGCGTGTGTGTAAGGCAGAAAGAAAGCATATGTATTTCTTGATTCTGCTCTGGCTTTGCTGGTTTTGTGTCACCTCTTACATAAAGTAATAACAAAGTGAACACAACACAGATTACGTTCATCTGTATCCCTGAAAGAATTGAAAAGAATTATTTATTTCTTTTTTGTGTGTACGTGGTCACAACAAAATGGCTAACAACGCATAGGGAATACTGAGTGTCTCACAAACAAAAAAAAGAGAGAAAAAAAGAAAAGTAATATATCTCCCAGTAAAAATGTAAAATTAGGGGAAAAAATAAAAAAGATTGTAGGCAGGAAATGGACATCAATTTCTCTGACTACCACAATAGAAGCTAACACCCGGGATGCTATCTTTTGTTAAGAAGCATCAAATTGTTATGTAATTTAACAGCCTGATTGGCAAGGCAAATTTGAGCTAAAGGAAGGTGTGTGTATGGTTTGTTAGATTCCAGGGATAATCATTTGAAGCTAATCCTTTTACTTTTCACACAGTCGTCTTTACAGAAGTCTTTCCCTTCATGTTTGCATTATCTCAAATCGTTGGGCGACTATATGTATATTTTTTGCATGTATGTGATAAATTTAATTTATAATTAACCATCCGGATTAAGGCATCTAGGCAGGCAGAGGAATCTTCAGATGTTGTTAATTGTTTTCTGTAGGTTGTGTTTCTTTTAAAGTTTTAATAATCACCAATTGAGGATGAAGAGCTTTTTTCATAGGATTGTTTTTGCAAGCCTAAAAGTCCAATGAAATAGCTGAGCTTTTCAAATATTTTAACGGTGAAAGGCATGGTCATCCCACTATACCACTTTTCAGGAGGCTGTGTTAAAAGAAGGTGTTTCGAATATATAGTGTGATGTGTATGCTTGCTGTTATTTCAGATGTATAGGACAGGTTTATTAACAGAGATCATCTCTGAGCGCTGAAACACTAGCTCTTTTTTTAGGTGCTAAAATAGGAGCTGAGCTCTTTTTAAATCTAGAGAATACTGAGCACTTGAAAATGTGTCTGTGAGCTCATTTGAAAGTTTGGTCCATAATGAGAAAGGAATGCAAGTAGCAATAATGTGGCACTTAATTAAAAACCTTTTGAATATAAAGTATTATGAATTTTGATTCTTACAAAATTGCAGAAAATGTGCTTTTTATTACGGGACAGCATGTGACATCCACACATCAGTGGACCTCTCTGAAAAAATTTGACTACTTCCAAAGTAAATCACTGCTTAGCATAAATAAAATCAGCACCAGCCAACTCAGCAATACTACGCCAAAGTATTTAATATTATTTCATTTGGAAATGCAAAGCAGTTGTCTCAACATGGAATTTCTGTTCCCAAGGACCCAATGAATTGGTTTTGGTTTTTTTTTTTAAACTCCCTAGATTAGAGGACCTGCTCTCCACCTAGTTCTTCTTTCTTGAGCTCTTGCATATTCCATCTAGGTTGAAGTAAGTGTGGAAGATTGAGAACACAGTGATTTATCAAATGTGATATATTTTCCATTGGTGACAGAACACTTGCAACTTCCTTGGAAGAAATGGTGGGGTTTTTCATACATTTCTTCTGTGAAATTGCTACTGTTGTTAAAATATTTTGCATAAAAGAATGGTGGGATGTAAAACACAGTTTATTTCTTAAATAGCAACAATGTCAATGCTTTAGGTTTCACTCAGACATGAGATAGCCATGTATCCAGTGCTGCGTAGCTCGTGCAGTTGACTATTGCACTGGAGAGCTCTCTCCCCCCCGGCGCTTTGGGTGAATGCGCCATCTGCATTGCAAGTGAAATCCGTATCAGTATTTCAGTATTTCTGCAGTAAAAGTCTTTGAAGGGAAAACATGTGTTATTAAGTAATATCAAGATTATTAATATTGTCTGTTTGAACTACATTAGCGTCTGCTCAGTAATCTCTAAATGCTGTTACTTTTCAACAGTGTCCTGTAACAAATTAAAGGGAAACTTAAATTTATACCTGATAGGATCCCAATTCAGGAGGGAGTTTCAGTCCTATTTTCATTATACCTCAGTGAATACCTTGCTGAAAAGTGTTATTCATCCCTGTTAGACAAATGTAGTTGGAATTGTTGCAGTTATATGCCACACATCAACACCTGCTTGCTTCCTTTCTTATTAAAAATGTGATATGCACGGAAATCTGGTCGCATCTGAAAGGGTGAAAATAGGTATCAAAAGCAAATCAAAGATTTTGTAACAGAACACTGGAGCATTCCTTCCAAAGTATCACTTCATAAAGCAGATCTATAGAAGCTAGACCCTGGCATGTATTTTCAAATGAGGCCTCTTAGCATGTTCAGGCTGCTTTTTGTGACCTAATGGTGATTTTAAATGGATAGATTTAACTAGAGAGGTTTTCTTGCACATGACCTTTAAAAGGGAAAAAGAACAATGTTAGCATTCAACCCAAACCCTGTAGTCTGTCACTTTGTATACCATATCATTACTAGCAAAATTTAAAGGAAAACTGCACCCATTTCGCTCAGCCCAGCAATATGAAAGTTCACAGGCTAAGAAGCACTTGTCACCATTTTTTAAATTACAATTGGCATTCCTGAGGAGGCGGCCATTTTACTGAAATATGATCTATCTATTCTATCTATCTATCTGGCTGTCCAGCTGGTGTGTTTGAGAATGTCTATCACGCACCCTAGTGCGGAAGTGCTACCTGAATTATAAAACATATAATAGTCCAAAGATTATGTTCTCCCTTTGTGGAGGGCAGCACAGGATGTGGATGAAAACATGCACTTCCTCTCTTTTGGAAGAAACTGAGCTGTTACAGGGTGGATTTAGACTGTCTCAAGAGCAGTTTGGTATGCTGGGGCTTTTTTCATGAACGTGCTTTCCTGTGTCTGAATGCCCCCTTTGGTTCAAATCTAGTAA
Organism: Calonectris borealis; assembly: GCF_964195595.1. NCBI lineage: Eukaryota > Metazoa > Chordata > Aves > Procellariiformes > Procellariidae > Calonectris > Calonectris borealis. Next base: position 125,517,264 of record NC_134314.1, on the reverse strand, counting down.
TTCCTTAGCCTGTGTGGTTAAGAAAGCAGGTTTTCAGTTGGAAAGAAATCATAAACCAACACAATGATATGTGTGTGAGTATGAATGTGGCCAGAAACAGCAACCTTGTGAGCAGTCGGGTACCCCACTTCGTCTCAATGGCCTGCTAGCTTGGAGCAATCCTGCTGCTCATAAAGTGTTGAAGATAAACTTTTTGCTTCCCATCTCCTACTTTTTTTATGTGTGTTGTAGTATGTATGGACTCTAAACAAATCAGGGTGGCGTGCTGTTAAAAATCACAAACGCAAAATAAAAGCCTGACCCTTCCACACAGAACTCACAGTTTAAGTGAACAAGTCAGAGAAAAAGTTCAGAGGAAAGAGTACAGCATGTGTTATTAAATAAGCAATGATTGGAAAAGCTCATTGTTTTAAAGGCAGTGAAATGAATGACATGCAGGTAAAATAACACCGTGCTACAAGAGTTGCCTAGCTTTGATGGGCTGTTCATGCCGTATGTAGTGTAGAAGACCAGAATGCTGCATGTTGACCCTCTGGAGTTTATTATAGTTCATCTTTAGTCCTGGGTTCAGCAAATTGCTGAAAGGGGGCAAGTGACTAGGGTCGTACCTGCTGGAAAGAGGTGTGACCTCTTGGACAGTTAACATGGAATAAAGAATATCAGGCTGTGGATACCATTTGGAAACCCAAGAGCAGCACCACCTTGACATAAATCCAGATAAGCCAGAGATGGGCTTTGGGCAGTTTTACTATAAAGTGTGCTCATAAAAATGAAGACCGGTGTCCACAGTCGTGTATTGGTTCAAACTTCTTTAAGTGCTTTTAGGATTTCCACTTTTGGAAATTGGCTGAATCATGAATTATCAAGCTGGTATTGAGGCACTGATTGTTGGGTTTGACATCATTTGCAATACTGGCATTGAGGAAGCTTAGTGTAGAAGACGGACTATATAAGTTCATCACTTGTTCAATATTGTTCTAAAGTTCTATACAAATTATGTGTAATTAGCTAGTACTTCATCTGTGCTGAGTTGCAGTAACACCATTAAAGACAATGAATGTTGGCTGATTTCTTGTTGCTGAGGTTCTTGTCCTAATGTGTTTCCTTTCATGGGCTGCACCTTCTCAAAGCTAGTGGGCACCAGTTTCTGTCTTTGATCTAATGCAGACATTTTCAAAAGATGCGCACTGCTGTCACTAAATCTGAGAGATCTTGAGTATAATTAGAAATATTGAAAAGTACATTGAACTAAGATTTTCGAGCAGCTTCCCATACAAACTTTTAGATTGTTGAGCTGAGCAAAACTGGTATCATTTTTCTTTAAAGAAAATATTTTGCTCCTGAAAACATGAATTCTTTGGAATAATAGGTAAACTGTCCTTGTTCTTCATAAACATCTTATTTATACATCTTCACTGTTGTGATAAATTAACTGGGTTTGTTTTATATTTCCCTACAGTTTACTTTAAATAATCCTTCACAGTCTTTCACCGCAAGACCACATAAGATTCCTTTTTTAATACCCAGAATGCTGAAATAGCATTTTGAGCACAGACTGTAATGCATAACAAGTGTATAATTTCTTATTGGGAATGCTGTGCAAAAACATGTTTTCCTATCAGCCAGTCTAAATTTTTTGCTTAATTCACTAGAACCCCTGTGTATCTACAGGGGTAATTTATAATTAGAGCTGCAGCAAGCAGTATGCTGTAGAGGCATACGTTCATGGACAAGCCTGTTAGGCTTTGCTCCAGATCTGAGCCCCTACACGCCTCCATTTGGCCAACAGCCTTCAAGCTGGGCTTACAGTTTAAGGAGGAACTTTTCTTGACTAATTTGAAAAAAAGTAGCAAGCTCCCTAAGCTCTGGACCCTTTTGCAAATGAGCTAGGAGAGGGGTGTGCATGCCTGTGTGCGTGTGTATTTGAAATTATCCATCTGTATTAATCAGGGTTCTGCGCAGTTTGGTGCAGGAGGTGGTGTCTTTTATTCTGCTAAGCATCATGCACATTTATGGCACTATATAAATAATAGTAATACAGCAATAATCTAAGTCATTCTGTCAAGGTCTCACACTTCAAAGATTACCCCCATGATTCTGATTTTTAAGAGCATCACATTGAAGAGGAGAGGAGGGAAAGGAGGAAATAAGAAGCCAGATTCTGCATTTGTGGCTGATTCAGCAGTTGAGGGTGAGCGTGGCTTTGCATGCTACCAAAACTTCTGCATGCTCCCAAAAGAGTCTCCTGATGTTGCTTATTATTTTTCTTGTATATGATTCTACCACAAAACCACAGAAAAGGAAGAGTGGTAGGAGTGCAAGGGAAGAGAGAGAGAAATTAAAGAGATGAGGCACGTGAATTATGTCATTTTGTTACTGCTGAACAAATACGAGATTTTTATATTTACATTCTAAATACCACAGTCTGCTGAAATTGGTGGGAAGCTTTTCAGTGATTTTGGGTCAAGCCAGCAGTTGTTAAGTCATCAGACAATACTACTACCACAACACTTCCCACTGGTGGCTTTTAGGGCAGAAGTTGCTACTGCTGTTGCTATTTGTTTAAAACTAAGGCCTATCCTAGAGGTGTGGTATTTTCAGTCATCCTTTTTTTGCCTTCCACGTCATTTTTCTGCCCCCCACCCGAAGTTTCCAGCTTACAAATGTGTGCACAAGATTTCTACATTAACATCTATTCAACTTTGGCTCACAAGCTTTACAGGCTTTCACAAGCAAAAGAAAATCTTTGCTGTCGGAATAGCTGTTTCCCTAACTCACCTTCTTTTCCCTATGTCCTTAATTTCTCCAGGAGTTCCAAATACACTTTATGTCTTTTCCTGATAGGTATGGAATCATCTCTATTCTGCATAGCATTTATCTACTTCTTCAAAACATCAAATTTTTGGCAGGCTAATCTATAAAATGGGAACTAAATATGCTTATGTAAACGCTTTACAGAATTGCAGCATTTTGAATCTAAGAATTGTTGTCTTCTCTTTAATGTGTAGTTTATGTTTGACTCAATACATAGGCTTAGATTAAAAGACTGTGTACATGTTGAAGAGGAAAGCCTCGGAGCTTTCAGGATTCTTAATATGGTCCAATTTTGATTCAGGAGACTCAAACTGTATCCCCCAGTGCTCTTTATTCACCATCAAAAGTAATTTTTGTATTTGCAAGTGGCAACAAGAAAAAAAAGTTAGGTTCAAAATAATTGGGTGAGGTGCTTTTCAGGAGAATTAATGTAACAAGAGCTGCTAAACTTATTGCACTTAAAAACACAAATAAGAGCGTTGGACAGAAGTTGTCAGTAGGTGGTCTCTTAATATCTCACCAGTTTTGAAGTTATGAAAAGGAGCAAGACTTTTTGAAATCTAGAAAAGAAAGAAAGAAAAGCTAGAAACCAAGTGAAAGAGCAGAGTCGCAGCACCGGTGACCCGAGAAACCTCATTGCTCCACTTATACTGGCACAATGTCACGTTCTCAGCCACTCCATCACCAGCAAGGGGAAAAAAAAAGCTTTTCCTTTCCTTTTAGTCAAAGGCAGTGGGTAAGCAGAGCACGCGGTTCAGAGGGTCATTAAAAAGCATCAAAGGAGGCAGCCTCATGATGGTAATAAGACGGCTGCAAGGAAATAAAGTGGGCATTGATCTGCACTATCGAGTGTGACATTTTAACCGAAGCTAAAAGCCAAGAGCAGATCTAGCCCTCTTATTCATCTGCCTGCCTGTTTTAGTAAATTGTCTTTTTTTTTCCTCCAACCAGTGGCCTCAGAGGTCACTTCATATTAGCTGGCTTGTTAATACTGAGGCAATCAATACTTAATCAACAAGTAATGGGATTTTGCAGTCATCCTGTATGATCTTTCAATAAAGCCCCGAATCTATCTCAGCCCATTCAGAGCCTGACTAAAGGTGCACGATTGCTGCAGAGCAGGGATTTGATGGTCTGATGCTCTTAGGCTGATCTGCATCTGATTAAGACACCATGCAGCCACTGTCCTTCACCCTTTTGTTCCTTTATCCCCGTATAATGTAGCATGGCACAGAAATTCGTCATCTTAGCTTTTAGATGCAACAGCAAAGGAATTAATATTTCCTTAGTGCATGATGATGCAGCCTCTTGGTCATGATATGCAACCAAAAAAAAAAACAGCGAAGGGGAGGGAAATTACAGGAGAGACAGTGACAGGTTTCATGTATTGCCTTAGAAAACACAGTTGTAACGAATGGGTCCAAAACAGCCTTTTCGTCTCTACCCTCTCTACCCTCCTTACTGAGAAAGAAGATGTGCTAATGTAGCAGATCTAGTCACTGGACATGGCTGTATGAGAATTGGTATTACAGATGATTCACTGGGTCAGGAAAAAGGAACAAAAGCCAAAATTACAGGCTTCTCGAAACATCCATCTCTTTTCAGACCTTCAAGTACACTGTTGACAAGGCTTGAGGGTAGCACTGTTTTAGGCTAATTGTTTTACTCACCCTGATGAAACTTCCCTTTTTCTGCCATTGTTCCCAGAAACTCTGTTTGTGCTAATACCGTCCAACGAGGAATCCTAAACAGATTCAGCCAGAAAACAACCCATAATTTCTGCTTTCCAAAACTAGCAAGAAAGGGTGGGAAAAAGAACAACAGTACACATAAATGTTAGGGACCTGTGGCAAACTTCACCAGCTATTTCCTGCTTCCTGCTTCTTGGACTTAGAAGAAACATTTGTTGAGGAAGGATTTGTCTTTATAAAGCTGCCGTAAAGGCCATGCGATGCAGTGCTTGCCACGATTATCATGATAAATAGAACATTTTTTTTTTACAATCTTTTATATGTGGCCTGTGCACAGGTGTACATGTACATCTCTGAACTTAGAGATCTGTGCCACACTGAGTGATTTCATATACATGACAAAAAGTATCGGTGAGTCTGTTTAAAGAAAGGCTGTGTTCTTCTCAATTGACGTCTGGGTCTATAGAAAGAGGGAGATATAGCACTCCTTTGAAACCTTGTTGCCCACATTTCCCACATTTTTTTTGATTAAGACCATGCTTGGCCACATCATGGAAACACCTAGTTACTTGGGGGACATGTAAGGTGGGTTAAGAGTTAGTGGGAAAAAGAAAAGCAAAATATAATTATGTGAACAAAGACAAGAGAACAAGTGAGTAAAATAACAATAAGAGAATATGAAAAAAAGATGATTGCTGACATAAAACATGGAGATCAAACTAATGCAGCTTCAAGGGGACACCTGCTCCTTCAGTGACAGGAGTGACACGTGGCTGCTGATGGCAAGGGCTGTGCCGGGGAGGATTGCCACTCTCTGTGCGCAGAATATGAACCTGGTGCCTCTCTGTTCACTCCCATTATTGGCAGAAGACTAATACACAGCATGCATGTGTATGAAAACACACTCCTCTGAGTCACTTTGTGTTTTATTTTTGTGGATATGAATTTCTGGAAACTGAGCCTGTGTTTCCCATTTTCCACTCTCCTCAGGGGCTGGGGAGTTCACACGGCTTCAAGCAATGGCCTTTCTTTCAGTTCTGAGTTGCCATTTTCTCCAATTCTGTTGAATTTCTTTCACCCACACTACCTGCCCCTGCAGTGTGCCTGCACGTGCAGCACTGACGGTGCGCGCAGCAGGAGCGGGATGGGGATGTGTCCTGCCTGTGCCATTGAACAAGGCACAGGAGGGAGCTGCATCAGATGTGAGATGTCCCGGGCACCTTTGTGGCAGGCTGCAAGTGCCACCCCTGGAGCTTAGGAAGTGCATGCTGGTTTGTATCCCAGGTGGCCATTGCAGAGAGGAGAGAAATACAGCAGCTCAGACACAGCCTACTCCTGTTAGATACATTGAAAAGATATTTTTTAATTACCTCTGGAGTATTTTGGTTGGCACTGCTAGAAAGTAGCTCACAGGTTCACATCCTTTCTTCTAGTATGGATGGCAGAAAAGGACTTGTTTATTTTCGTGTGGAGGCACACAAGGGTATGGATGACAGCTTTGTTTTCTTTTTCCCCTTGGGCATTGCAAGGGGCTGGGGCCTGCGTGGAGGCAGGCAGGGTGGGAAGAGCCCTTCGCTCCAGCAGGTTCAACTGCGGGGATTGCTGGGGGTGGGTAGTGGGTGTGCTACCCATGCAGAAGGTGCAGGGAGCTCTTCACACAGCAGGTTCATTTTCCCCCAGACACCAAGTGTGTTTGCTGTGGCCACAGTCCCCTTTGGACAGACCATTTTTGCTATGGATACATGCCAGAAATGATCCGTCCATGCCTGACAGCTGAGTGCTGTGGTCGTTCCCATTTGAGTACACACAAAACAGGAGGAGACCATTTTTATGCCTGTACAAAAACCAGGATCAACTTGGGCCAGTGTGTGAACAGTGATTGAGTGGTGTTGGGCAAAAATCAGGATTGGCTCACACATCAGTCCAATCCTTTAATCAGAATGAATTGAACTCTAATCTACTTCTTGGCAATGAACAAATAGGCAGTCTTGGATATGGATGCTATTCTGTTTCATGGATATATGTGTTTGTGCAGAGTATGGGGGCACAGGTTAAAATTAGAGCTGTGTGAGCCCTGTAGGGTTCCATTCATGGTGAGGTTTGCAAACTAATCCATGTTGCTTGATTTACAGGGATTGGAAACAAACCAAACCTCGTAGATTTGTTTGAAGGTTTTGTGTGATGGGGGGATAGGAGCTCCATCTGTACTTGCTCACTTGCATTTTCCCTGAGCTAACCTTCCCTAGATAAGGCCCAAAGATCTTAGGGTTTCGTGGTAAATAGGCGTATAGAAAGGAGCCAACACTTTTGGCTTCACTGGTTGTGCTAACAAATGCTGAGTTTCATGAGTTTTATTTCCTTTTAAAAAAGATGGTCTCCAGGTAATGATTTACTTGTTCTTCTCCAGCATTAGCATTGCTTCTCTTCCACAGCTGTTTCCTGGCTGGATCTTAGGTCACATATTCTGTTCTCACCTCCTTAAAACATCACTAGAGAGACACTAAGAAACTGTTAAGTTTCTTATTCTCTGATCCCTGTAGCAGAACTGGGAAGGCAACTGGTGTATTGCTTCTCTTGAAGCTTCTGTTCTGTAGCATTTATGTTAATTGGAGCTAATCATCACTTTGAAAGGGACACTGGGACATGTCTCACCTTCTTATGGCAGAACGGGGAACTACTTTGGCATGGCTTATACAGCAATGGAAGAGTCAGTCAAGGAAGAACCAACTGAATGATTAAATATAACAAATATCAGCTACCAGCAATTCATGTGGATTTGTAATGTATATTGAGAACTGTGAAAATCCTAGCTGTAACACTTATTTTGGCCTACTTTATATATAGCTTCTGCAATCACTCTTCACCTTGCATGGGAAGATAAACCTGGTAGCTCTTGAATGGTTATGATAAAGCCAAGAATGTCTTTATTTGGCTAAACTTCAAACCTCCAAATCCTATGCAGTGCCATGTTGTCATTAATTACTGTGGGCCAGGTTTTCAGAGAGTGGCAGGCACATTTCTCTAAAAATTGGAGACTTTCCCTTTCGTAGAGCATCTGCTCAGGATTTGAAGTAGTAGCTGAGCATGCTTGAGTGCAGTGTCTTCAGGGGCTAAAGTATCCCTTTCTAGAAGATGGCAATCAGCTAACCCTTGCACATATCCCTCTTCTTTGCTGTAGCTATCTGCTGCCAGAATCAATAGCAGCTGTAATGACCAAGCACATGGATGACACAACTAACAGTGAGACTTAGTGTCAGTGAGCTGGGGCAGGCTGGGGGAAGCTGGCAAGTTACACCTTGGGCATGAGGAAAGCTGGAAATTAAACAAGGGAGGAGGACAAATGAAGTGTGCTGCCTCAATAGACACCTGCCGAGGACAGGTCTGCTTTCAAGTGCCATGTTGCCGTCGCCAATGCGTCACTGTCCTGCTGCATTCCTGATTTCCCCTTCTGCAGGGGTACAGAAGTTATCCCAAGTAGTCCCGAGCTGAGGGAGCCCACGCTCTGCTCCACCAGCTGAACCTCGCTGCTCAAGTATTGCTGTGGGCACCTCTGAGCTCTCGGCTCAGGCTCGAGAGGAGCTGCCGTTTGCCCCACGGCCTTCTGCCAGTGGTTTAACCCCTATGATACAGTTGTGGGAGGAACCTGAAGGTATTGCTGATATTGTGTGGTGGTGGGGCCTTAAAGCAAAAAAAGAAAAAAAGTTGCTCTTTTTTAGAGCTGTCATTGCTCACCAGTTCTGTATCATCGGTGAGTTTTAGGCTGAATCTCTCCTTTCTGTTGGACAGGCGGTTATCTGCAGCTCAATTGGCCATACTTGAGTGTTGCAGGTTTAACTCAGAGGATTAGCAATTGCTCTGGACAGTGTTGCTGTTAGCAGGGGGGTTTGAACTCTGAACGGGAAAGATCAACAAAGTGTCTCATATGCATTTTGTAAGCGATGACAGACTACAGCGAGTTACCAGGAGGCTATATTAGGCAGAAATCTTACATGTAGCTTGGAATGGGATAAGGGGAAAAGTGGAGATAGGGAAGAATATGTGACTATTTTTGTCCATCAGCCAGATACCTATTGGTCAGTTTGTTACAGAGGTTGCCTGGAAAGGTCAGCAGCTCAGTGAGCTGTGCTCAGAACATGCCTGGGCTAAACCGAAACATTCATTCCTGCATAAGCCAGGCAATCTCACAACTATCAACTGTGAGCTGCAGCGTGGACAACGACTATCCTATTCCTGTGTTACGGACATGTTGGTACTAGTCAGTTATGACACCTTTTATCAGTTCCAGAAAACAGCCTTGTTTTCTGCATGTATCATTTCTTTTCTGCTGGGTTTTGTTAGGGTGTGCTTTGGTTCAAGCTGTGTGCCTTGCACATAAAGCAAGCTACTGGAGTCTGCTCGCAGGCTGACCCCTTTGCACTGAGACAGGACAATGGCAGTGCGACCTGCATTACTCAAATTCCAGCCTTCACAGAGCTGTCATCAGCATGCCTGGAAAATTAATGTCATTACGCTGTCGCTCGAGGCTTGGCATGGCTGCTTCTCGCCTGCCTGGGAGAGGAAGCCACGGCGGAAAGTGAATATTGTGGCTTACTGCTGCAAGTGAGGGACAAGCACTGCCGAGAGCTGATGCGATATTTGTCCTCACGAGTTTTGTAAATGGAAGTCCACCCTCTCTGTTGAGTACTATAAGCTTTTGTGTATTTGCAGCACTGTCTTTCAGTGGTTACTGGAATCTGTGCTAACTAGGGACTGATTTGACCGCTGTTATTCAATGTGGTGTTGTGACACTTTCCAATTTCCACTGGGCATTATCTTGAACAAGAAGGGTGAGGGTGCAACAGTTTTTCTCCCCTCTTGATTTAAATGCATTTCTTCCACTGTCCTCCCCTGCAACATTTTTTTTGTAGGGCTTCTTGACATGAAACAAACTCATACTGTTAAAGCCAGTGAATGGAGTCGTGAATATATTTCTTGTCCTTGACAGCCATGGCACTCAGCAAACTGAATAACTGTTTAACTATGCAAGGGTACTGAGCGTCCTCATGTCAGCCTTTCGAGTAACTTTGGGAGAGTGGTTTTATTGCAGGTAGGTGGAAAAGCCGTAAGAGAACCAAGGAGCAGGAGAGGAGGGAAGGGGATGTCACTGCCTCTTCTTGATCCATTGCACCAAGCCAGCCCACTGCTGCCTTTCCTACCCTAAAAATACTGTGAGGAGCTGCAGAGGAACCTGCTTCCTCTGAAATAAGAACCAAATAATAGAAGACCCTTGTGGGGCAGCATGATCTCTCTTGGATCAGTCCCACGGTGTGATCCCTGCCCAGTGCTGGAAGTTGGCTCTCTGAACATCTCTTATATCCACCCGTTCCCAGATGTCAAGCAAGTGGTGTCTTAACTTAAATCTCAATATTTCTCCCCAGAGCAGCTCTGAGATTTTAAATGATGCAACTTATTTTGTGTTTTCTCCCTCTTTTACCTGCCTTGGTTTAAGCTGGTAGCGGGAGCACTGAAGTGCTGAGAGAACAGTGTTTGGCTTTCACAGCAAGCCTCATCCTACAAAATCAGCAAGTAACAGAAATCTTGCCTGGCACAGGAGCTTTCAGGGCGAGGACAAGCATCCAGTAATGATCAAACTTCAAAATGGCAAGATCTCCTAGCCAGGCACCTACTGTGTGATGAAGAAGCTCAGGAGTCTATACGCAGGCTGTAAGACATTGATTAGTATCACCACACAATAACTGTGTACATGACATTAACCAACAAACACCCTCTCTGAATGTTATTTGTTGCATTATTTGTTCATTTGCATTATGAATATCCAGATCAATAAGACCAGATTCCTAACTCTTCATCTGCCTTTTAAGTATCAATAGATAAAGTCCTGTTTTATATAAATGTGAGTTAAATAATGTGGACTAAATAAAGAGAAGAGACTCAGATGCACTGAAAAATACATGAGAAGGCAGATACTGCTCTTGTAGCTATTGCGCATACATGCAAACCTGCACCATAAACGCACGCTGCCTGGCAAGTTGTTTCTTTGGTTTTAGCATCGTTGCAACTGCACACAGAAGTAACAAAACAACTGATATGGTACACTGACCTCTGTTAAACAGTTGTTTATTTGGCTGTTTCTGCCAATATCCCAATAAGTCACAAGTACAAAGTGCTCTCTCTCTCTTTTTTTTCTTTTCTTTTTTTTTTTTTTTAAATTGTTGGCATCCAGGACTCACTGAAGGCAAAACCAAATCACTTCCTGAATAAACAACACAAGGGACCAACGTTAGAGGGGAAGGCTCTGCAGGGGGAGTGGATGGGGTGCTGTTTGGAGCAAATCAGGTGCGTTCTCTGAAGGACCCAGGGACCTCCCAGCAGAACAGGAAAAGACAGCGTTTCGGTGCCAGGAGCGGAGCTGGCCTGGCAGCGCTGCAGAGCTGTCCAGCTCTGGAAGCTCAGGTGTCTCCAGGCATGCACATGGCAACTCCTGTTATCTCACAGCAGTGACATCCTGTGCCTTTCACATTTGATTTTTGCTCTCAGAAGAAAAAGCACTTCAATATTCAGGGCAAAACCATGCTCATTTTTAAGTGGGTTTGTGAAAAAATAATGCTTTTTTTACATGCTGCTCTGCCTCGTGGCTTTGGTGACTGAGGAAGTAGTGTAGCATCTCTTTAACTTTTATATCTACAAGTCCTTTCTTAGGGTCCCGTTTTATTTTGGATAACTTCTGCTTGAACGTCCTAACGTCTGTAGAACCACTTAATGTTTGCATTGGAAGTCCTTTACTCAAAGGGAATTTTTGATCGATGACATATCAGGAGCTACTGTTCTTGGCCTGGGATAGCTGAGAAATATGGAAGGGGCTGACCAGAGTGTCTGTGTTTATGTTCCAGGGAAGAGGCCCATCTGGACTTGCTCTGCCTTGTGCTTTGCTCTTTAGAGGTCCGTTTGCAAAATGACAACTTTTCTTTCATAATGACAATTAGTTCTGAAACAAGCAGTCACGCTTGGCAGTCACTGCCTGATTGCCAGTATTTACCTTGCTTTATTACATTACTGTAAACTTTGGTTGGCTATCAGAGCCAGTTGATGACTCTGACAATTTGGAATCTGAAGGGCTCTTATGAAATTAAACACCGCCTTTGCGTGCCATCCGAGCCTCTAGATGGGCAAGTGAAAATAAATGTTCGAAAGGTTGTACTTTATATAGCCACAGACTTGACCTCTAAGTGCCTTAAAAGGGCTCACATACTTAAAGGTGCATTACCAGGCCTTACACTAATTCACTGTGATAGCTAAAGTGCTTTGTGTATACCACAAGAGACCAGAAGCCCTTGAGGATCCTTTAGAGCAGAGCATGTGGGCAGTTAACATTATTCAGCTTGAATTTTGTATTTGCAGCCAGTCATGAGTGAAAGTAGGGGTAGACTATTTGCATATTGTTTTGGTATAAAGCTAGAAAAATGCTTCCATATGTGTAAGTCATGTAACTTCATCCTGTGTGTTTCTTAGATGCCTAGAAAACCCCAAATAAGATGAGGCCCTGTCTTCTTCTTTTCTTATTTTTTCTTTTCTTCTTTTCCCCACTGAGAATTTCTTGGGAGCATTCATCCCTCCCTCTCTTTAAGTTTGCTGGTCTAAGCAGGAATACTTGAGACTGATTTTAATTCTTAACTAGATGGACATGATTTATTAATTCACATTTGAAATAACAATTGCAGTCGGAAGGAATCAGCTGAAAGCCTTAATTACATTGGAAAATATGCTTCAGTATAGCATGGCCTCATCCAGCTTTCAGAACGCATAATTATCATCATTTTTTAATTTTTATATTTGAAAAATTGTGATGGAGACCAGACTCCGCTGGCTACTCGCACTGCTTCAAAGCAATGCCTAAATCAGAAGTGAGTCTTTAAATAGATCATTTTCTTACTTGCTTGTTAGTGCCCAACCACATATGTAGACTTATTGTGCAGGGTTTGGCCTCCGTGTTTTGAGTATTATTTTTACATCTGAGCCAACTAGCAGTTTCTGTGCCCAATTCCAAGGAAAAAAAGACGTTAAACTGTGAATGCGCACTGGCATATGAGCTGAGATTAGGTAATTTGGGATCACTCCACAGAAATCACATATGGGCTTTGGAGACTGGGAATTCATTCCTGTTCAAACAGTGACCAAATGGGGAATGGCGAAAGCAAGATCAAGGTAATTAAAAAAACAAAAAACAAACCACCGAACTTCCTGAAAAGGAAAAATGCACCACAGAACAAGAAAGAAAAAACAAAGCCTTCTTTGCCTTAATCTTGAAAAAATATGACAGTTGAGAGAGATATTGGCCCACTTGACCCAAATGAGGTAACGCGTGAGCACTTCTACTTATGATTGCAATTCCTATCACCATTCTGTCTCTTAAGACTTCTGAGTATTTTCCTTCATTCTGTGTCTGTCTTTCTTCACTCCATATTTGTTTTTTTCTGACCATCTTTTATCTTGCCCATGACCCTCCTGCCCTCATTCTGTTATCTAGGTTAGCTATTCATTAAGTTCACTATAAAACTGGTACTAGTTAAGGAAAACTGCTGTAAAGTCAGTCCATTGTGAGACAACACTTTTTTATTTTTGAGTTTGAGAAACCTAGAGAATCTGTGCAAAGTTCACTTTGAGATTTAGGTTAAAAAGGAAATCCAAAATTGTTCCAAGTCCTTGTTCAGAACTGTGATTTGGCAAAAAACTGATCAGCCCTGGTCTGGCTTTGGACATAAACCCAAGGCTGAGAGGTGCCTGGAAAAGGTTTGCTCATTTTCAATTATGAGTATGCATATGGTAGGTCTGAAGTAAGGTCCACAGGAGCCCAACTGCCAGGGTAGAAAGCTAGGAGAAGGTCCTGGTGGTTAGCAAGGCTGGAACCCTACTTCATGACTTACGCCAAGGCCTCTTGCAACATTCTCTTGCCAGTAATTTCCATTTCCAGGTACGCCCTGACGTCCTGGAGGAAAACCTCCCCCTGAGGGCTACAGAGCTACAGGGTAGACTACAGCGTCTATTCATCCAGTGTAAAATTCTAGATAACTGTGGGTTGGCTTATGGGAGAACAGTATGTCTGGCAACATGAAAACCCGATCCCTCAATATCCTGCACTCAGTGAAAAGCACTACATGGTGGTTTCATATTAAGACCTGGAGGTGGTGGAGCTGTAGAACAAGGAACTGTCTGATTCTTCATTAGCTTTGCCTGACCATCTGTGAGCAGCAGGAGCCCTTCCCCCTTAGCATCTCCCCAGTCTCAGCCCCTCAGACACAGCAGAGAGGAGGCATGAAGCAAAATGTAATAGGTGGTCGTACGGGATACTGTAGAAGATGGATGGAGAGGGCTGAAGTGGAAGAAGAGCGACTGAAGGAGCTCATAGTTCAGCTTGAATATCATCATCTCAACAGGGAGAAGAACCTAATCCAAAACCTCATCTTAATTAGACAGAAGAAGGGAAGGGGAGGTTTGTGATGCTCATCTGTGATAGACACCACAAAAGCCACAGGACTTCTTGTTCTAAACACAGGTTAAAGCAGCACTCTCAGGTATTGGAAGATGCTAAAACTTTTCATTGGCAAGATGATACTGTATGAGGTGTCCTAAAGAAAGTTAAACTTTCTGAAAAGACGGCTACCCATAATAAAATCAGAGGCGGGCACCACGGACACGTAGGCTCTGTTTGTCAGTGTAGGAGCAGAAATAACTTTTTTGCGCCATATTTACTGGGTTTGGATAAGGAGCACAGTTTGCTTACCAAGCTATTAAGAAAATAGATTAACAAATGCTGAAAATATATATTTCCTCCTCAGCAAAGGGCTCTTCCCAGGCTTTTCCTGAAACAGAGCAGTCTAAAATCATACACAGGAGCGCAGGAGTAATTGGTTAAAACAGGGGGAAGGCGATGTCACTTTAACCGCTCTGTATCTTTGACTAACGTTAAAAGCTTTTGCCTTTTCTCTCCAAACTTGATGAAACTTCTTACGCCTGTACGCATGCAGAAATGTACTTCTGAAGTAAAACATGTGCTCTTCAGAAGTCGTTGTTAAAATACAGAGGAGGATCCTTCTTTTATTCTGAGTCCTTCCCTCAGATGTGCACAAGTCTTCAAGTGTTTTTACAGGGAATCAGTATGGTGGAAAGCTCTTTGTGGTTATGACTTACATGATGAAATAATTCCACTTATTCTTGCCCCTAAAAGATGGAATGATACTGTTTATCTACGCTCTTCCTTAGCAGCTTTTGCCCAGTGTAGCATTCACAGTATTGAACCCCAAACCTACACGACACACCTATGGGGTATCTCATTAGCTCTTCAGATCTTCATTAGCTCTTCAGAGCTCGCATCATGTACAATATGGCCTTCTTTTGTGCATGGGGCTTACTCAGACCTGAAGTGGTGTCTTGCCAGAGCTGGAAGATACCGCAGAACTTCACTGACAGGCTTCTGACCTTTCTGTGACTTGGAAATGGCCGCTTTTTTAAAAAAGATTTGTGAATCTTTTATAGGAAAAAGCAATGAGAGAGCTAACAGGATAGCTGTATCTGGTAAATTCACCTCTTCTGTCCCTTCAACTCACTAGCGATAAATAAGGCAAATGCAAGACTGTACTTGAAAATATAAGAGCAAAAGAACAATCTTCTCTCCTCTTGGCATGGCTTCCAACAATGTTTGCTGTCTGCCAACGTCGCTGTGAGTTACAATACACTGGGTCATCATGACGTACATGGAGCCAATGAGGGCAAGAATACCCCTAGAAACAGTCTATTTTCTCTCACTGAGCAAGTGTTGTTATTCTCTACCCCTCAGACACATCCAACATACCTGATGTTTGAAAATGACTGGAGTTATGTTCAAGCTGTTTGTCCATCCTTTCCCAGCAATAACACTGGTTAAACATGTACACGCATATATGTATATATTATATATATGCATATATGAAAATATAACACTCAGAAACACATACATGTAATGCTCTGGTACGTGCCAAGCTCATCAGCGCTCTGTGTGAGAAAAGCAGGACAAAGCTCTGGGCAAACTGGAGGTGAAGGAAAGGAATCAAGGCTGATCTCTGAAAGGGGGAGACAGTTTCAGTGAGCAATGCAGCTCAGTCATTTTGAAAATGGAGGATTTCTGAGAGCAGAGAGCATTGTTGCTTTAGGATCTGATTTTATTCTGAATGTTTGAGTACTTAATGAAGGGTAACACCACAACAAGAGCAAAGTAAGAATTGTTGGTGCAAAAATCATATCCTTATCTGACCCCCAGCAGTGAAGTTTCTGAGCATTAAGCACCTCTGCATTTATCCTCCTTGCACCTCGGCCGTGAAAGTAGTTTATTTTTATTCCCATTTTAATGATGGGAAACTGACCATCAGGGAGACGGTAATTCGGACTTTCAAAGTCCTGTTTAAATAACTAGGTATAGAAAGAGGGCAGCACGCCAGGAAGAGAAGGCCTTCTGAAAACATTTCTGCAAACATCAAGAGGGAGCCAAATGCTTTCTGCTATGCTGGCCCTCCTGGGAAGGACATTTTCTGCAAACCTGGCCTTAATTGGTGCTGAGCACTGGAAAATTCTGGTCCTCTACCCAGCATTATGGCATTATGGGTCAGCCTGGTGTATCTGTTGCGTTAGACCATCTATTCTCTGATTCAATCTTTGCCCTGGCTCTATACGCCCAATTTTATTTTGTTTTATTCGTGAAGAGCAAATTCAGGAGGAAAAAAAATGTACTTTTTGTTTCTCTTTCCTTTTTTTTTTTTTTTGTCCTTCTTATTTTTCAGCCTGGGATTTACAGTAGCATGGCCCATCCTACCCCCTTCCAAAATGTGCTGAAAAGGAGCCATCTGTGGGTTCCCTCTGTTGATATATTTCCAAAAGACCTTGCAAAGTGACATTAATTGTTTTGACTGCATGCACCTATTCGTTATTACACACTGCTGCCTGACTCTCTTGCCTTTTTTTTTTTCCTTTCTTCAAGTAATAATCTTGCACTATACTCAAATATTTGTGTACAGTCAGCTCAGAGGGGGTCAGCTGAGAAGCCTTCCTGCCATCATGGCCCTAAAAGCAGAGATGTTCTGAAGTCATTTCAGTGTAGGGAACACATTTCATACTCATCAGGCTATTTCTTGTGTACAGATGGGACCCACCCATACCACATTATTGTAATTAGCTCCTCTGAAGATACCTTCCACTGTAGCCTGGGTTGGCTGTAGCAGATTTGAGCACATCACCTTCAGCGCTTTCTTTCTTTGCTGATGTATGAGTTGTTGACTGCACAAGCTAGGAGCTGATATTCAATGCTGCACATTTCTTTCTCCAGCAAAGCCACGAAAATCTGATGGACTTCTTGGGCAATATTAAATCCCAAGCAAAAGCTTTATAAAAGCTACTTCAGAACACTATCAAATTATTAGTATTCTTTTTCATAATACAGATGGAGTCTCATTTTATTGAAAGAAAAAGAGAGAGAGAGGGAGTGTTTTTTCCAGCCCTCCTGGGAATTATTTTATTGAAAATATCAAAACTGGGAAGATTTCTCCAGTGCCAGGGGTCAGAATCTTTGACTAGTTTGTTGAAATGTGAACATATAAAAATTCACTCAGTGCTCATTCTCTGCCTTTTATTTAATGTACAATCCAGGTAGTTCCACTTTGATTCTTTACATTACTGTCCCTAGCACTGAACATTTGCCTTGAGTGTTTTAAATTTCTTTCATGAATTCTGAAGAAGGGAAAACTTCAGGAGAATAGCCATTGGCCTAATATGTATTGATGTACTATTACCAATAAAACAAATTTTTGTTATTCCAACTGACACTGAATAAACAAGTACTTTATATTTCTTCTGGGAAGCTCTAACTTGAAGTATTCTTCACTGTAATATCTCCACTTAAAAATAGCATTTTCTTACTAGTTCCCTGTGAATCATATCTGCATACCTTAATGAGTAAGTGTTTAATATTTTAATTTCTATTAATACAGAATAGTAAATGCTGCTCGAAGTCAGCTGAAGTAAGACCTATGACAAGCAGCTAAGTTACGTTTCTCCCTGTGCATCATTGTCATCATCACCGAGTACTATCAATATAAGGACCAGCCAACTCATAATTTCAAAGGAATTGGGTTTTTCAATGATTGCTAAGGGCAGAGTTGTCATGCAGACCCTTTACTGTGACAATGATTCATGAGAAGAAAAGAAATCAGCTCGATTCTCTCATCACCAGTGACATTTTCTTTGGGCTGGAAGTTAAAATATTTTTTTTGCTTATAAATAGACTACTGGTAATCTCTAAAGTCAGGTAAAGGTGAGAAATATGGAACCCCTGTGGTTATATATGTTAGTCATCTCTTTTAGCATAAACCTGGGCTACAAAGTGAGATCACCAAACACAGCCTCATTACCTCAACTTTTTTGCCCTTTTCTTATGAAAGGAGGCAAGTTCACCTGAGTTGTATATTTAAACCCTGTGAAAGTTTGTGTCCAGGTCTGAATTAGGCAGTGTCTCTGACTAAGTGAAAATCCTGATTTGGAACAACTCTGCTGTATGAAAGCTTGGCTCTTCTTCAGGTTGTCATTGCTGATTTTTAGGCTCTATTGGCCAGTACTAAAATGCTTCTAAATTCCCCCAAAATGACAGCTAAGGAAAATACCGTGTTGGTGTTTTGAGGCAGATCTTAAAAGAAGGACTGCTTTTGTCTGAGATCATACATAGCATCACGCGCAAGTGCTTCATGTGTTCTTTGTCAAGGGGTTACAAAGGCTCCATCCATGCAGCTGGGAATGCAGGAATATTGCTGATGCAAAGAGCAATGTGTTTCGCAGGGCTGCAGTATGCACCTCCGTGATCTAAGATGAGAAAAACGTGCCATTGGGATGTCTTTGATTGCTTTTACCTTTCTGTCCTCCACACTGAGGCAGCCCCTGGAGCCGCTCTTTTGCTTCCAACCAAGATTCCAGCCTCTTTCCAAATATCCCATTTTAAGTAAGCAGGTGGCTGAAGTCTTCCTGAGTCCAGGAACATCTTACCTCAGGCATGGTCTAAACCGCAACAAAGCAAAGGAAAAAAAAACCAACAGAAAACCAGTGTGAACTCAGGCCAGTGCTTGTCTCTCTGTTTCCGACTATGCAATCCGTATTCTGTGAATAAATTCATTTCTGCGTGTTTAATCTGACACCTTTTGCAAGCAATACACTCACTGAAAACACCAGCAATGAATAAACACTCCCAGCCTCTTGTAGATATTTGATTGGGTAGCTAATTCACAAATGATTGACTACCCAAGTAGTGAGAGCATATGGAGGCTCTGTGAGCGACTGTCAACACGAGGAAAGTAGTCAGGGAAGCCAATTGTTAAGAACTGAAAACAATAGCGAACAAGAAAGTCCTTGAAGGAATGTGGCACTGGGTCTGCTCGAAGCATGAATTTATGAAAACGCGTGGCCAAAACAAAAGAAGATGGCAGCATCATTTCCTATATATGCTCCTCGTTGTTGGTTATTATTATTCCAATTTTTGACACTTGAATGAAATGTGGTATAATTGGGCTTCATAGCTGCTGCTTCAGGCGACATCAATTGCCTTTTTTAAAAATGATGATGGCGTTGAGGGAGACTCTTTTTTTCCTTTTATGTTTTGAAGCTGCTGTACTCTCAGTGCCACTTGTACAATACACGAAAGGGGCATTGTACTCCTGGGAGGGTCTGCAGGGCTGGGGACTGATCCCATGAAGAAATATGAGATGGAGAAGAAAAGAAAAGTAAACATACTGCAGGATGTTACGCTAAAGCTAATCCCAAGATATCCCTTCTTCTTTTTCCTCTCTGGGTTTTCCTTACCGATAGCTCAAGCATTTCACTTCCTTCCTTGTAGCACACAGAGTGTATAACATTACAGGTGTGTGCAAGAAAACTCCATTCCCTGCCTTCTTTTGCTTTCATTCAGTAATCAATTCTGTCAAGTTTGAAGGACCTTAAGCTGTCATGAAAGGAAAATCATTCCTTAAACTGTGTTTACTTCTGCTACAAAAAAACACCTCTACGTCTTTTGTTTGTATTGATAGGTATACTGCAGGATTTGGTTGGCTTATTTTGACTTGGGGAGGAAATAAGATGAGAAGCATTATGTTTTTCAAAGTTGGATTCAGCAGGGAAAGGGAAGATGTATTCATCATTCTGCTTTTGCATTGAGAAGCAATTCTTCAGGAGGTAGAACAAATCTTTAAAAAATAATGCTGAAAATACTCTAATGACTAAGACAACTGAATGAACTTATTGTGGCTGAATCCTTTGAGGGGGATAGATGCTACTGGGTATGTTTTAAATATCACATCATGCCTCTCATTTCTGTTCCTCCTCAAATCCACCAGTTCAGGGCTGGTTAAGCCTTGGCATAGAACAGCATTTCATTGCAGTGTCCCCAAGGGAACTTCGGCTCCCCGAGGCTGCTGGGTGCCCTGCCCTTACGGCCTGTCCCCTTGGCTGTGTCCCCAGCATTAGGGTTTGGGTGGTGATGTAAAGCTGAAAGAAGTAGAGAATTTTTTGGCTACGGTGGGGGAAGCCTTTGCATTATCTGAATGACAGGTGGAACTGGCGCTGGAGGAGAGAAGGGAAATTAGTTGAGCCATGTCCATATAGCTTTAAAAACAAAAGATTTGCATATCTTGAAGGCAGTTTCCCTTCAGACAGACCCAAGTGAAGGGTCTGGATCCAAACATCCCCAAATGAAGGACCATCTGTACTGTAGCTCTGTTGTAGCTGCTTCACAGAAAAACTGCCAAAGGATGCGCAGGATGTAGCCCTGCTGCCAGGTGCTGTCAGCAGCAGTGGATGCTGGGTTTGGATGTCAGGAGGTTCCTCCTAAAATTAACAAGCACACATACTCGCGCAGATCCCCACATGAGCGAAATGGCTCCCCTTGGTGCTCTCAGGCAGCAAACTTTCCTCTTTTGCTAAGGCCTAAGTTTGTGCATAAAGCAAAGAAAATGCCGTTGGGAAAAAAGGGGCATAAATGGGGAAACACAACCACAATAACAGAAATGTCAGTTTATAACGTTAAAGCTTGTAAACAAGGTGTATGTAGACTCCCCCTCCATGCAGGCACACATGTGCGCCCTGTATTTTGGGCAGCAATCCTTTTCCTCATTTCTCTTACCCTCTGGCAGAAGCATATTGTCCCTTTAATGTTTCTTTTTGCTTCTCACCAGGCCTTTCCCCCAGGCACCCCACCAGGAGTTGTTGATGTTGACTAGTGGAGATGCTGTCTCTCTACCACAGGGTTAGACTCATGTCTTCCTGCTCTTTCTCAGTCATACAGGTGCCAGGGATAGGAGCGCTGGTAGAGACATGTTTTCCCCTTTTCCCAGCGTCTCCTTCTGACTTTTCATTCTCACCAAAATGTCAGACTTCGATTACTTTAAGGCTCTGCCAGCCAGTAAAACCCATTTCTTCTTCCTCTTCTTATTAGTGACATCCCAAGGAGAAGATCCCCTGTGACAGCCAGCACTACTGCCAGGACCTGACGCAGAGCTGGGGGCTGCCTGCGGGTGCTGAGCTGTAGCAGAGTGAGCAGAGTCTAGGGTGCTCTTACGGGCAGGTAACTCTTGGAATTTTGTTGCCTAAAGACGTAAATTTCAGTGCAATTCTTAGGTGTAGGCATTTAACTACTAATGATTTAGGATCTTAAACAATTTAAAAATATTCTTTTTAGTGAAATCTTTGCAGTTAACCTTTAACTGCTTCCAGTTCACAGAATCCTTTACAAGAAAGGGCAGGAAATCAATAGCTCTAAAAAGCAAAAGCAACAGCCCTAGCATCAGCATGTGCCATATCATACTGGTGTGCCAGTGCAAGCAATTGCCTAGAGCAAGCAGGAGGTTGCTCACAGAAGAGCCATCCCTCTGCCTGGGTTACTTTTGCATTATAATCTGGCTCATAAGGAATCCTGTAAGGAAAAGGGAGGGTTAAGGTTGGTTTCATCACCAAGCCATTATCAGGGGAACCTGGGGCAAGTGATGTTTGTCCGCACAGGAATCCCTAAATCCATTGATTTCTGAGAGCTCATTAGTGTGAGTATGGCAAGCAAGATTTTGACCTGCTTTTGGTGGTGTGCAGGTCCTGGAAATTGTTGTTACTTTTGTGACTCTACTACAAGTACTATAAAACAGGAAGAGGCTTAAAATTAAGCTAGCTGCTTATCAACCTCAATTTCTATCTCTATGCAAACAAACAAAACCCATACATCCCCATACACCCCCTGTTCAGTGAGCTTTCCTGCTTTCCTTTGTTCAGCTTTTCCATGCTTTTGTCTTAGATGTTAAAAGGTTGGACACAAGGTCATTCACTAACTATTTCATGTGGATACAGCAAGTCAGTTCAGGTCTTCTCCCCCTCCCCTCAATTCATGTGAAATCTCTGCTGTGCAGTAATGGGGCTGAAAACAGAGTCCTCATGGTAAAAAATAAAAAATTGCTGCTGTTCCACAGGAGTGCTGGGAAAGGATGTCCCAGATGGATGTCTGTGCAACTCAAAATGGGTTGTTTGGATGTCACATATTACTTAGGCAGTAGACTACTATGAGTTTGAACCCTTCTAAGCAGAAGCTGGGAAGGGGTTAGAAATAATTCTGTCATCAATAATTACAGGAACTTCTGTTCAGCCCTTGCTTCTTCTTAAGGCCTAGGACATACTCCTTCTGGACCTCGGGGAAGGGCAGTTCAGGGAGGATATTATTCACAGCTGTCAAAAACCCTAAGCATGTGTCACTTGCCGATAGCAATTATTGTTATTTGGGCTCTACCCAAATATTGCTATGGATATGGACTGTGATCTCCTGTGAGTTGTTCTGCCCCGTTTCTGGAACTGACTCCTCTGTGTCTTAAACAATTATTGAAATCTATATGCTCACTTTCCCTGTCTGTAAAAATGGGCTGACTCCCCTCACTACCGTATTTGGAGAACAAATTAATAATGTCAGGCACTCAAGAGGAAAAGTTTTTCAATGTATATTTGCTCTGCAAAACTGCTCAATATTGTTATTATTTATTATTCTATGGACTCATCACTCTCAGCTCCCTTCTGCCAGAAGCTGCTTTGAAAGATGGATAAGTTGCACAAAAATTATTTTCCTTCAGTTTTCTTTGTGAGAAGGTTTTAAATGTGGCGTGGGGAGGGGTGATTTTGTGAGGGAGGGCAAAGGAAGACAAGCTGTTGTGATGAAATGGGTTTGAAAAGGTGGAACCAGGGAAAAACAACTTCCAACCTAAAATTCAGACTGTTGTATTACCAAATTTTTACTCAGATACATAAGAGTATAAGCAATCCTTTTACTACCTGCAGATATATTTATAACACTTCGGTTTTCTCTCTGTGCTGTCTCTCCCTCCACACTGATACAGGAGACGTAAAAGGCAGGGATAGATGTGAATAGCCCTAATTACTGTTTGTGAATTCTGCGTTTGATGTAGCTGATAGATACCAACGTTGCTCCTGTCTCACTCTCTACTTCCAGTGACTTTCCATCTGGTGCAACTCATGCTGTACGCTCCCTCAGGATAATGTGAAAACTACTGTGAAAGCAGAGTCATTGATTTTTGTAGGTTTAGTGCCAGAGCAATTTTAGATGGCACAAGGCTTATTTCCTTGACTTTCGCTTTCCTGCTCTTGATACTTCTGTGTCAAACTCAACACCTTTCCCAACACTATCCTCCTCCTCATAATAACAAAGTACTCAGCACCTCCTCCTCCTCACTAGCGCTGTCAGCAGGAGCGGTGGAAGGGTGCTACAGGCGACTGTGTTTGTTTTGACAGTGCCAACTTTCAAAAGAATCTGCTGAGTTAGTGGGAGGTCTCTATGTGTTTGTGTTTCTAAACATAATTGTTTAATCCCATTTGGGGGGTATTTCACCACTGCACATCTATTGTGCAATGGGAGTGGTAAAGTTACAGCCTGGACTTCAGATCCCTCCTGCGTTACGATAGCCATCGTGGTGAAGAATTTGGTCTGCTGCAGCTCTCTCATCTTCTCGTAGGCAGCTAATGACATGGAGGGACTTGTCCAGGTCTTCCAATTAGTCTGTGATAATG
This sequence comes from Calonectris borealis, assembly GCF_964195595.1. NCBI lineage: Eukaryota > Metazoa > Chordata > Aves > Procellariiformes > Procellariidae > Calonectris > Calonectris borealis. Next base: position 125,493,649 of record NC_134314.1, on the reverse strand, counting down.
GAATAAGTAGTGGGGAGGTTATTTCCCTGTGCTATTGTAAAAAGTCTGCTCAAGGCTCCATTTTGGTTTTACGTATGTGACCATTTGTCACAGTAAAACGTCTAAGTTAATATGCATGACCAAATCAGTGAGATCAGGATCAGACCCTGAAGCAGGGCCATGTGGGCTGCCAGCAATGGCGTTTGCAAACACACCGAAAGGCCAAAGTGATTTTGCCTGAGTTAAAGGATGTCGTTATAGACAGATTCTCACATTTTGTCTTTCAGGTGTCAGTGACACAAGGTGCCATGATTTATGACGTGGCACTGGAATCCCTGATTAATTGTCTTACACTGCTGATGTGCAGAAGATGATGTGCAAAGTGTTTTTCCCAAGCGTTTTGTTAAACGTAGTAGGCAGGGAATGGACTATCAGAGACTGAAGTTCAGACGTTGGGACTGCTTGCTCAGTCAATGATTGAAGAAATTCAATCATTGCATTAGTCCTCCAACCTCGCTCTCATCCCACTTACGGGGCTTATCCCTCTTCTCTGACTACACAGGGAGATCAGAGTCCTATCCCCGCTCCTCTGAACAGTGTCAGAGTTACATGCATAGAGCAAATGCCTTCCGCAAAATCTCTGTGGCGATGGAGACCATTTACATATAGCGAGCGAGGCTATTTAGGTAGGTGCCAACCTGAAAGCTACTTATTTCTGAGCTCTTTGAGGACTCAGACTTTGCAAGACACCAAATACAAGTGGATAAATGGCTTTTGCATGTGTAAGTCCAGTGGCCCCTTCATACAGGTGATAGAAGCAGTTGGGAAAAATGGAGGCTCTGCCCAAATTCTTTTGAAATAAAATCCTGTGTTTTAATCAGTGAATTTCCTGGATTTATCTGCAGGGTATTGTTTCTTTCTATTTTGCAGCATGCCTGCTCAATTCATGAGACATTTTTGTTTCATTTCCAAGATGTGGGATAGGCAGTGAACTTAGCTTCAGAGCTATAAGTCTTTTTCTTCCCCACCAAAAAAAATCCCACCTGCTCTCTATATATTACCACCCTGCCTACAGCTGAGATAGGGATGTAGGGAGACAGAAAGTGTATCTGTGAGTGCGTTGCTCATGCTTATATTCCAAATGAACATGACATTATCTTTGAACTTAAAACCACTTCTTTGAATAACTACATTTTTTACATGGCACAACAGTGTGCCACAGCTTATAACAAAAATACATCTGCAGAGGGAACTTAAGTTTAGCCTGCGGGGACTGAATCCGCCTGTTTATCAGTTTGTGCATACCGGGACGAACCCTGCAGTGGTCCTGCCCGAAAATAAAACTAAGGCATTTGCTGCTGAGGGAATTGTGGGCAGCTCTGGGTGCGAGGGGACTAGGGAGGGGGAGGACTTCCAAAGGGAAAGGCTGCAGCTCAGATCTCGGTATCACTGGGGTACAGTTCTGCACCCAGGTGATGCCAAGGGTGTGTGATGTGAGGGGTTCTTCCTTCTTGAAGTTTGATGGCAATTGAGTCTGCTCTAGTTTCGAGCCAGGACTGTTCTCCCTCCTGACATCCCCACTCCTGTGCATTTGACAGTTTGTGGTCTGATCATCTATATGAACTCCTTGGAGACAACCATACACGTTGAGCCAGAGGACATATATCTTTTGCTCTCTCTTTTTGTGCTCTGAAAGGATGTTATTTTGAAAGTCACACTATACAACAGCCATTTCAGAGGGTGACTCTCAGCTCCTCTGCAAACAGAAGAGAGCTTTGCATGCAATTTAATATAAAACAAGGTTATGTCTTTAATTAAATTATTTAATCCCATTTTTTGAGAGAAAAGTCTTTTTTATGAGTTTAGAAACAAGGAGGCAAAAATTATGGGGTTTTGTTTGTTCAATCTTGAATTTCTTAGGTCTCCTGTGTTGCTCATTTAACTGCTCCATGTTTATGCTTCTCTTCTGTAGAAAGGGGATAGTGCTTATTTGTCTCTATAAGGTTTTGGGTATGTGATGTATTCGTATTTATAAAATACTCTGTCCACTGCCAGTTGTAAGAATGAAGTGTAAGCCCCAAATATCTCTGTATTATTAATTTTGGCATTAGCAAGACATCTAATTTTTACAGCTGTAGATGGCTTCTCCGTTTTAACACTAGTCCTTCCCATTTCACAAAGTGAGCTGTGTTTCTGCTTTCCGAGGGAAATGGCCTGGAATTCACAAACCAGTGTTGAATGGCAAAAAAAAGGACAGAGAAATTAGAAAGAATGGCCAAATAAGCCAGGCATATGCACTGCATTTTTCTTTCACATTTCAGTCATGAGTCACACTGTGGTCCCCCTTTCCAGATGAGCTGACCGAGGCAGAAAGAAGAAAAGTAACTCTGATCACATAATAAGCTAGAACTTGAACAGGAATCCAATTAGCTCTTTTGTTTTAACGTTAAACTACGTTGCCTTGACCTCAGCCCACAGGTAGTGTTAACGTCCATGGCTATTGTCAGGTAGTTGTATGAATGTGTTACAAAATTAAATAATGTGGCATTGTGCTGTATGACTAGCACTTACGCACTAAATTATCACAGCTCTCCCTGACCTTGGCAGCATCATAGGGTTCATATTTTCAGAAAGATGAATTGTTCTCAGAACAATTTCTTCAATGTTTTAAACACACACACTTTTCTTTAACCTTATGGACACACAGTTTTTACCTCATTGTACTGTTATGATTTTAAAAACACCAGTCCCAATACAATGCCAACTGAAGTCAATAAAAGGGCTCTTACTGACTTCTGTGCTCTGGTACTTTATACTCATTAGGATTTGGGCCTAAAATGGGGGAAAAAGATGAAGCGTACAGCTTTATGGACTTGAAAAGAAAATCTTCTAGACACGTTTTCAAATTCTTGGCCACTCTTTTCTAGGGTCTAAGAGCAGCAGGGCAGGACACAGTGATTCTCTTTGAAGGCTCAGCATCCACTGGCTAACTTGTAGTATTTGTGTAATCTTCCAAGATTTGCTTGTAGTTGTAGTTCAGAGCAGGAACAAAGGATGAGTTTGTGTATTTTTTAACATGCATATTAAGGCCATATTCAGGGAGTTACAAAGTCAGTAGAGGGAAGCAGAGCCTCCTTGTCTATACCACCTGCTACGCACAGCTGCTGATGGCTTTGCTCCCCAGGCAATACAGTAAGCCAAACTTACTGCAAATTGCACTGGTCAATTTGAACCAACCATTGCTCCCTTTAATTTAGACAGCAGGGTAGAAGATGACCTCTGCTTTTCAGACCATGTGTTGGGTTCCTATACAGTGCTCAGAGTGTTTCTTCTTGCGAGAGGTTTGTTACTGGCAGCAGGTACTGAGGCCATACAGGCATCACAAGTGTCAACATTTGCAGAGTAAAACTTCCTATCAGATATTACCATGACTCAAGCAGTCTCCATGGACTGTACTGCAGCTAAGGGCTCTGCTTTACATTGCACGTTTGTGGCAAGTATGGCTTAGCTCTGTTGTATAACGTACAAAATAGTAAGTTTAGTCTGTTCTGATGACTTGCATTGTCCACATTCAAAATTGTCTTCTACTAGACCTCTACTGTGTTGGCAAGCTGCGTTCTGAGAGAAAATCACTTGCAGACCAGCTGCACCTTTGGTCTCTGGGTTCCTGTAGGTTGCCACTTATCCAAGGGACTGGTCATGGAATGGGGAGTTTTTCAATGCTGTGTCCCCTGTTCATGCATAAACCCAGCTGAAATGTCCATGCATAGGGCACATAAGTGCTAAGGAATCAAAAGTATTGTAGTATTTTTAACCAGGATTACAATAAAAATGCCATGCTATGCACAGTTCTGGTCTCTGCGTCTCAAGAAGGACACAGTGCAGTTAGAAATGGTCCCGAGAAAGGGTAAATAACGCAGTTAAAGGGATGGAGCACTTGAATTTATGAGGAGAAACTAGAGAAGCTGGGACTCCATTTGGAGAAGGCTGAGAAGGGAAAAGGACTGAGTTTTACAAAGCTAGTGGATGATGAGGTGAAAGCAGAAGGACAATCCATCAAATCCTGCAGTACGAGAGCTAGGAGGCACTCTATATTTGGTAAGAGATTGTCTGAAAATAGCTAAAAGGAGGGAACTTATTTACAAAGCCATTAGTGAACTGGGATGCAACGGCAGCTGTGGGAGCACACAGTATCAACAAAAGGGGATTAGGCAAATTCACAGACAATTGATACATAACCTGATACCGAGGGGGACAGGCACAGAGACCATACTCTGTAATATCCCTGATCCAATAACCACAGGTGCTGTGGGGATGCGAGAGGCGTGGATGGCAGGCAGTGGGTAGGTTTGTATGCTCTCCCCTCATTCTAACATGGTTGCTTTTTAAACCAGGTAGTTTGCGGTTTGGGGGCTTTTTTTTTCACAGACTGCTTATTTAAATTATAGAACTTACTGCCAAAAGATGTAATTGACTCTAAGGGATGAACAGGTTTAAAAATCACATGAAATGAAAGATTCGACATGAATGTAGCCACTGATGCATATATATGTTTATTTGTTTAAATGAAGGGATGTAAACTCTCACGGTGGGTGCATGTGCAAGCAGTAAGATACGTGTGTGTTAAGAACCTCAGGTCTCTGCAGGAAGTTACACTGTTATTGTTCATTACAGTGCTTGCTACGCATTGCTTTGAAGCATCTCCTGTTGGCCACTGTCAAAACCGGAATGGATCATTGGTCTGACCTAGTGCAGTAATCCCTAGGTTTATATCTTTGTTAATTAAAAACTGCTTTTGACTGGCTGTCTTGTGAATAGAGAGAGAAAAAAGAAGAATCAAATCATTTAAACAAGTTATTAATTTAACATTAAAAACAAAGGAAAGGAGTGGAAAATACATACTTGTAGCTTTTTCTTGGAGATAGTTTTCCAGTGCAGTGTAACATAAACAGATTAACTGCAGTGTTTATTCAGTGTGAAAAAGCAGTTCCAAGAGCCCCAGGTGCTTGCCAAGTCCATAATTGTACCTCCTTAAATACTTTCATTACTTGGAAGTACAATAAGAGAAGCAGAGACACATGCTTTCTATTTTCTTGTCAACAGAACACCTCCAAGAAATTAAACTCTATTTTCTCTAGAAATTTTCAGCAAGGTTTTTTTCCCCCCCTATCTTGAAGAGGAGGGGAAGAATGCCTCAGAGATGATGGCAGAAGAACACCCCCTTGGAGGGATTTCTACGTGCAGAAAGAGGGACTGAGCTGAAACAGAGAGAGTCACTTTTATTAAAGTTTCATTAAATTGTGGAGACCATTAAAGGCTGCAGCATTTAAACACGGGTCTAGATTCTGTGTCCTACCAACATAATAGCAAATAAAAGAGATGTTGTTTTCCGTAGTTTGGCTATACTGCTGTCTTCACAGCACAGCTGGACTGAAACAGGGAGTGCCCAGAAATCATTTACTCCCTCACTACACCAAAGCCATCAGTCCTCAGGTATACAGCAAAGACAGCTCAGAGAATGGCTCCTGTGCTAATGTCCATGTAATGCTTTAACTGTCACTGCGGCTTTGTCTGCACTCTTACTTCTCTCTCTGCCCATTGACTGACTCATGTTGGCAATGGTCAAATAACTTCTGTCTTTTGTCCTCTCCCCTCTCTCCTATGCCAGAGACAATCACAGAATCATAGAACAGCCCAGGTTGGAAGGGACCTCGAAAGATCATCTGGTCCAATCTTCCGTGGGAAAGGGAGCCTAGCTGAGATTATCTAGCACCCTGTCCTATTGCATCTTGAAAACCTCTGGTGATGGGGACCATGTCCTCTGGGGAGGTTGTTCCAGTGAATGATCGTTCTTACCATAACAATTTTTTCTTATATCAAGATGAAACTTCTCCCAGAGCAACTTGTATACGTTGCCCCTTGTCTTCTCCATCTGGCTCCTTGTGAAGAGAGAACCTCTGTCCTCCCTGTAGCTACCCTTTCAGTATTGGAATACTGTGATGAGGTCCCCCTGAACCTCCTCTTCTCCAGGGAGAACAGACCTAACTCCTTCAGTCTTTCCTCATAGGGCAGGTTCTCCAGCCCTTTGATCATCTTTGTGGCCCTCCTTTGGACCTTCTCCAGTCTGTCCGCATCTTGTTTGAATTGTGGGACCAGAACTGGACACAGTACTCCAGGTGCAGCTTGACAAGCACTGAGTAGCAGGGGACAATCCCGTCTCTCTCTCCATTAGTAATGCCCCTGCGGATGCAGCCTGGGATCTGATTTGCCTCGGTCGCTGCAGCAGCACACTGCTGACTGTGTTCAGCCTGTTGTCCACCGGGACCCCCGGGGCCCTCGCAGCGAGGCCGCTCCTCTCAGCGAGGCTGCTCCCCAGCCACACAGTCCCAGCCTGTCCTGGGCCCCTTGGTTATGTTGTCCTGGGTGCAGGACCTTGCACTTGTCTTTGTTAAACTTCATATGCTTCTGGCTAGCCCACTCTTACAGCCTGCCCAGGTCAAAAATAAGCGGTGGGGGCTCTTGTGGGCGCTGCTGCCCCCCCTACGGCTTCCCCATTGCCGCCCTTGGGCCCTGGGGCTAGCCTGGTGTCGGAGGGAGCCGGTGGGGCTGTGGTAGGGCCGGGGGGGTTCCACCGCACCGAGGAGCCCGGCTGACAGCGGCCTCCTTCGGGGGCTCTCTAGGGCCGCTGCAGTGGAGGAGCTCCCAGGTGGTGGCCGCTTTCCCCCGGCACACCACAGCCACAGGGGCCCGGGCTTGTCCTCCTCCATGGGGATGGCCCACTGTGCTCTGGCCATAAGTTACAAAATTTCAGCCAGTTGCTACATTGAACCTAGAAACTTGGGCTTGTCAGGCTCATGATGTCTTCTGGAGACGTGTAGATTTTTATCTTGGAAGACATCTGTGATAGTTTGCTCCCATGGCTTATGACCTCGCAGCATTTTAAAATACAGATTCTCTGGGCAATACAGCTGTTTAGCCTATAAGTGATATGCCTCTTCTCTTTTGGCTTTGCCTTCTGTTTCATTAGTTGAGAAAAAAGGCAAGAACCTTTCCAAAGACAGGGGCCTTTCCTCAGCCTTGTTGTAATGTGCTGGTGCGGAGCTGTTGTTCTGCCCTCCCCCTCAGCTAAGGAAAGAAATACTAACTTGGAGTGAAATACTAACTTGGAGTGCGGTTGAAGTGTTCTTTCTAAATGCATAATGGTAAAATTGGACATCGTTAAATGCCCACAGGTCATCTGCGGATAAGCCTTGGTGTAATCTGATCCTCAGCCCTATCCAGGTCTTATTGTTCAAAGAATATCGGCAGAAGTTTTGCTTTGAGGTTTTTATGTTTTAAGGAATGCCTTAGTCAAACAAAACTGTGCATTTCTGAGCTGCTCTCTCTCCCGAATGCCAACCATATGTAGTCTAACCCAGCTCTTTGGGGAAAGGCATGTGGCGGTTGAGATTTCTTCTTCATACCAGTCAGAAAATAAAAGAAAAAAAGTAAAATTCTGCTTCAGAAATTGCATCTGAACACAAGTGTAACGCGAATTGCTCATCTCACAGTGAGAACAAGCCTGTACAGTTACACGAAATTTGGTCTTGAGAAAAGCAGTCTGAATATTTTATTTATTCTTCTCATAACCCTTTATGTCTCAAGCCTTGATTACATATCTAAAAAGAATTTCCCTCATCTTTTTTAAGAGAGGTTGTGATGTGCTGTGTTGTCTCTCTCCAACTAGTTTCATATTGCACTAACCTGTGGTAATGAAAAGCGATGCTTTCTCAGTGCTCAGTGGTAGGTGAAAGAATGATATCTATCCAATGATCCTAGTAAGAATTCAATTGTATTATTATACGATGCTTGGGGAGATACTGAACAATACGCACCTGAAATCTTAAAATTCCTCCTTTCTCACTGGAGGGGGGAGGTCTTTCTCTCGGAGGAACTTAGTTCAGAAGTAGCCCCCGCAGGATAGCCAAGACAGCGAGGTTCCCGGAGCGTGTTTGTAAGGAGACATCTCCCTTCCCCAGTACCCACGGAGCCTGGCACATTGTGATACGCTCCAGTCGCAGACCTGGGAATACAAAGTGTGAGAAGACACTTGCCAATTTTATTCCCCTGAACGCAACAGCCCTTTTTAACAGCAGAAGAATGTCTGCATTTCCACATCAGTTTAATAGTTTGCCTGTAGATCACATCCCTTCCTATCACAAAGAAATCATTTTATCCTGCTGTGTAATTAATACACATGTACAGTGTGGCAAACATTTTCTGTAGACTGCTTATTTTGCCTGTAAATTACAGGAAATCCTATACAATACACCTGGGAGCCCTGCAGCTTGAAATTAGAATACAAACTGTCCCCACCTCCTCTTGCTTGGCCAGCTTACCAGTCAAATTTCAAAACTCTTTTTTGTTTGGATGTGTAATACATTCTGATAGTGACGAACGAACTCACTTCTATTCAGCTTAAAAATAATACAGGTTTTACTTCCAAAATGAAACCAGTTTATAGCTTACAGAATTACTACAAAGGGATGAAACTGTACGGAGGTTTCCAGTTGTGGATTTTGTTCTGACACACATGCAACATACAAATTAGTTACAAACCCCCTATAGTTTAAGGTATATTGGCAGTAAAATCGATGGCCAAGCTTTAGTTCTATGTGATGTCACATCTATACGAGCCCTGAGATAGTATTAAAATAGCAACAATGGTTACTTGTTGTAGACACATAGACTTTTTAAAGGGAGGCTCCAGATTTTCCTTTCCTCGCTGGTACTCTGTGAATCTCAGTGACAAAAGAGCCCGCCAGGAAAACAGTAGTGCTGACTGCCAGAGCATAGTGACCACCAGTCCTTATTAGTTTGGTGCAGAACTAATTACAGTGCATTACCTTCATTGTATTTTTGGTGTGTGTGGACAGAGGGTTTTCCGCCAGCATGGGTTGCAGAAAATATCTCCAGCCTCTCGATGGTTTATGACCTCCATGCTGCAAAATGTGCGGCTTTATCTCTTGCTGTTGAATAAATCAGGAAGGGTACAGGAGTTTGGGGAAAAGATAGCTTGTAGCTCTCCAGTACTCTGCGGGCTGCTGATGGCTGTGGTGAAAGCTGCTTCCCCAGAGCACTCTGCCAAACATAATCACATCCCCACAGGTGAGAGAGGTAATTCAGTCTCTTTGAAGCTCTCTCCTGGCTCTGGCTCTTTCTCTCTTAAACTGGGAATGGCAATTGCATCTGTTTATTAGCAAGCATCAGAGACTAGCAAATTTCCATCACTAAGAAGATCTGTTAAAAACAGCAGGCCAAATCCTGCTCTCCATTTCAGCAGGGTAAATCTAGTCGAAACTAAGGCTCACACTGTATAGCTGTTGAGCTGTCTTGAAGTTTGACGATGCAGTTCAAAAAGCATGTTCTCCTGAAAGCGTGTAAGAGTAGGTTTGTATGCAGCTTTCCTGGATAGCTGTGTAGCTGTGCTTGGTGGAGCAGTCCCAGTAGGTACCTCCTACGCGTGGCTGGTCGATTTGGGTGAGGATGCAGGGAGTAGTGGAAAAATAAAGTCTTACTGGTTGAACCCAACTGTGTATTTTTTACTATTGTATTTCTAACTTCTCTCTATCAAAGGCACCCTCCCGGCCCTGGGCACTTTAGCAAGATGTTATTCACAAGCTTTGAATAGGAGTTTATAAACACACAGTAACTCAGCTGAGCAGGAAGATCTGCTCAGGTCTAGGCTTCATCAGTGTCTCAGAAAATCCGAAACACCAAATGCTGTTGCTTTCTAAAGCTTCTGATGCACTGGTGTCATTGGAAGCTGTTACTTTAAAGCCATGATGTCACTGTGGAGAAATATGATGTCAGGGCTGTAAAAGAAGGAAATAAAACTTGCTAAAATTCTTTTTCACATTTGGAAGTTTCTATTTTCCATTGAACAGAAAATACTCTGTTCTCTTCCCTGTGACCTTCACCTTCTTTATAAGTACCCCTGCCAAGAGCGCTAAGGGTACACAGGAACCACCATTCCCCTTTTCCCTGTGGGAATATAGCTACCTTTTATTACTAGAACTAGTTCTTTCTTTAATGGTTTTGCAGTAAAAGTTAAAAAAAGAGTGTGAGAGAGAAGAAGAAAGTGGCCTTTTTAACTACTACAAGAGGTATTAAATAGTCAGCCAACCTCTGGAATCACTTCTCGTTTTCCATGAAGCTGGGTAAGGAGTGTTACGGAGTTTTTTGGGTAAAGTTTATTGGAACTTCACAGTAGGACTACAAAAATGTGGATACTCTGATTGTTTTTGTTTAATAAGACTCAAGGCTCCTGGCTCTACCTCGCTTTAAAGTCTTATTGCCCCATAAATTTTCTCCAGGATTCGAGTCTATGGTTTAAAAAAATCATTCACATCAATATCATTTTGTCTTATCCTGCAGGGCACTGTGTACCTTTCATATTTACTCAGCTCCATGAAACTATGCGGCTTCTTGCAGGGTCTTCTGGTGATGTCATGGGTGACTCATATGTCCTTTTCATAGATCATTTGTCCAAAAACCTGGGAAATCAAAAGAGAGTTTGAGTCAACACAAAAAGTTATAGATTTGGACTGTGACTATGTATCTGCAAGTTTGATTTGGGTGGGTAGTTGCAAAAAGGTAAATCGTGGTTTGGCTTTCAACTGCTTCCTCCTCTTCTGGTAATGAGGTAGTCACTAGCTTTGAATTTTTGGACTGTTTCCATCCTTCGACATGACAATGACTCTCAGCTCTCACCAGGAGTGAGCAAAGCAATTAGGAACAGATGAAATGACTCAAGGTCCCATTAGGCTTAAACCGAGCCTGTTCTTAGGAGTTTAAGTTTGTTGAATTTCAATCTTTTCCTTTATTTCCTGTACAAGTTTTTTCTTTCTGGCTAACTATCTCCTACAAGGTTCTGCCACTGGTTCTGTCACTAGAAGCAGGGATATTTAAAACAGTAAGAAACAGGTAGTGAAATAAGAACTGCAGACAAGCCACATTTTCTATGTCCGAGAGTCCCAAATAAATTTTGATATTTCCTGAGCTCGTCTGAACCAAATTCAAAACCTTTAGGTCTTGTCCTTTGCTAATTTTTATGTTCCCTTGGAAATGCTGAAAATGGACTAATGTTTAATCATTGTTTACCCTGTCCTTACTTGCTCTGTCTGAAGGCTTATTTCAGACATGGGCTTGACATAACTCTATTGAAAAGCTGGTTGAGTCAAATGCCTGTGGCTGGCACCACGATATCCCCTGTTTTGGGGTGTTGGGAGTTCGAATCACAGGACTGGAGCCAAGCCCAGCTCTGTGTGGTGCCTAGAGTCCCACCAGACCCCCTCCACTTAGTGAAAACATTTTACAGCTATTTACTCAAGGACTAAGACCCACTTCCTTATGAGGGATGTTCTGTCAAAGGTGGAACCAAGTTTTACATGGTGTGTCTTTCAAAACCTCTCCTAGGCCCCTCAGATTTTGTCATTGATGAACACTGACTTTCGCTCATGTGTTGGTCTTCTTCCCGACTGGGTACTCCTCCTTAGTCCCGCACACCATACCTGTCTCACGTTGCTCGTGGGGCCATGTACTCAATCTGTTACCCTACCCGAAAATTGGGTAGTGAGTGTTGAATCCAGTCCTGATTTAGAGCTGCCAGTGGAAAGGGAATGGTCTGGGTTGTGTTCATCCAAGGAAGAGAAATTAGCAATTAATGATGGAAAAACCTGAGACAAAGCATGCATTTGTTTAAGAGTGGTTCAGTGTTTGGTAAACCTTGTTCTCACACAGGTTTTTGGGGCAATATTTTAGACAGAGCTTCTTTGATGATGCTGTGGATGTCAGATTAAAAGGACAAGTAAAACAAATATTTTTTCTATGTGTTACTGGTTAGATTATCTTGTTTAAAATAATACTTTTATCATCTAGCTATTTTTCTAACCAGCCTAGAAATGCCAGAGGCTCAGCAAGCTTGGTAGTTCTTCTGGTAGGTGAAAGAATCATGATAGGAGTGGATATTCCCAACCTCGCACAACTCTAATTAAGAGTAATTCTCAGTAATGGACTTTGGCTGCAGGCTAAATAAATACCACTCCTGAATATTTTTCTTAAATCATGCAGGATTGTGTTAATTGAAACTCTCACATCTTCTTCTAGATTGAATCCAGCTCCGTGTTCTCCAATTTCTGTCTTCTTGTGTGTGTTGCTGAAGTGCATCTGCTAACAGCAGTGTAATTAAAGGCATGGCTGTATTACCTTTCAAATCTTTTGTTACAGGGGTCATGAATTGCCTGGCCCCAAAAAACTGTCTTTGAGCTGAAACATGGCATGCAAAGTTGCTGCAAAAATAAGATCTTTGTTTTACCAATTGAAAAATAACTATCTCTAGTTCTTTCTGAGGTATCGGCTGCAACTGTAACTGCTGCAGGATTTCAGGCAACGGACAGGAATGAAATGTATTTAATATTAACATCACACTGCAACTTTCAGAGGACTGAATTTGTAGGCCCTCAGATTTTCCTCAGGCAAGCTTCTTTTTGGGGTTTATTTCTCAAGAAGGGGAGGAGGTAGAATAACTGAAATCTGGTTTTGATTGAAAGACTTTAAATGAATGGCAAGTTGAGAGGAGAGGGACACCTGAGACCAGCTCCTCAGTTCCTGCAACATTGCAGAACACTGTTGGCATCAGTAAAGCTGTTGTTTCTCTTTCCTTCCTTTCTTGGATGAATTTTAATTTCACTGTATTGCTGCTGAGCATCCATAAAGGACCCCTACTGAATTCACAACTTGCCATATGTTCCCAGCCAAGTGCAGGGAAACAAGGAAGCACAGCAATGGTGGGTGGGGAAGGCCACGAGGCGAAGGCAGCAATGTCAACTTTTGCTTTGCAAAGTGCACTAAGTGCACACATACAGAAGGCTGGTGATTTTGGGGAACAAAATGGAAGGGAAGAATGTCTAGTCTTGCCAAGCAGGAGAGGACAAATCCACCAGGAAATTAGCAACATTCTCGGGTTTCTGGTGGTTGTTGCCAATAGCGGAGGAAAAAAAATGCAGAAAGAAAGAAAGGAACTTAAGTGTGCTTAGCACAGGACTCGTATGAAAAAAAGAGATTAGGATCAGGTTTTCAAAGGCATAGGCAATGCCTTCCCCGCCCCAGTTTTGCAGACACACATGTTGCTCCACAGCCATTGGCATACGCACACGCAGACCCGCTTTTGTGCTTAAAGGACCAATGCTAGGCAATGGCGGACGGCACGTGGATGGTTTGCCACCTTAGGATAGCACTTGCATTTGACCGCCTACCATCTTGGTGTCTATAAAAATTCTGGAGGCAGATTTTGCTCCCAGAAGCCTGTCTCTTTTGTGCTCTTTCAGAAGAGCAAATCCAAGGAGCAGGTTGGTCTCTGAGGAGGTTCTAGCAGCACAGAAAAATTGGCTCATGACATACTAATTCCTCTAGCCATGCAGTGCAATGCCACCAGCAGTCCTAGGGGTCACCTAGGAGAAGCAGGCCGTTTCTAGCCAGAGGCTGCACACAGGCCAAATCGGGCCTTACCTGCCTTCCGGATTGAGGATGTGAATATGGGAGGGAAGTAAACATGGCCTTGCCTAGCCCTTCCTTACGCATGTAACACAGCTGCAGCAAAAGATTCAGCCCTAGCTCCTTACTGTTACGGCCAAAAATTTTCCATCTATGCCTCAGCCAGAGCAAGAAGCTACAGAAAATCAGGGGCTCTCCTGTGTAGGCCTGAATGCCAGGCTTGACAACAAGAAGTTAAGGATAACTGCTTAAACCACAACTGAAAACTTCCTTGCTTTAGTGAGTTCAAGTCAAACATTGACTGGTATTTGATCAGAAGGTGGGCTGATTTTTTATTATTATTATTTTTTAATATGGTTTAATTATATTGAAATTATATTGGGGGTTCAGTAACCAGTGGCTTGAAAATTAACTGAATTATGAAAGCTGAAATGTTGCTAGCAGCATCAGTTAATGACAAGGTCGCCACCACTGTCATATTCAAAAGAAATGTCACACTTGAATGAGGCTGAGATGGCTGCACTGTCCCATGGTTCCAGGTAGAGAAAATGAAGCAAGGGCTCCTTGGGTACTGTTTTATCCCATGTTTGAATCTAATGCATTCTTTTTTCAGCTCATTTTGGTTCTGCTGAGTTCCCTCAACATATGGAGTCCCTAGATACTAAGCCGTAACATGGAAACTTTGGGGGCTGGGAATTACAGATCATGAATAGATTGAAAAGTCCCACTAAATGCTCCCTTGGGTTGTTTGTGTAAAGATTAATTTTTGTTGTTTCTGCCTTTTACAAAAATCAAGTAAGTCTAGAATTATTTTAGTCTTGCAGGCTGTAATAGGGATCAGACTTTTAGTGTGCCCTGTACACCAGCACACAAATGCATAGAGATGCATCTCAGGAACTGACTCAAAAAGGTGTTGTTAATTGAAAAGGGGAAGTGTAAGAGATCTTGTTGGAGATACGAGAAAAATTAACTGTTAAGTTCTTGATGTTTGCAGACTATTTAATTTAAGGCCCTGGTTTTATAATTTAGTGTAAAACCAGAAGATAATAATATCACGCTTGACCCTGTGCTGTTGAAGTCAGTGAGAGTAGGATTAGTCCTGGCATTGCTCAGGTAGTGACGGAGTAACTAATGGAGGAGATTACTCAGAGCCTACTCTCTTGTTGAGCGTCCTGTTTGAGCTACACTATAAGGCTGAAATTAAGCACTACTGTATTTGTCTGGTGTGTTTTTGATAAAATGAGTTAGTGGCAAGGTTAGGAAAATAAGAGTCTGTTCAGAACTGAAGCCATACTTTGACCCAAAAACTAACCTCAGCCATAATTAGGGTACACACCTTGTTGGGAACAAACTGGAACAGTAATGCAGCTGGGTGAATGTCTGATAGCTCCCTAAGCTGCTTCAGCACAAAAGCCAACAAGCTGCTTTCACTGGCCATTTAAGTTACCAGCAGATAGGTGGTAACAATCATCTGGAGGGCCTTAAAATCTGAACCCACGCCGGCTATTTGCAGAGTGAATGTATCTCTGTGTCATTAGACTGAAAGAGGTCAATGCACTTCGCTTTTCTTCCCCCCCGCCTCCCGTCACAGAGTCTTATTTGTCTGAGGCCCTCTCTGAAGCTGCCATACGTCTGACAATCGGTATTAAACCTCACAGCTCATCTCCCTTTCCAAACCTTTTTGGGACACCAGCACACAGACAGATGTTATCAGACCTCTCTGGATGAGCGTCAGGTAGTAAAAGCCATACAAAGGGAGTGCTGTGGCAGCTCACCACAAATTTGGAAAGGTCTAAGAAGCTTAATATAGATCCTGAAGAAGGAGCTGAGGAAATGGTCAGTGAGGATGAAAAGTATAGCCAGGGCTAGGGAAAGAGATGAGCAGCAACTTCAGATGGGAGGAGAGGCTGTGGGAAAGAGATGGCAGAATAATAAAAGAAAAACTGTTTAGGTACAAAAGACAGAGGAAGAGCATATTTTGAACAGAAAAAAGTCTAAGGCTTTGGAGGTGAAATGGTTGAACTTTAGAAATTTTGCTATTTGTTTCTGAGAACTCCAGTGGTGAATATTTAAGGCAACTTTAGCCGAATGCTTTGTTGGACCTCCATCATGTCCTGCTAAAACCATTGAGATTTCTACCCTGAAGACACTGCTTATTTACTTATTTCCATATCTTCTTTCCCTGTCACTGTGCTAGGGTTAGAGCAAAGAGTGGATGTTTTCAATCTTCTCCATGATGTGAAATACTTCTCCAAACTGGGAGCACCTCAGAAACTCATAAGTAGGCTGAGGTTGACGTGGTTGTGCGTTTAGTGGCACCCATTTCCATGTTTCCAGTATTTGCAGTGGGAGAGAGGAAGGTCAGGACGACTAGAAGATCTTGTGCTGTAGAAAAGGAGCCAGACAATATAATACAAGAGAATTTTACCCTGGTAATGGTAATAATAATATTAATGATTATTAATAACAACCGATTATTTAGCCGAAAAATCCTGTTAATGCTGAATAGAACAATTGCATTTACTCTTTATGTAAACTACTTAGGTTACTGTTAACTGTTCATTGGTGTGTCTTAGAGGTCTGAACATTTCAGTCTACAATGTTAAAGACACACGTTTGTTTTTTCTAATCATAACTAAACTGCAGAGCAGGGGTGGGAGCATTGCCTATGAATTTGAGAGCCCCAGCATTTCAAGAATGTAGCCATTTCTTTCAACACAGAAATGCATTTAAAACTGTGGCTGTCTTTTCTGTTGCTACCCACTTCCTTACCAATTTTTGTAAAGAGCTGTAGTTCCAGCTTTATCTAGATTTTCTCTGAGCTTTTGCAAGCAGGAGCTATTGCTGTAAGCTGAGAAGTGTTAGACGCTGCCCCTTGTAGGATAACAAAGTGCATCTTCAAGTAAAGAATTTGGAAGATTTGGGCTCATAAATTGTTTTTATCTGAACTCTCCAGTCCACACAAACCAATATTTTTTCATGTTCAGTTACTCTCCAGACAGGTATATGGTTGCAGTTCTCAGGCTTATAAAGGAAACACAGTATACAGTGCACTGAAAAGGGATATAGCAGAGGCAAACAAATCCAAACCACGTGTGTAGGCATATGTGTGTGTGTGTGTGCGCGCGTGCATGTAAGCTTGTATGTCTGTGGAGATATTTATTTGCCTCTGAACCTGTGTTTTTTCACGAGGGGTTCAAATTTGGTCAAAACACAATGTGAAATGTGGAAGGTGAGCTTGACTTCAGCTGTAAGTGGGATCTACGTGTCTGGCAATTGCCAAATACATCAGAGAGCTTTCTCTGCTTGAAATCAGCTCTCTTCTTTCTAATGGACAGGGAGCTAGAAATCATGATAAGAACCCCTTCCACTCCTGAGTTTTTATGGGTAGTCTCTCCATAGTTAATAAATGAGTTGGGCTTGATGGAAGCATGTTACAGTGTTTTGGTTTCCAGTCCGCTTGGGGCCCAGGGCTGCATTCTTCTTGCTCCCTAGACTCCCCTTGAACTAAATGGGAGGTGTGGGTGAACAAGATCAGACCCCTCGTCTGCAGACACTGAAGCCACATGCAGCCTCCAGTGACCTCCCTCGCCTTCCGCAAACACTAAATTCATTGCTAGTTTAAAAAAAAGTGAGGCACTTCAGCTTCTTTTCAAAATAGAGAGAAACAATAGGGCACACTGTAGTGAGTTCTAAGTCTTTTATCTTTCTACAGATTCAACCACAGTATTGATTCTTTATTGACCTAAACTGTCCTAAGCGTGGCTGTGGTTTTTTCTCATATAGTCTATGGGAGAGTTAAGGCAGCTACTACTTTAATATTGATTTTTGTGAAAAAGGTGCAGGAAAGGGGGCAATTTGTGTCTGCAGTTGCTCTTCACTATAAAAGATACCATTGTTAGGAGCTTATAGCATTATATCAAGGGTCTTAATCTGTAGCAATCTTTTTTTACAACTTAGAAATAGGCTTGGGCAAATGTGTTATTGGTGTTAATGATATTTTGAAGTGAAGAAAATTTGTCAGCCTTTCCAAGTAAAATGCTCAACTTAAGCATTTGAGACCTTGACAGGTTTGTTACATCTGTTTGCAGGAATTATGTCTTTTGTTCCCCTAGAAAAAAAAAAAGAAAAAAGAAAAAAGAATGTCCGTTTGAATAAACAGTGATAATAATGTTATCTGAATAAATCTTTAATAAATTGAAATTATTACTGCAGGCTTAAATAAGCGGTAAGTTTTGACAAGAAGGGCATTATCATCTAATTATACTTACTTTATGAAAGAGAGGGGCAAGGGCCAACCTGTGAGCCATCTAAACCACAGTAATAGAGTGATCCCCTCTGCAGACTAAAGAAGGAGCCATCAGACAACAATAAAACACAGCCAGTGCGCTGAAAATTGCAACTGAACCCCTGATTCACACAGATACACCATCTTAATTGTTATGAAAACTAGCAGAGCAGTATGGTAAGTGCATGGCAGAACAGCCTTTGCTAAGCAGATGAGAGAATCCTGTGCCAGATATTTTATGGTATTCCTAAAGGTTTCTTTAATTATCAATTAGTCACTACTGTACATTGGCTTCCTATTGGCTAAGTGTTCGGTATAAGGGTCTGTATCAGCATTTGCAAACAGGTGTAAAGTTATAACTGATACGTAAATTGCCTTCTTCCTGTGGGCACCTGGTTTGCTAAGAACACTTAAGAAATTCCAAGACGACACCTGCTAGCTGCTTTATGGGTGTATATCTCATATATTCTGCTGTTAGTCTGATCCACTGTGTTGAATTATAAAGAGCTGTGCCTACTGAAACACGTTGCTTTTTTCATACGAGCCATGGGAAAAGCTAGGTACACTAAGTGGAGTAAAACAAAAGTATTCACATGCCCTCCCGATGTGTATGTGTGAGCCGGTACATGTGGTATTCCTCTAATACCTACTATTTAATTTTTTCCTTACAGAGAATCAATAAGCAGAAAAATCATTGTCTGCTAATGTCCGTAATCTTTTTGAACGTTTGATTTGTTTGGCAAATAAGGTTGACTTGTTTAAAACCTCCACTGGCTGCATTTATTTCACAGAAGGAAAAAAATTTTTATCATAATAATCTGCCAGAATTAAGAAACTAGCATAAATCTGGCTTGTCTTAGGTAACTATTGGATTTGGAAGTACACTCTCCACAAATCAAGTCTCTTGTGTATATACACATAGTTTTGTTTTGCATATATATATAATATTATATTTTAAAACTGTTAATCTAGGCACTCTCCTGCATGTACTTACGATATATGTTTATTCATATGCACCTGACTACATATGATTTTTTTCCCCCTGTTGGAATCTTGTCTCATTTAGCATTCAGGATATTTTAAGGATGAAACAACACTGTGCAGTAGAGATGGGCATTGTCCTTAATCCTCTGCAAAAATCAGTCAGTGATTTTTGGCTCCTCCTTTCTAGGCCTGGGTCATTTTTGGTCACCCTGTGGAGATGGGTACAAAAGCCTGGGCAGCTCGCAGGCAGTAAGAGAAGCACCCGGCCCTGTCAGAGGGCTGCGAGGGTACGGGGAGGGAGCACGTGCTCTGCGGGAATGGCACGTGAGCAGAGCGGTAACATGGACGAGGGCAAAGCATCGGGAGGTGGTTCCAAGAGCTATTTGCAGCAAAGATAAGGATGTGGACAAAGTAATGACTTTTCCTCTTCTTCGTCTTTTGAAAACAGCTCAAAAGACACGAGAGGAATTATCGTGGAATTATCCCAAACCAGTTCAGCTTGTGGCACGTGTTGGGCAGGTACATTCTGAGCCCAAACTCTTAAACTTACTCCTGTTATAAGGGACTGAAATGGCCTACAATGCCTGTGGCACACAACCTTCATAACATAACAGGGAGGACTACAGTCTCACCTACTCCCCATCTTCGTTTCCCATAAATATGTCACATCTCACTTTGTCTCACAAGACTCTCAGAAGGCTAAAAATAGAGACAACACATGTGGATGTGTGCTGGGGATGTGGCTGGTTTTAGTTTCCATTCCTTTCTCTGTCGCAAGGGCTAAGCAGCCTTTTGCCTTTACACATGGGCTGGGGCCAGCCGTTCTTAGCATAAATGAGGATGGTTTGGTAAAAACTGTGAACAGAAGGGTCCTTAAAAAAGAGATGTTCAGACATTTTCAGCTGAAGTAATTGAAGATGCCCTACGGTTATTGTACACACAAGGTGTAAATTTGCCTAGGTGTTGCTGCTCTAATGCAGCCTTTCATGCTTATTTTATCATTTTATATATAATTCCCTATAATGTGCTAACACTGTAACTGATATAACTTCATATCTATCTTCACTCATGCCAGCAAGCTGAACAAGTGGGATGAGGTTACAGTAAACAAGAGAGATGACTAGAGAGACAGATTTTAAGAGTCCACAAAACCCAAGAGCAACAGAGAATCGGAGACACGAGAAGCTCTCCATGAGAAGAATGCTCAGAGCACAAAGTTATATCTCCCCTCGGCATAAATACGTACAGACAAAAATGACTCACTATGTGAGTCAGAGAGAGGAGGTTTTATTTACACCACAGAACTTGGAAATAACATTTCCACTGATTCTATTCTGTTCAGCAATTGTGGGTATAAGCAAAAGGCTGTTAACACTTCTCTATGAATCAAATTTTTAAAAATCACTCCGCCCTTCAATCAGAACTGTTTTCTCACTTATGTGAATTAACCTACAGAACTGGCACATGAAATAATTCGTTTCAGTATCTATTACTGAATACGTTTTGGCCTGGATCCATAAAAGCATTTAGGAGCCTGAGTTGCACTGAAATCACTGAACAGTGGAAAAAAAGTGTGTTATTCCTGGTTACTACAAGGAACTAGCACATTGCTCTTTTCTCTGGGCAAATTTCAGACTATGACTCCATGGCCAGGCTTTGCGACTGCGCTGGGACTCTTCCTGGCTGGTGAAAGGAGGCATCTGCCCAGGCATTCGTGAAATCTAGTTCTTGGAGGTCCTTGTATGCGGGGCATTGCACGATGTATACTCCGTCAGGGGAGCAAAGCTGGTAGAAGAGAATTGGCACGTAATGTGACTGTGAGGTATCATGGGACTGAATTACCCCGGTATAAAATACATCCGTTTACTTTGAGAAGGGAATGGAACTGAAATGTATTCATTTTTTACAATATAGATAAATTTCTGGTAGAAAGAAACCTTTTTTTTTGGTGAACTTTTTCACCTAGTAAAACGCCTGAGCTGCTGAAAAATATTTTGATAGCCATCCCTATCAGCCTTTCATATCCTACAAGCTCCCCACGCCACCATCTTATAATGGCAATTTTTCATGGTGGCCAGTCCAGCTGCATTTGAATGGGTGATCTACAGGTGGTGAAGTCTCCTTCTCATTTCCCAACTCCTCTAATCCTCTGTAAGAGAGTGTCATGATGAATTTCTTGTTTGAATTTGTGACACACAGGAATTCGCACGTTCGTTGATGGAACAGGACGACTTTTTTTCTATTCTCCTACATAGGGACTCCTGACAATTATTTTTTATAAACAAAATACGATGTTTGGGGTGAACATTTAGAGTGTGTTAAGATGCCAAATGTAAAGAATGGGTGAAAAGGTGTGATGTCTACAAACAGAGCCAGTCTACAAACAGAGCCAGTCTACAAAACGGTTAGTCATGAAAATGGCCAAGGTAAATAAGACACTGCTGAAACTGTCTTAGCCCCCCACAGTCCTCATGTGTGGGTTTATATATGCCAGCAGAGCCAAGTTAACCTTAATTGTGTGTTGTTTAACTTGGCTATAAATGGCTAACCCTTTTTGTAACTTGGCTCTGATTGTAGGTATCACACCTTTCGATTACTGACCTTTCTTGTCTAAATTGTTTTTTTAATACATATTAAATATTTTTGATCTAGTTTAATTTCCTAGGGCTTTTTTACAGTAGAAAATATTACAGAAAATATTTCTGCTGATAGAAAGACATGATTTAATAGAAAATGTCTTAAATTTTCAATGGCTAGACAGGTCAGTGGTTTTTAAAACCTGATTCCTTTTGAAGGAAGTAGTGCCAGAAAAATTCACTAGAAATTGATGTGCTGTTTTTTCTGCGCATACATTGGCAAAGGGAACAGGAATGCAACTTCGCTGCAATTCTTAAATAAGAAAAATATTTAAACTGTAATAACCAATCAATAATTCTTATTTTCCTTTCAGCATCATGTTTCTTAATAGTGGCTTTAATATGTCAACAGTTTGTTACCATGATCCTCTGAAATTCTGAGAAGATAAAGTGTTTCTCTGTTTGAAGGTAGAATATTAAAACTGTGTCCCATTTAATTGCCTTTTGTGATGGTTTTATCTGCACATTATGTGTAATGGAAGAATTATAATTGCTGGTTAACAGAGGTTTTTATCAGTTTTGTAGGTTCGGTAACTCAAGGTGTATTGCTATCCACAGCAGCAGTGGCACGCACAATCTTGGGACTTGGCCCAGTTCTTACAAAATTCAATTGAAGGGCTTCTGTTGACATCGGTGGATCAGGTCTTTCGTGATGAGAGTGAGGAGTAATTATTTTCTGCATGTGGGGTGTCTCATCAGGAATTATGCAGGTGTGAGTCAGTTTGTTCTGGTGGTTAAGTTTGCACTTGAGTTTCCATTATAACTCCGATTTTGTCTCATACTTTAACGTCCTCAGAAATGCCCCACTGGACTAAGGGGAGTAAGTTTTTTTTATCCGGTGAGATACAGGTTAGGTGGTCTTGGAACAGTTCCCACTAAAGCAGGGGACAGTATTACAAAATCTACTACCATTTGTACTAATTAGCAACTTTGCTGACAGCCTCTGGTGAGTAACTCATTACTGTCTATTTGTGTGCTTGGCTTATAAATCCCCTAACAGCCAGACTGTGCGCTCTGTTGTAGTACAATATTGTTGTGGTATAAGACCTTTTTCTTGAGCGTTAGCATGTCTCCTCCTTTCTCCTCGCATAGTGCTTGAAGTATAAGTAGGTCAGTGGCATGGAGACACAGCCCCTAAGTAAGAAGGGCTTCCAGTATTTCTTTTTTTCCTCTTTTTTGGTCCTGAAGCAGAGATGAATAAAATCTGTTTGTTTCTGGCACCACTCTTGCTGATGCTGCTTGTTTCTCAGCGCATTTTAAATTTTCTCTGATTCGACCTTCACCCTTGCTTGTGGGCATGATATCACATACTTTAGCATGCTTTTTTTTCCTTCCCTCCGTATCAACGTTAGTCAGGCCTGTTGGAATTTTGAAGTACTTTTGCCACGATTCAACAAGAATGTTCTTTTTCAATTTCTGCAGGTAGATTCTCCTATTCAGTGATTTTCCCCCATCCTTTATCATAGGCTATGTCTTTTCCATTTGGTAATGAATCATTCCCCATTGCTCAATTCAATGGACTTCTCACAATGCAGATACATGCATTTCTTTCACCTATCATTTTGATTTTAGTTTTTCTGCAGTTTATTGGCTTCAATCTATATTTTCTTTGTGATCTGTTGCTAGAGCTTCCTTTCCCAGCTCTAGTAGATACCTCCAACTGTATTGAAGTCTGTGCTGCCCTGATGGCATACCTACACTTTCTGCCTTTCTCTGGAGGTATTATCTACATATCCAATTTAGTCATTTCCACCATAACCTCTCATGATTCCATTTAATATCTATCCTGAGCTTCCAATCTAGTTTATTTTGGTTTTCTCCAACTTGTCTATTTAGAAATAAAAGTGCTGACAATACTCTGTCCTGTGAAACTATTGTCTAATGAAATAAAGAGGACAAGGATGAACAAATATCTCTTAAGCATGGGCTTGGATGATACTGCACAAACAGAAAGAATCTACATGGCAGATTCTGCTTTTTATTTATATAGTGATTTGACGATATGGATGTGCTAGAATGCAAGTATGGTGGCGTTTTTTCCCAGTATTACTTGTCTTGTTTAAATAAGCTTTTGCACAAGAGCTGAGGTGGGCTGAGGGTTAAATGAGCTAATTACAATCCGGAACTCCTGTGTTCCTTCCTTTATTTCTGACTCATTGCAAGACTTTGAACCAGTCACTTCAATATTCCTTAGCTGTGGTTTCTCTTGTTTCCAAAACAAGCCGCATGTTTTTACCTGTTTCATTGTCTGTTTGGTGAGACGGATCCTGCATCGTTGCAGTGAGGAGTTCTCACCCCTGGCATCCGTAGGAGCAGGTTTTGGAGCATTTTGAATCTTGTTTGTCAAATGCCTGTAAATTACTTAAGAGCTCTTTGGATGAAAGAGAAATTATTATTAAAAAACAGTTTTAGTGCCTTAAAAATAACTCAAGACTGGCACCAGATTCTTGAAAATAACAAATGGCAGAGATTTTACTTAAGGATCTCCCCATGGGCTTGGCTAGATGGGTTTCTAATGAGCAGGTCTTTTATTTCTGGGATATTCTGTATCTCCCTGCCACAATTATTCATGTGCAAGTCCTAGAGCCAAATTCTGCCCTTAGATGCATGTTTGCTTCTCCCATTGGCTTTCTTGAAAGCTGCAGGCATTTTTCCTAAACCATCATTTGGCCTCCAGTTGTACTGTGGTCATATTTGTCTGTTCAAAATGACTGTGGCTCTCCAGTTATAATCTTGTAATTTGTAATCTTTATTGAGATACTGCTGTGGTTTTTCTTTCATTACTGGCATCTTATTGTAATATTGATTTTTTGTTAAATGGAACTGCATTGGTAATTTTGGCTGGCAGCTTCTTGTTTTTGCTTTCTTTTGTATACTTTTTGAGGGTGGGAGAGTATTCCCTGCACTGTATTGAAGCTGATTTCTTTGATCTGACTCTTGCGTTTTGTCTGTCTGAACAAATTTAATTTTTGCCTGATCTGTCTATGCAGTTCCCAGTCACTGTGGTATCTAGGCACTAAATTATAGCCCTCTTCTGAGTGTTTTCTTCTTGTAACGATGCTAACTTCCTTTTTGAGTGAGTGACCTAGTCATTGTGATGCTTTTGTAAACAGTTTCTTCTCTACCTATTGATTTTGGTCTAACATTAGTGACCACCCACTGTTTCAGATTGGGAGAGAGAATAATTGTTATATAGGCATCCACATGCATACAGACACAAACTTATACACCTGCTTTCAGAGTGGACGTCTTCTGCAGTTTAATTCTCATGGCGAGTTATAACATCTGGACTGGGGCAAGGCCAAGCCCAGAGGACGGGCTGCCTGGAGTGTGCAAGGCACGGTGAGAAAGTTGTGCATGTGTTTTGGGAAACTGTATAGCATTCACCAGTGCAAGGAGCTGCATATGGAGGGTAGGGTTTCTGTGCTATTGGGAGGTGATGTTGGCCTGCAGAATAGCTACGGAGTGAATTACAGATGTTCCTAGCTCTCCCCCATCCCCACTTCCCAGCATCTGTACCCACTGCGGTGGCTGTGGGGGGATGGCATGGGAGCACTGCCAGAGCATTTGGCTTGTGGAGCGTAGTGCTTCCACCCTTACAAACTGCTTTGCTGCCACCTCCCTCTTGCAGAGCATTTCCTGGGCTTAGCAGTGCTCCCTTCCCTGGCAGTCCTGGCACAACCGCTGCCATGGCCCGGCACCGACCTCCTGAGCGCTGCTGCTGCGTCCCCACCACCTCCTGTCTCCCGCAGCCCCCTCGCTCCCTGCTCAGGTGCCCCCTCCTCCTCTTCCTGCTATTTTCAGCCACATCCTTGAGAAACTCTTTCAGGCTTTTCCCCACTGGGTCCCCACCCTGCACGCTGCCTTTGACACATCCCAGAGTAACTTCTGCGTGCTGCCCATCCCAGTGGCATGGGAGGCTCCTCCGCTGCCACTCGCTGACTCCACCAACGCAGAAGCCCTGAAATACATTTGGGTGAAGCGAGTCTCCCAGTCAGCACAGCAGCTTTTCTGTATTTCACATACCCGTTACCAGTTGCTTACCTGCACAACAGCTCTCTGAAAGACCTAGGAGCACTTAAGTGCAGTCATCTCACCCATCACATCGGGCAGTGCTGGGCTGAGGCAGAGTCCTTGGGGAACTTCACGGACTCAGCACTTTCGCAAAGCAGAGCACTTGTTTAGTCATCTGGAAAGGATTTAGAGGCCTAAGTTTTGGTGTTAAAAAGTGCCATATATGTATATGGACAATGCAAATCTGAGAAAACCTGGAAATGTTTTGCATACAACAGGCAAGTACATGGTGCCAACAGCTGTAGCCATCTCTGTGTTGTTGGGTGCACACTTGTTGTGACAAATAAGAGATAATGAATGTGCTGCTGTTTGAAAGGGACGATTCCAGCCCCTGTTCCTGAAGAACCATCACCCATGGTTTTTGGTCAGGAAAAGAGGACAAAGCCCTCTCAAATCTGGTAGTGCCCCTGTGTACCCAGTGCCTAGGAACACAAGTGTCTTGCTTGCGCCTCTCTTTGGAACATGAAGGCTGCGCATCCCTGTGTGCCAGATGGTTTTCTGGAAAGCATCAAGCCAGCCACCACGCTTGGTGTTTGGTTAACAGACCTGTACAAGAAAGTGATTCACAGACTACAGATTTATTGTCAATTTTGTTATGCTTAAGGCAGGCAGTAATTTCAGTTTTCACTGCCATTAGCTAATAATAGTAATTAATTAGTAAATTGTGCCGTTGGGATCTCAGGGTGAACTAACAGGGAAAATGTAAATTAAAAAAAAAAAAAAGGCCACTAATGTTTCTGAGTTTCCTACCACAATTGAGGGTTTATGTCTATCCCATCCCTCCAAACTGAATTTCTGAAGAACAGCTTACATTGCCCACAGCACTGTCTGGGAAGTATTTGAAGCAAAATGAGAAGGTACACCAAAAAGCATCAGAAAGGTGCTAGGAAATGAAGGGAAAAGCAACAGAGAGTTGCGTTATTGTGCTAGCAGCTGGAGAAACAGGGCTGAAATCTACCCTGGGTGAAGTTTCAGCCTTTCCCTTGCTGATGGTGAAAGTCTCCTTTTCTCAAGTGAAGAGCATGACATGAGACTCCCTGCTGGCAGCCGCTGCCCCACGCTCCCTCCGATCCTCCGCCACGTGCCTTCCACTGCACCTGAGCTCCACATTTGCCATCCGTGATACCAAGGTCTGAGCTCTCTCTTATAAGGAACTGCTGAGTGAATCAAATCTATATTCACATTATTCCTCCCTTTTCAGGATCTGAAAACCTCACATTAAACGAGGAGGGGAGAGGAGGTGTTTTGTTGTTTGGGTTTTTCCCTGATTTTACTGACTTCCAGTAAGGAAGTTTTGGATATAACACTAAGAAAGAAGAAAACACTGAGATAAATCCAGAGTTTTCAATTCAAGGTCATTTTGAACCCTTTATCTGGCTGCAAAAGAAGGTGGGGGAGAAAAGAATTAAAAAATGTGAATTAGGCTGAGTCATTTTCACTATGAATTGTTTGCAGCTGTCAGAATCAGATCTACATAGTTCACTATAGCTCAATTTCCTTTCCGAGTTAATAACACATTGAACAAACATACTATACTAGACTCCTTTTTTTCTTTCAAATAACCTCACAGTGGATCTGCATTCCTAGTATAAAAATGTCTCTATTAGCTTAAGCTATTTATAGAACATCAGAGGGCTGAAAGATAGTTAAAAATTAATCGATTACCATCAAATAACAGACACTAAAACTCAGTGTATGAAATGCCTTTCTCTACTGAATAAATTAATAGCAAGAGGAGAAATGTATGATCCTGATTTACAGGCCGGCCAGATTCAATTTAACACTCTCCAGTGCAGCTCATCAGCATTCAGAGCTGTACAGTTCAGGTGGTGCTTTCAGTAGCTGACCCTGTATCTGACGTGACGGGTAGAGGGAAGGCAGTATGCTTTGCAGGGAGGACATAAAGGGTTGAGGTGTCCAGCTTCAGCTGAAAGACCTTTGGAAGGACCAGCTCCTGGGGTCTAATACCTGCTGCTGAATGATTCCTCCTGACCTGTCCAAAGGTGGCATTGGGGGATTTGCAGGTAGAAATTACTCTTTCTACAATCTCCATGTCATGATCTTTTCTCTCTTTTGAAATAGTTAAAAGCAATGGTGGGGAAGTGGCACCACCTGTGTGTAGAAGGTAAAAAACTTGGGCTTACGTTATTAAGATGCTTCTCTAATAATCTTATTGGGAATAGTAAAATGCTGCTCTGGCCTTTATACTCTGTGGCTATAACCATGGCACGGGCTGTGAAGAGAAATAAAATGTTTTATGAAACCAATGAAAATAATTATGGAGCAAAAAAAAGCTTTCAGGAACATAAGTCGTTCTTCAGGTCTGAAAGGAAGCAAAAGAACAACTTAGTTCCTAGATTGCTGCTTCTGTATCTTATCTGAAGCAGGGCTTGTGTCCCCCAAAGCTTCTCTGTTTCTTCTAAGTGTGCCAGTCGGTCTCATAAAATTCCACTATTTCCCTGTGGAATTTGCCTTTTTACCAAGGCATAATTTCAAGCAACAGGTTTGGCAGTGGGCAAAGCTACCTGGTGGGGGTTTATCACTTGCAGGCACCGCAGGACTTTTGCTCCAAGACAGGCAAAGCCCAAGATGCTGTTGTCGATGCACTGATGTGTCTGCACAGCTCGGGTTGATGCTAGTTTAGGGATGAAATTATTTTTGTGACTTTTGGGTACATCTAAATCTAGGGTAGTTTGTTATCATACCGTTAGAGAAAGTGGCTAATGGATATGATGGACCTCCCGTTTTAGACATACCCTATGGGGAAGAAAGGAATTTGATTAAATAAAGAACAGCTTCTAAGACAGGATGGTGAGTTTAACATCTGCCCCTGTTGATTGCTGACAGACTGTAACACACAGCTTACAAGGTAGGGGAAGTCTTTATTTCCTCTTTTATTGCCGAATGTGCACATTTCCAAGCAAAGGTGACATTTTTGTATGTCAAAACAAAGGTAGAACTGCATAGCCTTTGAAACATCAAACTCAGATGGAAAATGAGGATTTGGCGTGGCTTAATTTGGGCTTTATTAATGCCTTTGGGGGAGAGGGATAGAAGAAAGATTAGGCAGATCAGAGCTTTAAAAGTCATAGATCATGCATTTAATAGCTCTAATTCTTAAATACTTGAAGGGTTTCATAAAGCCATTCTCTTCAAGTGCAAACTCTTTCCCACTTTTGACTGTTGCATCTAGACCTCCCAAGTTCTTAAAAAGAGCTTGCAGCTGAAAATCTTCAGACCCTTCCATACAGCAGTGATCTTGCACCAATAATATGTATGCAGCAGCATCCTTAAAAGGATCCCAGGAGGAGTATACATGCACACATAGACCCATACTTTCATTCAAGGTGCATATTGTATTATTTTAGGTACCAACCAAATGGGATTTAAAGCTGAAAAAAGAGACTTTTTCCATTCAGTTACATTTTCTGAAGTGCCTCAGATTTAGAAAGACTGGATTTAAATGAAGTTACTACTAGATTTTTTAAAAAATCAATTCTAGTGTTATAAGAAATTGATGGCTAGATTTCAAGGTGAATTTTATCTAAACCTGAAATATTGACTAAGGCAATATTAATATTTTGTTCTGTTTTCTTTCTTGAAAAGTGGCATTTTTCACTGCACTGGATTTTGTGCTTTTCACAATCTTAAAATAATTTGCCAAACATTTATTTTAAATATTATAGTGCTATTTTTAAACTAGCAGGGCAAAGCAGCTGTTTTTATAGTAGCTATTACATAGTATAAGGAGTTTTCTGTAATAAAATCAATATCATAGGATAAATATTCTGAGCTAGAATAATAAGGTACTGATAATTTTGCCCATAGTAATCGTTTTTAGCATGGTTGTGCTTTCCACAGTGTGATTTTTCTGATTGTATTTAAGATGAATTAAGGTAAATTCCAGAAGGCAATGTAGCCTGGGACACTGTGACCAACGTGGACGAAATAGCTGAGAGCATTATGAGAGCATAGTGTAGGGGAAGGATATCAATAAGATACAGAACTCTGAAAAGAAATAATTAGTCATTAAGGGAATGTGGAAGTGGAGGGTAATTTATGACGTTATGGAAATAATAACATTAAATATCTCCCCCAAACATTTTCTTTCAGGTTATTTTAAAATCAAAGGTGCTAAATAAGGTAATTTTAGCTACTTGTATACCTGTTCCACAGTGTTTTCTTCTGTTTCTAAGACCAGGCTGTGCAATGTTTAATGCTAAAACTGCAACCCTCGCAGTTACATGAGCTCAAGAAGAGGCTTTTCTACCCCAGCTGATCATTTGCACCGTCCCACCACAGACCACTGCCCTCAGGTGTGCTGATACAAATGTCTCCTGGGCCACCTGGTACCTGCTCTGGTTTATAAAATAGGGGGTTTGTTTCAGTCTTTTTTTTTTTTTTTTAATACCTTTGGAGGGTTCAAAGTTAATTTCAGAGATTAAGGGTTAAACAAAGGGACTTTTAGAAAGTGCTAATCTCAACCAGAAGTTTTCTTCAGGTTAGCACTGTTGCACCATTTCTAGGGATTTGTGCCAAGGATACTGGGCCAGATTCTGCCAGAAGAAATATGGCCCAGCAGGTGCAGTACTTGGATTTGCTCTTCAGCAACTGGGCTTCAATGTTTGAATGAAGTGTGAGCAAATGGGATGACCAGCTCTCAGCAGCTGCAAAGCCCAGCAGTGCTTAGTGTCCTCAGGCAGGACCTGTTGGGTTTGGACGCTCGGCCTCACTATTTGGGCGACAGGGAATACCGGGGCCAAGAGCCTCATCGTCTCCCCTTTGGCTGTCATGCTGGTGGTGGTGGCAGCGGGGCAGTGTTCCCCCTTCGGCTTAGGGTGTGGGTACAGGAGACTTGAGCGGTCAGAGGAAGCAGCTGCTGACCGTCTGGCCTGTAATGTATTGAAAAGGCAATTCCAATAACTCATTTTACAACCAAGCGATCATTTATCCTACTAGCAAAATCTGTTCAACTCTGGTTGTATAGGTTATACAGTAATAAAAGTTCAAGTATCCATAAAATTGCCATTGAACTGTAAATTAATGTGAGGTAAAGTTGTTGCCCAAGGGAATAACCAAGCTTCAGAAAGTTGTGTCCTAAATTAATTAATGCTGAGTTCATCTCTGCCTAGGAAAAGAATGGGTTTATGCTGGTCTTTGGTTGTGGAGCTCAGGGTTTTGTTTTCAAGCAGAAACTGCCATTGTCATCTGTGCTCATTTAAACAGGACTTTGTAAAATCAGAGAAAACCCCAGGAAAATTTATGAATGAGATGACCTATTTTTTTCTTTCTGTCTTTTTTATTTATTGCTACATCTCTTTGAATGGGTAGAGCCAATCCGTGCCTGCACCACTTCAGGCACCTTGTAATGGTCAAGAGTTTCCTTTTTGCTTAAGCAAAGGTGTACATTTGCACTTCATGGTTGCTGATCTCCCTGACCATCATAGTTTGGCTGTCCTCTCTCTAACCCCTTAAAACCTTTGTTTTGTTTTTTTTTTGTTTCTACTTCATTGAAAAAAAGAAACCAGTGGTACTTAAAAATAGGTCAGGTTTAATTATTATGGATGACGATTAATAAAAAAAAACCTGTACTTTGTTCCATTGCCTTGGGAATCAATTGCTTTTTAAAAAAGTTGGGTAAAAAGGCAGTTGGGGTATCCAGAGCTACATGCTGCAGCGTGGTCTGCAAAACATCGCTGCTGGCTTTGTGCCGTTTCCACAACCGAGGAAGCACAGAACACAGAGGAGCTGTATAATGAGGTGTACATAAATTGTTTGCATTCAACAAGTCCTCCACAATGCTTAAACTATCGGGGTCTGTTGCAGCACTTGGGAGTGGTTGTTTGTACAGGGCTTCAGAGCTGCCATATAAACCGCTGCTCTGTATTAGCAGAAGACTGAAAAAGCTATCTCCTAGATCTCTTGCTAACAAGCCTCAGAGATTTGTATTGAGTAGCTGACTCTTCTCTGCTCACAGCAAGAACCCTTCCACAGAGTTTCTATCACCGGCACTGATGCCGGCCTGCCTGCCGGTGCTGTGCTGAACTGACACAATGGCAAACAGCACTTCCCGTCAATTACTAACAAAAAGGAGTCACCGTTATTCCCTATCACTGATCAAGCACCGCTAGTCTGCTTGACACAGGATAAGGGCTGAGGCAGCTGAAGCAGGACCTCCACCGCACCGTTGGTGGCAGCAAATTCAAAAATAGTTAAAACGTTTTCTGATTCCTCTTCTGCTTTTTACCCCCTTTATTTTTTTCATACAGAAGTTGTTTTCAGTACTTTTCCTGGCTTCTCTTTTTTCCTTATCATCTCTTCCTCTTTCCATTTCACCTTTGCTTTTTAGTTCCCCCCCCTCTTTTTCTTTCTTTTCAGTCTCTATTTATTTCTTCTGCTTCACAGATTGTCTCTCTGCTTGGTTT
The DNA here is from genome assembly GCF_964195595.1 of Calonectris borealis. NCBI lineage: Eukaryota > Metazoa > Chordata > Aves > Procellariiformes > Procellariidae > Calonectris > Calonectris borealis. Next base: position 125,461,730 of record NC_134314.1, on the reverse strand, counting down.
TCTTTTTCCCGGCACTTACTATATTCCTCGTGTTTTTGCAACTCTAATGCTAGCTAGTCTGCCAAAGAATAAACTCCTATTTATGGAAAAATATATGCAGCTATATGCACTGCTAAAACATCTTCAGACTGTTTGCTCACAGTCATCCTGCAGAGACAGCATGACACTGTTAACACAAGAACTGAACAGCTACCACTACATTTACCAAAATTAGAGCCAAATGGCACATAAGCACAGGCTTATGCAGTCGTACAGCTTCTGTAATGTGCACACATGGGTTCAAGTTCATCCACCTGGATCTATCTTAAATGAACCAACCTCTTTGCTCCTCTGCCAATGAAACAATGCAGTTTGGTTTTATATGGGAGAATCCCATGGGTTAGTCCTTAAGATATAATTACCCTACTCTTCCTGCACTGTTCACCATGCCCAGGAAGGGATAACAATTAGTCTTGCCCCTCCTTCTATTGTAGGCCAATGGAAATTCCTGAACTGGTTCACTGTCAGGTCAATTTATACTTTTAGAGCACTCTGAATTTGAAGATCTGAGCAGGAGGTATTATAAGCTGATTTCTTGGGACATCTGTGAAATTTAAAAGATCGGTATATTGGGGTGTTTTCATCTTGTGCCTCTAGATTAGTATGCTAAAGCAGCAACACTCCAGGTACAATACCTTTTAAAATATTCTTAGGTTTTCAGCATTGTTTCTTACTGAAATAAGGTAAATAAAGGTGGAGAATTTCAAAGGCATAGAGGGTAGTTCTTCCATTGAAAGTCGATGGAAGTTGTGTGTCTAATTCCCATTTGTGCCTTTGAAAACACACATGTCCCTGCTTTGCCCATGGCTTTAAATCTCATGTGCACACAAACACAAGCCCCGTGTTCCTATTCAACCTTCCACACACAATTTAATTTTCTTTCAGTATCACAAACTTTCTACGGTAGCTGAAATATGTCAGGGATGTTTTTGTCAAATTGCTGAGACCAGGTTCCTCAGCTCCCACTCTGCACTTCTGGGGTGATCAGATCACGATGTTAGTAGAGTCGCATAAGAGCTTATTAGCAGCTGTTGCAGACACTTTCTCTGTGCTCTAAAAACAACAATGAGAACAACAACTCAGCTGGGAAGAGCATATGCAATAGCCTTTTAATCATTGCTTCAACTCACCATGTCATGATGCGTAAGCTTTCTCATCAATGAGGCTAGGAATACAGAACCAGAGAACTTCTTAAATATTTCAAACACCTGCATCTTGTGAAACAAATTTATGCTACCAGATTAAAAAAAAAATAAAAAGGAAAGGAAAGGAAGAGAGAAAAAAAAAAAATCTCTTGGATCAAAAGTGTTTCCTTATCAGGAAATGAAGGACAGGAACAAAAATACCCTCCTCCTCCATCTCCTCCTCTTCTTTCCTCACCTCAAACTTGATGATAAAATTCTGTAATCTGACAACCCCCTGCAAAATGATAGCTGAGTATTTACAAATGGGGCTTTTCGATGCAAGTCTGCAATTAAAAGTCTCCCCAACACCAGCCATTTCAAAGCTAGTTAGGCTCTGTCTTCTTTTTGTCACTATCTGTGCTGCCCAGCTTTGCTGTCCTCCTTTATCTGCCGCGGTTGTGAAGCCAACGCGAGTGGCCGCGCAGAGGGGTACACACGCAGCTGTGGGATGCAAATGCCAAGCTCCGGAGTCTGTTTATTCAGCAGTGGCAGGGAAGTCTGTCGCTGGTCACTAGGCTGGAGACGTGCCTACAGGCTTGGTGTGGGATGCTGTCCTGCTTCTCCACAGCCCGCTTCATTGCAGTTACAGTGATGAATTTGTTTCCTTTCGTAATAAGTCAGACAATAAGGATGTTGCTAAATCTTTTATGGAGCCCAAAGGCAGGGCTGTTGGCTGATATTTGTTTGCTGTGGAGTTATGATTTGTATGACCACCAAGTTGCCCCTTGACTCAGAAAGTCCAATGTTGCAAACTTGCGTGCTCTGCAGTCAGTGAGTGGAGCTCGGCAAGGTAAAAGTGGCCAGCAGATGTCTCTCAGGATATTTCTTTGCAGACACCGCTCTCCCAACTCCCTTTCTTTCCTGAGGTTCCAGAATCTGGGCTTGGTGGATTATGAAAAATGCCGTATCTTACCTCTTTGCCTATTCTCTGCAAGTATTACAGCCCCAAATACATAGCTTTGTGATAGTGAGTTTTTTTAAGCCACAGCCTAAATTAAGGGAATGTTTTATAAAGATAAAAAAATGGCAAGGGAAGTCAGCTCCTTTGTGTCTTCAGAACATTTCATGATTATTTACAGCCTTTGAGAAAATGAAGCGATGTCACTCATGGGGGCATACAATATTTTAGATCACTTTTGATTGGGAAAATCATTAACATTGCTGGGATTCTGCTTCATTTTGCATGGGAGAATTGGTAGATGGCAGGAAAAATACTCTGTTCGCAGGTGCAGGCTGTGTCGACATGAGGCAAATCTGCTAATCAAGCTGTACCTGCCGAGCTACGCTGGCAAATTTTTCCTTGGGTAGACTTGGCCTAAGTCTGAGCTCTTTTCGTTAGCTGGCTATATATTATCCTCTGTGTTTAGGTGGAGAAACTGCAGCAGTGAGGATAAGTGGTTGCTCATGGCACTGAAGGAATTAGTTTTAGAGGTGAAAGTGGAAGGCTGGAGTCCCCTGGTCCCAGTCATGTTCACGCCAGACCGCTGCATTTTGGCTTGGATGGGGTTTAAAGCTCACCATTTAGGTCATACAGAAAATGCACACACTATTATCATTTTGCAGGAGCTCTCCATTGGCATGATCCATGTCTTTGAGAGTACAATAGTCCATCACCAATCCAATCATTTTTCTGTGACTGAGGGGTTTATGCAATTATAAAAAAGTGGATGATTTGAATGTTCTATCCCTCTTGTGGAATTATGTTTGGAATTTATCCGACGAGACAGGGAAGGGATTTTGTTTGTTTTGTTTGATCATTTCTTATCACAGAACTTTGTTTGACTCAAACCACAATGATACAAGCATTCAAACACCACCTTCAGATGTAATATTGATTTATAAAACAGCAGTGCACAGCTGCTCAGCTTCACTGTTGCATACAGAAGGTCTTCAATTCCCAACAAATTACTGGCATTTCTACCTATTTACAAATTAATGTTTCCTCTGAACCTTGTGCATGTCTTATTATTCTAGTCTGCTTTCTTCAGTTTCTGCTTAGAAACCTTGTGTGAGTGTGTATTATGTAGTGATAGGGCAGCTTTAGAGCATGAGTTAAATTGGAGTTAAATAAAAAAAATCTAGATCAACTTTTATCCTTAGGCAAGTTATGCACTGAGTGAAATTAAACCGCTATATGTACTTGTAGATTGAAGAATCAGAGGTGGAGGATGGGTCAGAAACACTAAGATCAAAGTTTTTCTTCTTTGGAAAAAATCTCTTTGAAAAGCCCCCATGCCACCTATTCTGCTTGTTAATGTTTTGACTGGAAGTGTCTGGCAGTGTCATCATCAGCAGAATATTTTTAAAGACTTTTTTTTTTTTTTTTTTTTTTTGGAGCTGACTCTAATAGCAAAGCAATGGATCCTTAGCAGCCTCTGTTATATGTCTCTTAAGGGAATATTTTTGTTAATTGCAAATATTTGATTGACAAACATGGGATGCAATTAGTAGGCAGGCACAGTAGGAATGTGCAGTGAACTGGATCTCTGAACCAACAGATCTCAACTCTCTCAGCTTGATCTGAAATAGGCTAGAGCATTTAAACCATATGTTTCCCTCAAACTTCTTCTTTCCTCTGAAAATTCCTTATTTCCCTCAACTAACCTTCTTTCACTCTCTGCACCAAGGGAGCTAATTCATCTACTATGATCACGTCAAATAAAGACAGAAAATTCTACACAAGCTTCAGACTTATGCTGCTTTTTGACCGTGGCAGTAAAAATTAATGTGGACAAGACTATACATGCCAGTTGTGCCTTACAAAAGCCCTAGGTGAAAGAGAATACAATCTAATTTAACTTTAGACATTTTGAGCTTAATGGTCTATTTAAACAACCTGGTACCATCTGACTACATTTATCAATTATATTTCTTTTTATTTATACAGAGTACTGTCTTTCTGGAAAGGCTATAATTAAAACTTATCTAGATAAATTGTGCTCAGATTCTGTGGCACGAGAAGGAATTCAAAGGATTTCAGTGTTTTTATGTGTTCTTTTTCATAAAAAAGGTTGCTCTTAAATCTTAAAAAGGAAATAGATTTTCATAATTAGAATAACCTAATTGCAATAGTTTTCATAATTACAGCTAAGAATTACCAACAGGAGATGCAGTGTGGTCTTTAGATTAAAACATTGACACCCCAGAAGAGATTCTTTCTGGGTAAGCAATACCTCTTCTCTCAGGGAAAGGGTGCTCATTCCCCCACATCTTACAACAAGGGTCATTGGCAGGAAAACTGCCAATGGGGAATTCATCAGTTCTTTGGGTTTTCAGGCACTTTCTGCTGCTCTTTGTGTTGTCATAATTGTCTCTGCAATAGCCCCGTGTGACATCACATGCCGAGCATTGTTGAGCTTGGTGAAGAATGAGCAGCAGGAGCTCCGTGCACCTTCAGATCTTCTGCAGGCAGATCTGTGCTGCACTATGTGCTCCAATGCTGAGGCACCTGCAGGAGCTCGAGTGGCAAAAGCAGCCCAGTGTGGTGGCTCAGAGCCGGGGGGAGGTCATTTACCCTGCTGAGAAGCTCATTTGCGGCTGTCTTGGCTATGTCCACAATCCACTTCAGCATACAGTGCAGTGTCAGGAAGATGCTTTCTACAGCTAAACTGCAATAGTATTTTTCTTAGACGCTGAGGAGTATGGACCCCACTTGGCAACTTCTTCCAGTCTGAGTGGGAGTGCTTGGCATGGGCGAAGCGACAGAAGCTAGACCTACCCTTCTGCGTTAGTGTTTGTAGTGTGCTTTGTTGTATTGTCGGGGAGTAGTCTGAGGAAAATGGAGAGGTCACTCTCTTCTCTCTATTATTTTTTCTATGGCATCAACCAGTCTTGCCATAACCTAATTTCATTCGTGGCAGTCCCAAATCCCTTTGAGATGGCTGGCAGTACTCACATGAGTAACATGAGTTTGTATGTACCTACATCATCACACTCCATTAGAGCATGCATATTTATAAAATCACATGAAGGGGCTAATGAAGCTTTGCTCATTTCGGAAGGGCCCGATCCTGCAACATCTACTCCTGCTGGGGACTACTCATGTGATTAAGGCTGACTCACATAAGTGTTGCAAGATCCAGCCTTTAATTTGCAAATCCCAATAACGGTATGTGTTAATCAGACACTTCATCAGAGAAAAGAGTGCTAGATCCGTAGTAGCTGTATGGTAAGGCTATAAATACAAGCTAGATTTCTTAAAAACTTCCTTACAGAATTTTGTCCCTAGAAGGGAAAATGTTATCTTGCTGCTGTCTGCATCCTAAATGTAAAATTTCAGATTTGTTGTAAGTAGCCCCACAGAACTAACAAAAAATCATTTCCATCTGTAGCATTTCATGCCATGTATTTGTAACCCTCTTACTGAAGCAATATTTAACAGGGGCATTTAAAAAATACTCTTTTTAGTAGGTTTGATAGTATTTATACATAAGGGCAGTTAATGAAGGTCCATTGCAAACCCACGATAATTTAGTCAGAGCTTCATGATGAACAACTTTGGTATGGCAGAGTTATTTTAAATGCTGATCCAGGTGCATGCTTGGACTTGTCAAGGTTGCCCTTAGTGAGGACTGGTCCCCTACAGATAATTCTTTTTTCACACTGGAGCCGTTGTTGTGTCTCTCTGTTTAAGTGCTTGACAGAAAATGTCCACAGTGCATAATGTATACTGTCAATTTGTAAAATCTTACTATGTGACTGTGTTGAAAGAGGGACTTTGTCACAGGTTTTCTGTTCACAGCTCCACAATTTAAATTTTACTGTTTTGTCATGTTAATGTAATTCACTTAAAATATTTAAATTGTCCTTAATTAATTGAGGAGGGAGATTATCATTGTGGTGAACTTGTAGGCAGCGTGCGGAACAGTACTGACACCATTTTGGTGAATACAGGTGATGAATGGTGTTGACATGAACGGCTGCAGTTACACAGTGTGCGTATACACAAATTATACCGCCATGTGTGTTCCTCTGTGTTATGAAAGCCTTTTGTTTATATATACCCAGCTATACATTTACACATTATGTAAATAAACACACATATGCCCATGCAATTTAATTGAATATATGGCTATGGGTTAAGAGGCATGTTACTCTGATGAAAAACATCTTATGGTACAGAGTAAAAATATTTCCGATGTGCTTTTGAGCCTCCTGTAGAATTTAAGAAGGAACTGCAGAGATTTCTTTAAGATAGTGGTTCAGCTCATTTAATAGGAAGGTATGGTATTCTTCCAAAACCTCGAGGCTGTTGAATGGCGGTCTTAGACATCCATCGAGTTTCATCTTTATTCAACTCCTTTTATTCTTACTCAATTATGAGCTTTTCCATCGATCTTTGGTATATGCAAAATGGAACATTACGCTGTGAGTTTTGTTTCAAATTAGGTACATACTTTTAAGGCAATGTGCAAGAAATTATGCATGTGGATTAGTCTCTCCAACCACAAATTCCCCCAAAACCGACACAAACATCTCAGGGTGGAATGAAAAGTTGCCCCAGGTGCATTCAGTGCAATATTGCTCTTTGATGTGCTGGGAGAGGGGCACTGAGTGATGGGCTAGTGGTGCCTCCTACCCCCCACTCTTCCAGGCTGTTGGTGCCGCTGTGGCATGCCAGGTGGTCTCCTACTGGAAAAATGCCTTTGGGAGCTGCGGGAGGTGGTGAACCCACTGCTGAGGCCCACAGGGAGGGAGCTCTTGCTGGACCTCCGTCTGGGGTTGCATTGCATATGGTGCACCTTCTCCCTGGTCCTCCTTTGGGAACGAGGAGGGCCTGCGGGGCAGTAATATCTGTTCGTCTCAGTGTAGGGTGCCACAGGCCATGCCTAAGGTGACGCGTCTCGCTCTGGCAGAGCCCAGATCCGTGTGTCTGCCTCACAAAGAAATCTCTTCTTTTGCTTTTTGTTTGTTGGCTTTTTTTTCCCTCCATCTCATGCACTCAGCCAGGGCGCCTCTCATCCAGCTGTTCTGTGACACCGTGCAGCCATCAAACGTTGGAAACTCGGATCAGAGAGCAGCAGTGACAGACTCCCTGGTGCAGGCAGGCCAGGTCCCAAATCTATTGTTCGTACAAGAAAGCTCGGCAGAGTGACTTGACAGGTTTTTAAAGCACTGGAGAACTTTACCAGGAAGTTTTCTTCCTTTTCTACCCCTTTCCCTCACTCTGCCTCAAGGCAGATGCAAAACGTGTGCCATTTTAGCAATTAACAAAAAGGGGAATATTGTTGCTTCTGAACACACGTACACACACATACACACAGATAATCAGGTGTGTGAGAATCAGCAATCCCTCTGCATGTGAGGGCTTACGCTGTGATGCTTTGTAGTATTGCATTCAGACACCGTGTTCTGAGCGTCTTTGTTATCGTCGCCTGATAAATAAACAGCCCTAAAATTACAGAACTTATTATGGTAATTGAGTGAAGAAAAGGAAATGCAAACCCTGCCTCGCTATCTATTACATTGCCACTGCTAAAGTTGCCTAAACCTGTGCTACTCAAATGATATTGTAATATTAGCCTTCTTTCTTTTTTCACAATGATTGTTTTCTGTCCATCTCAAGCTGGATGTCAGTTCATTTAGATTTACATCAAGTAGTAAATTAAAATAATCACTCAGCAAACACTCTCAGCTCAGTTTTCTCTTTCAGTCAGGAGTTGCGAGAGATGCTTGAAGCATTCAAGCAGAAAATATTGCTGTCTAGATATTTGTCCTCTGGGTGATAAAGGAGGCATTGTCTTGGGACCCACTCAGGCCTCGGAGCTGATAGTAGCTGTGCATCACAGCTGTGAAGTGCGCTTTGTTATGTGTCTGAGGATTAGGGTTCAGGACCTTGTTTTTCTTGAAATACCAGACTGATCAGAGCTGCATATGTTCGGGGGAAAGCAGAGGTCGATGGTTCTCTGTCCACATTTTTACTAGATTATTCTTGGACAGAACTCTGGGAGAATACCCTGCAGCTTAAACCATCCCAAGAGTTTTTCATATTCTGCATTATAACCGTCATGGAAAAAAGGCTGTAGTTTATCTATCTGCATTTGAAACAAAAGACTACAGCATCGCAGACACTCTGGGCTTTGGACCCGTGCTGGATCAGGCTGAATTTTGCTCTTTTGTGTTCCATTTACAGTACAGCTGCCCATTTAGAAGCACAAATGCACCTTGATATAATAACCAAATCCAAAGAATGTCTGGTCTTAAGGATAGCACAGTCAATCTTCAGATCGACAGTTAATCTTAAAGCAAGGGTAGAGCTGGGGTGGTATACAGAACAAGGGTTGGGGGGGGACGACAAAAAAAGGCTGTTCTGTGTCTCTAAGTATCTGTTTCAGAAAAAGAGGATGTGGATTTTTTTTCAATTTAAAAAATTAATCTGCATCTTCTTCCCCACCCCCAGGGGAAAAAAAAAACAAACGACAACCACGTTTATTTTGGTAAATAAGGTGTGTACAGAAGTACTTTTAGTGAAGATGTTATCATGAATTAAGGTAATACTTCCATTGCAGTCAGTGAGTTGAAGTCTGAGCACAGACTGCAGGATCTGGGCACTGTCTGCTTAGCCTCTGAAGCAGCCTTGTCTTCGTAGCAGCACAATATGGGAGTTTGTGGAATTGAGGATTTGGGGCCAGACTGTCGCCTCACTTACGTTGGTGTGATAGCACAGAAGTTAACTGGATTTTACTGGTAAATGAAGGACTGTATGTGGCTCTCTTGTTGCAAGTCAATGTACATGTAGACATTGCAAAATCAACTTTCAGTGTCTGTTTAAATCTATCCCTTCCAGAATGGGGCGCTGATCAATAGGCAGAATATTGTCTTTGAAATGATTAATGTTAATCCTATAACCCCACTGATGGGATGGAAATGAGAACAGCATTTGCCCATATGCAGTGTAACACCTAAGGATTGGTTCCAGGTATTTCTCTGCTTGAAAACATGTCAGTGGGCACAACTTTTAACCCCACCAAACTTCTGCATAAATTCTGAGGGCCACCCGTACATCTGTACTTTTAAAACTAGGCCAGCATGGAAGATGGTTCCTTCTGTCATTCAAAATATGGCATTACATACCAAAATTGTCTTGGCTTAAGCCTCAGGTCTGGAATTACTTCCCTCCCATAGAGTAGGGCATCTGCTCCACCCCTCTGGAGCTAGGGGAAGGGCCTGAGTGATGCCTGCAAAATGAAGCCTGGCTTTAGTCTTCGCTCAGTTTTTCCCATCCGCCCTTCTTCCACAGAGCCATCCCTGCCCAGCGTTGGGCCTGCACATCCCTACCGTGGCTCCTCTTTCAGGCTTCAGGTCGGTGGGGTGGCTCAGGTGCTCCTCTCCCCATGGAAAGGTGAGCTTGGAGCTGTGCTCCAAGGCACCCTGGAGGGAATTTGCCACATTAGCTTGCACTTAGTGGGCTTAATGAATGGTGTGAGGTTGTCATCGTGACAGGGCACCAGCTCAGGCTCAGCTGTAGACCAAACAGCCCCTGAACATCCTCTTACCCGTCCAGTCTTTTTATGGATGTCATTGCCATTCAGAGGAGACTCCTGGCAATTTTCAATTTTGGTGGTCTTGGCAAGAATGATCCAGAAGTCTTTTTTTCTGCCTAGACAAACTGGTTTCCAAGTGACAAAAAAGGGGCAGGATGTGGACTGAAGAGCCTTGGTCAGAGATTGACCTGTGTAATTATTGTTTGAATTAAGCTCTAGACTCCCAACATAGTTATACATTTGTATTCTCATCTTCTGTATTGCTAAACATCCTCCTGCTCTACTGTCTGCCGTGCGCCTCTTCCAAGGGTATATGCTGGAGAGAGGGTGTGCGTGGACCAAAGCAGTGCCACGCGGCATGGGGGAAATGATTTCTTGTTACTTCGCCGTCTGCCTGGCAGAACTGATCTGCTGCATTTGTGCATTTCTGCCTACAGAAAGCTGGCATCATATTAAGGCATTTATCATTGGAGATATGCTAATAGCAAACTTCCAAAACAATCATAGATAGCAGTCAATGTCTCATTTGTTTATAAGCAGTCTTTTATATTTAGGTATTTTCCTTCACTTCTACTTCCTCCTTTCTTAGGAAATGACCACAGGGTACTGACCTCTGCTTTTGTGCTCATAGAAATTCTCTCTCTCTTTTTTATTTGTCCTCTGGCTTTTTTTTTCTCACTAGGTTTTTTAAATGCATTTTGGTTTTCCTTTTTAATGCTTTGTAAAGGTTTGGTTTATCCTCCGTCACTCACGCTAGCACAGCTATCCGTCAGTCCTCTTTTCTCCTTGAGTTGTTGCTACTGATGGGGTTCCTTTATTATGATATTTTCTGTGCATTTTCCCCCTTCTTTCCTGAAACAGTTTTACCTCTTGTTTATCTGTCTCATACTTCTTTTCTTCTTTTTATATGCTGGCAAAATATATTAGAGGTGCCACTTACTTTTTCTCTCTAATCCCTGTCCGCAACCCTCAGCTCTGCTTCCCTCTGCCCGCAGAGACCGATACCTCTGGTGATGCTTACCCAGTGCCACTAGGCCTGGCCCCATTTCCTTCCTGCTGTGCCTTTGCCCTCCTCCGGTCTGTCACACTGTGTAAACAGTGTGACACGAGCACTGCGCACAGGGTGACAGAGCTGTGCTGGGAGGCAGAGCACTGTGGCATGATGGCCCGAGCTGCTCGCGCTGCCCAAACGCCGCCAGCAATACAGTACTGGGCAAGGAAGGACGTTGGCGAACAGCAAGAACATCCCTTTTCAGCTAGGTCTACCCCACTAAAGTCAGGGAGCCCTCTGATGACTTTTCAGGGGTTTTTAGCTAAAAGCACAAATCAGGCTCCTCTCTCAAAGCTGGATAACGGAAGGGGGAATTCCCTTATTGATTACGTTAAAAAAAGAGAAAGACAATTTCCTGAATGAAGGAAAAGGAAAACCTGCTGGGGCAGAAGGCAGCTACAGCCTCCAGCTCCTTATCTCCACATCGCCGGAGAGAGTTGGAGGCAGAGACGTGAAACCTTCCCCTACTGGTACCTATTCCCTCTGCTTGAATGGAGGAGGCAGAGGGGCCAAGATACTTCAGGGTAAGGTATTTTGCAGGTGTAAACTGGCATACCAGTAATTACATTATCTTTGTGGATTTATATCAGCTGAAAATCAAGTCTGAGAGTTTTATCTGATATCCAAGTTCTTCGTGGAAAAATGTACAAGCATTCATACAAGCATATCATGACACTTACTGAAGTTATTTGAAGCATAGATCATTTTCTAGATATCTCAATACTAATATGAATGTGGAATTGCTGAAATTATCAAAATATTGACATAAAACCCTATGCAAAATGAGACACTTTTGTTTGTGAGTGGTGTGGCTTGGGTGTTTTTGCTGCTGTCACCATCAGGGCCAGCATAAAGCCAGGCACTGGAAGGGGGAAGTCCCCTGGTTCTTTGCAATAAAAAAAAAAGAAAACAAAAAACGGGAGATAATTTCCTGACTGCAGGAAAAGAACTACTGGGGTAGAAGGTTACCAAGGCCTCCGGCTCCTTGTGTGTAGCTGAAGAGAGTATTCAGAGAGTTCAAACACAAGTAGGAGATCTCCGAGTGCAGGAAACAAGCAACATAGTATGAGGTGAGAGAATTAAGCGCAGAGCAGGAAGGCAGTTACCCCGTGTGCATCCATTCCCGGTAAGAGAGGTACCCAACACATCCTAGAAAGAGACGTCTTACAAAAGCTTCATTATAAGCTCTTGCTAATTTGAGAAATGTCAGGAATGGCAATATTATTTTCCACTCAGCTGTCAGGATCTCTGTGTGTATATCTGATTAGATGGTACCTTCTGAAAAATGCAAGCAGTCCACGGTAAAGTCTTTATATGTCACCTGGCAAAATGGCATCACTTCATTATAAACAAATTATATTTGTAATGTCTTTATTATATAACATATATATATATTGTAGCAGCTGCTATAAGACATGACGAGCTACACCTGTTTTCTGCCATAACCGTTGTGGATTCTCATCAGGATAACCCATTCCTGGTGTTCCTGCTGGAGATGGGCTGAGATCCACAAAGGATCTCTAAAGTACTTGTTCTAGTTCAATACTAGGAAATACTGGAAGTATGCAAAATGTAGGCAAAACCAAATGCCTTGCATTTGAAGTTTTCCTCCTTCTAACAACACAAATATTGTCTTGATGTTTTTCTAGAGCTTGCTTGGTGATAGTGGCATCTCATCGTGGGTTCCCTTTTGCATATAAAGTCAGCCCCTTTCTGAGCAGCGCCATGCATATTCCAGACTCAAAGGGCAGCTGAAAAGGCAGACTTGGCTGCAGCTGCTACCTGGAAATCCGGAGGCTGTTGTCTTCCTTATTTCATCTGTCGCTAGTCAGCTGGAAAGCACAGTGACCTATGAGTAATGTGGTCATCCCAAACTCATACTGATAAAACCTTTACACTATGGCCTCTTGCCATCTCTGCTTTTCTATCTCTCTGAGATGTTCTGATCCAATCTTGACTTCCTTTGAGGTAGGGCATTCTGTCTCTCCTCCTTGGAGAGTCAGAGAGGAATGATTTTGTGTTGGTTTTTTGTTGTGCTTTTGCCTGATAGACTTGTCTGCAGAGCTTTTATACCAGTGAGAAAGGATACGACTCTACAGCCATAACCCAGGGGCCCTTTTGGACATTGCTCCTCTCAATTAGTGGCTATTGAAGGCATAGCAGAATAATTTCCAAATCCCAGAATATCAGTTTGGTCCTATGGGCAGTAAACCATCAAGTGTAGCTTAGAGCAACGTAGAGTTGGGAGAGAGCAAAGCTCAGTTGTTCTTTGCTCTCTCCACCTTCTTGGCAATACTACATGTATCCTGGCTGCCATTGGGCAGTCAATTCACTTGGCATATTTGTAATCCTCTATGTTTGTTCGCGTCACTAATGACTGTTTCTTGCTTATTCCTTACAGATCAGCGTCATGAATTTTATGGTGGATTTCTACAGCTGAGGGACAACTGTCCATGAATTTCCAGGTAATTGCCATTTCTTCTGCTTCTTTCATGAGCTACTCTGGATGTTGTGACCTTTTCTTTGATTTTAGGCTGCAGTCCTCTCTCTGTACGCCTTACATTTGTCACCTCATGATCAGACTGTTGTCCTGAGTTGCATCTTAGAGCTACTTTGAAATGTAAAGTGAAGGATGTTCTGGCTACCCACTGTATCTAGCTCTTCTGTCCCACCAGTAGCGTTTGACCAGAAAACTGCAAGCCACCTATTCATATCTGAGGGGATTTACTTGCATTTTATAAAGGTATAAATGGTTGAACACTTACTGGAAAAAGAACCGTCTTTCTGTCTGTATGATCCTGCCATAACTGCGGTTAATGGAGGAATTCAGTGGCAAGGCAATTTGCTTGTCCCGAGAGAAACACTCTCACTTTTTGGCTGGACACAGCCCTCATCTATTTCTCACCTTTTAAAGGGCTGAGATTTACTTTGGATTTTTGTAGTGGATTTTAAAATGTTTCATGGTTACATTAGCTTCATTCCTTTCTTTGAGAAACTCAAAATTAAAGTAAGCACGTGCTACAATGAGGACCTACAAAAGAGCATTGGGTGCAATGGTTTGAGGACCACCATATCATGAACACACTAAGCCCCTGTCCTGCTGTGAGGCCAAGCCTATGGCAGTAGATTTGTGCGCTGCCTGACAAGGTTTTTCAAGGCACAGCTTTAGCGAGTCAGATAAAAGCAGACTGTTTTTCAGTTTGGCACTCAGCCATCCTTGTTATGACAATGTCGGTATGTAAGCTCCTTGGGGCAGGGACTGTGGCTTTCCATATGTCTTGAGTCACTCCAAGATTGTGGCTAGCATTCTGTGAACCAAAGCTAATAAATCAAAGCCTTTTTTTTCTCATGCGCTTCAAAACCTACTCCATTTTGGAACGAGAAAACCACGTACAGCTCACGGCAGGCTTTGTCAAATTATTCCTCCCCTTCACACTTGGACTCTTCTTCATTTTCCACACACTTAATACTCACCCAGCTCCTTTCTGTAACTGGCAGCTGATCCAATTACACACTAGAGGTAGAAATACTGAAGTCTTACAGTTCAAATGTGGAATGATATGCATAGTCACTTTGTCACTCAAATCCTTTAAAAAAAAAAAAGGAAAGAAAAATCAGACTAGCTGGCCATAATTAAGGGCAGAAAATAGAGCACACAGTTAATATCTCCGTGGTTTGCCAATACTGGGATGTCACAAGTACCAATCAGGAAACCAGAGCCATGTGGCTTCCCAGATAAAAACACTGGCTTTTTACTTCTGGGGCTACAGTTCAAATCCAGCTTAAGGTTCTAAATTAAATGAGACCCTTAACCTATGCCAGAACACGCGATCCCTCCAGGTCAGAACTGAGGTTATTGGCAGGTCAGTGTGATGAAACTTGTATTATGTTGCCTTCAACACACTTAATGGCATCAACAAAGGAATTAAGGTCTAAACCCTGCCACAAAGCCAAGAAGCCAGAAGTGTATGGGCACCAGCACCCAGATACAGAGACATGGAAATAGCAAAACCTGCATTATCAGAGGGCATGAATGTAGGCAGGGTTGGGTCAGTGCACTGTAGGTCTCACTTGCTGCTGCTTTCTGCAATGAGGCACTTCATGGTAATGGACTCATCTGCTGCTCACAGGCAGTAGCATCTCAAAGGCAGGCTAAATTTGGGGTCAGACGGATGGTGCTGTGTTCTGCCTGAGCTGTTTTCTGGGCTCCCTGATTCACTTTCTGTTGCATTAACAGTACAAAACTGTAGCCACAGTCAGATGGGGATTCCAACGGCACCATCAGCATGTGCAGCTCTTGGACTGTGTAAGTCGCCCGTGCAAAGTTGTGCCAAGAGAGAACTTGTTTGTTATTGGAAAGGATCCCAGTCACTTGCTAGGGATAATAATGAATGCCTGATAATAATGACCCACTTTGAATTAGAGGTAAAGTTAGGATTTAGGCATCAGGTAGCTAACAGGTACTCTTTGCACTCTTGGCATTTGACTGCTGTGTGTGTAGCAGGCTTATATGTGTGCCTGTTTCCAGAATTACATTTTTGGAGAATTCTGGTTCAGATTCTCAGCTGGATTTTTGCTCAGGGTTTTGTTCAGAGAGCAGTTTGCATTCAGCAGAGCAAGCTTGTAAAACTGCATAGCAATAGCAAAGGATCTACCACATTACCAAAAATGTAGGAGCCTTCAAAGCCTTCAAGCTCCTCCAGCTCCCACCAGAGAGCTAGAGCAGAGAATCCCATATGACAAAAAACAAGCAATAATTAAAAATCCCTATTTTGCCCAAAGAGTTCCTTTGTTCAAGGTATGTAAATGTCTTTGCCTGCTTGTAAGTTATTTCATTTTTGGTAGTTCCTTAGCTCAGTAATCTGAGCTTGGGAATAGAGGAGTCTGAAAGGAGTGTTACTCTGAAACAAAACACCTGTCTTTCAGTCAAGACTAAATTGACAAGCAACAATTTAGTTGTCTAAACTCAGAGCTTTCAGGATTTCAGACTACATAAATGTCAAGATGCCAAGGTAGGGCTCAAAGGTGAGCGACAGTGTAGGCAAATATACATTGGAACTTCAATTATCCAAACGCTGATACTCTCAGTTACCTGAAGTTTAAACATGTCTTCCCTCACTCTTAATTTCTACATTTTTATGTAAAATCCTTTTGTACTGAATCGCCTATGTCTTCGCCCAGCATAGTCTGTAAACTTTTAAGAGCTCGTCTCCTGAGGAGCTTAGTGTGTCTGCCATATCACAGCATCAGCAACCCCTTTCTGACGGAGCCTGTAATTATCCCTTCATGTTACCGGTTACATTTGGATAGAAGTATTAAAATAAATAAATCATTGTTTCCATCTTTGTTGTCTCCAGCTACATTGTACTTCTTCATAGGCATGGTGTCACTGAGGTACCCTTCATACTAATACAGAGTGTGTACATGCATTGAAATGCCGTTCTTTAATGATTCCTTGTAGGGAGGTTGTGTCCTCTAATTAGAAGCCAGAGGATAGGATGGACTTTGCTAGCTAGCAGAATTCACCATCGCTAGGTTGAATTTCATGGACCAAATTCTTCCCTTTGTTGCTCTCCTGTAACATCTCTGACATTGACTGACATCCAAGAGCCAAATATGTCTCGATTTCCATAGTTTTGGAGCTTAAAAGCTGCTGAGATCCAGATCAAGATCCTCAGAGAAATTTTGCTTTATGTGTTCCTGACTTCAACACTTTTTTTCAATACATCCCAGTTACTTTTGAGGGGGTTTGTTGTGATTTGATTTCAGAGAGGTAGCAGTTCACATTTACAGGTCCCTGCACTAGCTATAGAACTAAATCAAAAAGTTTTGACTGGCAGAAGAAAATGGCTGGCAGGAAAGCATGTGAGGCCTCTTCACCTCCTTTTGCACCTTTATATTTTCCAGCCTTATTTTCACCCCATTCCTGACTTACATTTGCCACTTCAAGTTTCCCCCAGCGCTTTCTAACGTCTTCTGTTCTCCTGTCTGTGGCAAACAAGTGGTGAAGGGAGTCCCTCTCCTTTTCTCCTTGCTCTTCAGCGAGCGTTTTCCTCTTTACCCTTCAGGGGAGGAATCTGAAACACAATAAGGATAGGATATTTTTGTTTCATTCCCAACAGCAAGGACTCCGGGGAAAAGAGCATCTGAATAAGCCAGTATGATGGGCAGACCATTCTGCAAAATGAGAGGTGGCATACGCTAATCTGCGCCATGGTTCCTTTTCAGATAAATGTTCATTAGTGGCACTGTGGGATAAAAGCTGCTGTGCAAGTGTTGCCTGTTCTGCAGTGGAGAATTTTTGGGTAGAATGAGGTCCCTGAACAATAAACTGGCCCCCATGAGGAAGAATAAGGGGATTTCTGGCCAGGTCAGGCAATGTCTGCCTTCCCCTTAGCTGAAGGCAGAGCTTGATCCTACCAGAACAAATGGCATAAGACATGGAGGATCCAGTATTGCACAGGAAAATAAAATCCTTTTCTCCATTGAAAGCAGAGTGAACTAGAAGGCAAAATGCAATCCAGTTTCATCTGTTGCTTTGACTGGGAATGGGAAGAAAAGAAAACTAAATGGGGATATTAAATTGCAAGTTTTGTGGGTAAAAAGAAATCTCATTCTCCTGGCAGCAAACTAATATTGCAAAGAAAATATAGCAACAGAAGAGAGACCAGACAGTGCCCATTTCAATATTTAGGAAGTTCTAGTGTCTTAGGTGTTCCATGGTGATCAAAAATTGAAATAAATTAAAGTTGCATTTTAATTGAATTACACAATGACATCAATTTAAACATTAGTAAACAGATGCAATTTTGTGCAATGCTTTAAATTACGTTTCTCACATATGCATTTAATTTAAATTTATTGAGATGGTTATTTATGTTAATAAAATAATTAAAAGCAGTTATTTAAGAGTAACTATGAAATAGCTGTATAACTACCTATATTAATAAGACAGTTAGTTAAGGGATAATGTCTATTGCTTTATAGTGTAATTGCAATAAACAGCTGCTGAGTTTGATTAAGAGCTGAAGTGGAGCTAAAGTGTTTGAGCAATCTCAAAAGCTATTTGTTGTAAGTGTACTACAAA
Source organism: Calonectris borealis (assembly GCF_964195595.1). Lineage (NCBI taxonomy): Eukaryota > Metazoa > Chordata > Aves > Procellariiformes > Procellariidae > Calonectris > Calonectris borealis. The sequence continues at coordinate 125,443,886 of NC_134314.1, read as the reverse complement.
GCAATAGCGATTATTCCTATTATACAAAAAGCTATAGCATAAACATTAAAATATAACTCCTTAGTAGGATGGTTTTTTCTTGGGTTATTCAAGGATCTCCCTATGAATGGTGGGGCTAGAGAAGGAGAGCTGGGGATTTAGTGGAGAAGAGGCTTGGGGGGGGCAGTGATTTTGTTGAACACAGTTTTGTTCATACCCAGAGTCACCCCTGTGTGAGAGTACACCTAAGTGCTAGGAGGGGCACAATCTGTGCTTGCGAGCTGTGTTTTCTCAGGGGTGGCATCATTCGAAAATCTCTAGCTGAGTCCCTTTCAAATTTTATAGAAAAATTTCAACCTTGGCCCCAGGTCTGACCTAGGAATTTCCTCAGCTTTTTGTTGGAGTATAAAAAGGGAGAGTTGAGCATATAGTAAAAATCCTTCTGCAACTTTGTCTATGAAATGGCTGCTGCCACTCCATAACTCCATCATTAACACATGAAGCAGACACTTCCTGGTCCCCAAGCGTATCCTGCTTTATGGCACTGACACGTACCTAAACCACAGACCATTAATTTCAGTGGGATCAAGTAAGCAAATAGGCATTACTTGTATTGCAGTTGTTATTTACAAACTGCATATTCTCCTGCTTCTGGGCGGTGGACTCATACATAAGACATTTACCTTTAACATTTCTGCTATATGAGAGTCCCGCAAGTTTTGTAGCAAGTCAGGAAAGAGTCGCCTAATTGTTTAAAAGCTGTTTTACTTCACCTTTTATTTGAGAGCAACTTTGAATGGTAAACTCTGACACATTGATTGAGGCACAAATGGACGTGAGTAGTCAACTGCCTTTTGCGGCTCCTAGTTCATGCACCTCTGTGACTATTAACAGTAAAAATCTCACGGAGACCGAAAGTGCTATGAAATGCTGCCAAGCAAAATTTTACCAATAGAGATCTTGCATATTTTGTAGTGAACTGGTTGGGCAAGTCCTTGATTAAGATTTTGGGGGGGTGGGAATAAGAACGTGTCCTGAGTATCCTGCCTCAGGTCCTGAGCTCCTTCTCACATTATCAGCACGTGGGAATCACTCAAGCAAGTTCTCACTTTCAGCCAGACGCCAACATCAGTGGGAAAGGTGGGCGATTCTGTCGCTGCTGTGAACCAAGCTCAGGGAATATGTATCGAAGTCCATCTGATCAAAACCCAATTCATTTGCATCAAGGTTGTAGGGACTTCACATAAAAATGTAGGAAGTTCAAAAGGCAAAAAAAAGGTGTTAGCAGTACAGTTACACTAGTTTCCTCCTTTTACACAATCTATCCTGAAAGAGATAACATATCTTTGGCTAACCAGTCATGTATAATATTTTGAAAAAGCCGACAGGAAAAGGCGGCTTGGCAAAGTCCAATGCACAGTGATTAATCCAAGTGCCAGTTTGCTACTAATCTTCTGTGGAATGGTTTTGTTTCTGGTTTATTAAGGAAGCAGACGTACGGGTGGCTGGGTACTGAGGGTGTGCGTGTACGCGCGTGCGCATTTGCAGGCAGGCGGGTCAGATTCCCCTCCCTGAGAGCACCGCTGCTGCTAGGATCTTCCCAAATAATCTCTGTTGGTGGCTGAAATGGAGCACGGGACCTGCTCTGCTCTGACGGCTCCTACCTCGGGAGGAGCTTAGGCAATGGCAGAAAAGCCCACCCAGTGTACTCGCCTTGTTAAGCTTCTGGGGCTTGCAGGCCTTCCTAGCTCTGCCCTGGGGAAAAACTGTGTAACAATGGATAAAAGACTTGGGCCTCCCAGCTTAGTTACAAAGGATTCTCTTCACTCATCCTCTTAGTGAGAAATCCAGTTGAATGCTTTTTGAAATCTTTCAAATATTAAAAATAAAATAAATCATCTTATTCCGTTCCCTGGCGAGATTCTTGACTGCAGTGCCATGTTGTCATACACTTCAGGTCCTTTAAAATGTCGAAAGGACCCCCTTCAGTGATGTGGCTGCAGCCAGGTACACAGAGAAAAGGTTATTCAATTCTTTGTGTGCCTTCAAAAAATTAAAGGAAAAAAACCAATGAGCCCTGAGAGGGGGAAGATACAGTGGATATTAAAATAATTCGGTGTCAAGCTGCAGAAGGCTCACTGCTACTACCTAGCTTGGTTGGGATCCGTTTTGGAAAAGAGCTGGAGTAAGTTTGTTTCAGCCAGAGAGAAGAAACTATTGCTGTTTCACCTGGGCATATGAATCATTGCAGTTTGTTGCTCAGAGCAGTTACTGCAGAAAATACGTGGCAAATCAGTCGTGAGAAGAACCAAACACTGTTTTCAGCTGCCTGAGAAACTGGTTTGCCTTCCGTTTCCTTCTCTCCTGAAATGTTATCTGCTCTCTTCCCTTAGTGCCAAACTCAGCCTAGAGATGCTCTACTCACTCTTTGCACATGCTTTTCAACCCTGTGGGGACAAGGTGCTTCAGGACACTCTGAGGTCACTTATAATTTGAAAGAGTTGGAAAAATGAAAGCTGTCCATATGTGCCATGATCAAGGGAGTCATCAAGTGACTCTCTTACTTGTGGTCTTAGAAGTCAGTTTTCCTTGCATAGAAATCTTTGACCAAACACATCGTTGTCATTGCTTTGTAAAGAAAATTTCTTCATGGGAAGCTCTTGGAAGCAGCAAAGTGGTTTGTTCTCTCTCCCTTACAGTCTCTCTCTCTTCCTTTCCCCTCCCAAGGAGCTGTTAAATATTCAGCATCGCTTGATTTTAAACTCTTTCTTTAAAGTCTTTGGTGCTTCTCAGTCATATCAGAGATCATGCTGGTGTGTTCCTATACCACCTTGAATTAGAGCACATGAGAACCTGAATTTCTTAACAGTAGTTTTTTTCACTAAAGTATATGTTTAGATTCATGTAAAAGACATCCACTTGCCTTGTTAGGTTTTTGTTGTTGTTTTGGTTTGGGGTTTTTTTTTTTTTTTTGACTTCTTGCTATCTCTGAATTTAGCTTTGGTTCATTAGTCAAGGAAATAAACAGCCACATTTCTTATTATTCACACTATCACGGAGTGTATTCCAAGCCCATACATATCCTGCAGCTTGTTAAATAATTCTTTATCCTTTAAGAAATTCCCATTAATCTCTGACCAAGAAGAGCAATAATAGGTTAGTTAGTCATCATATATAAAAATCTGAATCATTTTTACAAGTATCTTTAATGGCTTCCATTAATTACGTGTCTTCATAAAAAAGCTACCCCTCTCAAACACAGCATCCTTTCATTCTTCAAGAGGATCTAATTTCTGAAATAACTGAAATTAAGGCACTGATGCTTTGTTTGGGCAAATTAAGGAGAAAAAATACTCACACAGCTCAAGCAGAAGGTACAGGAATCATGTGTTCTATTAACTTGTCAGCTACATTCGTATTATTAGCAAAATTTTACAAGTCAACCCAGTGGACTATTGTGATTAGTGTTACACTGACAGCAAAATATTCCATGTGGACTGGGTTGTGATTTTAGCTGCAGCCCAGGTGAAGATGAGACATATCCCTCGCTGCTCTTGGCTTTGCCCTGCATGTCCTTGGCTCAGGTTTCGTGGTGGTTGTGTGGTCAGCATGAACGGGGCTGTTACCCAAGGGCACAGCACACCCTTCCCGTCCCATCCCTACCTCCTCATGCCTGCCTGCCCTGCTCTGAGGAGTGTTGTGTTTCCGTGTGCTCAGCAGCATTGAGGGCATTTGGTGTTTTAGATGTCAGATGATGTTTTAGCCTGTTAATTCTCTGACCAAATGCATATCTTTGAGTGGGCAAAAATGGTTCCATCAGGGCTGGGCGGGCAGGCAGGACCAGTCCTTTCAAGGGCAGCTCAGACTTCTGGCAGATTAAAGTGGCTGTAAAACCACAGCCAGGATCATTATGTCATTCATTCCTTTTTTGTTGTTCTTTGTTAATTTAAGTATTAGTTTGCTACCTTAAACCCACAATAAAAGGCAATGTTCACTGCCCTGCCATCAGAGCTGCACTGGACAATGTTTTCAAAACTCCTTCAAAAAGGCATCTCTTCTGTGTTCATGTCTTAGACACCAGAGGCCCTGACTAACGGATAAAAATTTTCAAGGTCAGATGTAAAACAGAGGCAGCCTGTAACCCTTCGTGCCCTCTTTAAACCCTTCCATAGTCCATAGGTTGAGAAACACTGAAAAAGGAAGGATGGTACTGAAGCCTCATCTTCCCCTGTTTTATTTCAGGTCATGTAACTTTGCTCACTCTTATGGAAAGCCCAAGGAGCTCCAGGAGGGGTTTAAAGAAGAGATCTTCCTCTCCTGTTCAGGTGAATAGTCATGAATTAGACTCTTGAGAGACTAAGGCAGTATAAATATATAAGGAAATCTTGATTACACATAGTGTTAAAAGATGCTAAAAATACTGCTACTACAGTTAGTGCTGGATTTTTATGTATTCACTTATTTATCTTAATTTGTAACATTTTTTCCCCTTCCCTGGGAAGTGAAGACTATCAATAGATAAGGGAGAGAATTCTGTGTTTTTGTATGCAGTATGAGTCCAGTACTTGGCCAAGGCCCAGATCTATTGTGGCAAGAAAGTAATAGATGAACTAACTAGGGACCCAGACTCTCTGGCTAGCATCCAAGAAACATTAAAAAATGTAGTACTGCACATAACAAGTAGGAAGATGCATGCAAATGTTGATGTCTTATTGAAAACTGTTAACTTATTAATACGTTGGGTTTATAGACATGCATTTGGATTTTAAAACCTGCTGTCTAAGTTCATGCCCTGAAATTACCTGCTGAACTATATGCCTGAAATAATATTTAAAGTAGTGCCACATTGGTAAAGGTAGTTCTGAAGAAAATGACACTTCTGGAGATCCCTAGAGCTAGACTGTTTCTTTTGGGAGCATCAGCTCTGAGGTAGTGGCAGTGGTCCAGTTCAGCTCTCAGGAAGGTTTCTAAGCAATGGTCCCACTTTGTTTCTTTACCATGTCTTCCCCGCCTGCAAAGAAGCAAATAATGCATATGACCCCTAGGACCTAAGTAGAAGGGTTCACTGTCTTGTCTGTAGGTTCATGGGAAAGATGTGGGTCAAGAGCTTTGTATGGTACCCAGAAATCTCCTAAAACCTTTTAGAAGGGAGATCCTAAGAGCGTTAGAGATTGAGGATCATTGGCTAATATAAGATTTAGGATGACATTGATGCCAATGCCTAGAATGAATCTTATTCCTGTAGATCTTCTAATGAGTGCAAGATATGGCTCATATTATCACATCCATGTTACTTATGACTTCAAAGTCTGGAGAGCATTACAGTTTTTCATGTAGGTCCGGTTTGTCATCCAATCTTGGTAAGATATAAAAGGTGATTCAGTCACTCATCTTGCAGACAGTCAATCCACTAAGCAAAGCATCTGTGATTTACACGTAGCTACTGGCTGGAAGAATAGGTGAGGAAAGATGCTCGAGTCTCTACTTCTGTGTGTATTTATATGCGAGCCAGCTGCAATCTGGTTCTTGGTTAATGTCATACAACTGGTAATGCAACCTCAAAATGTTTTTATTTTCATTACCAAAGGTGTCCTTGCCATTTTCCATGTCAATCTGAACATTCGTAAGGGTCTTTTGTTGCACACTCAGCAGCACGTGCAAAGTAGTTGTGATCACAAAAGTGCAAAGAAGTCTATAGAAACAAACATGCTGGAAAAAGTAGGTGAGGTCCAGGTGAGAAGTCATATGGAGCACAGTGCTATCCTGTGAAACACTACAGGAATCTGAAATGATAATTTCTTTCTACCACAGCAATAAGCAAACAAGTTCAGTGATTGCACTTTATTCACAACCATAACTAACATCACTGACATTCACTAGAGGTGTCAAATCCCTGGGTTTTATGCTTTTACAGTAGTATTTTATCTCTTTCACTCTAGAACTATTTTTTTTTTTGTAGGGAATAGCTTAATGTTAGGGCTAACAGGTGAATGGTGGGACTTGGTTTTCGATTTTTTTTTACCTGACCTTACTTGCTCCCTATTCCCATCTCATTCATGCTCAGAGCTTTGTTTGAGCTGGAAGACCAGTTTCATGGTTGTTGTTGTACTAAGTGAGCTTGCTCATACAGTGGGTTTTTTCTAATCTCTCAACTCTAATTGTTGCATGCAAATTGTTTAATAAATAATGTTGGACACACAAAAAAAAAAGAATAGATATTAATTAAGAAAAGGATTTAGGCTGACTCAGTCTCATACATGAGACAAAAGGTTAAGTAAATGCCAAGGCCGCTATGCCTCTTCAAACAATGAATATTAGTTTTAGAATCATTAATGTCTGCTTAGAAAACAGAGTCATACTAGAGACTTGTATGCCAAAATAACCAAGGCCAGGGCTATTTCTTTTCAATCTGAAGCTAAATTATTCTCCAATAGAGGGCTAAATATATGCAATTAACAGTGCTAGGTAGGACAACAGGGAATGGCACTTTTAATATGTAGCCAAATTGAGATCAAGTTTTTCTTTGAATCCAGTAACTTGGACATTTAATATGCACAACCGAGCTCTGCAACAGAATTAGTGAAAAGAAGCAGATAATTAACTCCTTCACTGCTCGTCAATGGAGACAGATTAGCCCGCTGTTTACTGATTCCTGTCTTCGAAAGTTGCTGGACGTACAAAACCGAAGGTTTTTTCCAAGTGCCTTCCATACGTGGCCAAAGACTAAGACAGTTGTGTAGTCTTTATTAGAAAGAGGATTACCACATCATATTTTTAAAGAAAACTTCATCCTGGGAAAGATTAGTTTCTCAGGTTGGGGAGAGTTGAGGTTGGAACAAACGTGACCATATGAGCTTAACTAAAAGTGCATACTCTGTGTTGAAAAGCTTAAGAAGACTAGGCTGAAAGACTCAATCATATATTTAAAAAAAAAATAGCAAAAGACTTTTTAAGCAAGTGGGTGACTCTCACCAGTGTGAAGGCAAAAGTCAAGGTGCTTATTCAAACTTCCCAGCACCCTCACGTGCAAAAAAATGCTAAGTAACAAGACATGTTACTTAGCACATTAGCATCACCCATTTAGTATGAGTGTACTCACTAATAATACTTAAATCTCATCCAGTGATCTCCAAGAGGATGAATATATTTATTGCCAATTTGCTGAAGGGAAGTAAGGTAAAAGATGGTGAAGTGATTTGCATAAGGCAACTGAGTTGAGCAATGGCCAAATGGGTCTGAAGCTCAACTCCTCAGTTCTAGATAGTGCTAAACTGTAAATCTCATGGAATTTGATTGGGATGTCTCTAACATACAGTTTTTGACTGGGCAAGAAGCCAGATCAAATTCTCACTGTGTTTCTAGGGTTAGTTTGACTCTGGAAAGTTGAAACCTGCAAAGTTAAAATTTTTACTTCTATTTGTATCTAAACTAAGTCTGCACTTCCTTGCTCTGGGTTCTGCTTGAGCTTAAAGCAAAAGGGCATCATTTTCCATTATATGTGACACAGCCTTTTCACCTGTTGAGAAGACTTTCAAAGCAGTGCCTTTGGTTGCAGCAGTGACTCCCATTGAAGTCAACAGCCACATGCAAATAAATCCTCAGGTTTGAAAATGATACACTAAATAGTTCAAGTTTTGTTTCTAAGGCTGAAGTGCATTACAGCTCTCATTTAACTGAGTAAATACTATTATGCTGAAGTCCTTTGCATTGTCATCAACAGGAAGAGATAGCTTTGCTCTAGGGCTTGTTTCAGTGAAGGGTCTGTACTGGAATGTGTTGTATTTACATTTAATATTTGTGCTGTGTCTAGATCTCACTCTCCAATTTCTGATGCTTGCTGCTTTCAGGAGTGAAAAAACCATATCTGGAGAATGGGCCCATCCAGGGACACATGCTCAAGCCCAGTTCTGAGCCTTATACTTTCCTTTCAGGCTTTTTACCTGCTGCTACTGGGAAAGAGCAAAGATGCGGCCAAACGCCAGATTCTCGCTTTCCAATATTGAGCTCCTCTCTTGATAAGTGGTTTATTAGTTTGTGCTCAGGTTGACCCTGTATAAGAGATACATACCTGACTATAGGAAGCTAACATACGGGATATTTTAAATGTCCATATTTAAGTCATCTTCATTAAGACCATTTGGAAAGAATCTGCATATTCTACTTGTGAATCTTTATCTTTTCGTTTCAAGAATTTTATTTCTGGAGATCAGGGCTCTGGATGACTAAAACTTGCTCTCTCCTACCCAGCTGCCCTGACTGCTGAGAGCACAAGTGGACTGCACCACTCTGAAGGTCTCTTAACTGAGGCCACCGCAGTGGTCCCCGTTGCGTGGAGGATCTGAACTGACTGAGGCCACCTAGGAACAGCTTCCCTCTGGCTGCAGCAGCCTGTTTCACCACTTGGCAAATATTTGATTTTGAAAATGTTTAGCTTTCAATTATTGCACCATGAGTTCATGCCAAAAGGCCAGGTATGGCCTCGCTGTATTTGCTAAAGGTCTGGCTCTGGCACTGTGGCGTGGGAGGATTGCCTGTCAGGCGAGGCCTGAGGTCAAACTGTCCCCTTGCATTCCTTGTACGGGCAGTGCTACCTTTACAGTTGGCTCTGGGGCGACGTGGCTAATGCCATCAGAGGGAAAATCTCCGGGTTGCTTAGTGTCATGGCACAGTCATACTCATGATTTGATCCCTTATGGATACACCTCAGCACTCCCTGTCTATCCTGACAGGCACCATCTATTTACTCATCCCTCCATCCATCGCAGTTGCCCTTGTGGCAACACTGTATTGACCAACTTGGGGCAGGCAAAATGGCTGCAGGCCCTTCCTTCCGATGTCACTAGCCAAAAAAGCAGGTAAGATTAGAGTCCAAATTGCTATACAGGAGGTGAGATTGCTGAGTCTTGGGAGCAGCCTGGATGCTGGATGCAGGCATTTCTGCAAAGTGCCTTTTCACACAGCGACACAAAGCATCTCCTTGCCTGGTGCTTCTTTACCGCAGTGATCCACAGCAATGACCAGCTAGGGACTGTGCCAGCTGTGCTCTCGGTGGGTTTCTGTAGCTGTCTGTGGTCCTGGTGCCATAGTGATGGGGCATCGGGGAAATACACGTACGTAAAGATGTATGCCTCATACCAGCAAAGGAATCCCTAAAATAGTAAAGGAGAAGGGAACTAAAACTGTATTTGTGTAAGACTGCTCATAGAGGTATTACTATTAAGGCAGCTTCTTTGTACTTTTGATACTAACATGGTTAATGTGGCGGTGGCTGTAAGTGCAGGGCAAGCTCAGCAAGCGCTAGTGAGTGCTGGCAGCCCTAAGCCACTGCTGCCCCAGCGAGAGCTGGTCCCGCATTGATCTTACCGGCTGCTCCAATCCTCTCTTCCCTCCCTCCAGGCTGCTCCAGGCCTTTCTCTCAGCGCCTTCACAGCCAGCTCTGATCTGTGTTCCCGCGGCTCCTGCCTGCTCCTCCAAGCCTCTGCCTCGCCGCCCCACATGGCCACCAGTGCTGCCGCCACTCATCTCTCCCCCACCGCTCTGAGCCTCTGCAGCTCGGCTCTCCTGCCTCCCTGCCAGGTGCTACCTCTAACCTCACGGAGCACCCTCAGGGCCCCTCCTCTCATCTTTTACCTTTTCTTCCTTCGTGCTCCTGCTTCCCCAGATGAGGCCTGTCCCGCTCCCCCAGGCGTGACAACCGTTGACAATCTCTCTCAACGCTGCTGCTCCTCCACCCCAGCTCCCGGTCAGGCAGGATTCAGCTGTCACATCTCACTAGGGTGCAGAGGTGCTTATGTTGAGCTTGGTCTTTCCTCAAGAGACCTCACCCAGTTTTGTAGCGTAACCCGTCCCATCAATCAGCCTATCTCCAAGTGCCGACAGGCTGGACAAGGGCTCGGCTGTGCTCCTTGCAACGTTTAATCCCCAGCGCCAAGTCTCCAGTAGACTATTGGGTTCCGCTCAGGCATAATTCCATCATTACCATTGATTTGTTCGCTCACGCTCCCCACGGTGCTTTTAATCAACTCTCCATCTTTGTGCCTTCACACCTTTACGCTTTTCATGATTGGCTCTGCTACCTTCTGCCTCTGCAATGAAATAGTACCGTAGAAATCCTCCTGCCTCTTACATACATTAACAATTCCATTTCTTCTCTCTCTGGTCCAGTGAAGGGATCTCCCTCTCCCACAAAGGCACCACTGTCTCTGCAAAGCACTCTGGTAAGCGCATGGGGAATAGCTTCTATTCATTATTCCTCAAAGTCCAGCACAATGGGTTATAATTAGTTACTGGCCTCTTTGGTTTACTCTACCTTCAAAGGCTCTTTTATAGTTTAAAAGTGAAGGGAGATGCTGACATTAATTTTGACTGTCTTTCCATAGCATTGTACAGAGAAGATAAAACTAACATGCAGGTAAAGGGATAAGTAACTCACTAGCCAAAAAAAAAAATAGAAAATAGGGTCATCACCACATTCATTTCATGAAAGTAGTGTGGTGTTGGAGAGAACTCATTAGCCTTTTTGTTCTGCATTATCACCATCATTTATCAGCAGCTGTATCACATGTCACAGCTACTATCCTTTCTGGCATCCAACGTGGGACCAAAGGACTCCCAGAGAATGCTGAGTTTCGACGCCAGCGTTGTGCTGCGTGATGCACTAGGCACTGTATTAATTGTGGCAGATAGAATTTTTTCCAATATACTCCTAAAGGGACACTCAATAAAGCAATGCAGTGTGATTTACCAACTCAAAGCAGCATGGACAAATAAAACCACATCATGGGCCTGTCCTTCCTTCCCCTAAACCTTGGTTAGTTTGTTAGCACTTGAAGTATTGCAAGTTGTTTGAAAATAAAACAAACAAACCCAAACCCACAAGTGAAAAAACCAAACATTAGGCTAATCAGTCAACACCAACATGCAGGCTGCTTTCAGTGAAACACATCATTTTAGTATGTCTCAAGTGATGGTGACCTGTTAAATCTTTAAAGAAGTCTGCTGCTTCTTTAAGCTGTGACTCTCTGATCACTTTTGTGCACACATACCTGATTCTCCACTGCAAAGCAGAGTTCGGGGAGTAGTTTTAGAAATCAGCTAGGAGCTCCTCCATGAACCCAGTCCTTTAATTATCAGGTGATAATTGTCCACGTCTTGCATCAATGCAAAAGTATGTGGGAAGGGAGAAAACTGCAGCTTCAAGCAGCTGAAGTTGCAGTTATGAGTTCAAGCCAGCACTTTAAGAAAATACCTCATGTATAGAAGTGGCGCACATCCAGCATCCCATCTAAGAGAAGGGGAAACACTGTGTTTAAGTATTTTGAGCATCAGAGCAGGACGTGCAGAGGCTGATCCCGACCCTCTAAACTTGGGCAAGTCAGTTAACCCTGTGACTCAGCTGCTGGGAGCAACAGCATTTGCTTACCCCACAGGCACATTGTGAGGATTAATTAGTATTTGCGAAGTGCTTTGAAGATGAAAAGTAGCATGTTAAGTACTATAAAAGTATTGTTAATAGTGATAACAAACTGATAATTCTGGAGTATATGAGTCTTTTCTTAACTTTTTCTAGCAAGACCTTTCATTGTAAACAGCTGAACAAGTTAACAACACTACAGCCGGAGTGCCAGATCCCCTATTTTCCAAAGCGCTGGAGTTATGCTGCCTGAGCAAGGCACTAAGTAAGTACAAAACACATTCCATTTCACCTTTAAAATAAGCTATGCTATGTTTTAAAACATGGTGTGACACAGTATGCTTTTAATGTACCAAGCTAATATGCCTGGGATTATTCTAACTGTTAAATGTATTAGAGCGGAGCAAAACAGCTTTGGAAAGATTCCGGCCCTTTGGGTTTGGAGCATGTGCTTTGCTCTCTATCGGCTCTGAATGCATCCCCAAATTTTCTGCATTTCCCATGTGCTGTGTTGATGGCTGCTAGCAGCAGCTTCCTGCTTGCCTCCTCCTGCTTCGCTCGCCCGGCCATGCCACAGTGGCTTGCGTGGTCACGCACCACGCAAACACTTGCTGTAAGAGGTTCACCAAACTTTGAGCCTCTTGTTGAAGTGTCTGTTGTCTGCACTGAACAGGGAGAAGTGCTTTGATTCTTACCAATCTCCCTCTGTGTGCAGCCACATGGGGGAAAGTCGAGGGCAAGAAGTAGTGATGTGTAGAGTATAGGACTGGATGTTGCCAGTAATGGCTCCTGCCGTTACCCGTTTGGATTTTATGCCAAGAAAATCAGGCACTGGTGTCAGCCGCAGTCAAGAGGAAGTCTGTCAACATATTTAATTTGAAACAAGAAACAGTTTCAGGCTTGTATAGCCCAGGTCTTTAAGGCCAGTTTTCTGGCATTATGAAAAATGTTTTTCCTCAGAAAACTTTGAGATCTAAGAATTTTGTCTGGAGTGTAAACAGTAGGACTCTCATGAAGAGTAAAATTTATTTCTTAGCTTGATAGGGTCAAGTAACTCTAACTGGGATTAGCTAATGTTTCACAGAACCTGATGTTTTTGTGGCTAGGGAATCCCTTGAGGAAGGAAGATATCCATGTTTGATGAAAAGCTGCTAATAAAATTAGATACTGCTTCTGAGCTTATCAAAGGAAAACGGAAAGTAATGAAAATTAAACGTGCAGCTCTGGAATCTTGTAAAATCCTGACAAGATAGTGATCTGGAATTTGCTGTCCGTGATTTTTTCCCTTTTTCTGCCCCATCTCCCCATGCACACACGATCTTGCACACATAACCCCTGCTTCTTTCTCCAGTCAGATGACCTTAGTTGTGTCTCTCTCATTTTCTCTTTCAGCAGCCCCACCCTAAACCCTCCACCAAAACAAAAAAAAAGAAACAAAATGAACAGCAATCAGGCTGGGGTAACTTGCCAAATCCCAAACTTTCTCTGGTGAGTTGTTGCTGAAGAAGGGAATCACCAGCAAAACAAAGGATAATCTCCAAGATATCAAATAAAGCTGTCCTATTCCCTTAATCTCTTTCCGAATTATTAGTGGAGACCTGGGACATTTCCAAAAAAGCAGGACTTCTTTTATGAAAGAGAAAAGGCTTGTGGCTTTGACAATTTGTTTGTGGTCAGAAAGCAAACTTAGGGGCCAGTGTTCTGGCTTTTACATGAGCCAGGAGACAGTAAAAGGAAAGCAGAAATAAGAGAGCATGTGTTGAAGAAGAGGAAAGCACTTTCATTGCTGCTAAAAATATGTATCTTTAACTGTTTGCCTCCCTCTTTGCGAGCAATTAAACTTTTCACTTTATGAAAGACTGGAAATAGGAAAGATTTTCTGATTGTACTGTGTCTGTTTTCTGTGTTCCTGGACTATTCTTTCTTTGTGCAACCTTTATCAGGAAACTTGCTTGCCAGAGACACCAAAAGAAATACTTTGCATTATCCTTTTCTTTTTTATGGGGCTGTCCCAAGATAACCTCTACCATACTTGATACTGGTTTCTAAAAGCAAACTGGCTAGTTGAACAAGTGGGGAGGAATACGTAATGTCAAAATACAGGTGAGTAGTAGTGATTTTATTATTGTCTGGTATACAACAAAATCTAGTTGTCCAAAATCTGGAATTTGATCACTCTTTTTGGTTCATTGCTGGTGCACCCTGATACCTGAAGCTCTAGCAATGACACTGCTCAGGTTTTCTTCTTTCTTTCCCCCCTCCTTTTTTTCCCCAGTTTGCTTTAATCTGTAATATCAGCAATAATCACTGTGGTATTGTTGCCTAGGCATTCTTGAAGAGTCAGAAGTGGACTGTAATTGAGGAGTTCATTACCAAGATCAGTTGGCTCCTTGATTACAGTGGCAAGGTGAAATATATATCCTCACCAAAAAGCAACTGCTAAACCTTTAGAGAAGTCACCCACTTTTCACTCTTTTTCATTAGGACCCCGACAAGCTTGTCAGCAAAATTAAAGGTATGTCATTCACATCGTGCATGCATTGCAAAGGACTATAAACCTGCCAACCTCTTTGATGAAATAAAAGGGTTTTATTTATGATTCATGTAGGAATATGAGGTTATTTTTATTCTGTCAGTACACTAATAATCAGACAAGAGCTCAGGAAATGAGAAGGCAAACTGACAGGGAAGGTTCTGATAAAGGGGAACCCTCTAGGGTATTTTGCCCCCTTTGTAATCTCCTCCTTTTTAGTGCGAGGTTATAAGCATGGCATAGCATGATCTTGCAGCTAGCTTGGCTCACAGGAACAAAGAGAGTACCTACCTAGCAGGACTCAAGGTATAATTCCACAAGAAAAAGAAAATACTTCCACCGGAGAGGTCTGCATTGCTGCAGTGATGTGAACAGGAACTTCCCATCTGGTCTTCCAAGAGCACAGTGAGTTGTAAAGATACCCTTCTTTTCTACTTGCTTTCCTACTGGGCCACATAACCCATCTTAATAACAAAAAAAGAGATTGTAAACCTTATACAGAGACATTGAAAATTTGTTACCTATTTGTTTTCTACTAATTTTTACAGGACCCAAAGCAGGGCATTTTTCCAAGCGCTCCCAGTCTAGCTCAACATTGGATACGGCAGCACAGTAAAGGGAGGATGGGGAAGCAGCTCCCTTCACAGTCCCTGGTCAACATTTATGCTAGCAGAGTAGCTAGGTAGCAGGCTACATTTCAAAATGTGTCTTCCCCTAGATGTTTCAAATGTCTTGGCAGTTTGAAGCTGCTTTAGTTCTGTCCCAGCTCGGCAAAGCTTCTGGGAGTGCATTTTGTGCTTCTTGGTGTAAGCTGTCATTCATACCACAAGCACGACCATGATTACAGAAACACTCCTTGTGAGTAAAAAGGTATCACTGTATTAGCTGGCTGGCCTTAAGTATGGTAGTTTGCTGAACAGTGGTGTGCTGGCAGGAAAACACAGCCTAGCAAAATATATGCAGGATGAAGTGAAACAAAGTTCACTGGAGGAAGGAAAATAATACTAATCCTTCATTCAATAAGCAGTGAGTTAAGTACATTTTGCGTGTTGAAGAAATGTAAAAGCAAAGGGAAGAAAGCATACATATAAAGGTGGTGTGACTACCTTCCTCTCTAAAGACAACATAGGGGGCATTTAGGTATTAATAATACCAGGAGTTATACCCAAGCTGCTCATACGAAATGCGGCCCCTGGTTTAAGGCTCCACTGAGTTTCAGGGTGTTTGAATTCCCTCTAACCAGAGAATCCCCTTGAAGTGAGGGATGATGCTAACATTTTCATGGGTTGTTTAAATCATTGAGTAGACCTGCAGAGGATAATAACCAGTGTTTGAGATGGGATTATATTCACTCTTCAGCGCTGCGATCTCTGTGATAATTTTCCATATTCGTATTTGCGCCTCACAAAGGATTGAGCAGTTTGGATTTGGTTACATGGGGCTGGCTCTGTAAAGACGCGTCGTGATCTGGGTATCAGAGATGCGCTGAGCAGATACAGTCTGGTTGTTGGTCTTAAAGCTAGTCTCTGTGATCCTTTCAGGATACTCCAGAGTGACACCTTCCAGACTCTTGTTGCTTGTCCTATACCATCTTACTGATGCTAAGATTAGGAGTAATTCATAAGGCATGTGTTCCTTTTAATGGCAAACATAAATCTCAGAGGCCCTCATCTAAATAGAGAGACTGATTGCACTGCTGCCTACAATGTTTTACCTGTTCCTTTTCTTAGCCTCATGGTGCTTTCTGGGTAGTCACTTGCTTTCTTTTCCCATGGATAGACATGGAATCAGTCTTTCTTCTTGTTAGTGTGGGGTTTTTCTTTGTTTGTTTGTTTGTTTGTTTGTTTTCAAACAGCTACAGCAAAAGGATTTATAACAATTTGAAACTCTTGATGGCGAAATCTGCTGCCGTTAGCAAAGGAGCTTCAGGACAGAGGCGGTACTTGAAAGTATTTTCAGTGCCTTCTTGAAAATTGGTTAGATGTCAGGGCCTGGAAGTAGCAGGATCCTGCTGTTTGCGAAACACTTGGTGCTCGTCCTTTCTGAGAAGCTAGCCAACTGGCAAGGGTTGACTGGGTTTTTGACTACTGTGTAATGTTGAAAGGACACAGAGTAGCCTCAAGGTGTTCCTGTCCCTTTAAAAACCTCCTTTCTTCTGTTGACTCAGTGATTTACAATAAAGCATAATTTCATTTCTCTCGGCTAATTACAAACTGCTCCCTTCCAAACTCTTGATCTTTTCACACAGCCAAAGGCATCGCTAGCAAATCAGACCCAAGATTTAGGAGGTTGCGATGGAGCACTGCTATTCCCGTAGCAGCCGAGTACTTCTCCTTGTACCTCTCAAGCCTGCCATTGTGCTGGAAAGTAGAGCAGGTAACTACTTCATCAGCCTGAGATTTCATTCTCGTGGAGCACGGAGGTTCATTATACTTACTTTATCAGCAGTAAGGTTTACTGCCGAATCCATGAGAGATATTCATGTGAAACATGAGCAGAGAGAGAGGCATTGCATCTTTTCATTAATAAGCCCTCTTCTGGGATCTGGCATTAGTGAGATTCAGCGGATCATAGAGCACAGGGGTATCATTTTTACATGATTACTCTAAATTCTTAAACCAGAGGCTTAAGAGAGAGGCTTCTCACAAAGGCAGCTGTGGGAATTGTTAAATGATTGGCACAGCACTCACGATGGGCTGAACCACTCTGGGTACCTCCAGTCATGGGGGGTACCAGCAGGCATTTTATTACCTGCCATGGAGGGAAAAGTGGAAAAGAGAGAGTGTATCACACAGAGGAAGATGTGCTAACCCTGCGAAATATCTCTGTAGTTCTGTCTCTCCTCCTGAACAAAACTCTTGCCGTAATACTGATGCAGGGCTTCATCACACCGCACAGGCTAAGCTATTCTCTTCCATTACCATATCTTCTTTGTGTCTAGGCTTATTTTTAACCTGTCTGATCCTACCTTCTTTTGTATGGCTACTAAAATAATCCCTTTGCAACCTCCACCCCCAAATAATTAATTTTTAACTGAGCAGAGGGTCATTTAATTCCACCAAACATGATACTTCTGAGATACATTATCTACACGTGAGAAACTTTGGGAGGCTCAGGGGATTGGTACACAACTAGCAAATCTTTGCTAGGTTGTGAGGTTGATGACATTAACAACAGAGAAAGGCATCTGTGGATTCTGGAGACCTACATTGTCTTCTTGATGTCACTACGTGTTTCTTCTGTGATTTCGTGCAATTCCATCCAAAAATATTGCCTTGCGCTCCCTCTGTCCTAGCTGTTCAGTCCTGCCAGGCTGTGTGCAAACCAAAATCAGGAAGTTGATGTGGCTGAAATAAAAACTCTTTTTTTTTTCTCCCTGGATTAGTTTTCAGCTGGGTAAGTTCCTCAATCAGTTCCAAAATAGAGATGCACAAATGCTTATCCCAGCGTGAGAAAAGGGACCCCATAGGGACCGAAGGGACTGGACTGCTTCTGTCATTGACAGCCAAAAGTGTTGGCTCAGCTATGGCTTCCAGTCCCCATTTAGAAAATGGTGATAATAGTAATTCCTTATTTCTTTACTTCTTATGTTAAGGAAAACATTGTCAACGTTTGCCACATATATTTGCATTTGTCCATAGAGCTAGATCACTGAGCAGGCGTTAAATCTATGCAAACTGTGCACAGCTTGGGTAGGTAGATGTGCAAGAAACAAAGCACTCATTTCACTAAGAAGCACTTTCAGTGGGAGATCAACTTGAGAATCAATATAGTGAGTGAAAAACATGATGCTGAACTGCAAACTATGACCTGTCTGTGAAGCCTTCAGTGTTCTCTTCCTGAATCTATACCTGCCCTAAAGCAATTGCTCTGATAGGCAACAACTGCCAGAATCTTCCCAAGGTATCGTTAACTCTGAAATACGAAGGTGACCGCTGCTCCGTTTACATTTCTTTGGTGAGGGTTAGCAGGAAAATCCTTCCTGAACTATTTCCCCGACATGTTGAAGTCCAGTTGCAAAAACCTCCAGCTTCCCAGTCAGCCTGATCCTGATTGCTAATAGAGCTTTTTTTAAGCTCTGAAGTTTAAAAGGGAGAAGAGAGGAGGAGGAGGTGAAGGACCACAACAGACCTATGAAACCTAAGAGCCATGTTGGAGATTTCTGAGGTATCCTGCCATAAACTGCTTTGAGCCTTGGTGTAAATCCATCAATTTTCAGGTTTTACTTACAACTGATTTTAGGCAGAGATGTTCCTCTTTGAGAAGACTTTTTTCAATCTAGCACTTCCCACAAGTCCGAAAAGAAAAAGAAAAACAAGAACCAAGAAGGCGAGGTCATGTGGGGGGCTGAATAATCCAGATCAAACAGCAAAGAACACCCAATTAGAAGCCAACACATTTCTCTTTTCAGTATCTCTGAAATTGTTTGGCAGACTTAATTAGAAACAGGTGCAAGCTATAATATTTATTGCAACAATGCATCATTTTTGTCTGTTTCCAAGGTCATTGTTCTAGCCAATAGGAAGCCAGCAACCCACAGGGAGTATAACTTAGTCTATATGGGTAAAACGTGAATTACTTAACCCTTTATCTAATGGAATGAAATACAACGTTGCACAAAGCGCAAAGCTAACAAAATAGAAAATCCGGTGAGAAATCTTTCATGATAACAGGTTCCAGTGAAGTAAGTGACATCACCAGCTGAGCTAATAGCCAGCCTTAGGTAAAATGGAGTAGGTGCAGATAAGGAATGAGAAAACCACATTTTTTTTCTACTACTTCTCTTTCAAAGGCCTGGGTTTATGTAGAATTTGCTGCAGTAGGAGGCCATGACTGCATGTTATCTAGTGCCTACTGTACAGTTGGGTCTCATATGCCGCGTTCGGCTAAGCTTTAGCAATATATCTCTTCGGCTACGTCTGTCTCCAGAGGAATCAGGCTGCAGATGCACCTGTACAGAGGCACCTAGACAGTGCCTTTTTGAACTGCCAGTTGAGTGTGCCAGCGTTTTCAAGCGAGAGAAGCCTGGGAGAGGAAGTTGTTGATCCTTCTTGCCTTTTAGGACAGCAAATTTAGAGAGACAAGGTCCATGTGCTTCTCTCCGTCTGAGGGTAAGTGTCCCAAGCATGGTTTCACCTGGTCCCACAGTGATTCTGTTGGTTAACAGTGGCAGTGCCCTTGGTTACAAAAAAGCCCCATTTTCAAAGCTGGCACTTAATTCCCTCCTCTGAGTTTTTCTCATAATCTTTGCATGACTTCTTTGTGCTTTTGTGATCATTTGGGAATGAGGGTCTTCTTTTAAATTCTATTTTATTCCTTTTAAATGTGACAAATATAAATACGGAAACAAAGCAGCATATGTTAATAATAGAGATGTGTGAAATTGTGGGATTTTTGCCTTTTTGCAAAAGCCGCAAGAAGTTGCCAATATTTCTGCAGACGGAAACTATTTTTTCCACCTTAAAATCATCACACAGCATAAAATCTGTGGGTATTTGTGTATCTTTGGATAGACGCTAAAGGTAACAAGGAAATACAGACTCTCTTGAGAATTTACACACCCTGGGTCCTAGCTTGTTCTTTTGGCACCCACAACTCCCTGAAAGGCACCTCAACATCTAGTCATCACTGTTGCCCAGATTAATTCTCCTATGTCTGCAGTCAATTACTAATGTTCTGTGTGATCTCAGGAACTATTCTTAAGAGAGTATCATCTGTCCGTTAGATTCAGAGGTAGAATAATCCAAGCACATGATGTTGATGGATTTGGGATTAAATTCTGAGTGAACATTTAGTGAGAGACAGATCCTGCAGTCATTTTTAGAGAGCTCAACAGAGGACCCTTTTTCCCCACAGCCCCAGCAATGTCCCAGCACTAAATTCTTGAGAAGTTCAGACCTAGTTGGAAACTTTGCAACTCAGCGTCCTTGCTAATTTATTCCCTTTAGTGAATTTAATATCCCACACTTTTTAACGGAGCCTGGCTCATGGCTTGCAGATCCTTTTAGTAGTGGGCTGGTGAGTTTGTACATCATCCTGTGCTTCACAGGCTTGCTTAGATAGTCTGTTTCTTGAAGTATTTGTAAAATCCCCTCGCTGCAGTTTTTCCCTCCTCTGTCTCTCCTCCTCCCCAAAAGTAGAGGGCTCATACAGAGCTAGCTCTGAACCTGGGAATCTGTCACGTTGTTATAGTCGAGGCGCTTGCCAACAAGTCACAGGTGTGCACAATGAGGAGCATAAGGAAAAAAGGGAGATTGTAATTGTCCAAAGCCTGCTAGGATGGCAGCTGCCGTCCTGCGGAGCACCTCTGGTGCCAAGGAGCCAGTAAAATTAGGGGAGGGCAGAGGAGAGCCTCCCTCCACTTGTAAAGATATTTCAAGCCAGTATTTTCACAGTCCTTCAGAAGGTGCCCAACCTGAATAAATGTGTGGGGACGTGAACGAGCAAGCAAGGCTTATGTGAGGGAGCTGAGCAACATGCAAAAGTAACAAGCACGCTTGGGACTTCTGGAAATGCACTAAGGACACTTGGAAAAGGGGGTGGTGATTCTGGGAGGCTCTGCTCAGTCGAGGTGTTTTGCTTTGTGTCCTAAGTGCCAAGCCATACTTGAATTGTATTTTACTGGGAGTCGGGCAGCTCGAGTTACAGGTGAATAGCTGGGTTAGCTTCTTCAGTCTTGGGTCATTTCTGCATTGTACTTCACTGAATAATACCTTCCCTTTCTTCTTTTTTTTTTTTGCTCATTGATCAAGCTGCTTTTGAGAAAAGTGATACTTTGCATATCTGGCTAAGTGCTGTTAACAGCCTCTGCCTGCGGTTTGTTAAAATTAAAAAAAAAAAAAGAAAAAGAAAAAAAAAGAAGTGTGATCTTGCTGGAGAAGTAATTTGCTTCTCTCCAACCAATGATGGCTTGCACTTTATGCAAATTGGTATCTAGGGACAACAAATCCCATTTAATACATATGCATAGTTCATAAAAAAAACGACGTGAGAGAAAGAGAAAAAAGATAAAGCAACGAGTCAGCAAAAGAACAGGTTCCGAGGAAATTTATTGTCCCAAATTGGACATTTGTAACAGATGATGTGAACAAGTGTTAACTTTGTTTTCAGCAGCTCTTCACGTACATTCACTAGACATCACACAGATTATGTTTTAAGGATCTGAACTGTAATAAAAAAAAGTGTCTGTGGGCTTTGGAGTGTTGTGTTCCATATGGTTGGGGAAGTGCGGAGTTATTGCGACAAGCATCTTGTGAAGCTCATTACGCACGGCGGTGTTAGATGCGAATTGCTGCGCATCGCTATAGGGTACGTACATGACATCCCACAGTCAGCAGATAGCAACTGGAAATGAAAGATATGAAGGCACAGAGTACAGCTTCAGGGAACATGTTAGACAAAACATCTGCTGGTATCAGAAAGCTGCATTATCAGATCATTGTGGCCATGAATTTTTTATAAAGACATTTTTTTTTTTAAAGCTGCAACTTTGAAAGTGACATTTTGCGAGAAAGTTTTTGATTGAAGTGTGATGTCAGGAGAAAGGCCAGTCTAGTTTATTATCTGTGTAAGAGCCAATATTGGCAGCCTGAATCAACTCCTTTCTCCAAGCAGTTGAGTTGGCCATTCACGTACTACAAGTGCTTTTTCCCTTCTGATCTTGACGGCTGATAAAACCTCGACCCAGATTACAGGTTGTAGCTTTAGTACCAGGCTTCTCAGCAAGGAGTTTTCAAAGTTTTGTTCCTGAAGGGCTACTTAATGACATGGCTGGGGGGCTACTGAACAAAATTCATGCGGAATGCAGAACCTTTCTGTTCAGAAGGTGGAACATGACGTGCTTCACACGTGCAGAGCACAGAGAGGAGAGGTCAGCGTCCTCGCCTAACTCCTGCTCGAGCGGGAGCTGCACAGCCGCCGGGTACCTTGTCACCACTGTAACGCTGACGATCGGCTGCTCTGCAAGGATGGCCACAATTAAAACAGGCCATCACATGTTGCTTACAAAAGCTGCTCAGGCCCATGGGCTGTTCTGTGGGAGCACTTAGAGGGGCCTCCTACCTACTTAACATTCCTGACATTCATAAGGGCAGTGAGATGGCATGAAATGTATGTGCGTATTGTAACTATTTACATTAAAACGGCCAGGCATTTTCCAGTCTCTCACCTCTCCTGCCCCAGCTATGAATTTTCCTTCATGTCACTTGTGTTACAGGGTAAGGCGACCTCCCCCTCTGCAGCAACAGGTACCAGTGAAAAACCTGTCTCTTGCTGATCTGCGGATGGTCTCTCTCTCTCCAGTCAACTGCTTCAAAACTCATCCAAAAGTGAGCAAACTTACTTCCCGTGCCGATTCAAACGGTCGCCTCAAAGAGAAGACCAGAATTTCCCTGATTTTTTGGCCTTCTTCCTAAGCCTTCTACCTGTGTGTGTGTTTAAGGGAGGGTGGGAGAATGGAGGGACATGTCCGAAGGCATCATGACTTACGAAAGGATTTAGTTGTCAGCAGCAATTTTGTATGTAATGCCGTTCGTTAATGTAATGGGGGCTGCAGAGAAAGCCAGGGGCCATTCGCACTCCGTCACTGATACTTAGGGAGCCTGAAAGTAAGCAAGGGATTTTGCTGGCCTGACCTGTTGCTGAATGAGGCAATTGTCGGGTGAGGGATATAGCTGCTGAGAGCAGCTGCCGAGAGAAACGACACTCCCTGAGATGACAGCCCACGTAGGCCATGGCTCTAACATCATTTTCCCAACTGCTGCCTTTGAGTAGCATTTAAAAACAGCAGGCCTGGCATATAGGACATGCAGATCAAGGTTTGGCTGTGTCGCTTACCTAGACAGGAGCTACATCAGGAAGGTAATTTGGTATCCTCACCATTGTATAAAAATAACCCTAATGGGTTTTGTGATTGCTTCCTTGGGATGGGATTTTAGAAAATACTTAAAGATAAATTTAATGAAAACAGCAGCAGACCAAAGGTGAGTAGGTTTGGGGTTTTTTTAATGTCCTGTTTAATTAGAGTTTGGAGGTTGGAGGTTTATTATGAACTGAAATTTTTATTTTAAACTTGCTCATATTTGTGGAAAGAAAAAGCTGAACATGGATCTGCATTTCCCAGGGGGCCTTTCCACGGGACTGGCTCACATCTGTGCATCCAGGTGTGAAGCTCCCAAACCCTGGGTTGTTCTGGTTTCAAGGGGGACAAGGAGGAGATCTGGCCTTATCTGAATATCGGTCACGAAGGACATAGTTATAGTTGCGAAAATGTGAATCAGAGGCTGCTGCATTTTTAATGTTCTTCTTTAAAAGAGTGCAAAGCTCTTTTATCTGAAGCTCATGTTCCTTTATTGGCTGCACACCCACATGTCCAGAGAGCCCGAGAAACCTCTACTGGGCTCTGGCACTGCTTAGCTGGGAACTTGCCTGGGCAAGTTCATCTCTCCAGACCGGAGACTTTTTCCTCTGAACCAGCGTCCCAGCATCCTGGTAGGAAACCTTGTGTACTTGGAGTTAGGAGGCTGGCAGTACAGCCCCTCAAAATGAGACATCAACCAAATTTCTTCTTAACTGTTGTTGTCGTATGCAATGACCCAACACTGAGCAAAAATGAGTCCTGCAGTCAGTCCTGTCTGTGCAACTGTGTGTACAAAGCAAGCGGAAACATTTAACTACCTCTTTTGGACATGCAGTCAGATACTGTTTTATCTGCAAGCCAATATATCAACATATAGTAATTGGTCTGTGCTGTTGCAGTAACTGTGGTTTTAATTGCAGAGGCTGAAATGTGAGCATATAGTCCATCCCCTCCCTTTTTTTCACCTTAGCTTCTAGTTTGGGTTTACACTATGCTTTGAAAGATTTACTTGGCTATTCTTCAACTTTTCTTTGTCTGTGTGTGCTCTCCCTGGTAGCAAAAATATTTCTGAAAAGGTGAGTATTTCAGTGATGGAATAGATATGATTTCGTATAGGGCATGCCTGTATGTGTGTGTGTGTATATATATACACACACGTGCATATATATATATATATTCAGTAATATATACAAAAATTCTGTCCCCGTCTACAGATGGTTGTAATATGGGAAGCTTGTAAAGAGTACAGGCAGTATGCCGAGTCGGCAGAGCAAGCAGAGGGGGCAAAGAGCTGGCATTGCAATGTAGCGAAAGAGTATGGAAGAATATATGGACATGCAGCTAACAAGAAGGGAAGGGAAGTGGCTGGAGGGTAAAGAGATATAATAGGTCCCAAATGTGGCAAGCACATATGCTGCCATACAGCAAATGCAAAGTGCCACCACTAGTGACAAGCGTATTGCACCTAAGGAAAACAGCTGTGCCAAGTGCCCAAATCCACATTCAGCCTCTTGACCCTGTGTCTGCCTGGTCTGATGTGGATTAAACTGGTCAGGTCTGAGAGCCTATCTGAGTACGCATTCCACAGAAATAATGGCTCAGTAAATCTCTGAAATACTTCTTGCGCGGCTACCTGTTTTGCATTTGCAATCTTGCATTTGCGAGATTGTTTTATTTTGTTTTATCTTATTTTATTTATTCTGCTGTGCTCGGTATCGCACGAACACTTCGACTATCTGTGTAGATCATTGCATGGTTTAGTGCAGTTCTGTGTTACAAACCCTCCCGTGTAACCCTATTATTTGTTAATAATTTTTCTATTTTGAAGAAACACCCTTTGACACCTGAGCTGGATCTCCTGTTCTTAGGCATAGATATAATAAAGTCCCCCATGCAGAGCATCCCTCTAACTGGTCCTATCTGCTCTGTATATATTTGAATATATAAAATATTAATTAATTACTCCTAATGTTTAATTGTATCCATTTGACTCTATGAGACTCTGTGTCTGTAGGCTTTCCCTGTTAACTGCCTCTGTGATATCTACATACTGCTGATTTGTTGTTGATCTTGAGTTTTTAAAGCAAAATAAAACTGAGGTTTGCAGTTTGATTTGAACGAATCAGGTCTGCTTGGACAGGAACAGATCAGGCTGTTCTGGAAATCCCTGAATCTCTCTATACAATTTCATGTGCTATTCAAAAAGAAATAGTTCATATCTTAAGTAAGAGTGCTATTTATTTATTTTTCAGAGTGCTAAATCTTATGGAGGGGGGCATTATGATGATGTTCAGGGTGTAGGAAAGAAAGCATTTTGTTTTATGAAAATACAGATATTTTAGAATGGAGTCACCTGGTGGTAGATCTCATAAATGTACATAAAGAGATGCTTCCTAATATTATTAGTTTGTTTTTTTTCTTCACATCATACTGACTGTCCATCTAGAAGCTTTGATAGATGGAGTCACAAAAACAAAAGACTGTATTTAGCCAATATCAAGAGAAAGGTTGGAATTATGTATGGCAGAGGACAATTATGCAAACTAAATGATTCTTCAATTAATAATGAGATCCATGAAAGGCAAAGGAGAAAGGATCCTCCTCTCAGAAGGAGAAAGCTTGTGGTTCCCCCTGCATCCTCGTGTGCGTACCAGGGTGAGTGAGGGTTGCAATGCTTAAGGACAGTACACGGGGCAGAGGGCAGCTCGGGTGTTAGCTTTCAACCAAAGCCTTCCAGGGGCTCTGCTGATGGCATCTTTTCGGTGGAAAGTCTCCAGTGGAAATTTGGCATTCCTAAACAGGATCACCTCAGACGGTCTCCATCTCGCAGGGCTCTGTTAGAAAGCAGCAAGCGGCAAGTGGACCTGGGCTGCATAAGCACCTGCCGGGCCCTAAACCGTGAGTATGGTGCCGGAGGGATTTTAATCACAACCCACTCTTTCTCTCTTGCTCTTCCTTTCCTCGCTCTCCGGTTTGCAGCCTGGAAAATAGGCCACGGAAAGATACAAGCCTACCTGTAGAGCCATCGGTTTGGCCTTTTTCATGCAGCTTTTATCCTTCTTTTAAATCCCTGACTGTTGAGCGCCAGAGCAACAAGCCATATGTTAAAGATGTTAAAGAGCAAATACTTTGCAGACTGTACCAGCATGCAGAGTCAGAGGGGAAGCGAGCAATAACGTTGGGAGAAGGGGGAAGAAGTGATTATCTGGTAGTGATTATTCGGGAGGGCAATAGTGGGAGGTGCTGTAAGTGACAGGGATTCACTATGGGACGCAAATCACTTAAGGCAAAGCCATTAGGATCAATTTAAAATACCAAAGAGGGAGGCTAAAGTGACAATAGCATATTTTAATTGAAATCACAAATATCCGTCTGCAAGATACGGTTTAAAAGACCAGGCAGAGTTACTTTATCTGAACAGAGGAAAAAGTTTTCCTTTTTTATTTAAAAAAATGCCCTTTTTTACAAAGATCAAAATGGAGCAGAATGGTTTTTTTAAAAATTCTTAAATCCCACTTAGATATATTTTTCTATTTTAATGTTCTCTTTTCTCTTGATGGGCATATTATAAATGGAATTAACTACATTACTAACGCTTTTAATCTGATTTTAATAAAGCCTACGGCTGAAGCATGGAATCGGCATGTGTCCCATTAAAAGAAAAATACAGTTATAGAGACAATAAATAGCATGTCCAGATAAACACATTTATCTATCTGTTAGTTTTATTTATTGAGCTAAGTAGCCTATGCACTGACACTGGGGGTTTTTTTAGACACTTTTCCAAAGCTGAAGTCCATATGATGGGATTGTTACTGTTTTTGGCAGCAGAAATGTGAACTTGGTAAAAGAGCCTGGCATGGAAAACCACTGAGTTCTGACATATTCCATTTGCTCCTAACTCTTTGATTTCTACTCACAGAATCTGACATATGTTGGGCATTGACCTTGCTCTTTTAAATAAGCTTATTTTAGAAGACCTTCGCAGAATGCTGTCTGTTTGGCCTCGATGTAAGCTGTTAGGGAAATGTAGTACAAACACAGAAGTTGTATGTTTTGAATGCCAGAGATGTTAAGCTGAAGAGCAGTTGGTAAGATCTGTACTTCTGACTGCTTTCTGTGCTCTTAACAAGGAAGTGTCCTTAAAGAAAGGAAAATTATGTGTCCTGCATTTGTATGAGGATTTTTATTTGTTTATTTTTAGCAGGAAGTTCAGGACCAGGCTGCTTCTTCAGTCTGAAATATTCTGATCGGGCTCTCAGAGGCTCAGTGCAGTGAAAGCAAGCATTCTGAAAAGTAAGTGATTGTTTGGGATGTCCCAGGTCAGAAACCTCAGAGAGAGTCAGTGTCTTGCTATATTGTAGAATCAGCCCCCCGTAAATGTCTCTGAATACAGGTACTCAAATATGGGAGTAACTTCTCCAAAGCTTGGCCTCTTCCTTATGGAACAACACACTTCACTGAGTGCATTTCAAGAACAGCCGTAACCTTCAGCGTGGAGATTTGCTTTCCATTTGTCATAGGGGAGCAGCTTGTATGAAAGTTCACAGTGAAAGTGCTGCAATCTTGCAAATGCCAACATGTATCACTATGCAATAAAACAAATCGCTGGGTCCCAACATGGCAAATTAGAGTGTGGGAATGAAAGTGCCTTTATGAGATGGGTAGAAAAAATGTCCTTCATTAAGCCTCTATCTGCTGAAGTCAATAGAAAGCTCCTATCAACTCCAGTAACAGCAAAAGCAGGAAGAAACTTGGAAGCACATTTGGGATATGTTTGATGTTCTCCTATTGCTGGTAGACAACTCCTGCACCCTCTACTTGGACTTTGAGGTTTGGAGCCTGGAAATTCAATCAGCTGGAGAACGTGTCCCTGGAAAGGGTTGCTGAGTTTCGCCATATCTGAGTAAGTGGCAATAAAATTCTACACATAGGAAAACGCATATCAAATTGCCAAAATAAATGTAAATTTGAATTCATAGTCGTATGAAGCTCTTCAGGACAAAACCTGGCTCCATATGCAGCAAGGACATGCAACTGAGCTCTGCCAGAACATTAATAATCATCTTCTATGGCCTGTGGACGGCTCTGCGCGCTGGCTTCCTCTCAAAGAGTTTGGCTGGGTTGGCTTCACAAACACACAGGAAGGGCACGAAGACCTGTCTTTGTTGACACTGGGTTAAGAGGCTGTGAGCATTTGATGTGGAACATTTCCTTGGCTAAAGGAGTTAGGAGTAGGTTTTTTTTACCTCTCTCTGCAAACTTGTCTCGCTGATGCAGCGGCGGCACTGGGAAGTCCTCCTGTTACTATGAATAACTCATCTCCAGCATGAATACAGGGTTCGTAGTCTGACCCATAAAGTTTCCATATGGGGAAATATGTGAGTGTCGTGCCATCACTGCCAGTGCTGGTGGCTGCTCTATGTGGGATCAGTTGGACCTGTGCCATCAGTCAGCGGGAAGGATGGCAGAGCTGCTGCCATCTCCTATAAAGGGGTCCTGCCCGAAATTCCCTTAACCGTCCCTCACGAGCTTGTTTTTTCAGGGAAATGGCTTTTATTTGTTGTGAATTCTTCATACAGAGAAGCTTCTCATAAAAACTAGATAATGTAACATATTCTGGGTTCTGGGCAGATACAGATTGAAAGGGCTGTGGCGTTTGTGGAAGTGGAATCATAGTGACAAGCACCACATGAAGTCCCCGAAGATGGTGTCAGGGGACTCGATCCCCCATAAAATGATGAAAGACTCTGATGTAATGGTGTTTTGTGAAACAATTTGAGCATAAATGCCACATTCTTTCCCATTAACAACTGACTTCCATTGTACCAGGATTTTTTATTTTTTAATACGTATTTTGAGCACACTGAGAACAAAAATTTCCATTGTGATAGTGCTGCAGGAAGATTTAAAGGTTGTGGTGGACTAAGAATTGAAATGCAAATCCCACTTACACACAACCTCCTGCCGAGGCCCAAATTTTTATAGATCGGGTTCTGCAGCCCTGATGAAGAATCAGTGATCTGCCTTTCCTGGGATTCACAAATTAGTTGCGGTCTAAGGTATCATTTCCTACAATATAATTGTAACTTACCAGATGAAAGTTTGGCACTGAAGACAGTCCCCTGATCTTCCATTATTTTTCCAGCTGCAGTGCCACTAAGGATCCTTTCACAGACAATGTGAACACACATATCACTCTGCAACATGCTCTTGCTGAATATAAACATACTGTATATATTGATCCTCTCCCCCTTGCTTTTTTTCTCCCCCAGTGTGCAGGTGGTAAAACACTGGCTGCCATGAACTTCATGTTAAAAAAAAGAAAGAAGAAAAAGCTGTGGTTTGGAGGCTGCTAGAGCTGCTAGATAGTAAACTGCAAGCTTGTGACGTTGTGGCTGCTGAAATCGCTACAAGGATAATAGGGCATACATGCATTTGTGGATAATTCTGTTTGCTAATTGCTCATGAAATTTCAGGTAAGGAACATCCAATTCAATTTGTTATAATAGGTAATGGCTTGGGTTTTGCTTTTCAGGGTGGGTTTTTTTATTATTATTTTTATTGCTGTCATTACAAGTACATGGCTCTTCATCTTTGGAAGAACACTTTACAGTAAGGCTGGGGCGGTGCTACATGGCAGCACGGGACCTTTTTAGCCATGTACATGGCAGGCGGTAACAGTACCTATATCTCTGCCGTGCTATACCCCAGGGCAGGATGTGTTCCTGACTGTAAGAGGACAGGTCCCTCTGAGCGCTTCTTCATGCCTACGCCTCTCTGAAACACACGTGCCAGCAGGAGAGGCTGTGCTGAGGCAGACGCTTCGGGTTACCAAGTCCTGCTTCTCGGGCCTGGGCTTTCCCTGTGTTGGTGGAGACGCTTCCCCGCCCGAGGTGCCATGCCTGCTCTCGCCATCCCTGAAGCGCAGCATCCGTGACCATCCCAGAGCAGGTACCTGATTGCCGGGCATAGAAAAGCTAGAGGAGATGGACCCTGCCCTCTTCTAAAAATGAAGTGCAAAACCATTTTTATAGGGCACTGAATCTATCTGAATGATAGCAACACTCAGTCCTTAACAGTGTTGAGGTATTATCTTAAACACAAAGAGATACCTTTGCTTCTCAATGCCCTGAACCACTGAAGCCTCCCAGGAATCATTCTGGTAACCCCCTTCCCTTCCAGCTGTTCAGAGGTCCTTGACTATGCAAAAATATGCTGAAAATTATCACCAACAGTGATCATAAGCTCAGAGCTGAGTCCTCCGATCTGCATCTGCTTGCCATCCTGCAACTTTAACTAGTTCTACTACTTATTACTAATTCGCTACCAGTTAATACTAATAGCTACCACTGTTGCAGCATTCAAGAGTTACATATACATTAATGAGAATTAGCATTTGTTGACAGCCATGGTGGGAGTTGCCTGTCTATAGCATTTCAGGGGTCCCCATTGCTGTAATGTTTGATTGCCTCCTTTGGCAATTATACTTGACACTGAGCAAGTTTTTCACAAGTCTCCTTTGGCTGTGCAGAGCCGAAAGACATTGAGCTCTGAGAGAAGAGGCCAATAATAATATATTGCCCAGTAACAGTCCCTTCTTCTCTCCGCCCCCACTCACACGGCAGTCACACAACGCAAAGGGACGGAGTCGGGGGCTCTGCTGCCGCACGGGAAGGTGGCCGCAGGGTTTCGCCGGGACGGTGGCTGAAGGCTGCCCTTGCTCAGGACAGGCTCTCGATTCACCCTCCCAGCAGAGCACTGGCCAGGCTGCTCAAAACATCACTTTTCCATGCTTCGCTGTCCTACATGAAACGCTCTTTCACTACTTTTTTAATATGTGGAGAACAATTTAGTCATTTTAACTTAAAGTCAATTGCCTTCTTCGTTTGGGAATATGAAGGTAGTTAAAATGCTACAGAAATTCAGCACACCAGCAGTAAATAACTCTAGTGGGCCTTTCAGTGCCTATTTAAAAAAGGGTGCATAATCAGAATTAAAGCGGTGGGTTTAAAAAGCAGGGAGAAATATAGGCCCCTTGTAACTCTTGAAGGGAATATGAGTACAAGGCTGGTGCTTCTTTAGGAATACCAATTGCCTGGTTGGAAAAAGAGGTACTGGGGAATGCCCCGGCCTCCCTGGTCAGCTTCCTGAATCCGCGCTGCAGAGAGAGGCACGTGTTACACATCCAGCCTGCGGGCTCTGGCTCAGCTTTGCACTGAAAAGTGAGCTTTTTCCATTTGCTACCGTGGAAAGGAAGCTGCTTTCGCCCTTACCCTGAAGAAGATGAGCTGTAGGAATATACAAGGGGCTTTTTTTATAGTTAGGGGGCCAGAAGGGGAAGCAGTGGTCATAAGCAGAGATTGGAAGTTGGCTTGTTAAGTAAATCTCAGGCTGTAGCTGGTTTTAATTTATTTTTTGTTTTATGTGCAGGGGACTAGGCCTTGCAGGCCTGGCTAATATCAAAGCCTGGGGTTTTGTAGATTTTTTAATCAAGGTCCACTTTGGGGGGTTCTGCTGTCGGTGGTTGTGGATGGGGTTTTTTCTTGTGTTTTTCTTTTTTTCTTGCTGCAGTGTCTGGATTTCTTTAGTTAAACTTTTCCATTCTTCAGACTTGAGCCAAGTGAGTGATTTAAAATTACCCAGCACTTTCCAGAGAGGGCTTTTTTGTTGTTTGGTTTTTTGGTTTGGGGGTTTGGGTTTTTTTTTGAAGTGAAGTTGCAGTCCAGTTTCTCTGAAAATCACAGATGGCATCTGCAATCCTACCCCATTGCCACTCACTAATTTGGCATTCTTAGCACTGTCTAAATAGCTTATTGTTCATCAAATCTGTATGAAAGGAATTTTATATAATTGTTTGTTTGTTTGTTTTGTCCCTCTGCTGGCAGGAAAAGTAAATCCCAAAGTATTTCAGCAGGTGCTATTAATATGCAAATAATGGAGAGTACACTAGGTCTAATAGACCTCCCAACTACATGGGAGGTGTCGCTGTTGGAGCAAATTAGCTTTCCGTAATTTGCATGCTTTTCACAGCCTCCTGGGATTATATTTTAGATCAGAGATAATAAAAGCATATGCTGTTAGTTTAAAATGTAACTAATTTTAGACTTTGAAACCATTTTAACCTAACTTCTTAGTGGTGTTAAACTGTTATTTGCAAAGGAACTTTTTACACAGCTTGTAATTTTCATGGCCTTTCTCTTCCCCCATCTTTCCAGGATGAAAGTGAAGAAGGGAATCTACCAGGTGACTGCATCTTGAAAAACAGGTATTTCTCACAAAAACAGGCCCAGATTGTCCTAGCTTGGTTCTGAGTCTGTATTCAGGTCCTGATGGGGTCTAGATTGGGCTTTTTATGTTAAACTTCTTCCCTCCCCTTTGGCATCTCCATGAGATGTAAATCCATCCAAAAAGAACGCTGTGGCCCCTGCTAACCACTCACACAGGGAGGAAGCTGCTTGTAGCATGACACAGTTGTCTTTGCTAACCCACCAAAGCAAAGAGACACTGAGCTGATGTGGCACAGATGCCGAGTGCGCTGGCCTAGCCCGCACTTGGAGATAGAGTCTATTGGAAAAGTCTGTTTAAAACAAATGGAGAAAAAAGCAAGGATTTCGGTGCAGGTTCAGTCTGTAGAGTCAAACGTTATTGAACTGTACTGGCACATTATCAATGGCACTTTCCAAATTGATATTGACAGTGAAAGTCATACTGTCGACATCTGTGGTTTGTGACAACTTGAATGATGGGGCATCAGCTGTTGTGCCTGAGAATTTGTGTCTTTATTTCAGGTGCTGCAGTGATTGCTTCCTATCTGGATATGCCGCACTACTCGAAGGTACTGGCCAGGTAGGGTGCATACAGGGCGGCCACTTGAAATCTCTTCCTTATCCCCCACGCCTGCTTCTGCCCCTCTGTCCTTGGGTATTTGTTGAGCTGGTAGGAAATGGTTCTCCTGGCTCGCAGCACCATCCCGACCTTGGCTGCCCCAATTCCTCCTGCTTTGAAGGACTGCAGCAAGAGGTTCGTTAGAGAAACAGCAGGTTTAGCTGATGCAGATATGCTTCAGCAGCAGATTGTAGTGGTGTCGGCTGAGGAGTCTGTGAAAGGTAGAGAGGCAGTCATTTTATTTTGTCTTTCTGCCAGTTGTCCCATTGCCCGGAGTATGTGATTTGTGAGTTTCCTTTGGCACAGTTGCTCCATTGCTCATATATCTCTGTGCAGTGTTTCCAGGTCACTTGGTCTGCGGGGTGGTGGCCATCTTTTATTTCAAGAGGGATAGAGTTCAGGGGTAGGATCAGATGTGTGGAGGAGATGGCAGCCAGGTGGAGATCGAGTTAGCGTTGTCAAATTTATTTCTAGCATGGGAAAGGTGAGTGTTAGCAAGAGAGAGTAAGGCTGAAAGATGTCCTTTGAGATAACGCCAGGAAAAAAACTCTTGGGATGCAACTTTGGCCACACAGCAACGTGTGGTAAGACTCTTCTGAATTTTTGGGGCCACAACTTTGCCATCAATGTTTTTATAAGTATATTTCATACACACAATATAAGGAAATACTTCATTTCCCAATTAAAAAAAAAAAAGGCAGGGCTTGATTGATGCTTGACTTAATAGTATTGTGAGTTGTGATCTTAAAGAACTGTGTTCAGACGTGACCAATGCACTGAACCCTGTGAAAGGGAAATCCCTTCCCAGCGTGAACCCATTGGAGTTAGTGGAATTGCAGCCGATTGTCGTAAAGACAGAGAATTAAACTATCGAGTTCATTCCCACTCCCAGAGGTGGCCGCACCACTAAACTGTCCGTGACACAAATTATTTTCATTGTCAACAATAGGATCCAGAGATGAAATGAGTGTTCTTTAAATGCCGCTCCTACCACACCATGCTGGATTTGCTCTGGCGTGTGAAACTGCTGTGTCCCACGTGCTGTCCCTCGTGCCCCATAGGTCTTTCTGCCAGGGCAATTGAGCCTAGCGTCTTTGCTGCGCAAACCTGAAGAAGGTTAAGTTTTAAAATAACCATTCCTGAGGCTGTAAGTAAACCAATATGAAGGGGAAAAAGTGCTGGAAATGACTTGTGATGATCTCACTGAAAATGCTGGATGCTTTTTTTTTCTCTCTTCTCACCCTAAATGTTTTCTAACATTAATACCAAGTGACCTCTCACTTCTGCTGCTTTTCTTTAATGGGATGTGGCTTGCCTATTGTAAGCCTATGCATTGGAGCTGGAAACAGTTGCTTTATTTAAAAAAAAAAAAAAAAAAGAAGGAAAGAAAAAAGGGCTCTGATTACTCAGGTGTCGATACAAAAAAATGAGATGTTGTGCCAGATGGCTGCATTTGTGAAGCTGAGTGTAGTCAGAAGGAAAGTGGAAGGAGACAAGGCAACTGTACATCAGAAGTGTGAAAACATGATGAAAATACCTTCAGCCTTGTTTCACCAACACTGGATTAGGAGGCAACTGTGGTGAGATGCAAGCAAAGAAAAGCATGAGGGGATACTGTTTGGAAAACAAAACTGTCTTTCAACAATGAACCGCTTGACTTCCTCCAGTAAAAAGCTTGGAAGTTTACAAAAATTAAGAGACTTTGTTATTCAATGGAAGGACTGTGAACCAGTAAGCCTCAGAGCACTGTATCTAGTGTCACTGCAAAATGCGACGTGCAATAGAGTAAAATATTGATAGCAGGCTGTGTCACGGGCTTAGTTAGCATTAGAGCAGGATATGCTGCTGCCAATCATCTGTAAGTAACCGCTCTCTCCAGTGACACAGACAGTCAACAGCTTCGTGCCATGGCTGCAGATGTCCAGCAAGAGTTTTCTAGTAACGTGCAGGAGAGGCGTCATAGCTTACATCAGGCACATTCGCCTAGTTTGCTCGTTGCTTTGCCCATGCCCACGCAGGTGATATCCAGGAGCCCAGGTGTTGGTGGTCTGGATTAGTGTCTGCTCTCAGAGTTAAAAGTGGTGGACTTGTAATAACAACACTTTATTTTGTACCTCAAACTCTTTGGACCCATTGCTCGTCTCGTTGAGAAGCTTTAGTCAACTTTTGATGCCAGGGCAAAGTACTCGCTGAACCTGTAAAAGCTGAGAACTTGGCAGGCCCGTGGGCGGGTGCTTCTTCACCCTTTTATATACTGAAATGGATCCTGGGTACTTTCAGCTTTGCTTCCATGCCACAGCTTTTGGCTGTCACGTGGGGAAAAGTTTTGAATGATTTGTTTGATCTGAGATCAGAAATCCAATTTTTTTTTTTTTTTTCCCATGCTTGAGCTGGCTCTGCTCAAACTGCTTCGTAGCTCCAGACTCGCTCCTCCTCTGCGGTCTCTCAGGAGAAAAGGGGAACGCTGACATGGGCACAGAGGAGGTCAGCCTGAAAGCCTGGCCTCTGGTTCCCTCGGTTTTATCTCGGTTTACAAACTTTGTGGTGCTTGGGTTTCATCACAAGACACTGAAATCTTAGGTTTTTTAGATTGCAGTTTGAATAGAACATCGCAAGGAAAAGTTGTGCTAATTTTCACCAA
Source organism: Calonectris borealis (assembly GCF_964195595.1). Lineage (NCBI taxonomy): Eukaryota > Metazoa > Chordata > Aves > Procellariiformes > Procellariidae > Calonectris > Calonectris borealis. Next base: position 125,408,575 of record NC_134314.1, on the reverse strand, counting down.
AACCATTCCCAGACACACAGCTTTCTGACCCCCAACCCCCAAAATGACTTTAACTTTTTGCAGGTGCTTTTTAGCAATGAAGTTCATCCAAATACATTGAAGGTAAGTTACACTAATAACAATAGGTATAGAGAATGTGGCAGGAACATGTATCTTCCTCTGATTCTTGTTCTGTTACTACTAAAGCTTGAATGTGAAAGTTTCATTCTTTTATTTTTATAAAATCTGAATTTCTTTAATAACTTTGGATCAAAAGTTTATTCTCCATACCAGAAAGGTTTTTGTTTTTTTTTTTTTTTGTTACAAACTGCATTGTCTTATTTGGGGAATATGTTCACAATTGAGAAAGAATTGCCTTTATTAACAAATCAAAAGCTTATGCTGTCAAAACTGAAATCGTTCTACCTTTTTATGTGCAAATTAAAGCTTCTGTCAAACCTTCAGCCATGGTGCATTTAATTTGTGGAAATATAAAAATATCTGGCTTAATATTAAAATATTCTACATGAGGAAGGAAATATTTTTCACTGATGCATTGCATTCAAGAGTCTCACAAAATCAGATTTGAAAGAAATAAAGTGGTGTTTTTAACAGCATTTATTTTTCCCTACTTTCGCCAAAGTTCAGTGCAGTACTTAAAAGTGTGTTTAAGTTATACAGGTGTTTGAATATCATGTTGGATCATGGCCCTTGGAAGTGAACCAAGCTAAATGTAAGTGTATCCAGGGCATGGGAGCTACATCCCGTGTGTTTTTCCTTGTGAAAGGGTCACGAGATTTTTTTTTTTTTTAATTAGTGGCAAAGGTACTGAGAAACTTTTGACTCTAGATTTAGTAAAGTTAGGGTAAAATATAAAAGGCAACTATTGGTTTCACAGTGATAACTTGTGTTTTGCAAGGTCTTTGTAGAGAGGATAAATTTCTGATTATCTAAAGTCGGGCACCAGTTCTATATTTAGGCTTCCAAAATAAAGAGCCGTCTGTTTACCCAGCAGCGCCCGGGAGCTCAGCGTTTCTGGAAACCCGGTAATGCGGACCTTGATTCAGCAGCGTCCTTCAGCACGTGCTTATTTCAAGCATGTGAATGAGGCCATTGATGAACCCTGACGTTTTGAACTGGGTGTTTTGTTAGATGCTTAAATATACATAAATCCTATTTTAAACAGCCAAATTTAGAAAGTATTTGGAGAGAAAACTGCCCTGAACTTGGCTCTCTCTGTGGCATTTGGTCAAGCCACGAGGCCGATAGTCACGACCTGCAGTAGTACAGCGAGTTAACATATACTAAAAGTGAACTCCTTTCAGCTGAAAGCAGACTGGGTTTGGTCTTAAGACAGTCCACACTCACCCTAAGCGTATGTCTGCCGGTTCCTTGCCCCTTTTTAATGGGGATAACAGCAAGTTGTCCTTCTCCTGTTTGCCTGTTTTTGTTGTGAGAACAATGAAAAACCCTGGTCTCCAACTGCAGCGTTGCAAACCGCCTGCAGAACCTCCTTTTTCATTGCGGTCGGTGTCTTTAGCTGTGTTTTTGGCTTATTTGTTTTTTTCTCTGCAGACTACTTCATGTTTAATTCCCAGCTCTCCTTCTGTGACCATGGCTCTTTGAGAGGAGGGGTCCTGTCAAGGCAGGCTGTGTTTGCCCGTCGTTTTTTTCCAATCAGATATTCTAATATCTAGTCCTGTCTTTGGGGAGGTCTTAATGGTGCTGAGTCCATTTTACCTCATTATTTCCAAGGCCTGAACCAGAGACATTTGCCCTTCTGCAGTGCTGAGAAGAGAATAAGTGGCTGTATCTTGAGGAGCGGACTCATTCCCTGAAGTGGCCGTTCCCGGCTCTCAGGTTGGTGCATGCAATTATCCTCCCGAAAAGGCCGTCTGGGCAGTGCATTAGTATGCGTGTGTCTAGGCTGGGATGTGCCCATGAAATCACAGCACAGGTGTTGCGTTTCCAGCCACCTGGCCGGCTCCGCCGCAGCGACGCTCAAGCAGAAGAGTCCTTCCAGCCGTACCGGTACTGTCTTGACCACCACTTCTCCTGTGCAGAGGGTACAAAAAATATTTTATTAATTTTGTCACCTGCCAGAAGTTCCTTTTGGGTGGTAAATTATTGTCTCCAGGGATCCAGAGCTCCCGCTCCTCTACTGCATTTATGCCGCTGTTGTTAGCAATGCATAATTCTAGCATCCTAGTTTTTAAATCATTTCGTTTTTCTGGGCCATCTCTGTAAAGGGAGTTTCTACAGGCTGAATGTGGAATTATTAAATTTGAAGGTGTTTATTACTGGTATTAGGCCATTAGCCATAATTAATGGCAAGACAGCTATTGAGTCTGTGGGTTGTCCTAGGTTCTGCCCACATTCTCTTTCCATATCCACTCCCCAGCATGAATTATATGATCTTCATATTCTGCCTCTCACCATTAGAAACCAACAAAGTGGTTCGGGTTGGGATCTCCTATTTCAGGCCATAAACATATGATCCAGCCACCCCATAAAGTACATTCCTCCAGCTTACTGCTTTCCATGAATTCTCAAGTATACCTATAGCACGCAGTGGAGGTTGGGTCTGGTCCCTCCAGCTAGCGAAAATCCTTCCCAGCAAAGCTGTAAGGCACAATGTGAATTACTCAAGTGCTGAAGCTTCACCCAGACCGGTAAGTTGTGCCTCCGTGCTGCAGTCACGACTTCCTTGGTTTCCGCCAGGAGCCTGTAAAACGGTGGAGACTGTGCTGTCCCCACGACCTGCTTCCGTGCAAGGATTCAGGGAAAAAGGTCTCCAGACTCCACGGTTTGCTGCCAGAAGGGCTGGTGGCAGGCAAAGGCACGGAGGCGAGTACACTGGTAAGCCGGATGCCTCCCTACTGACTTTTCCCCAGACAGGAGTGATTTAGCCTTGTGCACTTGATACTTTAATTGGCCTGTGTGCAAGCTGGACATCTCTCTCTTTATTATTGTTATTATTATGCAATCAGACACTACTTAATTAAAGAATGTGCTGGGGATGCACTATTTATACAGAAGCTATGTACACTGAAATCCATTTTCTCCATGGTGATTGCAGATAATGTGGTAAGCTCTGCTTTGATTCATTAGTATAGCAAAAGAGATATTCAGAATTATTTGGTATAATTCACAGCACTTCAGAATGCATATATTTTCATAATACTCTAAATCTACTGCTTGTGCTAGTAACTCAAGCATGTGATGACTGGTTTACCATAGCACTGTCATCTTAAAATTGCGGTACTGCCATTTTTTTCATTGTAACTGGCCAACCTGGAAGCTCATTCAGCACAGTACTTGTAGTGAGTGACCATTGTGCAGCTGTTTGCAAGACTGCTTCTGAGCTCACCGAGATCGCCGACACCTCCAGACCCCAGCAGCAGACCCCAACACCACGGATGCCTGAGTGAAAGGCATGGGGAACCCTCCAGAACGAAGGGACTTTCTTCTCTGCCCCCAAGCTGAGAACGTGTTTTCCAAAGTGACACTCAGAAAAAAAATCTTTAAGTAATTTTGTTTCTTGGGTTGAAAAAAAGAACCGCTGTGTTAATTTTAATTAGTTCATTTTATTTAGGAGAAGATTATTTTTTAATATTTCTTTGGATAAAATTTTGTGCCACTTCCACTCTGTTTTTTTTTCTGGCAAGGTGAATAAGCAAACACTTAGGATTAGCAATGAATCACCAGTATCTCCCCTCCCATTTCACATTCATTCCTTTCTTGCCTTATCAGGACCATCCTGCTGGCTGCACTGACCTGGGCATGACTTCGTCTAATCCAGTGCTGGATGAGCCTCGAGAGACTTGCCGCTTACGTTCACGCAAACAGCCAGCGCCATCCTGTAAAAATCTCTGGTTTTAAACACTGCTTTTAAGGTAGAGTCTCAAAAACTCTTTCTAGCCAACAGTAACCTTTGGCAACAGGAAATCCTTATCATTTAAAAGTGTGGGTTAAATTTTTTTAAAAAAATCCAGACTGCAATTTCTGACAGCTATTTAAAATTTTTTTCACCCAACCTTCATGTGCATACAGATCTCACCACCACCCCCCTTTCAGCAAAGTTTGTCCAATGCACCTTTGGAGGCAGTATTTTAAAATCCTGTCCATCATGTGGGCTTTTTTTTTTTCCTTCCCCCCGCCCCTCCCCATGCTCTGAGCACTCCTTCTCTCTGACTTTACCGGGCACTGTAGCGTATTTGCACACCTCTGGAAATCAGCTGCATAATTTAAATGTCTAACTTCAGTTGCTTGGTGACCAGAGTTTTCCTTTTAGTATCACAGATTAAAACGTTCAAATTGTTACCTGAAAATCTTAGCCTTGCTGGGTCTCTTTGGCCTGTACCTGGCAAATGGAAATGTGATCAGATGGCCTTTTCCCTCAGTTTTCAGCTGCTTTGGCCTCTAAACCTGAGGTTGCACATGTAACTGATTTACCCAATTCAATTCCCTCTAATCAGTTACATGTTTTTAAAATAATTGTCTGAAAAATTTTCACAGTAATTATCAGAGAGAATCATTTAATAATGAAAGGCTGTTTTCATTGCTGAGATTACCCTATGTATGTATTTGCTTCTCTGTCTAAACATCTGAAATGTTTGGGAAAAAATTTAAACGTGGCCAATGACTGCATTTAATGCACAAGATTTTGCACTTCTGGGCTCTATATTTATAGCTCTGTCATGTTCCTTTCTTGTACTGACCTGAAGAAGAGGATTTTTTTTCTTATCTGATGAAAAGGTTGTCTGTCATGGTGTGGTTATTGCAGCACAAAATATTGCCTAAAACTTGACCCTGAACAAATTTTGTACAAGGACAGTTTACCCCAGAATTCCAAAGGAGCTGAAAACCTCCTCACGCTAGCCAAAGAGGAAGCTTGTTTGGGTATATAAAACTGGGGTGATTCTAAAAATCCGTCATAGAGCCTCAGTTTTAAATGAACTCAGCCTCTGATCTCGGCTGAACCCATTTTTCTCCTAGTGTTACTCCACTGAACTCAATCATGTTAACATGGATTTTCATTGACGTGCAATTCAGAAATTTAAAAAAAAATACATGTATTAATCATTGTGTGGCTTGAAAAAAATTAAAGGTACTTTCAGCCTTATCAAATGATGCTGTTCTAAAACCCTGTCCATAACCTTGGCGTTCAAGGGAGGGGCTTGTACCGATTCCAGTGGTCATCGCACTAGGTCCCTACCCAGCAGAGGGTTGTCCACGTCTATCCCATTATGTGATGCTAATTCTTCCCGTCCCGCTCTTGCCGGCTGCAGAGCTGACCCACCTCCCCTGCATTCAACAGTAATGCAGAAAACTTGGGACAGACGTTCAGCTTCAGCAGTTTGAGGAGAGGAGGGGAACAGCGTGACACCGTCAGAGCTCTTAAATAGTATCAGTTCTTTTATTTAAGAAGCCAGTGAGTACAAGAAGTAAATAAACATTTACAGTGCTCTTTTCACCAGTGGTGAATAGATCACAGCACATAGATCTGCACCCCCTCTAGTTGTCTTTCCAAAAGTTTGACTGCCTTACTCTTTTCTATCTATCTAGTCTGGACTCTTACTGCCCTTAATATAATTATATTTGTGTTCAATGACTGTTGCCAACCAAAACCAGGAATAATTTATAATGAATTAGTACCTTCACAAATTTCACATCCCTTTCCGTTCACGTTGTCCATGAACAGATTGTGATTTCCGCCCCGCCCCCCCCCGCCCCGCCCGACATAATTATTCCCAAAACCATTTGTGGAGGGAGGATAATTTTTTCCTCCCTATGTAGCTAGTGCAAAGGTAAAACGTACTATTTGTGCTGTAGACAAAAGGCGTCCTGCGCACATATGCTGGGTACATCGCACTATTTCTTTTCCCTGATTGAATGAATATGACAAACGAAAGTTTCTTCATTTAAGAAAAATTACCTGCTAGGTATCTGTGTTATTCATTCAGAATTTTTTTCTGCAAATATTTTTAAGTATTCAGGTTCACTCACCATATCAAGCATTGTACTTATTATATCTCTGTCTATTAAAATAGCTATTAGAATAGCTGGAGAAAGTGAATGCAACCCCAAGCCCCCTTAAATACACGGTAATATTTCATATGGAACCTGCAGAATTATTATTTTTTTAAACACAGAATTTTCAATTAAGGGCTTAATTATAAAATATTTACTCATTCTGCTGAGTACTTAGTCAGCCAATGCTCTTGGGTCCTTTAGGAGTAGTTACCTGAGTAAATGTTCACCACTGCAAACAGGAACCTTCGCGCTGGTACCTACTTAAAAGCTGTAATAAAAACCTGAACCTAAATAAATCCTGTCCAGATCCCTTTAAAGCTGAGTGTTTGAGGCAGCTATACACAACTGGCCAAAAGAGATGACTGGCAAACCAGCCCCAGTGGTTTATTTTTCAGTGAGACACAAAGCCAAAAGGGGTCTGTTTTCTCATGCTAATGAAGCCCAAGGTGACAGAAATTTGGCAGAGCATCATCCCATACAGTTACAGGCCAGGATGTAGGAAGGCAGGAGCATTACATTTAAGTATCATTGAAAACGAACCTACAGCCTAGCCTGGGCCTAAAACTTCATCTAAAATTAATCCAGAGCCAAATGCCCTCTTCATAGCCCAGCTCTTTGTGACAAAGAGTTTTTTCAGAAAGCTATAAATACTTTGCTAATTTAAAAATCCAGTGTCCAGACCCTGCATCGTGTGCTTGCTTTCCAGAAATACTTTGGAGATGCTAAAAGACTCCAAAACATTCACAGTGAGCTTCCAAGCTGAACCAGCAGTACAGGGTAGCATTCACATAGAGTACATGGATTTTAGAGCATGTGTGCTGTACATCATTAGTATAGTCTTCAAACTTTATCAATGCTATAGTACAATGCTTCAGTTAAAAAGAAAAAGAAAAAAGAAATAAAACCAGAGCAAACTATAAAGCAAACTATAAACGAAAGGCTTGCTTTGGCTTATTTACCCAGTTAGCTTTGCATTAACTTTCCCACAACAGGATTTACATAAAATTTTTCATGCCAAGCACAAGTGTTCTCTGAATCCGGAAGCTATTATGTTAGTTGATTCAAAAGAAAGAAGAGGTGCCGCAAAATAATGTCAAGTCTATCTTCATACCAGGACATCAAGAAGAAAAAGAAAAAGTCAATTTTAGTATTACCATATCAGCAAAAAGTAACCATTTTTTCACGCAGTCTTTTTAAAGTTCAGCTCTTGTGTTCCAACCTCAAACCCTAACGTGTAAACGCAACAATCAGCTCTCCCACATCTGAGTGTGTGTAGTTGCTCTGAATCACAGTTTGGGGATGCTCTGACCACTCGGCTGTTGCAGGCGTGATGCCTCTGTTGGGTTGGCTTTGTCCCAGGCAATGCCGCGCTGCTTTATGGGGCATATGGATTCATGGTAAGGTGTCGCACAAAGGCCTCCTCCAGAGTAAAACCAAACAGCAAACACAAACCTCTGCCTCTGCCAGACCAAATGATATACCTTCAGCTGAAGAACGGCTGTTCTTCACCACTTCCTTCTGAACAAGTATTCAGCTCTGCCTTTTAACAGAAAATGTTTGAAACACAACATTTTCAAGTGAGGGGAGAGAGAAATTGAAGTTCCTATGAAATTAATAAATAAACAAACACTGGGTGTGGTATTCAGTTACCTCCCTTTAATTTTTTTCCCCCAGAAAGCAGTTTCCAGATGGATTTTCCCCAAGATGTTAATATTGTGCTGGTTTTAACGCTGATTGAAGCAAGGTAGCAAGTGGTTATTACAGGCCTGACATGCCTGTTCTGCCAAGAAACAGCATGAGCTTTCAACTCAGAAAACAAGGTGAACTTTGTTGTTTAATCAATCTGCTTTTGCCTGCCTTGGCCAGGTATGCACGTTCATGCTCACAACAGGGATGACTGTTAATTTATGATCAGCTTATTTGTATTTTTCTTAGTCAAGGCCTGGTTTAGTGAGGGTGGAAACAACATTCAACCCAAAGAATTTTTTTTTTTCCTGGTAAAAAAGTTCTTTTGAAGAACTAGTCTGCTGGCACTGTCCCCACCAAGCCTTCCCTTTTTCCCCTTGAGTGCCTTGTGAAGGCGGCCAAACAGCTCATGGCTCACTGCAGTCGCTGCCTCACTAAGCCGTTAACTGGGAGCTCATTGCCTATGGACTCCCTACCTGAGGATCTCCTGCTGAAATAGTAGGGTTTGGGGACATTTTGAGTGATTCTCAGGGTAGTAAAGTTGGTCATATGACTCTTGCCTCAGTGTCCTGGCTTAAAACCCGAGAGGGAAATCATTCTTTTACCTAGAGTCTTCACTGTGTCATTTGCCTTTGTTTTCCAGCAGCATGACTAGGTATAAAACGGCAGGGCAGCTCAGGGCTGTTTCCTTCTACCAACCTGTAGCTATGCAGTGTGCTTTAAATTAGTCTGTCCCTACAAAAGCAAAAAAATAAATCAGTGATAGCTTACCCTTTAACAGATGGTTTGCTCTTTTGAGAGCCTCTCCTGGATATACGAAGTAGGCAGTTCGTCTATTCATAGAGCTGATGTTCCTGATCATGAAACAGAGCCAGACAGAGGCAATCACCCCATTTTCTGCTTCTCAAGAGTACATTTGCAAACGAGAAGCAGTCTTCAAATGTTCCTCTTCAGCATGAATTCCTGTTCCATCTTCTGCATTACAGAATCAGACCTAGACCATCAGATCAGAGACAGGAATACAGGTCAATATAATGTGATGCAGAACCAGCATTGAAAATGGGATTTAAATGGTGGTAATAGGGTATATGTTAATTAATTCAGTTGGATTTTGCCTGGGAAATAATATGTAAATTAAAGCACTACTCAGAAAGGTGTGCACAGTGCTTAAAAATAAACCTCTAATGCTCTGGGTCCAAACATTTCTGTATTCTATTTCAAATGCTTAATTAGTCTCATTTTCACTCAGTATTCTTTCTTTAAAACCAAGGCCTGTTCAGTGAAAATGATGCTGTTAGGATGTGCGTGGTTGTCTTTGTGTGCATGTGTAGGCCCATGATTGTTTCTACCACTAAAGCAGGCAATATAGCTATTGTTTTCAAAACAGAGTTACTATTTTGGCAAAGCATTCATATTTAGGGATATGAAAACTGCTCAGCAGCCTTAAGGAAAAAATTTCCATAGGTTTTTGTTTCCACATTTTCCAGGTTTACAGTCCTCAGTTACAGGCCCGTGTTGAAAAATGTCTTCCAGCATCAGAACTTCTGAAAAGAAAACCCTAGAAATTGGAAGAAAGCTCACTCTCTCAGAGCAGATGCTTAGGACTATCTGCTAATATGGGAATAAACGCAAACACTCACATTAACTAATACCAAGGTGTACCTACACTGCTGAATTGCTTTCTGTTTTCACATTCTTGCCATTTAAGCAACATGGCAGCATCAGTTATCCTCACAAATTGAAGCCTGAGAAAACACTTCTGAAGGGCCAAAAGAAGCAAATAAAATGTATTTGTTATTATGACTGACCTTAGGCATATGGTATGTGAAGCTGCGGGATGCGTACACTGAATCTCTGATGATAAGCATGGTGATAACTGGTAAGACTGTGCTGAAATACTATGAAACAATTCAGGTAGTCAGCAAACAGGGCTAATTGCTAGTTTGGGGGATATTATGGGTAATTTACTGCCCACTGAGGGCTTCTACCTAAAAATAAGCTTTTTTTTTTTCCTTTGGACAGGACTTGCATGTTAATGTACAATTCCTGATGCAATTATATGTGAAGAGGACATTCAGATGCACTTCCATAAATGCCCTTCTGCTTCTCAATTACATTAACTGTCTTCATAGATCCTTTGACAGAAACCATATTCTTCACTTTTTTCCAAAACAGCAAATAAGCATTCAGCTACACTTTGCTGTTTTCCAAGATGTCTTGATCAAAAGTCTGAGAGTAATACAATAAACACAAGAAAAGAAACTACTGGTGGTTTCCAATACAAACTAACGGGAAAGTGTCAAGTGAGCAGATACTGACAATTCAGCCCTGAAACCAAATGTTCCTGTGCAAAACTCCACCTTTGAGAAGGAAGAATAAATATCCACAGAATGTTTTGGCTATAATTACTTCATTTAAGGAAGGGGGGGGGGGGGGGGGGGGGGAGAAAGTGCTGAATTTGGTTTGCTGAAGTTGAGACATTAATATTTTTGGCATGTAAAGAAGATGTAAACCAAATGTTTAAATGAAATGTCATCCCCTGGGTTCACATTTGCCCATTGAACTACAGTACAAACCCTCCACAGACCTTCATACAATACACATTTTTCAGTTCATTGAAGAAGGCCCCTGCTGCTTCTCAAGGAAAACTAACTTGCAGAAGCAAAATAAATACTGGCGTCGCAGCGTAACAGCGGAGCCTCGCAAGCACAGATGTGTAGCGTTGTCGGCTTTTAAATCAGATAAGGAGTATTCAGACATAATCACTCCAGTGTCTGGGACACGTTGCATGCTGCGGAGCTGCCCAAGTATGGCCTGACAGACACATGCAGTGTGTGTGCAGGCTAAATGGCAACAAGCTGACAGTATTTCATAACAGTCCTGTTATGTCTAGATAGGCACATGTTTGTGTAATTTAGCTGTGACTTTGAAATAGCTTTAAGAAATTGGGACACAAATGGAGCTTTGTGATTAGTTGTCAATGATGTCGTACCTGCTGGATGACGATACTGGCCAAAGGGGCATCCTTGGGGTGCTGCGACCGTGCTGCACGGCAATAGGTATCTCCACAAAGCCTCCGTCTGTCCCTTCATCTGCCAATCCGATGAGCGGGGCTGCTATTAAAAAAAAAAAAAAAAAAATCATATATGTATATATATGGCCGTGTGTTTAGTCGTGGGCCCTGGGCCTAGCTGAAGTATGGCATGCAAGGGGTTATTAAAGTCTGCTGTTAGATAAGATACCTCTAAAAAAGCGAAGTGAGTGCATTTAACCCTACAGACTATGGCTCACGGGTTCTGTGGTAGTCCTATTAAGACTTACAAAGTATCTCAGCAAGGGAAAATTTAACTTACATACAATACATGATTTTAAGTAAAGAAATATTGATGGGGCAGGGGAACAAGTAGTTTTTTTAGCTCTAATTTATGGCTGAGCAGCTTCATTTTAGTTACTTCATGAGAATATTTTAAACCAAGCCTGCATAATATTAAAATAAGTTAAAATGTATGTAAAATTTATGAGAGCATGTCAGGTGCAATGCTTGATAAAGTAAGTTTAATGCTTCAGAATTTTTTTCTTCAGGCAGGGAAAGCTGAATCCTGCAATTCTAGGTTACAGTATAATTTTAGAAACTCTTTTCCATTATACCATTCTTTTATTAATGAGATCCAACCCAATTTAACGAAGAGAGGTAAATTCCTAAAGAGTTTGTGGAAAGTCTTACCAGGTTGGAAGCCGGGAGTGTGTGATAAAAAAAGGATATTTTCCTACTGTTCATATGATATATCCAATTTTATAAAAACACAGAGGAAATCAATTTACAACAAACTTTGTAAGTGTGCCTCTTCAGTGTGGTTTTTCTTCTGGAAATGCTGCTTCACTCTGTGAACAAACAAAAGCTTTGGCAGTTGACAAGGGCTGTACATCACTTTTTGAAAACTCTTCATTTACCGGGGGCGTGTCCTGTTGTTTCATTGTGTGACACTCCCAATTATCGTGACAGAGCTAAAGGAAAATTCAGAGCAGCTTCTTTCCATTTTTCTGCCTGGTCACGGGAACATCGCTGAACTGGTACAAAGGAGTGGCAGGAGCAGCAGCAGCAAACAGGGGGACTATCTGCATACTCCTCTAGTGTATTAAAAATTCAGCTCCTCGGCAATATTAAATCTGAATTTACTTCCATCAAACAGAAACTTAGCATATCTCATTCTTCCATTATAAAATATTGACATCAGAAATAGCGAATCCTGAAATGAAGATTATAGATGAAAACTATGTGCTTGGTAATTATCATTTTTTCTTTGTTATTATTCCTTTCCTCTGAGGATTGCACAGGCTGTTGCAAACAGTAATGAAGTTAGCATGCAATGCCAATGTAAAGTATGCTGCAAAGTTATTATTTCCCTCATTATAGATGAGGGAAGCGAGACAGCGGGAGGAGGGCGATTTCCCCAGCCAAACTCGTACACCAGTGGGACAGCCCTCCGTCTCACGTCTTAATCATCATCCCTAGTGATGAGACCCTCGGTGCCATCTTGTTTCTGTCTTCTTTTGTTCTGCTATTTCCCTAGGTTTTTTAGGTCTTTACTGGGGCTCAGAGCTATTAATATCAATGACAATTTTTGTCACAAACTAAACAGCCAGTTTGCAAATACTTTCACTCCTGACAAATCCACTGCCCTTCTTGTAATGTTCTCGAATAACCACAGCACTAAAAAAATGCAGTTACAGGCATGGAAATGTCCATTGAATGGTCATTTCAATAGCCGTCCGTTCCTCCAGCCCCTTCTTGAGGCTCGACCCTGAAAGTAGGAAAAGATCAATGGGTTGGGCAACCTGCACTAGAATAACCCTTTGGGTTCCTGCGTGTGGAGATAGCACATAGCTCGGGATGGCTGCCCAACAGAAAAGCCATCTCATCACACCCCTGAAATTCAAACTTGGCCAATTAAGTTGTTCCTAGCTGGTGTCTCTCTTCGGTAATTACTCGGAGAGGTATCACGCAGCAGGACGGCTTCGTTTGCAGGTGCTTCCTGAACATTACCCCTGCATATTCTTGAACCCTGCCTCGTCGCCTATGGATGTTTTTGAGGAGTGTAATATATACAGCGTGTGACACCTGATACCGTATCTGTCTCATATGCTTCTTGCAAAAATCAATCTAAATCAATAAATTGTCCACCCTCCTCATACAGTATTTGCAGAGGTTCAAAGACAGGACCAATTACTCTTAAGGTTGAATTGTCAGGTGTCAGATGAGAATATAGAAGTTGAAGCATTATATTTAGGAACAGATTTATTTAGAGGACCTGAAGAATTTGCTTTGCTATCAACAGGTCTATAAACAGAGCTTTTACAGTATGTTCTGGTAGAAACTGATACCCTGCAAAATGATAGGGGTTGCGTTGGATGGTTTTTTTTCTTTTCTTTTTGCACAATTCAAATCATATAGCTGCCTGGTAAAGTAGGTAAACAAACACCCAAGCTCACTGAAGTCATGGCAGTAAAGCTCCTGACCTTGAAGGGCTTTTGGTCCCGACCTGTCTTGCCAAGCACGTTGCCTTTTTGTTACTTAATTTTCTAGGTACAGATGTAAATTCCCCATGCTTCATTTATGTATAACATGCATATCTTTATCATGCATTCGGTCTCTTAGGTTCGGTTCCAAGAATGAGACCCAGGCCAGTCTCACAGGTCTAAAGATGACGTGGACATTTCTGTCCCTGCCAAAACCGCAGCACACAAATACCATGGCTTATTATAATCACACAAGATGTTCCCAAGTTTAACAGTTCTCATCCCAGAATACAAAACCCCTCTCTTAGCACTCCCGACAAATCAATATGCATTATTATTACGTGCTCAGATACTACCATGATAGATATCAGATTTCTGCTCATGCCAAAATTTCAGCTAGCGGTTCCCTTGGGTATTTATGCTTGTGTACTGTATTTAACAACAGCCCATTCAAAATGCTCACAGCTCCTAGGAATGAAATGCACATAATTTAGGAATAGCTGCCTGGCTATTCAGGCATCATGCTGTTTCAAGGCAAAATTAAATCTCTGACTCTCCCCTCTTTTAAAACAAACCTGTAGTTTGCATCATATTTTGGGGAGCTGCATGGAAGTTTCATAAAGAGAAAGTGAGCATGGCTCTTTTTCCTGTTTAATGGTAGTGCCTCCCCATTAATGTTCCAAAATGATACAGTAGTTTAAAAAAATGGTCTCAGCATGCATGCATTGTATCACATTAAGAAATCAGGATTTTCTAGGCACTGCACAGCATTAATTACAATGAGCATGCTGCAAATTTAAATTAAATGATATGCCGTGTTCTGTTGTAAATATCAAAATGGATTGCAAGATACAGCCCTATATTTGCTTCTGATTGGCATTTGTGCACTGAACACGATCAGAAAATCTGCATGATATATCTTTTTTTTTGTTTGTTTTAGGAGCACTTGATGCAAATGCACTTTTTGTTTTCAGGAGTATCTAACAGCACAGTTACAGGTCAGAATTCTGTGCTAAAAAAAATCCCTCAAAAATAATAATAATAACAGAACAAAAAAAGCCCTCTTTGCCTTCATTCCTCCTCCTAACAAAACAGAACAACAATATGTTTCTCTCCCCCCACCCAGTCTTTACAATCTAGGGAATGGAGGGGCGCCAAGAGGAAAATGGGGAGGGTGGGTGGGACTGAAGCAGGTCAGCATGAAGGAAGCGGACCCGACTGACTTCGTCATGTGGGGCAAGTACCCAGGATCCTATGTAAGCAAATGCTGTGCGGGCTTCAAATCATCTCAGCAGAGAAGGGCTGCTTGAGCTTAAGGCGGAAAGGGGTGAGGGGTGAGCTGGGCTTGGGACTCTCTCGTCTCGGTTATGAGGGAAGCATGATCTGGCGAGTTGATGAGAAAAAGACAATGGATGAAACGAACATAAGCAATAAATAGCAGGTCTATTACTGTTTGTATTCTTTTTCTTCGCATAGGTATTTTACATTCCCTTGTGATTTTATGATACCAGATTGAATTGTCAAGATCTCACCAGCCTCTGCCCTTAAACAACTGGATGGGGTGTATTTTAGCTTGTATTTCTACGTGATTAAATACTAAACAAATATTTTAAAACTCTGCACATCAGCAAAAGCATGGCATTTAGTTAATTGTATAGAGAAGGCATTTTAAAAAAAATAATCTGTATTTTCAGGGCTTATTTAAGACCTTCGTGAAATGATTAGCACTGAGTTGAGAAGGACAAGTGAGTGCCAGTGTGAATCGGCACAAAGGCATGAGGCATAAAGGAGGCACAGCATAAAAGTGTGGGCAGGGACACGCAGAGACACCGACACATCTGCAAACCCAGGATCACCATATTCTTTCTAAATTACCTTACTTTTTCTGTGTCTTTTGCTTTTAGGACTTAACTCCAGTTTTCCTGGCACATTATGCAGCAGTCCTCTGTGTACAGAAGTACAACTATGAAACAAACCAACCAACCAAACAAAACCCAAAAACAAATGAGGACAGCCTGATTACCCCAGAACAACGAATGGATATTAAAACCAAGCTCAGGATACCTCAAGTCTTGTAAAATGTCTTTCTCGGATCTTCTGAAGATGAAATTCCTCTGGAGTCTTCCTCAGCCAGTCTGAAATACGCTTCTCTGGGTCAGGTTGTGAAAAGTCTTCTTATGAGATTCTCTAGTAAGGAAGGCCTGTCCAGCTGGGCCTGCTGCGGATCAGTTAAAATAATATTTGTCCCAAACCTTTTCACAAGCTTTTACTGGACCTCTTCAGTGTCTCATTTTGGTATGATGCTGGGTGTTCAGGAAGTGGCTGGTGACAACAATAAAAACTGATATATGGCTGTAAGATGGTTGTTCATTCTTACATCTGACAGCAATGCCTCGCTGCCGCCAAGGTGGCATATTCAGCTTTTAAAGACATGCTTTTCCTTGGCAGCTGCAAGGGTTCACTGAAGGGTGTCTAACTTTCTCTCCTGCATCCAGAAGGAATTAGGTAATGGTCAGCCAGGTGAGATGGACACATGCGACAACGCCCTTCCATAAGCAGCATATGCCTGACAGAAGTAGGTGGGAGAGCAACTGGCCTTCAGCTCTCTCACCATCTTTCGGCACTTGCCGGGGGCGGGGGAGGCAAAAAAAGGCACGCCAAAGATAGTTTATGTGCAGCTCGGGAAGCTCTCA
Organism: Calonectris borealis; assembly: GCF_964195595.1. Classification (NCBI taxonomy): domain Eukaryota; kingdom Metazoa; phylum Chordata; class Aves; order Procellariiformes; family Procellariidae; genus Calonectris; species Calonectris borealis. The sequence goes on along the minus strand of NC_134314.1, from coordinate 125,392,664 downwards.
GAAATGAATGTGTCTGTGATTTAATAACACATCTACACAAAATGACACTTCTCCTAATATTCACTGAGAGAAAGAAGGCAGAGCAGTATGGGGCCATAACCAGCACACAATGCATTACTATTGCAGCAACAAACAGCTAAACTACCAGGTGTTTATTTTTCAGTATGCACAATTGTTGGAGGAGAATGAAAATTATTCTTTGACACTCTGACGGAGACGTAGAAAGCCCTGTGCTTCCCCTAGCTCCCATCGTCCTGACAAGAAACAACTCACAAATTCTAATAAATAGAAAATAGAAATAAAGACTTTAACTATATGGCATAGGGTTTTGAATGGCTTTCTGAATCGGAAAGTGCTGCTCGTACGTCTTCGTTATTTCTACACTCTGTAATGTTGGCTCTCCAAAAGTCAGAGACAAAGTGAGATAGATACTACAAGGATCACAGACACTACACCGGGTAACCAAGTATCAATGGTACATCCAGATTTATGGTAGGTGATGGCAGTAAAGTGAAAGCAAAACTGTTTGCACAGTCTGTATCGTTGCCCATTACTGTGTATTTGCCCTTTTTTCTTGCTTAGCTACAGCTGAAAGAATGGAAGATTGTACCTTACATACAGTATTAGGAGACACTTTCTGATCGTAAGGTCAATCAGACTAGTTTACCTGCTTGAGGTATTTATGGCACAATCACTCAGTGTCTTTAAGGGAAGGTTAGATACATTTATGGGAAAGGTATTTTGCAGAAGCCTTCCCGTTTCATAGAGGTCTTGGACAAAATGACCCAGGAGGCCCCTTCCAAGTCTATCAAATGTGGTTCCCTGATTGATGCTGTTTCCCCCCCAAGTCTTTTCAAAACACAAAGCACTGTTATAAAATTTAATATGATACACTATATAACTTTAACACAATGCCTTGTAGGAAATGGTTAGCTGGTAGCACAGGAGCCTCGCGCAAAAGGAAGAAAAGAAGAAAAAAGAAATTGCAGTGCAGTTTCTCTGCCAAAAGATATCGACTATAACATTTACACTGTTTCTTAGTATGGGCCCTCATCTGTGCAGGGGGACACCAAGTCATGGAGGCATATAAGTAACCCAGACTGTAGTATATATTTTTCCAGGAAAAACCCAACAAGGCCTGAGGTAATTTTCTATGCTGTGCAATAAGCATTCCCTCAATGCTGGAAAGCAAATGGACACCCAGCTCTCCTTATAAATAACTGCCTGGTGCTGTAATCGGCTGGGCTTAATGTAGAGCCGCCTGGAGGCAAGAAACAGGAATGTCCAACCCCTCTCTGCATGCCCACAGCAGGCATGTCCCCCACCTATGGTCTCAAACCCGTCCATGGTTACAAATGGCAAGAATGAAAACAACACAGAAATGAGAAGAGGCTCAGGAAAGCCTATTCTGTAATTAATCACCCTCTCTAAGGTGGCTTTGTCCCAGCCTGCTACCATTCATGCAGCCATCGTGCAGCAGATGAAGCAAAACCCTGAAAACTACAAGCCCCCAAAGCTGTACTTCTAAAACCCTTTGCTGAGTGCAGCAAAATCACTGGGTAAGGTGTTTGTCTATTGACTAAAGACTGTGCAACAGAGCTTCGGCCCCATTTTCCCTTATTTGAATACAAGATGCTGCTTAAGAGCAAGTTCTATTTCTTTAAGGAGTGGCCAGCTTGTATCACAGCATTGAGGCTTTCTTGAAGCTGGAGGTCCAGCAAGCTGAGAGTGGTTAGCAAAGAAGCAGTCGGTGGTCCATCATTTGGGAACAAGTGGTGTGTGTGTGATTTGTTTTTCAGAGAGAATGCTGTCCGGGTCTTTTATGTTTTCAGGTCACCAAACCATTTAGTAAATTTACATAATATTTCTCACTACTATACTTTTTTTTTCATTTGAGGAGAGATGGTTTTGTTGAATGTTTCCTAAAATGACTATTTCTTTTTTTCTTTCAAACTGTTATCATATTTAAAAGTTTAAGTGAACTTAATGAAAATTTCAAAACCCAAAAAACCAGATTCTCTGGGCCATTTGGTTGAAATGCTGTGGTTGGCCTCTGTTGCTCTGTAGTTAAGTTTTAATTTTAAGTTCTCACAGGAAAAAAATTAAAAAAATACCCAGAACTTCATTGAATTGGGGTTCAACTCTCAAAAACATTTCACACTAACCTTTTTATTTTCACTCCAGCTGATTCAGTTAAAGGGCAAACTCCTCTTCCAGAAAACAGCCCCCCCACCCGTGTCTTCTTGGGACAGCTCTGGCAGGAAACAGGAGCAGCCATACACACACACACCAAAGGCTTTTGAAGTCTCACAAATGTGAGCTGCTCCCTTTTGCAGGGCAGGCCAGGATTAACTCTTTTATTAACCTTCTAACCTCATCCACGAGAAAGAAAAATAGCCTGGCCCCTTTCTTTTTGGAGACTTGCAACCTCCTTTACCTAAATATTTGGAAGCTCAAACACCCTACAGGTGGGAGGAAAATGAGGACCATTAATGGTGCTTTCCATGAGGAGAAAGCTTCCCTGAAGCCCCTTTTGGACCCTCCCATTATGTTGTACTCAGTGTCAATGGCTATCCCTAAAAGCTTGTGTTTTCACTGGAAAATATTTCCCCATTACCATGAGGCTTGGGTCTCCCTATTTGAATCGTATTTGTGGGAGCAAATAATAACCTTTTGGTACTTTTCAACATGCTGCATCAATGTATTCTCCCGATTCCTACGTCAAAAAAGTGACACTTAGCAAAACGAAAAATTTGACCTGGCTTTAATCCTGACAGTGCTACAACTGCTCACCCTTAGCTCTCACTTCATCCCTGCATCACAGTGGAGCGTAAGACACTCACGTTGGAATAGCTCTTCTCACTGGAGTCAAAATGGTAAAAATTAGCCTCAGTGAGTGACAAGAGCAGAAATTTCAAAGGCAGGAAAATTTACCTTCTGCTCTTTGTCTTACAGGATGGTGCATTTTAGTGGTTGGAAGATTTAGCTTCCAAGCATCCCATATATATAAATCCTAGTGGACAACAGCTCTCCAGCTTCTTTTTTTAGGGCAGTTGAGCTCAGCAGCTGGAATCTGCCAGGGAATGAGGGTCGAGATAAGGATGGAGAAAAACTTTCCTGTAGCCTGCAGGTGTTAGTCAAGGGTCAGGATTAGGAAACAGCCAAAGCAAAACAAAACTCTCTCAGCTACATCTCCTCACTGTGTTTGTTACACGAGGTCATGGCTATTTGACATAAGGACCATGATTTTGGGCCAGCCCTGTCTCTCCTCTGCTGTAGCTTAGACCATTAACTGCTTTGATGATACAGTCCCTCTTGGGGTTTTCCCTTTTGAAAGATTTATATTTGGTTTAAATCTAATACGAATGCTCCACTTTGGCTTTTAGGAGGCCAAGACACTTAAAAATCTCAGGTGGGCAGGACAAGCAAGGAAGGCAACATATCTCTCCTGAGGTCCCCTGTAAAGGCGTACAAATACCACTTTGATGAGAACTTTCCAGCTGCTTTGCTGCGTAAACAGATGCATCGCAGCTCTAATGTGCAGGGATGCCCTTCACACCAACAGGCAGAGAAAAAAAGGCGGTGGGAAGGGCATCTAAATAAAAAAAGCAGGCAACGATGGATCCAGCTGAATTTTTTGCCTTCTTTGATCTTTGGAAATGGGAAAACCCATTCAGGATCACAGATTTCCAAACTGGGCTGTATGCACCGCTAATTGTGCCACAAAGCCGAGATGGTTTGCTATTGTTGCCTCCTCCAAAAAAAGCTGTTACTGTCAGTTCTTTGGGGCTCAGGAATTCCATTTCCCAGTTTTCAGTTAATACTTCAACGATTATACAGAAATAATAGCAATAACGATCATAACAATACCTGGCTTGCCATTATGTTGTACTCAGTCTTTGTGATGCCTCTCTCATGATAAAATCTGTGTATTAAACACTTTAATTGAAACACTTAATAAAACAAAGATATTTTCACTTGTGCAGTTATATTCACATAATGATCACAAAGCACTTTACAGAATCAAATAAAAGTATCCAGCCTGATCCTTGTATAGAAGCAAACACTGTTATTGTGCATCTTAACAGTATATAACAAAGCTGTCATATAGAATTCAGTGTCAAACATACTGTATCTTAGGGTTTAGGCTGGCCAAAAAGCTTGTTTTTTGTCCTTAAGCTTGTTCCAAAAATCTCTAATGCCATCACAAGCGACACAGCAAAAGGGGGCTGGACAGTCTTACCTACTAGACAAGAAGAGCAGGCTGCAGACAGGAGGGCTGGTGAACAGTCGTGTCTTATTATCAAGAGCCCTGGTTCAGAAGGAAAAAAGAAAAAAGGTTATAATTTTCCTGGATTTGAAAAAAAGCCATGGAAGTCTTGATGTGCCATGGTGCTGAGTACCGAGCAGCCTCCATGGGGTCACTAAGAGAGGACAAGGCAAAACCTGGTAATGCAAATGCTAACGTTAAATGATGCCTCCCGAGGTCTGGAAGGGGTCTCAAGCTTTGGGCCTCGTAATAGGTAGTTCTGGAGCGAAGAGACAGGCAAAGAGCTTTGTTCCCTCTTGTATAATTGATAAATTACCATTGTTAGTACTAAACAATACTACTGAGCACAGAATGGAAACACGCTAATGCTTTATCCATCTGAAGCAATTCTGCTCATGTGCTCATACTGTTCTTAAATGTGCTAGATATTTGTTTGACGAAACAATAAGTTTTAGAAAAGAGAAAAATAAGAACTTTAAAGATAATCAAAACCTTGACTACATACTTTACCACAGGCAGCTGTGAATAAGCTTCAGTACTCTTTATTTTTAACATTCCAGATATGTAATTTAATGCAGGTCTAATGACAGTCTCGAACATACTGCTTTAATCGAAATTGTTCAAGCTCTGTTCTGTGACAAGGGCTCACAAGCTACCAGCAGGGTTGTCCATTTTCCCTGCTTCTGTAAGGAAAAGAAAAGGGAGGGGAGGGGGACACTCTTGAACTTATGTTGCTATTGATGTGTAATATACAATAAAAAAACAGTTAAATTTCAATTACCCACAGGTAATTATAATTTTATTGTTTGACTGTACTATGGGGATTTTTGTAATTCCCAAGACTAATAATTTTCTATAATTTTACAGGTTGTCAAATAAACTATTAAAGATTATCTTTGAAAAGGATTCTGCAATTGTAAGGACATATCATACTGTTCCTGTACATTATTAGTAATTAGAGATCCCTGGATAGTGAAATATCTGCACTATATGCTAGCTGCTGGATACCATATTTTCTCACAGCCTCCTGTAATCTTGAACCAAAGCTTTCAAACTTCTCATCCATTGTAGCCTGAGTCACGTCCAAACTTTTATTAATATTCACTGAGCACTCATTAAGCAATTCTGGTGCATTCGATACGTTAAATCTATGCTTCCTGATGGGGAAAAGCAAAGGCTCACAGGTCCGTCCCGGTGTAGTGGAAACAAACACAAAAGGACTAATTCTGAGCTCTGTCCCCTGATGGGGATATGGAGAAGCAGCAACATTTATACCAGCACAAAAGATCTGAATCTGTCCTGAATGCCTTTTGACAATGCGGCTTGCACAACAAGATAAAATTATGCTTCCTGATTTTATCCTAGAAATATGCATAGATGCAAATATGCTAGGGATCAGCATCAGCTGTCAACAAGGAGGGGGAATGGGATGGGCAGAGTATCCGGCCCACAAGAAGCAGAAATTTGGGGGCATTCCCTCATCCTCATCGGCGAGTCCCCCCAGATTCACTGGGGTGTTGATGAGGAACTCCCCCAAGCCACTTTCCCTCCCGCGCTAGCACCCAACATCCACATAGCTAAGGTGAGCAGACAGCAACTTTTTCCAGGATAGCTGTCAAAAGCCAAAAGGCAACTAAACCAGCATTTACCAGGTGATGGCTTCCTTCATCTGTACATGCAATGTTTGGCGAGGTATTTATTCAGAGTCTTACGGGGGTGTAATCCTAAGGAGGACCAGAGGAGGGATGAGCTGAGAAGGAAAGCAGACCCCGAAACGTTGCATATAGCATCCGGGCACGGACTGAGAGGGCAGCGAGTGTAAAACCGCACGAGGGGATTAGCCGTTGTAGAGATTGTTGATATCTTGCCTGTAGAGCCATCAAAGGCACAATTCTTAGCTGGTGGCATTTTTTTTATTGCGGCTGCCCCAGGAGATAGTCATTATTTGTTTTATTGGCCTCTCGGATTGTTATGTGGCGAAGGCTGCGTGCGGAGGGAAACTTCAACACATTAGGATTTCTTTATGGGCTGAAAGCTCTCTGAGGAGAGTGGTTTCAGGACATGAAGATTTTCCTGCAGAAAACTTTATGGGTATGATTTTTTCCCCAATGGATGCCTCCACCCTTACGGCTGGGATTTTGCACACGCCCAGCCTGTTGGGACACCAAGCAAGAGCATCATCTCATGGCTCTGCCCTGCGCTGGACACATCTGCAGGGAGGGTTTTGCCTTCCCCCTGGTGCCAAGAAGCCTCTGTGGCAGCTGTGATGCTCAGCGAGGGATCTGGCGAGGGACTTCCCTCATGCCAGGGAGCGCTGAGGGTGGATTATGTTGGTTTTACAGCGGTGTTGAGCTGGTGGAGCAGTATAAAGATACGGGAGCACAGGGAAGGATTAAGGCCAATGGACTGCAGCTCTCTGCCTCCTCTAAAGACAACTTCGATCCAATCAAATGTATTAAACAAATCTGAGTAGTCAGTACAGATATACACACTGAGCTCTCTTTTCCAAGGTCTGCTTGTCTTGCTGTCCTGTGCTCATCCTGCGCCTATGGGAAGGTGTGGGAAGAAGGATATTTGATAATTTGGAGAGCTCTTCAATAAGTGGCATTTTCTGCTTCTGACTGCCTCTCTACCTACTAACCCGTCTCAACTGAGACCGAACCCCTTACTCCAGATGATTGGCATTTACAATAAATAGACAGATACAAGAAAATGCAAAGCCCACAGACAAGGCTAAGTATGTTTCTGGATAACAGACGATACCATATACAAATACACATCTCTCTCTCCCCTTAATTTTGGTCTGCGTTTCCTGCTTAACACATTCCTTGTCGCAAGTGGAACACATTCTGACAATTGAAAAGTGAAAGCAATTAGAAAAGAATTAACTGATAAAATTAAAGCCCTGCTTTCCTCATGTTCGTCATATGACTACAAATATTGTCACTCCCATTAATATTAATTAATATAATTATCAATGTTTCTAATCCCTACACATTTTGACGGAAAGTTACTCTTAGCTCAAGAATATAATTGTTAAGTCATGGAAATGTTAAGTAGCAGCTAAGCAAGTCCAAAGAATTAATAGCAAACTGTAGTTTATCCAAGGATTAGACTTTTAGCAATACATAATCACCTCTTCATGTGTTCATCCACATAAAATACCTTCCATCCCTCAGTACACTTCTGCCTACTTGTCCTTGCAGTGCACAGTTTTCAAGAATTAAAAAAAAAAAGCGAAGATAGTAAGTAAATATTCTTTGCAGTTGTACGCTTTTCTTCAAGATAAGTCACTGCGATAAGAGTTACGTGCCCTTAGCTCAAAGCAATGTCAAGGTCAATTATCTCACACTGAAAGCCCTAATGCAAGATACTTTTGTGATCAGAATAATATGTGTAACATTGCAAAGCCTTTGTTTTAGTGTTGAGGAAAGCAAATACACCCTCTCCAGACTTCCCAATGCATTGTCTCTCAGTTTTGAATGTCACGGATTATTCCAATAATATAAAAGACTGACTTGCCGTGCTGTTGCCATTTGAGCAGGTTTTCCTGGCGCGGCACGACTGGCACTGCGGAGCGCAGAGGGACGCTGAGCGGAGCCTTCCCTGCCACCCGCCCAGTTCCTCGATGGACAGTTAGCAATTCCTGCCTGGCAATAGCACGTCTGCTTCACAGAAGCAGTGCTAGGTGGAGTATTAATTAGTTGTTTTGGAAAACAGCCAAAGTGCTTTAAAGGCCTTTGTTATAAGGTGGAGGTTTTTTCTGCTAGAAGAGAATAATGTAATCATTTCACTATTAATTTTTAATTGTATGTTGCTATGCGTTATTACCAGCCTATACTGATTATCCTAAGAGAAATGGTGATATTGCGCAAGCGATATCTGTTAGGAAGACTATTGGGCTGCACTGTAAAAGAAGTAACAGAAAAAAGGCTGTTCTTAAAGTTTTTGCAGTCATCTGCTGCTGTCTATTCCTACAAGGTATCACATTAAATAATTATAAAATGTGTGAGTTCAAGAAGACTCATGGAAAAGTGCCACAGTTTTCCCTGTTGTCAGGTGTTCTTCTTTGCTTGTTTTTGTGGGGTTTTGTTTCTTTTCTTTTTTTTTTAATGGCCACCCTTTGTAATGAAAAGTTACTTCCGAGAAATCTTTTACAAGAAAACTAAACTCACTGACATGGATGAAATCGGCAGCAACACACTCACTGCTGGGGAGAAGGCACACGCTCCCCTGCAGGTTTAGGGGTTGAGGTTCAAAAGGGTCGGGGTGCTACGATGCCGCATCAGCACAAGTTTAAATCTCTGCATGATGATCAGGTTCACTCCTCAAGTGTTTCATTTGTGCAAAGTGCAGTTTGTCTTTTTTTTAGCAATCTCTTTGTTTCCCGTTCATCTACTTGCCGTTCATATCTGAGGCAACCTTTCTGCTCTGAGATTAAAACTCCCTTTCAGAGAGCATCCTGATTTGAAAATACTAGTGCGCTCCCCCCCCAAAAAAAAAAACGTTTAGGCGAATTATTGTACTTTGACAACTGACCCGGCAGAGTTGGACCATAATCCGTAGTCCATTGCTAAGCAAACAGCATGTATGCACCAGAGTAAGAAATATGTATATGTGAATTCTTCTCACAAGGAAATCATTATCAAAAGATGCTAAGATTCACCCCATTGATACAGTTAGCTTACCGCTAGAAAAACGATTGTATCACCCGCTTGTGTCTGCTCACAAATTCTTCATTTCATCTAAGAAAAAGCTAGCCATGAGGGGATGGGAAATCTTTAATCTACTTTTCCCCATTTCTTCAAATACCTGGATCTTATCAACTTGCATTGAACATGAGCAACACAAAAAATTAATGATGTATCCTCCACGTAATAAAATAAATGGAAACAAAACACAGACATTTCTCTAGTGTGGGACAGATTAATCACAACAAAATATTACACGAGAGCAAGTCCACAAAGCAGTTCGAAAAAAGGCAGCATGGCTGTAAATTCAGGAAGAAGAAATCAATTAGCCAAAAAAAAGTATGTAGAAAAGACTACCATTTAGTAAGAGAGAATTCATGAGGAAATTTCTGAGCCGCACTTTGTCACTGACTTAAGTGGCTGGAGGAGGCCTTAGAAGGGGCCTTCATCTCTTCACCCAATATTTGAATATTGTCCATTGCATAGAAAAATGAGTTTTTTCTCCTGAACCCCTACTACTAATTGTATATTTTTATAGAATAATTATATATTTCTATATAATTATATAATACCATTTGTATTCTATACTATGCTATATTATAGCATCATCCTATAATAAATAATTTATACAAATATTTGTTAATTGTTCATTATATACATTATATATAAAATAAACATGTATAAATAGTTTACATAATTATATAACACTATTTATTAAAAATAATTATCTTTTTGGACAGGTACTCAAGACTGCCATAATTTTTCAGACAGCTGAGAAATTCTAGTGGAAAATTGAAAACTTTGCACCCAATTCTCATGGTTTTCAGCTGAATTAGTTTCAAAATCGATAGATGCATTTCATGAAAAAGAATTAGACCCAATTAATTTTCAGTTAAAAAAATTTCAGTTAAAAAAAAAATTAAGTTTAATTTCAGTTAAAAAAAGAAAACAAACAACAAAAACAAAAAAAAAAACAGAAAATTTCTACCTGATCACTTCCGAACAGCAATTTTAGTCCTGGCATAAGCCCATGACCATCAGTGAAAAATGTGCCTTTGTCTCCTACATATCCATTGCTGCAGTATCTCCAGGACTGGTTCAGGAAAGCACTGAAACATTCACATTAAGTCCAGTAAGCACTTTTCCAAATAGTGATTCTTTCCTGAACTGGGGCCAACATAGGTCATGTAAAGGGAAAAACAAGAATGCAGACAATGAAGCAACTTGCCCATAATTCCCCAGCAAATTAGAGATTTAACCTCTTGTACAGTAGCCAGTCCTATTTCTCAGTTAACTGTTTGTAGTCCTGTCCTTTTTTAGTTCAGGGAAAGACACCCTCTCACTAGCCTCTTTGAGGGCTTCCCAGACCATGAAGCAACAGTAGTTTGCATAATGAAAAGTCACTTTGCTGCTTTGGTGAAAACATGAATGCGGTGTCTGACCAAGATAAAGAAAGATGGCCGTGGATTACCTTCAACGCAGCCTGTGTGCCCAGCAGTTATTACATACTGCTCAGCTGCATTTTTCCTAACTAGACCCTCTGTAGCCTTTATTGCTCTACGAATTACAGTCAAATACCAACTAGTAATCTAACACGAACTGCAACTTTTCCTGAGCAAATACACTCTGACGGGCAAGACAGTGAAAATCTGAGTTTTTAGCCACAGCAGTTATGCCTTGCTTTCATCAAAGCAAACGGTCCTATTCTTTTTTTATACCATCACTTACTTGAGCTTGCCAAGCTCCAGTGAGCCAATGTAGTTCAGCAAATGCCAGCCTGTCTATACCTGCCACTGACATCAGTATATTTATCTGTAGGGCCAGCACCAGGGGAAAAAAACAAATTGGTGGGGCTTGGCCCCTTTTCTCAAACCGGGCGCTGAGGATGCAGTGATCCTTTGCGGAAAGACTTAGCGGTCATTGCTGTGGCCATGCACCGTGTTCCTCGCTTGCCCTTCTTCTACTGCACAGGGTGCAACCGCAGCGAGGGGGGATTGTGCTCCCTGATGTTAGAAAGTGCATGGAAGGTGCCAAAATGAACCATACTTTTGTCACTTCCTTCTTTATGGCCAAGAAGTTCTTTTTTGAGCATATTTAACAATATCTGCTGAGGCAAATCTACCTCTCCTGATGTGAGCACAGACGTAGGACAGTCTTTCTCCTTTGCTAGGGAGACTGTATTTATCATTCCAGGAATTAGTTTAATCAAAGAAAAATAATAGATGGAGAAGAGCATCAGAAATCAGCCTTAATAATGGTCCATCTATTTGTGCATCTTGGCAAGAAAGTCCTGTCACCTGCTGCAAAGGTCCTGAAGTCCTCTTGAAATACAGGTTGAAGAAACCTAATTTTTCTCACACTAATTGCAGTAATGCTAATGCATTCTTGGAACAAGGCCAGGATAAGTGGAATGTAGTCTGACAGCAGATAAATATAAATTATATATAAGAAAAACACATTGTACCTTTAATTCCTAATTCATTACAAGTCAGCCATCAATCTTTAATTTCTACACATGTCACCCACATGGTCAATAAGCTGTGCTGTATTCTATCAGAGAAATTATTTCCAGGGCACTAAGACGCCAGCAGGACTTTGGCTAGCGGGCCCCGAAACGGTACCTTCCTCTTGCCAGGCCACTATATACATATTTTCTTTCTGAAGATGTTGGAAACAGCAGGTGCTCAGCACTTCTGAAAATCTGATCACAGGGCACACTGGTGTTTTGTGCAATTACTTTTTCATACTATCCCTGTATTTTTTAGTGTGCATCACAAACAGAGAAAATTTAATTCAGAGGGTGGGGGCAAGGGAAGGTGTTCACAACACTAATAACATGTATAAGTAGCCCAAGTTTCATTTTCACAACGCCGCATATATCGGGTCCTCTCAATAGAATTGGAGTCTACTAGTGGCTACATGCCCATGCTTTACCTATGAGCAATGGTAAAAAGTAGTAATACTAATCTGCCCCAGGTTTCATTGGCAGGGAAGTCTGAAAAGGCCTCCTAGTTGGTCTTGGTTTATATAGTTCTTATAAATAAAAAATCCTTCTCATGCACATTAAGAAAAAAAAACCCAACACACCACTTCCTGCTTAGGCATACAGCAATCTCTTCCTTTCCATTACAGTATATTATTAATTTGGATTATCCTCTTGCTTCACAGCTTTGAAAAAAAAAACAAAAGAAAAAGCTATTGAATTTGCAGTCACCTTCGGTAGGGAGGTTCTGTTCCTCTGCATATTTGAGATATTTCTTTCCATCTATTGCACCATCATGTTTCAGTTCCTGAGAGCTACAGATATTTATTCAGTGCCCTTCTATCTTGGCCATCGTAAAAAGCTCTCTGATAACAAATCGCGCCCTCTGAACATCATTTGCTACCAGAAAGGATCTTCAAGAAACACATGCACTGCGATATAAGATATCCCCTGCTTTGTTACGAATGCAATAAAAAGTTTTACAAAATCAGCTTCCTTCGATTTAGAGGATAAGTATATATAATTTTAGTAGTTTTACCACTTCTTATTGCCTGTCTGTTTACGCTTCACACTTAGAGAGTCACTGCTCTCTTGCTCTTCAAATGAATACCACTACTTAAATATAGAGAACGATATATGCTCATTGAAAGATTCAAGGATTTCAGCTGTCATACAGGCTTAATTATCTGCTGGTGGATGCTCAGATACTAGAACAATGGCTGTTGTATAAAGCCAGCATAGAAGAGACCACTCACAGCTCATCACGCGCTCTGATCCAACAATTTAGAAAAAAAAAAAATGTAATGCATAATATTAACCTGCATCTTGCTTCCCTATGTCATAACCCATCATGTAACGTTATGTTATTTCATGTCATGTCACGCGTAACATGATGCAATGCAATGTCACACTTCAGAAAATATTACTAAGCGAGAACTGATTCTTGTTACCAGTTTGGAATATGAGTCTCTGATCCAAACATATTGTGGCTTCGGCTGATGGGAAGGGATCAAACTGAGAGCTATGTCGGGCAAATGCTTTTCTTCTCTGGCTTGGCCAGCAGATGTCCATTTGTCAGTTTTAGGTTCAAATTGGAATTTCTTTGTCATGAGCACTTTCTCTTGTAAAAGAAATCGCAATTTTATGGGTTGCCAAATACCGAAAAAAAAAGCCCTTAGAAATACATAATAAATGTATATTAGCGAGACAGAAAATTGGAAAATGGCCACCTGCCAGCAGCCACATAAATTTTGGAGGCAATGCATTTTTCTGCCATTATGCGTTATCACAGGAATTGCAAATATTTATTAAAAGTATTAAAATGGTGAGAATGTTAAATGTTTCCTTCAGTAGTGGAAATTCGCATTGCCACATAGAAGACAGGATATTCTGATACAATGTTTATTAAAATGACTTCATTTTATTAGGCTGTCATACACAATAAATGTGCAGGTACAGTTAACAAAAGATCTATTGTGGATACGGGAGATTTGTGAGTAACACTTCAAAAAAATAATCTCTTCTGAACTCTGTTCGTATAAAAAGCATACTACAAACTTTCATTAACTTCCTTAGAACCAATTATTTTCTGAGCTTATTTTCTTTTTCTGCCATCCTGCTATATTTTGTTAGTCAATTTGTTTGCTTACGTTTTAATGCTTAATGGGATTAAATGCAGTTTAATTTATATACTAGTAAGCTGAGAGTATACTTTACGTGTAGCAGGCACAAAATATTACGATTATTTTTGGGTTCATTTACAGGTCTAAACATGAATGGCTATAATATATTGGGACCCTAGTATCTTTTCATCCATGAATAAAACATTATTAAAGGATTGGTGGGAGCTCCATCATATTGATTGAGAAGAAAATCACATTCCAGTTTTGCCCACATTTTCTGCTAGGATTAATCACAGTGATTTTGTTCATAAGGTTCTGGTTACAGTAAGATACAGACACAGCGAACACCACTGATGTCCCGTAGCCTCATGGGGCAACTTTTCAGGTTGGCTTCGCTGGGCATAGAGCCCTTTCCAGGAGGCTCTGAGGACTGATGGGGAGAGTCCTATGGGGAGACACCAGCCCCTGCGTGAACGGGTGCTCTGAGCAAGTGAAGGGTTTATGTCTGTGAAAAGCAGCTGAATAATCACCTCTCAGGACAGACTTAGAAAACAGCTGGATTAGAAGGGGATATCTTGAGGTAAACAAGATGATCTTCTTAGACGGTCGCAAGATTTGCGATGAGATTGTTGTTGCTGGATGGGAAACAACACTACTTCTGTTCTCAGCGGTTTCCTAAATCAGCAATGAGAGGAAGGAGGTAGCCATTGCCTTCACAACTGAAAGTGTCATCTAAGTAGCTTTTAAAGGTCATTTTTCTTAAAGAAATGAGCAGAGAAATAAGAAACCAGTACTGTTTTTTTTCTTACGCTAAGGTTCCTCAATTCCTTACAGTCCATTAAGAAGTGCGATTGGAGTATATGTTGTAGACAGAAGGTGAATAGATCAAAGTTACAAGACCCCAGATTTATGGAGAGCCTTATGCAAGAAAAAGCCTGAATCTGGAAGATAAAATTTCAGAAATGAAGGATTTTTCTCTCTGCTTTTGTACGGTGCAGTTTTATTCCTTTCTGACAAACACGGAGCTGGGGAGGAGTAACTTTCATGAAAAATAACACTTTGTCTTGATCCAGACACTTTATATGAATTTGTGAGATATCGGCAGTGATACATGGGATTTGGCACAAAATGTGTATGTTGGAGAGAGACCTCGGCCACCTCACAAGCAGAGGCAAAACCTCTGTTGACTTTGGTGGGGGCAAGTGTAACACCCCCCCACTGCTGCAGCCACTCAACCAGAAGTCAGAAACCAGAGCTGAGATTTGCTCTGCCCAAAACATTCCCATAATTCAGTCAGTGCAAAAGGTGTAGTCAGCATTTCAAGCAATGCAAAACCATTTGCTTGGCGAACCTTATTTAATATGAAGCATGTTTTATCTTGATTTAGGTTGTTGTTGTTCTTTAATTAAAGAAATTATGGGAGGTCATTCTCATTAGTTTAGAAGAGTCCTCACAGAAGGGGTTTGCACTGATTTAACCTCAGGGTGAGCTGGCACAACTTTTGCATGTAAATAGGATTTAACACGGGACACTTTGTGAATAATCCAGCTCTTCACTTGTGACATTCAAGGAATACTTGGAATACTGACTGGAATAAAAAGATAATGTTGATAAGTTGGGGTCTTACCATGAAATTTATCAAATGATCTGCGGTGGCAGCCCGGAGCCACTGCACCAGCAGGGAAGGGACACCACGGGGCTTTCTGCTAGGGGCAGTCCAGGCAATACTCCCCATCCCTGCATGATGACATGAAGAGATATTGTACCCAAATCCCATTGCTCACGTCTGGCCAGATGGAGGGCTAGCTAAGGGGTGCAGAAATTGGGCAGCAAGAGTGGAAAGCAAGGTGCTTCCCCACTACCCAGCCCTGGGGCTGGAGCATGGCACAGCCACCCCCAGAGGGGCCACCACTGCCATGGAACAGATTTGCCGTGCAAAGAAAAAAGAAAAAGATAAAAAAAAGCAGCGGCATGAGAAGTGCCAATTCTGAATGACGCTGTCTTTAATTGATACCACCAAGGGCTTTGTGTGGTCAGCACGCTTTTCGTGTTCATAATAAAATCCCCAAATTCGACTGATCTAAAGGGCATCTGACTGTTTTACATTAATCACAAGCATACAGCAGAGGCTGAGAGCAAGTGGGCAGATACCCTGGTGTAGTAGCACTAAGGAGCTCTCATTATAATCATCCTGCCAAATCAAAAGAAAAACCCTAAGGCTCCTAATAAAGGAGACCACTGGACTAAACAAATTGAACAAGCAGCTAGACATGCGTGAGCTTAAAACTACTGGTGTCAATCAGATTTTTCTGAGCCACTTATTCTGCTCGGTACTCCGAAACACACGCAGACAAAACGCAGGCACAGGCTCCATGTACAAGCACCTACCCTAGCGAGGTGCATGCTGACATACGGGTGCTAGCACATACACCTAGTGCCGGGGAACAGGTACAGATGCAGTTTATTAAGGCACCTTCAAGAAGTCGTTATCACACCACTATCAAAACTGATATAGCAATAAGTGAAATAGGAGGCTATCTGAGCAGGCTTTTCGGTGTCAGAAGGGTTGGATGTCTACTTCCCTCGGTTCCAGTTCAGAAGATATAAAAGAAAGACTTCGGACCTCATAAATTTGAGTGTCTGTAGGTCAGGAAAAAGCAGTACCCTGAAAGCCCTGCGCGCTTCTCACCTTCCTGCACCTGCTGATGGAAGTTATTATATAAATTATATTCCCTACTGGAAGGAAAAAAATTTAGTAAAAAGGTGGGTCATTGCTCTCTGAAAAAATGTGGTTGGCACTAATGAAAGATCTCCAGAAATGGGCCATTGCAATGGCCGTGGAGGAGACAGAACTGGGGCTCCCCTCACCGGTGTCCTGGTGCCTTTTGAAACTGGAAGGTAATGTTTTGAGAGATTATTATTATTTTCAAATGTAATTCTTACTTTTTTAGTTCATTCCTCTTTTTCCTTCTTTTTTCCTATTGCTTTTCTCTATTTTGTTTTACTCCACGCTGTAATAAATCAACATATAAATGTACTGGATTATTTCCACCTGGAATGTTGGAAGACGAATAGTACAAAAGATCAGTTTGGTCATTTACCATATTGGTTTAGCATGGTAATACTGTTGGGTTTTTTTCATTTCTCATTTCAAAACTGTAAACTGTTGCAAGAACAGACCAAATACTCCCTACCTAAGACAGTGCCTTGTGCAATGAAAACATCAAATCTGGTTTTTGAAGACCAAACTGCCCCTCCTTTACTTTTTCATAGGAAAAAACAGAATTTTGAATTAGCCCAAAATTTGAAACTACATTTTTGCCAAGCAGCAAAACCAGATGTATCCTTAGCCATGTTAAATCACAAACACATACACACACAGAGATGAGGAAAACGCACATTAAATATGAAAAAGCATTCCTTTCAGGCAGAAGATAAACAGCCCTACTACAAATTAGCTCTCGGCCCCGTCAGGTGTGAATCTCTCTTGTCAATACGTACCAAATTCCCTGAGATAGAACCACATGGTCATGAATTTTATTTCTCTCCTGCTTAATTCCTAGTACCACCCTCCCTTGTGGATTTACTCAGGGATGATTTACAGTGGGAAAGGTGACATTAAACACGTCATTGAGCATGCAAAGATGCTGCACTCAAAGCAGCATATGCTTGACTTTGTTAAAAGATGAATGCTGTCAACTCCGCAGTGCCCACCAAGATCTGGCCTCCTTTTTCTTCCCAGCAAACTTTGAGGAAGATGCAGACACGAGTCTTGACACTGAGAGAAATAAAAGTTAATGTATTCACGACATGATTTCACTTGCAGCCTGATTTAGCAATGTCTTGTCTAGTTTGGATCTGCTGTTGCTTTTCCTAATTTACTCATTGCACAAAGAAAATAAATAAATAAGTGTACTATAGTCTTATTTATCCTTCTTTGGACATTTCTTTACCAGGCAGATGGTCAATTAAGAGCACTAAACAATGACACTGTTTTCTCTGTAAACATTTTTTTCTAATAGCCTAACAAATGAGAATCTGTGCTGCCATACTGCTGAATACCATCTTGACTTTCTAATTACAAAGAACTGTGTCTTGATAGTAACAATTACAGCTGTAACAATGATGCTGGTACTTGAACAATATAGTTGGAGGCAAAGTGCTTATCGGAATATTCACAAATAAAGGCTTACATTTATGCCAGAGCTGGAGATGGGAGGTTAAACAGTTGGGGGTGGGGAGGTGTAGAAGAAAGGTTGAAAACATTGGTTTAGTAGCTACAGATGTGAATTTGAATCCAATTACATGAAAGGCGGGGGAGGAGCATGAAAAGATGCGGTTTCCTTCTGTTTGGCTAATCAATAGGTTAAAGGGTTAGTAAAATTAACATGTTAATAACATTCATTTTGCTATTTATGTACTGGTCATAGTATTTTCAGAGAATTATGTCTTGTGAGTAATACACATACTGTTATGCCTGCTTTTTCCCTTTTTTGTCTGAAACGGTCAGTATTTTTTTTTCCCCACTGTGATGGAAATTGGCTTCTCAAGTCTCTAATTTACCCGACCTTTCTTATTTAACCTCTTAAATTTGACCCTTCCAAGGTTTGGGTGGGTTTTTCCTTCTTTTTTTAAATGAAAAGTTCCCTCTCCCCCCAAAAAAAGGGGTAACGTAGTCCCTGAGCTCACCACTCATCCCCACCACTGCTGTCCTGGGGAAGCATGTTGGCAAACTGCTGTACAGTGAGTGCCGTGTTGCCATCTCCCTCCCGGAGGGAACGGGACCCTTGGAGGAGGCTCAGCTCCTTCCTCCTGCCCCCGCATCAATCGTCCTTTGTCCCCCTGGTGCCACAGGACCCCCTGCCCCTTGGCACTGCCCTATCCCTGCAGGCAGGATGGCTTTCGCCTCCTCCGCTCGCTCCCGTTCCCACAGCACTCCACCCGCTCTCTGAGCCGTAATTTAGCCCACACTTATTAATCAGTGCACATAATTTGTCTCTAATGCTGTCAATTTAAGATGGCAACCTGACTTTTTTTTGGAGGGGGCAGGGTCAACAATTTAATGAATCTCGTCTGCATTTTAATTCAGACCTAATAATCTGCCTCTGGCAGTTTTCTTAGACAAGTGCAACGTTTTCCAGGATTTTCTTTCATCAAATCCAGCACAATGGGATGTTTACCTTCCTGCCTTGGATATGTTCAGCCCAGGGTAAGTCACATACAGACCCACCTTAATCATTTTGGGACACGGACTAAATCTACTTATTTAGCCTTTGAAGGGTTTTCCTGGGGACATGCACAGCACAAGGAAAGACAAACTTGGGGCTGCGCAGTCCCTTTTCTGCACAGATTGGTGCACAGTTGTAGGCACAAAACTACAGACTTCCGTGACTCACTGCCCCTCATGAAATAACCCTTTCTTCACCAATGGTTGGAGCATCCAAGGCACAGCTCCAAAAGAGCTTTCTTTATTTACTCCTGCGCTTTTCTTTTTGTCCTTTCTACAGAAAAGTCCATCAGGAGGGAAAAAAGTTACTGGAAGGAAAGAGAGGTGCAGAAAATTCAGTCCTACTGATGAAACAGCATGCATGAGTTTGTTTAATTGCCGTGGCAGGAGGCTGAAGCCTGATCGAGCAGCTCAGTGGACTTCCCTGGGTCAAAATAAATAAAATTCCCCAAACAAGAGCCTCTCGATCACCATGTCAGATGTAAATGGAATAGACTTTGTTATTAGGAGCGATGTGACTTTGCCCGGGCAAGTGCCGCACTGACAGTAGCTCCTTTCTGGATTTCAGTCAGCCGCTGTCACTTGCCTTGACAACACGGGAAGTTAATGTATTCACGGCATTACTGCACGCGCATCTGCAATTCGCAGCATATTGTATTGTTTACCCCTGCTCTTTTCTGGTAGTGCGTGTAGTAATTTGCCTTCTAGCAGCAGAAAATTCCTCAACTTAAAATTTTACCCTCATTTTGTTTGCCCTTAATAGAAAAACAACCCTTCCACAGCCCTGCCACCACCACAGCTACTGCCTTCTGCAGCATCACAAATAGAAAAATGTCATATTTCACATTTCGATCAGAAGTGTCTTCAATATATTTTTATGTATACCCTTCATCTTTCTCTGCCACATGTTATTTTTCCCCTTTAACAGCTGCTTAGCATATTTTATGCCTTCTGGACAGTTTCTAAGCAGTATTGGAAGGGGCATTCCTGCAATGTACCAGTGTACTGACAGTAACAGCAGAGGGTTTTTATGTCCTAAATTATCTTCTAGTGCTGGTACTCCTGTCTGCCAGCACAGCAGGGTGCTTCCGAAGTCATCTACTCTTTCTCAGACTTACAGCATCTCCAACCCAGTGACTCTTCATTATTGTCCCCTATTGCAAAACTCTGCCAGATTCAGGTGTCTGTCCTTACCAAATATTACAAAGCAGCCCCATCTGCCATACCATTAATACCACTAAGTGTACACCATTTTCAAACCTAAGCTCCAAGTCTGTAATGAAATGGGACAGAAGACCAGATTTCTGAATCCTGAGGTATTCCAGGTAAAGCATATTGTTTCCTGATAGACATATATGTTTCTCCAGGAACTTAAAAAAAAAACAGAGAGAAAAGATTGGTCTTAGCCCAGACGTCTCTCAAACACAGGGGTAAGGTCATTAGAAAGACGCAATGGGAAATTCAGTGAAATTCTCTCATCTGAGTTGCAGGTCTACATTCAATAGGCTAATATTAATGCCCTTTGCTTTAGCTGGTATAGTATCACAGTGATATAATCCAAGCAGAGTCACCTGAAGTGGGCCCTTGTTTTAAAAGTAAAAGGAGTACTTTTGTCGCAACTTTTTTTTTTTTAAGAGTTGGGAAATTTGTATGCTAAAACACAAAGTACATTAAAAACGATTGCCTGGTTCAACTGCTGCCCCTTGCAGAGTCAACATGTGTGTGTCTCAGCACAAACTATTTTTATTCCAATTACACAGCTTTCTGAATGAGCTTATCAATTCAGAGCAAGTGTTGCTAACTTTCACTTTAGGTACCTTGGCACAGCCTCCATTCATTTGGCTTCCAACTTTCTTCCAGACACTGTTTCTCAAAATCAGAGTCCAGGTCGGTCAAAGTAACACATTACTCCAACAGCTGAAGCTCCATGTCATGGGCTTCATCTCACATGGCTTGAGCTGTGTAAAAGGGAGGCATCCAGTCCAAGCCCACCATTAACACAGCCAGCTGGGCAAACCCAGAGGGAGATCCATCCTGTCTAAAAATGCCTAAGATAGGTGAGATAGATAGATTTCACCTTTGGTAGCTCTCCCTTTGGCAATGTCAAAGTGATTAAAGAAGCTGCTTAGCTTTTAGATGGCTAAAGTGGCATGAGATGAGCCTCACCCTTAGGTTCATGTTGATGGTCAGGAGTGTTTGGCATCAGCGCAGCCCCTAACGAATACCGGAGCCTGACAAGTCCATAACATGCTACTTAGTTTAAATTCCTCTGCCTGGCCACAAACATCCAGTTCTAGCTAAAAATTTGAAAGTGAGACAAACTGTACAATAGACACTTCAAAAGAATAAAATCGCAAAGTGCTCAGGTAGCACTGTGGAGAAGGGAGTTTCAATTCAGAGGGCTTTCCAGATGAAACAGAGAAGTAAGCACTTAGAGAAAAGAGATTCCCCCCCCCCCCTTTTTTTTTAAAGCAAGGGGAAAATAATACTGGGAATTTAGAAACACGATTTTTTAAAACCTAATAAGCTACACTAACAATCTACACAATTCCCTTCCCTTAAAATATTCATTTGGAAATACAAGATTTGTGATGAGGGCAGGCTGGGTAAACAGGTCTGAACACTGTTTGTGCAGGGGTTTCAGCAGTACCCCAAGGCCAGTGCTGTCCTCAGCCATCCTTGGCTTAGCCCTGTCATGCTTCTCCATCTTGTGTCTCTACATGTTGAAAAACAACAGGCAATGAATTGCACAGTGCATTTATGAGGCAGGGGCTGTAAACGTACCATTTTATATCTGTGGGGACTGTTGGGCAGAGAGAAGGAGCTGCGCAAGCAGTCTGGAGGACTGGAGTGACCTGGAAATGGGAAGTCCCAAGCCTGAAGCACTCTTCATAGCCCTGCCAAACTCTCAAGTGCTTCTCTAGAAGCATTCCTGGGAGGAATTAATTTCCTTGAGACCAACTTGCATCTGACAAAACATTTAGATTTTTGATAAAGAGGCATATTCCTTGGATTTATTTTTCTAGGCACCTCCAGCCACACCTTCTGCATTGCTCACCATAGGATCATGATGTCTGCTTTACTGTTAGTACAAAGAGACACTTAGAAACTCTTGGGAAAAAGGGCATTCACATATTTTAATGAAACCTATAAGAAAAGGGAAGAAAAACAACTCTTCAGTAGCTAGATAGTTTTAAGCTCAATTTCCTTTCCTTCCTCTTCTCGCCTCACTCTTGCCCCAGTACCAAATATATGCAAACTGAACAAACATTTTTCTACTAGCCTGCTTTATGCTTCATGCTTTTGTCTTGTCTTTTTTTTCTTTATTGCATTTTTGTGCAATCTTTTTGATCTAGCCCAATTTTCTTCTCCCTCTCCTTCCTTTCCCTTATATTTTGGTTCCATGTGACTAGACTTCAGACTTCTCCCTCTCGCTCTCACACACAATGCTATTAAAATTAAATCCTTTTGTGTAACACACTATTTCATTATACGTCTTCAAGCCATTCCTGAAATCCCAAGCCAGTCTTTGTAAAGTCTTAGTTCACCTGAAGGCAAGCTTCAGCACATGGTTTGCTTCAGATAAGACTCCTTCTTATCCCACCAGTACATAGTTCAGCTCAAAAGACTGCCACATGAAGCTCTAGGCTACCCACAAAACGGCCATACAAAATAAAGGTGCACGTTCCTTTCTTGTAACACAAAATACATGTAATATACACACTGCCATGAGAAATTTAGGCCTGGCTACCTAACAGGTAGTCAACAACACAAGTAGCTTGTGGTAAATGGGGGCTCTGAAAAACGTTTTAATAGGGGAGACCATTCCATTAAAGATGAAGCTTGGAGAGGCAGGAGTCAAACAGACCTGGGAAAGCCCCTGGAAGCGAGGAGACAAGGAAGCGATAAAACACAGGTCTTTTGGAAAAGGTACCTAATTCCCTGGTCCCCACTGCTACCAATGTATTTTTGGCCATCCTGAAGATGTCCAATGCTCCCATGGACCTAAAAAGGACCTGTCTGATTGAGGAGAATCAGGCCTGAAGGAACCTGGTGAAGAAACCAGTGATAAACTGTCTCCCTGCACCAGAAATCCTGCTTTATGTTTACCAAGGATGACAAATGCTCAGACCTTCCTGAAAACATCATTGGCTCGCAAGTATCAACAAAATGATGCCTTCCACTTTTGAAAGAGAGGGAAGTGGCAGTTTAACAGCTCTACCACATACTCTTCACACCTGGGCAAAGTTGTCATAACTCACTGTATGCAGTAGAGAGGACGAAGCTTAGCTCGTATTGAGTAGACCTTCTAACTAGTTAGCAGGAGTGAAAACAAGCATTTCTCACTAGTCCTCCAAACCATCTCTAAGGCCAATTTCTTTTCAGCACCAGGTCAATGCTGTGATCTTTAAGTCCTCAGCAGGATGGCAAGTGGTGACAGAAGTCTCAGTTGGTATGTACATGACTAACAGATTCAAGGATATTCCTTTGGGACAACAAAGATAACATTGCCCAGGGCAAAACTGTCAAGAGAAAGAGGGAAGGTTTGAATGAGCCTCACGAAAAAAAGCTCTATACTGAACTCACCAGTCACCAAGTATTCATAGAGTACCATGCAAGAATTACTTTTCTTCTTTCTTTCTGAAAAAAATAACCTTTTCTTGGAACAACTGAAGGTGACATCATCACCATTGGCTTACTGTTACAGAACGGAAGGAACTTCTCAGGGGAGAAGACAAAGATGAGGCCATTGACTCATATAGTAGAAATGGAGTAAACACGAGAGGAAAAGTAGACAAGAACGATGGTACTCGGACGCTCCCCACCTTCCTATTTACAGTGCCCAGGTATCAGATGATGAAAGCGTGAGCAGTAAGATATGTACCAAAGATGAAGATAATAGCTGTGATTAGTAATAGGATATAGGACTTCCTCAGTATGTGGAAAAATTGAAAGCCAGCGAGAAAATACATTGAGCACATTGGTAGAGCTGTCAGTTGTTAAAAAAAAGGAAAGAAACACATTCTGTTTTGGAGAGAAAGAGCAAAATTACACAACACACTTAAGGACATCTACTGGCATGGCTGCTTTCCCTTAACCCTACTGATGCATCTTCATTCTCATCAGTATCTCCTGGCCCTTGGTCCTGCTTCCTCCCTTGTGCCAGCCTGGGCACCTCTTTAGCCATATGGGGAGCCAACGCAACCCATTAACCCAGCAGAAATGTAACATGGAAAAGAATAGGAGTCTGTGTCTTCTGTTGGACTAGTGAGTTGTATGAGCTTACTGTACGGTTGGACAAGCAGCATAGTGGGTACACAGCGCTGGAGGGAAGGCAGAGGCAGTGAGCTTAACTTTGCCCTGAGCTACAACAGTGCTCCCCTTTGCCTGCAGTTAGAGACGGTGCCAGGACAAGGAACAGAAGAAGAGATTCGGAGGAAGTCAGCAGTGCAAAGCTCAGTGGACAACTGCAAGGGGTAATGATGCTGATTCAGGAATAATCAGCACAGAGGAGAAAGCTACAGCTCTCAGTGCAGAAAGGACCACTGACATAGAGTCCCCTGGGGGACCAAGGAGCTGAATTTAGGGAGCTGCTAACAAAAAGCCTGCAGTACATGGGAGTGGCGTGAATGTCCAGGTGAAACACTTGTCTGCAGCGTGGCCTGCAGGCAGAGCAGGAGGGAAACCCGTCAGGGAGCAAGCAGCCAAGAAGGAGGCTTCTTAGAAAACAGATGGGCAAATGCATACCCTAGCGCTGGGGGTGAAAGGCCAGTTCTGATTCAAGCTCTGTTTGATAAAGTGGGGAGGGAGGAAGATTTCAAAGACATATGTTTTGCAACAAAAAGTCATGACTACTGCCCTGAAAATAACAATTTTGAGGTGTGGGCTAAGTCCCATTTGATACTGACGCACTAGAAGAAAGAGTGACCAAATGTAGAGGTGTCTTTCCTACACTGTGAATTTGTCAGGGATAACTTGACTTCCTTCGCCTCATGTGCTGCAATGCAGCGAAAGCCAGGTGCTTCTGTTGCAGAAGCTCTAGGTGCAAATGCAGATGTGCAAAAGCCCTTTTATTCAAACTGTGCTACTTAACGAAGTGGTTTGTGAAACCATTTTCGAGCTTTCAGCAATTTTCCCTGCTTGAAGAGATCATTTTAGCATCTTCTTCATGGGTTGTTCATAGACTTTAAGCCTCAGAGTTCACCCCATGGTGTCACCTGAAAGGGCACTGCAGGCTGTGGATCACAAGTACAGCAGAAGTGGAAAGTTCATTTCACATATTGTTTCAGCCCCAGTACTTAATTCTGGGAGGAGGCGATTTTGCATCAGAATGAGCCACACTAGGTACGAACCACAGATTACTTTTCAGACGAGTTAATCTTCCTATCCATTATCTAGAGTAATTCAAAAAGCACAAAAAATGGAACTGTTCTCGAAGAAAGAATTCATGTTCAGGTAATTACAAATAACAGACACATCTGGTTATCTTAATTGTTTGGGAATGTCTCAATTATCTAAGAATGTTTTCATAAGGACTCAGAGACAGTAAAACTTTCTCACAGCAGATTGCATTCACTGATGAGAGGAAATTCAGTCGCTCTAACACACTGAAGCGTGCTTAGACCCAGAGAGCACTTTCAGTCCCATTGCCAACAGGCTTTATTTGCCTCTAAAGAACGACAGACTATGAAGTGAGAAATGGGAAAGTCCCACGTAGGCAGCAGCAGACACTTTCCCTGCTAGCTGCAGTGTTTCCAGCACTCCTGAGAAAATGAAGTTTTTTTGTGTACTGATGGTTCAGCCAGAAAAATGACAGCAGTGATTTTTTTAGACATCTGCCCCAAAGAGAGGTGAGTCAAGTAAAGGCCGTTGTCCTGCCGGAGGGCAGTGCAGGCGTTTGGTGGCTGGTAAGTGGCACCCCTTCCCTCGCAAAAATTTGAAATGCCTCTTGCCCAAGCAGGGTTCATTGCAGAGGAGCTCAGAAGTTTCTGCAAAGCTGAATTCATCTGCACTGGGCGGTGGCTTCTCATTGGGGACCCAGAGCCAAACCCCAGAGAGGACCATTCAAGCACCTAAGGCAGACCCTTGCCCCAATGGTGCACGTAGCCTCCTCATGTAGACTACAAAAACCAGCAATTAGCCATCGGGAATTACCTCCCCCAGCTCTTAAGCCTCCAAACTATGTGTGTGCAGAGGGGTGGCAGGGAAGGGAAAGAGGGGAGTTTTGCACTTAGGCCAGGGTGCCTGCATGCCCCCCGATGGAGGGTGGGAGGGTTTCTGTCTGTCCCGTAATTCATCCAGCTCTTCACCAGGGCCACAGCCACCTGGCTCTGATCTTTTCTGATAAGGGCTGAAGAACCTCTCAGCTCCCAGCTTGCTTCTGCTTGTAGCCTAACTAGCACCTTTGTTTGGAAGACATGATTGGGGTGAAATCCTGTAACTGTAGTGAATGTACCCCTGTGGCTAATCAAACCAGCAAGGAGGGGTGTTGCCGGGGCTCTACACAAATCCCAATCAATATTATTTATCTGGCTGAACGTGCAAGCTGGCCGCGTCCCCTCCACCTAATGCCCACTCCCATCCCCTCCACCCTGTGGGTATCAGCAGGAGGGAACCTGATGTATGCTGGTAATTATCTGCTGCTGAAAAGAAGTGCTATTTCTCTTATTTTTGTAATGCAGATCAATGCACATGTCACTACTGAAAAGCTATGTCATTTAGGATGGAGCATTAACTGCTAGGAATGGATTTTGAAGCTCCCCACTTGTGGGTGGAATATTTTCTGGAGGAGTTGAGCCTTTCGAATGCTGAATTTCATTTATCCCACTGCCTCTTTAAGAGTAGTCGGTGGAGGAGAGGGTGTTTGAGAAAGTGACAGTTTGTCATCTCCTTCCCCAGCAAGCTGGAGCTGGGGACCAAGTGGTAGCAGGGAAAGAAGCAAACTGGCACGGGCAGGTTAGCGGCGGACACAGCAGGCTTTGCTGGAGGAAAGCAACAGCCCTGCAGTGGGTGGCAAGAAAGCAAACTCCAGAAGACAGAAGGCAATCCATGGGGGAGAGAAGGAAGGGTGTGCCTGTGAGCAGAAACACGGTAAGGCACCAAGGGAAAGAAAAGAAGGAAGGCTTGAAAAAGGGCAAAAGCTGGATGCTTCACTAAGAGCGGTGCAAATCTGGAAATCAACACAAACACACACCCCCCACTCCTGCCAAAATTGCTACCTAGGAGTCGTGCTAGCATGGATTACCCAAAAAGGCCATCTGATCTGCTGTGAGAGGGAAGAGTTTTCCAAGCTTCTTTCTATTCTGCACAGGAATGAAACAGAAACTTCTCCAGATACTTGCTAAGAAAGAGAGAGCAAACTCTCCTAGAGGCCATCAAGCCCAGGTGAAGAGGAACACATAATGGTCACAACTGGGGTTCACTATGTGTACCAAGAAAAACCTCAAAATCTGTAAAAAGGGAAACAGTCAGTTTACAGTCATGTAAATGATGAACTCCACTCTTCCAACTGGGAATTTTTATTAGCTTTCCCTTACGCTCCAGGATAATCTAGTCACCATCAAACTAGAAAGCCATACAGTCCCCCTAAAGTAAAGATTTTGACAAAGCAATTACACTACTGCTGCTACAGTATTGCTATTCCTCACCCAAAATAATTAATTGTTGCTTTGACGAATGTGCATCTACCCACACACACTGCACACTTCACTCAGACATGCAGATGTACACAGCCCACATTTAGGATGTTGACAAAAGCGGCTAAACCCGAGACACACTAAGCATTAATAAAATGTGATCCATACCTTTACGTAATTGCTATTTGCCATTGTTAAAACAGGCATTTGCCTTACTTTACAGCTATGATTTTTAGAGCATATGTTCACTATGTACAGCTCCTCTTTGAAAGTTCCGTTACTCTTTGGAATTGCTCAAAAATTTCAATATTCTTTTGAGTACTTGATATTTACAGTTTGATATTTAAAGTGTGCAATTTGTTATCTAAATTGCATAGCACACATTCAGTTTCCCGACTGAATGACCTAACTTTTATGAACCTTTCCAGCTTCCACAGGAAAAGGTTTTGTTTAGACACGAAACACCTTTCCATGATTAGACAAATATCAGCTACCTCTGAAAACTGTTGCAAGAAGAGTTATGAACAAAGAGAAATAGAAATTATATTTAGAACTCCACAGACATGCAAATAGTTATTCCTTCATTCACCTACACCCCATACATAGTACCCAGATTGTTTTTCTTTTTTACCGATGTTGATTTTTTTTTTTCATACTTAGTCAGAAAAGACGACACATGGCTAGTTTGAAAGCCGATCAGATCCCTCGTTCATTTGAAAAGCTTATTTCTAAATAGTACTTGCAAATATGTGATGAGCATAAATTTGGAAACTGCTGAAAAACTAGTTCTATGTGTCATAACACAGGGTGCTGGGTTTTTGATGTGGGACTAAAGCATGACGAAAAGCCAAAGTCCTACCAAAAATCCACTCAGTGATGACTGACCAAAGGAAGATTGGAGAAGTGGCATTATTTCTGGACACGTTCCATGTCCCTTTTCACTCAAGCAGACAAGTACATATGACCTTTTTGCAACGATTCAGGGTTTCAAAACTGTCTCCTTAAGCCTCTCGATCACCACTTGTCCCTCCCCATTGAAAAGCTGAGCACTTACAAGTTTTGAAGCCTCCTTGGCTTACTTTTAAATTTTCCTTTCCACATCTGATGCCAGCAGTTACCCAGAGGGAGAAAAAAACCTACCATATCCATCCTTCAAAAAGTCTAACTTTCACTCTGCTAGTTCTAATCCATTATCTAGGCCCACTAATGTGTACTACATCATCAGAGGAGCAATGCTCTGATGATGTAGTACAGCCCGTGTACATGTACATCATCAGAGTTATATCCTTCTGATCTGCCTGTGGGTTTAATAAGCATTCCAGATGGCTTGCTATGCCTGAAGCAAGAATGGATAATCACACAGCTCTACCCTCAAAACAATAATAAAATAAGGACACAGTAGCATAGGGGCTCATGCCTGCCAAAAACATTCAATAGACTGTATAATACAATAGTCCAATGTGATTGGTGAGGCACATTTATACCCTAGCTATTTACAGGTGAAAGGGACCTGGTTTTAAATAAAACAGAGGTTACAAATACGTAGTGTTATTGTTATTATATATTGCGGTGCAGCTGCAGTGCCTGAGCCAGGCGGAGCGCTGGGCTGCGGCTGGCCCACCGGCGGGCCCACAGCTGTACCCTCATATCTCACGTATGCAAAGACACAGCTTCGGATTGGCGGGAGGAGGACGGCCTGATCTGAATAATGGTGCAGCGGCATTTCTCCAGAGCCGTACAGTACATGCATATCTAATCTGTTATCTATTGGATTTGCAGGGTATCCATCACCCCAGCTTCCAGTCATCAAGTACAGTAGCAATAAGTGTCACGAAGGCTTTCCTACCCAAGTAAAATTATTCCTTGGTGGCATTGCTCACAGCGAATAACCTGAGTGGTGCGTGCCCAGCTGCCGATGCGGCCAGCGCTGCGACAGCAGAGTTGCTCCAAAAATGGCGTTTTCCAATCAGAGATTATTACCCCTTTCCTTCCATGTTGCTGTGCCGTGACCAGGCAAGGCATGGAGTGCTATCCATTAGGTCCCAGTGATTCGCAGAATAAGTATCTCTGTGCTATTTAAATACCTATAACTTGAAAGTGTGTATGTGGGGGTGTTGGGGGGGTGGGGGAAGGTTTAAGAAAAAAAATGTGCACGGAGAAAAAAGAAAGAAGTTAAAAGATAGAGGCTCTGTTCTCTTATTCCTTTGAATGAGTGAGAACTGGAGGGAGAAGGAAGAAGCAAAGAAGCACTTTGATTCAGTCCCTAGGAGTGCCCTCTCCAGCAATCGGATACATGGGACAAGATGTGGGCACAGTGGCATGCACACCCCCCCCTCCCAAGAGGGGAGGCAAACCCTCAGAGCTGCTGGGAGATGAATTCAGGGGTATCTTGAAATCAAGAGAAATTTTGAGATGAACTTTAGCAGGGGTAGGATTTCCACCTAGGGTTGCAGAGAAAGACCAGATACCCAGATAGGCACAAGTATATCTGTCTCCGTAGGAGGAAAAGGTAAATCACCCCAACTCTCAGCAGATTTAACTCAGAGAAGAGTACCTCGTTGACATCAACCATTTAGTGCGCTGATGGATATTTTTTTCCCTGGCCAAACAAGTGGGTTCTACTTTAGTTTTAACATTAAACGCTATTAAATGAAATGAATACAGCATGTTTCCATCGTACATGTTGCTGAAGCTGCTGTGACAGCTAAGAAGCTGGTAGGCATGATGTGTCAAGAAAATGTACCAGAAGAAAAGTACATGGAGCTACTGTCAAAAATACAAGCAGGATTGCAAACGCCATATCAGCTTCATATACTGTCGAAACTATTTTTTAATTGCATCTGTATACCCAGGCAGATCTTTAAGGGTTAACTGCACACAATGTAATGAATTCAATAATGATGAGTTAAAAAAGGTCTAATTAGCAAGTAACCACTTTATTATGAAAGGAAATGGTAATGAATTTAATAGCTCAAAATCATTAACAATATTTAGTTTGCTGGTACTTGTTCTCTATTATCCTCATTAATATGAACATTTAATATGTTTTAAAATGGATTTGTAATACTTTCTGTACCACGAGGTTACACTGACAAAAAGAGTGTAATTATTCTGTTAATTGTAATCTCTGTCTGTTTGTGCTCCAAATAGTGGCATGTTTAGGTGTTAATAAAAAAAAATAAGAGTAATTAAGAGAGGGAAGTTTAAAAATGTAATTAAACAAAAACTCTTAAATTACAGGCTGAACCATTCTGAGGAAAAAGTTTTGGAAGTGAGATCCCTGAAAAACAAGTTTCTCCTACTGAGACCTTTTCTCATCAAAAATATAAAAGAAGAAAGGAAAAGGAAATAGAAGCATTATTATTCTTTATCAACAACAAATATTGAAGCAGTCATTTCCTGAGTTGGAAACAAGGCTCAGGACTGTATCTTCTGAGACATCTGCTTGCGAGCAGAGTGTCTGGCAAGTGAAGGTGCTCTCTGACACTGCTCCACGAGTCACAATCCCTGTGTGAGATCCTGTGGGAGTCCAGTGAACGGGTTGCCCATAAGACACCCAAGAAACATAATTTCTTCTCATAGAATATCATGTCAATCCCCACTGATCATCTAGCCTCCTCGAGATCTCCTGTCCCTCTTTTTCACATTGTAAACATCATCCTCCATTGCCCCAAGGCTGCTCTTGCTGCTGGCAACATCTCTGGTACCACAGAGGCACCTAATCTGCTGCTGCCTCTCTCACCCAGGAAGCTCCAGTCCCGTTTCCCTCCAAGATCCTTCCCAACAAAAATAAAAATGAAAATCCAGACCCCAGTCTGCTCTGCTACACCTTCCTTATGCCTGTCACATCCACAGTGGCCACAATGCTGTGGAGCACAGTGGTCTCAGAGGCACAGACCAACGCAAGGTACTCCTTCTACAGCAAGCCGTGGAGGCAAGCGCTCGGTGCCACCATTACAGACCTGCCACCCCAGGCTGTGCCCAAAGTGCCAGCGATGGCCAGCGGGGAGTGGGGTGGGCTGGACAGCCCCTGGGTGCAGAGCAGGCTCAGCTGATGCTAGGCTCAGGTACAAACGAAAAGGTTCAAATTGACAAGTGTGAGTGAGAAGAGCAGGAAAGAGCAGTCAGGCATTCGTGGCTCCAAGGAAATACCTGGCAGTACCAAGGGCTCCTGTGCCTGTGCTGTATTTCCTTCTCCCTCTGGTACACACTGTCAGAGATGGTGACACAAGAAAGTATGTATGGCACAGCACGGCATGAAAAGGCAAGGCAGCATTTGCCTTATGTGCTGCAGCCCTTTCACTCAGCCATAAAGAAGAAACTCCTGCGCCTGTTTTCATTTGCTAAACCTGTCTCTGGTGAGCTGTATTCCTGTTTATAAAGCCTGCATTAGCCAAAGCAAATCCTGACAAATTTTCTTTTGTGCTATATTGGATGTCAGTTTCTCCTTAATCCATGTGGAATTACGGCACCGCCATTACCCTTTTCTTTATCCACCTCTTTCCTACCACATCAGTTTTTAGTGACTGATTATTACCAATCAGGACCCTCTTCAAAATCCTTCCCATAAAAATAAAATCAGCGCTCAACCTTCCTTAATACCAGAAACTTTCAGAGCTGTTTTCTCTGTTTACAGCACCATCTCCTCATTGAAAACAGCTGTTCCCATGACTTATCCAGGCACTGATGGGCAGAGCACCAGGAAGGATGTGAGGGCAGCACCCTGGCAGGGGTGCCCTGATCCACCACCTCCCCAGGGCACGGTGGGGCTCCCCACACAGCTCGTCACAGCACTAGCACCTTCCCATCCCCGGTAATTGACTTAATAGGCTAATTTAAGAAACGATGCTGAGGATAATGCCGGTGATCAAGGGACATTTCAGCATTATTCCTCTGAAATATTTGGGGTCACTCAGTTTCTTTGTTTAATTTTGCACAGCTTGTGGCGCTATGGGCGTGGGAGCAAAGTCCCAGGCACATGGTTACCCGTGTTCGCGGTGGATCAGCCGACTACGGAAACATTTTGTTGTGCATGTGTCTGTGTCACTATTCATGCTCCAGGACAGGTGTCCTGACCAAAAACCCCCATCCAGTCTATATGGGCAACCAGCCCACAATAGACCATTCTCTGTTTAATTTTCTTCTAAGAAAAGGAACTAAAAAAAATGATTGAAATTAAAGTGAAGCATCTCATTTGCCCACAAATGACATATTTCAACTTTCCATTTTATAGAAAAAAGTTGTGAAGGATTCTTTTTTTTTTTAAACTTATTACAATTTCCAATTTTTTTTTTTTGAATTGCCAGTGAAGAGAAAAATATGTGATTTGCAGAGCTCTAAAAATAACGAGTTAAAATAGTTTCTGCCTCTCAAAGGAGGCCTCTTAGTCCTATAATTTCTGCAGATTTTGCCTTTCAGGATGGGTATTTTAAAGAATGATATAATGTCATTTCTATAAGTATCGTCTCATAATCTGCTGCCACTGTTGGAAATATAAGTTTAGAGACAGCTTGAGCAGAAGAAATACCAGCTCACCCAGCTATATTAAAAAAAAAAAAAAATTTTAAGAGGAGGAACAGGATGTATATTCCAAAGGTAAGCAAACAGTGACAAACATTTTTGAGAATATTTCTTTTGATTTCTGTCTTTGGCTGCATTTGCAACCCTTTTGTGTTTGTCTACTGCAAACAGTTTAGCTATGACTATTATGGGGATGTTTACTCCTAGAAAGAAAATTTTAGAAAGAACACTCACATTTGGGCAGGAAGAGTGCGTACAATGTTTCATTCCAGAAATAAACACTACCAAGTGTCCAGCTGGAACAAAGCAGTATTGCTCAAATTGCAGATATTTACCTTCACCCAGCTAAGATAAAAACAAAAAACCAACAAAGCTATTAAAAATTCAAGTTACTCAAGTAAAAAATAAGAATAATCTATCTATCTTCTCTCTAATCCATCCGATCTGTCACATTTTTAACTTCATCTAATCGCCTTTGCTCAGAGGGGACCTTTCTGGCCCCCCATGCCCAGGACTCACCCCAGGTGCCAGGATGAAGCAGGAGGGGTGTGAGGGGAAGACGGGAAGCGGGGCCTTGCTGCCAGAGGAGACCTCGCCGCGGTGCTCGGGAGGGGAACCGCCACTTCCTGCTGCGTGGCCAGCAGAGCAGACGTGCTCTTTGGAGATTAGCCGCTGTTTATCAAACAGGGTCCGGGGCCCTAGACAGCGGCAAACATTTGTGGGCTGCAAGGAAAGAGGAAGGAGGCAAATGCCAGATGGAGGGGAAGAGGAGGCTAAAAACATGCTATTATGCTGGGAAATAGAAGAAAAAGGGTAGGAAGAAAATGAGGTGAAATTTTATATTACACATTATATTTCAGGTACCATTTGCAATGTTTCAGACAGACTCTGCCACATACACCCTGGTTGTGCATTCTCATTGACCCAAGGCTGAATCTGCACAAGTGAGCAGCGGGATTATTATTTTCGTTTGTAAGCTACCACCAGGCTTACTCTTAATACAGAGTCTTTCAGGCTTCAAAGAGGAGGCCAGCATGTAAGAGATCAGTCATCTAGAGTCATTTGAGGGCACAAGCACATTGCACACTAACCATGTTTTCCCTGCCTTTGTAATTCAACTTTGTGATAAATAGAAAGCTTGCCTCAGATGTGTGAGAATTTCAGGAAAAAGCCTAAAGATTTTGCTTTGGACAGCTGTGCTGCCCTTCCTGGCTTCCTTCTCATGCGCATCATGAGAAGAGCTGATCATGTGAGAAAGATTCAGGAGTTATTGAAGGAAACTGAGCTGGCCCTTGGACCTTAAGTTCACTTGGAAAATGGAAATTTTGTTCTTGGTAATAGTGAAAACAGATGCAACTAGAGTGAGAATGTCCCCCTTTCCATAGAGGAAAAATGGCAGTGAAAGCCAAAAAAAGAAAGGTTTCTCTTGGTGCCAGAAAGCCTCTGTTCTCTTCTGCAAAACAAACAAGAAAGGACATAATATTTCTTCTCTGCGTTCAGGTTTTATTGACTAAGATATAGGTATGTATTATGCTCAACATTTGCCTTGCAGGTGGATAGTGAAATGTGTGGTTTGTACAAGGAGAACAGTTTCTCCCTGACAGCAGTGGTGGTTTCCAGAGATGGCTGATAGCCTGTTTCCTTCATGAGAGCTGTTACTCTTTAATCCTTGCAATTGCTTTCCTTATCCTACCTAAAAGAAGAATCGCATAGAGAGATGAATCTTTCCCCATGGAGACGTAAGACTATCTCTCCTCATGAAATTGTAAGAAAACTCTTATTGCAGAATAGGCAACCCTAACAAAATCTCTCTGCTTTGGGACAACAGTGAAGAATTTGTCATTTACAGTAGTTTTCCTAATGGAGAGCTCATTCTTTTAGGTCTATTCCTTCGACAAGAGCTAATTGGAAAACAAACATCTCCTCCCCAGTTTGGGATGCCTCTCAAGCATGCAGATCCTGAGAGCTTTACAGAAGAAGAGGTCCCCCAAATGGCTGCTCTTCAGGGATACCTGAGCATGTTCATCCTTTAAAGAGGGACTCACACAATAAGACAGGTTGTTTTAGTATAGCAAAGTCTCTCTATATGTATTTCCAAGCAAACAGTTATTGTAGAGAAAGACAGGAGAACCTTCATCTCCACATTATCAATAGACTTATCTTGAGCACCTATGTAAGATCTAAGTAGTATGCTCATTTTATGGCTCACAAACTTGGGCTAGTCATTGCTCTCTGCATGTGTATAGAAAAAACTAGGATTTTCTGGCTCCTACTCTAGCTCCTACTCTAGCCTTCACTAAAGCAAATTTCCCACTATAAATTCAAGTGATCCATCATCTGAATTCTTACGTAAGTCCTTTTACTTCCTTCTTATCCTTTAAGTCATAACTACCTAAGCGGGAAGTAAAT
The DNA here is from genome assembly GCF_964195595.1 of Calonectris borealis. Classification (NCBI taxonomy): domain Eukaryota; kingdom Metazoa; phylum Chordata; class Aves; order Procellariiformes; family Procellariidae; genus Calonectris; species Calonectris borealis. The sequence goes on along the minus strand of NC_134314.1, from coordinate 125,357,306 downwards.
GACAAAGATTATTGGTAGTTTCTGAAAGAACACTAAAAGATCACCCCACCCATGTAATTTCTTTTAAACAAAAACCACTCAATCTAGATTTGCTTAGGACTCAGAGGTACGTTTAACTCAGAAGACAACAGCATGAAGGAACAATACAACTGTGCGTTTGGCAGTGCACCGCTGTAATAATTTCCAGGGTAAATGGACTGGCAATTTTAGCCACATGGATAACATCAAGGCCAAGATGGCTAAATTCAGCCTGGCCTGCATCGGACTGAAAAAATTTATCATACATAAATAGACACAAAGAGGCATGTTATTCCTGACTCCACCCATTACATATGCCAGCCTCCATCCTTTGGGTTATCAAGGCTAATTGTGAGCCACCAAAGACACTGCAACATTGCAAGGTATTTATTTGCATAGTGTTATCTTATGAGCTGTGATTTATTTAAATAAAAAACCCAACAAAAAACGTTAGGAAGGAAAACAAAGTCATAAAGTTGTCTAAAGAAATCAAGGCAATTCCACTACTCATGCTTCATTTTTCTTTGCATGGCAATCATTACTAACTTTGTCCCTTCCGGGGCATCCAACAGTGTCTTTTCAGCCTTGCTGTCATCTTATGTATAAGCCAGGAGAAGGTGGGAACATCTAAAGAACGTTATCCTCTTACAAAGCCTGTAACATCAGTGTAATAGCTCTACTCATGGCAAAGCAGACCTTACTTTCCAGATGCATCCTTGGGCAATCGCACTACCAAAGGAATCTCTCATATCCCTGCTTTTTTGTTGGGCTGATACAAGAACTGTTCCCTCAAGCAGCATACCGTTTTGGTCCTTTGTGCTGGTTTTGGCTGGGAGAGCGTTCATTTTTTTCACAGTAGCTAGTATGGGGCTGTTTCAGGCTTGTGCTGGAAACAGTGTTGATAATACAGGGATGTTTTCGTTATTGCTGAGCAGTACTTACACAGAATCAAGGTCTTTTCTGCTTCTCACCCCACCCCACCAGCGAGGAGGCTGGAGGTGCACAAGAAGTTGGGAGGGGACACTGCTGGAACAGCTGACCCCAACTGACCAAAGGGATATTCCATACCATATGGCGTCATGCTCAGCACATAAAAGCTGGGGGAAGAAGGCGGGGGGAACGTTCAGAGTGATGGCGTTTGTCTTCCCAAGTAACCATTATGCATGACGGAGCCCTGCTTTCCTGGAGATGGCTGAACACCTGCCTGCCGATGGGAAGCAGGGAATGAATTTCTTGTTTTGCTTTGCTTGTATGCGCGGCTTTTGCTTTATCTGTTAAACTGTCTTTATCTAAACCCACGAGTTTTCTCACTCTTACCCTTCTGATTCTCTCCCCCATCCCATCGGGGGGGAGTGAGCGAGCGGCTGGGTGGTGCTTAGTTGCCGGCTGGGGTTAAACCACGACATCCTTGCACATGAGGTAATGCGAGCAAGGGCTGTGACTCCCTGAGATAACACAAGGATGGTGGGTCCCCAGACTCGCTGGTGACGAGGTTTAAGTTTGTCTCATGTATTAAAAACACCTTTTAAAACCTCCTCTTTACAAGACAATACCATTAAAACACTGATGCATATCAAGAGGAGAGCTAGTCCAGAGGGAAATTCTGTGCTTCCACGCTCTCTGGGAGAAGGCAGCTGCCTTCGCATCCCTATCTCACTGCATGTAAAATGTACCCCAAAGGAAGTACAATGTGCATGCCCTTCTGCTGCTAGCTAGTGGAAACACACGGAAATGCCATGGTCCCACCACTCACCACCAAAGCATGTCCTATCGAACTTAATAGGCCGTTACCATCTTCCTACTGGCTCCTTTAGTTCCCAGGGGAACCTACCAGTGACTCACAAGGCATTTCCAGAAAGTCTATGGAAAGTCTCTCTCACTGTCTTTGTAATTCCAGAGGCTTTTAAATCAATTTCTCCAAAACCCTAATACATTCCTTTACCATCCACTGCTTTGATCACAAGCACATTGTGTAGGTCTTCTCCACAAAGCCTAGCAGGCAGGGGTTCTGCTCCTAGCACCTCCACCAGCAATACCGATTGCATCCTCAATCAAAGTTTTAAACTCTTTGCATACACTTTGTTATTTGCAGGGTCTGACATGTGAATGGACCTGGCTGGTGGCAATAGCTAGCATTTTTCTTTGACAAGGTCCATACTAACAGATCAAAACACTGGTTTAAAATAGCTTAAAATATGTATTTTTATAGTAAATATGGGGCACTGTTCCAAGCCTTCCGTAGTCAATGAAATGAGGCACTTTTGAAAGATGAATTTGGTGCCATGACCTTGAATTGCTCTCTACACACAGAGGAAAAATTGTGAATCTGTCACATAACGTCTTTTAACAACTTTTATGTCTCATATTAGTTTTGTATGGTATTACATATACATCTATATAAAAGTAACACAATACTCACTCTCTCTCTCTATATATATGGACTCCACAAAGGCATCCCAAACACTTGAGTCATTTCCACATTCCTATGTGCAGAGCAGGAATTTCAGTGCTCTCTCGGTGCAATCCGCAACAGCCTATACCATAATCTCTTTTTTGTTCATAGTCTTCTAAAATCTCAATCTGCATTTATAAAAGCAAGCAACTACAGACTGTCACTTATGCCTTGTAGTGGAAGAAAAACCTAGACTGGTCACAAGCAATACTTTACCTGGCATTTGGGTGGTCTCAGGCCAACGGTATATAGAAAAGGCTACAGAAAAACACTCTGTTTAATCACATAAGCAGTGTTTTTCTTGAATTACAGGTAAGAAACAGTGGAAATTTTGTCTCTGATTACCAGCAGTCTAGGCTGAACACACACCGAAAAAAGACTGAAGAAAATATTTTGGTGGGGAGACTGCAACACCAGGAAAGACATTTGCCCATTCACAATTTTGACTTTTTAGGACACTCCTGACAATGTTTGGCTGTTTGCTTTTCCACTAGGAAGCATGGGAAAGCAGAGACCTCACGTGATTTGAACACCTCCTGTGTTTCAGTTTTCTCCTTTTTCTCTACGCTGCTCTCCACATCTCCTGGGATTTTGATCCACAGAAACCTTCAGGAAGGTTTGTTTTTTCTACCTACAGAAGCTTTATCCATTAATGAAGGACTCATCTAATGAGTTGACGTCGTCATGTTTTCATAACCTACTATTCCCTGAATCATCCTGATTCTCAGCAGAGATTTTCTTGGCTTGATAAAGCTAGTACTTAAATGAATATGCTACCTGTGATAATAAATTAGTTCCTATTTAGGGTTTCCGATGAAGCTTTGGATAAGCATCAGAATAGGTTTTATAACTGTTACTTTCAAATGCAGAGCGAGACTAACATTCAAAGAGGTAGAAGCATAAAAAGACACTAGTGTGTTCTTCATCTATACTATACATCTACACCACCCCTGCAAGGGGCAATGCCTACAGACACCTCTACTTGGATGGCTGGAAACAGTCTCTACTAGGGTATATTTTAAAAATCTTCCAGGACAATATCTGTTCTAATGAAGATTAGCAGCACTTTTTTATATCCTCATAAGGTGCACTGTTTATACTGTTTCAGCATATCAGGTCCTCTCTATGCACACTCTCACCATCCTGGCAACCCTGGCCAAGAAACACTCTATTTCCCAGAAAAGGAGGTTTACAGCTAGCAGCAAAGAGCCATGCAAAAAAAAACCACAACACCACAAAACCAACTGCAAGAGCACAACTCCTAAGTGCCCCACTACTTTCAACTATCAAAAAATGCTGTTAAAAAGCACAGGGATAGCGCAAACATACGTATCTTAATTCTCTCATTCACCTCTCATTTTAAACCCAGCCAGAATTAGCACACTGCCAGTATCCAAAGGTGCAGACCTCGTTGCTCTAAACCTCCTAAAGTTGTATTGCTCTGGGAAAGGACAGGAACCATAAAAAGCCTTAGCTGGGAGGCAGCTTTTATACTCATGTTCAGGCCTCTAGTAAGTTGTCCCACCAAATGTAATGAGACCTCCTGCTTAGCTGGGGCTCTTATTTCCATAGCTTGTGCCTGCAGCACTCTTATATTTTATAAGCCATATTAACTCACCTCTTGCACCAGGAGGTTGGGGCAGTGGCACACTGTCTAATAATGGAACATATTTGTTAATACTAATAGACATTTGTAAAACTGCCACATGCCTTTAGCCTGCAAGTCAAAGCACAGGATGCTTGCTAGGGTTGTGAAATGTATGATGTAAAACTTGGGATGTTTTGGTTACAACATATCTCATTTATTTTTACTGTCATCACCCTCCCTGGTATATAATACCTGCTGCATGCAGAGTGAAATATTGCAGATGTTTTCAAAATAATTCTGGGCTGGTGGAGAAACCAAAAGGTCTCTTGTGCGTAAGGTCTGGTTATTTTCAATTCAAAACAACTAGGCAACAAAGTTTCTGTGTGCTGATATTTTAAAAGGCCTGGATTCCTCTGCGCTGACTCATACTTGCACTGCCCACCCAAAAACTTACCTCTGAGAATTTTGAGAGAGACTCCAGCCATTTTAATACCCTCAGGATTCAAGAATGAAGAGTAAAAAGATAAAACTAGTTTTAACTATTCATTAGTTTTTGGTACTTCAGATAATTTGTGCAATGGCTTCAGGGGTTTAATTGAATCACTTTCCCCACCTTGTCTTAATTTTAATTATGCAGCAATCATTTTTACCAACCTGTGCAAAGGAGCCATATGAAAATGTGACATATGACAATATACATTTACCTAAGCTCTAGGACTACTCTGACCTACAGGCAATTAGCTACCGCCTCCAGCACTCAAACGACCAATTAAAGAGTTAACAAAATGCCCTCCAAATCACCTACATGTTCAGGTTTTTGGACTGCCATGAACATTATACTTCAACTGATATAATTTTTGACTGACTGATTTACTAAGTCCGCATCGGCTAAAATTCTAGAGCCATGCCTGTAAAACCGAAGAATCAGATTTTATGAGGTGCTTTCATTGTCATTAAAGATGATCCCACCTTAGCCCTTTCCCTAACAAGACAATCTTGCAGCAGTCATTACAAGATGTGATCCCAGCTTGTCATCAGGGAAAAAATGGCTTGCTAGGTCAATGAGGACTGCACTAAGTTCATCTCAAGGATGTAAGACATCCATCTGAATGGCTAGCAGCCAAGAACAAAAAAATTAAACAGCTCCAAAGATTGCTTTTTTTCAAGATGTGGCTCCCAAAGTTCTACAGGTAGCCAATTTCAGAAATCCAGAGAGATTAAACTGGTAGTCACAAACGGACACCTTTACATCTGTTCATGATTTACAGTGTACTAGTGAGCATTTCACTGCAGACAACAGATCATTAACAGCCAGAAGTGCACAACAGAAATGACCCCAAGACAGACAATTTCAAAGAAAAATGTATTCAGATGTGTTCTTGCATGGGAATAAGAGAGATCCAGGACACTGCTAATTATACCAACTGAGGGAGAAGTGAAGGGTGGTAATCTGTCCAGGAAATCCCGAGTTCCAGTCCTGCCTCCAACAATAACTCAAGTTGCGGTTTTGTAATCTACTTTCCTCCCTTCCTCAGCTGGCAATGGGGGATAACAATATCCCCTGATATATATTATACATGGTGCCACGAGGACTGACATTCTTAAAGTGCTTTGAAAGTGAGTTAATTGTCCGGGTGACCCACCAGGGTATTCTATCATAATTTAGAAAAGTTCTGCCTTCTATGAGCAATGTGGTTTCATGATGGTATCTCACAGGTAGAGGTTGATTTGCAAATCCACCATCGCTTTCGAGCAAGAAAAGCATGGCTTTACAATGAAAAGTGCTGATGGATAAGATCGGTACAGACCTGAGACTCGAAGGCAGGTTCTCAGCTAAGCTGTTGCTGTTTCTCTGAAGCTGATTGACATCATTTGTCCTACGGTCTTAATGCTTGGAAGAAACTTTTCTGGGTTTGAACAGAAAGAGAAGAGTATTACTGGTTTTCCTTCTCCGGCCACAGAGACCCAAATTCTACACAGATTTACACAGGCGAAGTCCTGCTGGCTTTGCAGGGCCCAGATGCTGCTCTTCTGAATCTGAAAGCACACTGAAAAGTCCGCCCAAAAGCCAGCCCAATCTTTTGGATGCCACCAGAAACCGAAGATAGAGCTAAACAATCCAGAATGGAATTTCTTTTCCACCCTCTGCACTTCCATTACTAAGACAAGGCCCATAGGGCATGTTGGCCAAACAACTTCACTACACAAACATGCGGTAAGGTGAAGTGAATGGCATCACAGAGATAAATGAATCAGACAATCCAGTGACTTAAGGCTACTTGTCTTCTTGCCTACCACGTGGGAAACCAACATCTGGCAGTAGCAACCTTACCTCTCCTGTTTTCCAAGTCAGTGGCTGCAGGGAGCATCATAGAGGTGACACTCTTGGCCTTCAAGGGGTTGGGGAAATCAATATTGGCAACGTGAAGGACACTTAATGACGGAGTCAAAAAAATGGCGTTTTATCAGTGGAAGAGACAAGAGGGAAAATAGGTAGTTATAAATGGCCAGGTAGAAAAAAGGAAAAAAAAAAAAAAAAACCAAAATAAAACCAACCCACAAAAACCCCAATGCTTTATTTTGTTGGCTGTATTTGCTGTACAGACCAGTGAAAGAGAGTGCAAAAAGCAACTGACACCCAGAGCTTCTTTGCTTTGAAAAATATGGAGACAAACTTAACAATCAAGAGTCGGGATTCCATAGGATTGTTTATGTATGGCATACATGCAAATGCGTATGATTATGTAGAAGGGTGTCTGTGTGTAATGTACCATTAACACCAATTCTTACAGCCTTATGAAATGATATATTAAAAAGAAAGAGAAAGAAAGGAAAAGCAAGCTAGATTTTTTTTCTTCTTTTACAAATATGATGCAGTTTACAGAAGCAAGGTCCTTTTTTAGGAAGAATTCTAAATGCATCATTCAAATATTGTTTGAGCTGAATACATGATATACATATCATGAATACATATAATCACAGCACAGTCTTTTGTGGAAGTTCTGAAAATAGCATTGGAAAAAGCTGACCATGAGTTTCCATCTAAGGATTTGCATTTGGTTAACATGTGTGAACCGACTCCATTCATCTCATCCTCAATGGGAACTATCCTGCCGCTCCGAAGAGCCAAGCTGAAAAGTTTGGCCTGAATGACAGGAATCATTTATGTGGGTTTGACGTCAGGGACAGCATCTACAGCCACCAGATGAAATTGTGGGAATGAATTGGGGATCCCCATTCAGCTGAAAAATCCCTATAGGTTATGTACCATAACAGCTACTGTATTGCAAACTGCAGTCAAAAGATGAGGAGCCTTGTGGCAAGTTAAGTTTTAAGTTATCTGCTAATTCTCCTAACCTTTTTCCACTAGTTCCCCTTTGGCAGGAAAGGTTAAGATTGCTGGGAAGGCTCAAACTTCCTTCTCTCCAGCAGGATGTAGCCTAGTTTCTCTCACCTCTCCCATTGCACAGTGCTGGGGGGAAAAAAAAAGGGAGGGAAAGGGATAAATCACAGAAAAAAGGGCAATTAGGTGGGTGAGCTTCAAAATCTCCACAACCACTCTCTGCTCAGCTGGGTGCGCATGGCTGCTGGGAAGCATTGCACTATAGTGGGAGGTCTGCACTGAGGGTGTCCGGAGGTCAGAGGGGACATCACTGCCCTCTGCAAAACCTGTGGGAACAGGTGAAACTGGAGGATGCAGGAAGGGTGGCAGGGAGGGCTGAGCACTCCAAGTAGCATGTTTCCTAGGAAACCTTCGACAGCAAATATCACATTAGTCCTGCCTTGTGGCCCAGCTCATGTGATGTCAAGAACAATTTCTCACAACTCAGCTCAGAAGGTTAGCAAGACTTGGTGAAATGTTCAGAGATTCTGGCCTGACTTTCCAGCTGGGAATGAAACAAGAAACTGAAGGTATTTGCATTGTTTCAGAGTCTTGTGAGAAATTCCTAACCAAACCTTTTATTATTTTTTTTTAAACATTATGGTGGATTTCCCTCATAGCCTCACAGGTTTGCAGAGACTAACGCAATTGCTATGTTCACTCTTAAGGCACTACATGTAACAAAAGAGATATTCCAGAAGTGAAAATATAGAGGAAAAATGAAAAAAACAAGCAAACTCATGGAAAGTCTTAGAACAGTTGGATTACCGTTTAGCTCGTGCACTGATTAAAAAAGCTCCATCATAGACTTCTGGCATCACAAAACTTCGTTTACAACTATCCTTTCTAATTTCTGTCAGCTGCAGCCTGAAAATATCCATAGCCTAGCAGATTTAACAAAAAAAAAGACGCAAGCTCTGGCAGCACAACTCAGAAACAAGACGCACTTCAGCCTCCAAGAGGGCTCCCCCCAGCTCCTTGGGCTGGGGCTCAAACACCTTGGGCTGGGTCTGAGCGCAGGGATGCAGCGTTTTGCTTCTCAAGGCTGCACAACATTCTGAGGCTGAATATTTAGGGGGGCTATGTGGTACCACAGACCGACCCACAATGTACCTGTTGTGCACAGCTTATGTTTTTCTTTCCTGAATTCTTGCAAACTGGCCCCACTGGAAGGCAACCACGCTGTATTATAGAGGAAAAGCCCCACTCTGCTGCCATTTCGGCTAGCTTCACATTTGTGACTTCGGTGGAGTTTCTTTGACTTCTAATTGTTTAAGAGAAAAAAGACTAAACTGAAAAATCTTCCTCTGGTGACACACTTCATCTCATACTTAGTGAAATATAAAGACCTTTTTAATAGAAAGTAATATATTTAAACAAATTAAAAATAGCCCCACTAATTTCTTTTTAATCATAAGTTAACTTAGGTGTGTGACCTCTTTATTTCCTTTTGCTGTTTCTCATCTTTAGTGATTTGAGCCCTCACATCTAGGGGTTTTTTTCCTTTTTTTTTTTTTCTTCCTAGGGAAATAAGAGATGACTACAAAAAGAACAAGGCTGCTTGAGGTACCTGAGAAACACCAGCGTAGAAATAGGTCCATCGCTTCCTTTCATCCCATTTTAGATACAGGAGGCCTGATGGATCAGCTTTTCCTTCAGGAAAGCCAGGATTAAAGAGGTCAGGTCAGCAGTGTGAGAATGCCTTTAAGAACAGTGTGGGAACACAAGACTTCCTTATTAGCACATTAATGTACTGAACCTGAAGCTCATTTAAACAAGATGGGGACAGCTGACTTCTTCCCCCCTTCAGCCCGAGTCAGCTGCTGTGTCCTTAGAGCTGTTAGATCCACCAAGTGACAAATCTCCGAAACCGTGTGTTACTGGAAATCTCATAAAACAGAACAAGCACAACATTAGGATTTACTGACCACTGTAAAGATTTCTCTTAAGATTCAAAAGCGGGGGTTTTACAGGGGAAAAGCATGACAGCAAAGGCTCCAGCTGAGATTACAGAAGGTGAAGATATACCGGACTGTTTAGCAGAAACGCAAGTCCCCTTGACCCGCAAGTGTCTTTGCAGGCAAACAGCCGTTATTCTCGGACATGGCGCCCAGCCCCCCGCCAGCCCCCCCACCCCTCCTTCCCACAGCCCTGGCTGACACTGCCCAGCCGGGGACGCACCCCGGGCTCTGTCCCCAGCTTGCCTGCGCTCTCCTCTCAGACCCGGTGTCATTGCCTGTCCCTAATGTTTCCACCATCTCCTCAAGCTGGAGGCAGCTTCGTGGAGAGCTCGAGGCTGTGAGGAGAGGCGGGGGCTGCCCCCCGCTGGGCGCGGCCGGTTCCAGCCGGTTCCAGCCAGTTCCGGCGGCTCCGCGCTAGGGCGCAGCCCAGCCCCTCAGGGGAATCGGGTTGAAGAACAGACCTTTAGTAAATAATTTTTTTTAAATAATAACAACTTTGTTGTTGTTGTTTTTGTTGTTGTTGTTGTTATTATTACTATTATTAATAATGGCTTTTCTAATCGCACAGGAAAACATTTCTCTGCTCTAGCTGTAAAATCAGGTACTCTAATCTTTCCCGGTTGACAAAAACATGCTGCTTTTTCCTGAATTCTCTTTTCAAGCCTAGGCTACCCGCCCTCACACACGTGTACTGTACACGTCGCACCTCTGAGACACGGAAATGTTATAGAGCCTTGACTGCGGGGATGAAAGGGCTGAGCGCACCCACCCCATGTGCCAGCGTCTCCGGAGCAGCCGAAGGGAGAAGGCTCTTCTTACATCAAAGTTGTCAGGTGGGGTGGTTTTCTTCATACACGCATCCTCTTTTTTTTTTGTTTTGCTTTTTTTTAAGTTAATTATATCCCAGAGCAGTAAACAGATCTTGTTAAACTTAACAGCGATTGCTTCTCGTATGTTAAGGACCTGAAAAAACAAAGATTTAAACTCTGGTAACGCATAAACAGCCGTGTCCCATTTACCTGAGACACTAGGATGAACATGCCCTCTGTCTTCTCAACTCCCTACAATAAAAACTAATTCCTCATCCATGGGAGCTGCAGACGAAACCTTTAGGGTCCCTACCAGCACGTTTTAACCAGCTGAAGGACTGGGACGGAAACACAAAGAGCCAGATTAATACCAATGCAGACCTAAATAATATCTCAGTATCTTATAGATAAATGATTTGGAAAGAAATATCTGTTCTTATCGCGAGGAAAGATCTATAACTCACTCTTAGCCTTTCATCACTAGGAGGAAATATACTGTGACTTACGCCAATCCATTATCTGTTCTTATTTTCCTCCATACGTGTATTTATCTCTCTGGCTCACTCTTTATCACACCCGTGATCACCCAAGCACAAAGTTCATGTGGGGCCCAAGCCAGCCCTCCCATTTGGGTGGGAGTCTCTGCTCTTCCCTGACCCACAAGAACAAGAAGTGCACGGCTTGTTTTCATACTCTAAACTGCATTTTTCCCTGCCCACAGCTGAAATCCCATCCTCACGTGATGTCATTTTGTCGTGATGGGACACTGTGTGGTTAAAACGTGCACGGCGTCGGTCTCAGCACCGTACATCTCAACAGGAGTGGCTGGAGCTGAGCTTTCCCCCAAGCTCGTACACGTCCCAGCCTGGGGTTTTAGGTCGGGCATATTTTGAATTCCAGCTTGTTAAAGTTACCGGCTTATGCACCCGTCTCCCCTCCAGGTCCCAGAGAGGATCTAGAGCTGCTTCCAGCCCTTGCCTCAACGGTATCCAATCTAATATGGGGATTAAGATTTACAGGTACGTTTCTCGCTTCCCAATCCATGAGGGCAGTAACCCTATCACTATGAATTTCTTCCACAGCGCACCGCACTTCTTTCCCAAGTGCCGATATCCCTCTTGTATACATACGTACGCCTGGTGAAACCCGATTCTCTAGGATTTTGAGGTAAGATCAAATTTCAGCATTGATAGTCATTCATTCACTCATTCATTCATGGAAAAAGATACATGGACTTCATCCTGCCCAAGTATGAAAGCTATTTTTTCCGAGGCGTATTGCATGCTGCAGCCAGCAACTGGCTGCGCCGTTTGGGACATGTGTCCTTTGTAGAAGATTCCCCTATTACATCAGCTCAGACATCAGCTTGCAAGAAAGCTTCCAAGCGGGAAAGCATATGATTTTTACTTTGGCACTGCGATACTACTACTAATAAAAAGAGTAAGCACTTTCTGCTATAGCCTGGAAAGAGTTTGCCGAAAGTCAGGGTTTCGTATAAAAATAGCTGCATGTCCACATGGGTTAGTTTCTCTCGGAAACTTAAAAAAAAAAAAAAAAAATTTTTTGATAGCTTTACCCTGCACTGCCCAGCCACATTAAGCCACAGTAAACTACATTCTTATGGTTGTCATAACATTTCGCTCTGTGTTGCTTGTGACGCGAATAATCTATTAAGATATATAAGGTGCAAAATGCTGTCTCTATGTCTCCGAGTTCCTGCAATCTGCTGCAACAATCCAGCGCAATTACTGCCTGAGTGGTGCAGGAGCGATTCTCTGCCACTGCCGCAGCCGACCAGAGGGTCTGGGCCAGCGACTCAGGACAGGCTTGGCCACAGCCGTCGGGACTACGGGGACCAGCCTTCCTCCCGCTGCACTCCCCCTCCTCCTCCCCTATCCCAGCCTGTCATCAATCTTACTAAAATGACAGCAGACAGATGTTAGCCTTTGCAAAGATCAAATGAAATCTATGGCTTTAGGGCTGTTCACCAAGGAGCGGAGTAGTCTACACCAGACACGGGCACCAGCAGTCACCTCCTCTGCATCAACCCGCCTCGAATCAGTTTGGCAGCCATCACAGTCATCTCTCCTCAGGCAACCCGAATCCCGAAATAGGTTTTGACAAACTTTAATGTTTTACCCTCTCCGTAGAGTTGGGGTTTTTTTTTTTATAGCAAGATTGCTCATTGGAAACTTTTTTGGGCGAGAGTTTTGAGTGCGTTTGGGGCGATGTTGGGAGGGGGCTTGTGTTTGCAGCCACATTGACAAGCAGCTCAGGAGTGCACAGGAGTGGGGGTTCATTTGGGTTTAGTACACTTGGCCCTTACACGTTCGGTAACCCAAATTCTGCTAGCAAAGGGGAGGGAAGAAAAAAAACAAGGGGGGGGGAAGATTACTCCATGGCATAAATATGCTGTATGTGCCCTTGTCTCATGCAATTTCTTTACATCGATGTGCAGGAATATTTATCCCCAGTAGAAATGTTCAACTAATCTGGTAAATGTCAAGCCATATGGTGTACATTGTAAGGATTTCATCAGGCCTTTTTAACTCTTTGTGAAAGTCTCTCCCTCTCTTTCTCTATGCTTCCCCCCTCCTTTTTTTTTTTCTTTCTTTTTTTTTTTTTCCTTTTGTTGCTGCCCTGCCAGAACCTACAAGGAAGGAGATAGTGGGCATAGTGTTATTAACATTAGTTAGATCAGGGATGTGATGTTCACGGTTTATAATAACAAGTAATATTAGCCAGAAGTGCAACTCGTAAGGCACCTTTACGCTGGGTGAAGAGACGCGCTGAATGTAATTTTTATCAGCCGTGACCTGCAGAAGAAAATCACTAATACTTTTTTTAAAACAAACTGTCCACCCCAACAATGCAGAAAATTCCCAGGGGCTACCTCATCTCTTATCGTTTCCTTTGAATAATCAAGTCTTTACAACAAATAAACTGCAGTTCTCCAGCACTTTCAAGTAAAGAGAATGTTTCTGTACTGTAACTATCTAGTGTATCTCCCAGAAAGATAGAGTGCAATTTACAATAAGCAATATCAAAAAAGAATAAACCATTATGCTCATGCCAATCCTTATTCATGGTTTTATAACAAGACAGATCTGTTTTCTTCCTATAAATCTTGACTCTATTTTTAGAGTTTGCAAATAATGATTCCAGTCTTTGGCTGCCTGCCACTTCTGTGAAAAACTAGAATAGCCACAGTGCAAGACTACAATATTTAAAAAAAAAAAAAAGAAAAAAAAAAAAAAGAAAAAAGAGAGGGATCTTCTTGAACTCTGTGTATTCCCTACCAGGACAGACCATTCAAGATAGTGATAAGTGATGCAAAGATACAGAACACGTTCGAGAAAGCAGGAGCAGGCTGGAAATTTGGCTGAACTTCCACACCTATTTCAGAATCCTTTTACCTAAAACAAATTGCAATGGCCCATACCTACGTGGGCCCTTTGCTGCATCGCCGACGGGCGCTTGCACCCAGCAAGCCATGAGCAAGCCTGGACTTCTCTGCTGGGCACCACTGCTGCCTTTTCGTCTTAGGAGCCACCACACCTGCTTTTAGCGTCTGTCGATGGAGACAGCCTCTGAGGGCAAAGGATTATAGAGCATTTCTCGCTATAGTACAGCTCAGGAATAAAAAAACCCGGCAGGAGAAACTACCACCTTCAGCCGTAGCCTCCGGACATTTTAGAGCGGTGGAAGGCTAGGGAGGGGGAGCTGCAGGTCAAGGAAAGGATAAGATCTGGGTGGCTGGGAATGGGGAGGGAGAAAGAGGAATGTAGTGAAGGAGGTAGAGAAGGAAAAGCAGGGAAATGACAGCATTCAGATAAATTTAGCTCTGAATCCAAACTTTGGGGGGAGGGAAGGCGTTTCCTGCCCCAAACCTCTGAACTTTCTGAGATTCTCCCGTATTGCAAGTGATTTACCTGTAAAGAGAACTGAAAAGGGGGAAAAAAGAGGGGGAAAATTGAAATAAACAATTCTCTGCTGTTTAAACAATCTTTCCATCCTACTCCCCCAGGGTCAAATGTTCAGGCACAAGGACACAAACAAAAAAAGAAAGAAAGAAAGAAAGGAAAATAATTTTAAAAAGAGGATCTTTACACAAATGCATTAGCCCCAGTTTTCATCGATGTAACAACAGTATATCAACTGTTAACACAAAGTGCCTTCCCCACATACCTGCCAGTTCCATAACTCCAAAATATTTATTGGTACATTATACTTAACATTTCATCATTATTAAGAACATTGGAGAGTAATAGTACAACAGCTACCAGTGTAGTTATCTGAGGTTTGTTATGTGCAAGCATTTTGGGAAAAAGAGAGAGAGGCAAGGCTAAGTTGTAAACACACTGAAAAAAAGAACAAGATGACAAACATTAATAATTAATCAGAAGCACCAGTCCAAGACTTTTACTGTGAAAGCTATGAGACGAATGTATCTATTAGCCATGTATATGTTTTTAAAAAAAATTTCTCACACTAATGTGTTTCTAATAACAGCATTTTCTGGCTGTATAGACAGCTCATGCCTGAGCAGCCTCTCAGTATTCAGGAAGTTGTTAACAAAGAGTTCTGCAATAGCCTGTGTGATTTTGTGTTATTTCCTTGAAATAACACAAAAATTGGTAGACCTGCAGGAGTGCAGGTCTTATTGAGCCAATAAGACCTGCACTCTTGCACTCCTGACCTTTGCTCAGAAGGCTAATTTGAGATTAGGGTAGTCTGAAGTAAGAAATGGGAAGTGTATTTTTAAAGCGCAGAAACATTTCTATAGTAATAGAAGATTAAGATAAATTTCAGGACTAGGATCCTTTCAGCCCCAAACCACGCTGCTCTTAAAGGGATCTTTGGAAGGACTTTGGTGAGACAATATAGTATCTTAATTTCAGAAAAGTTAAATTCACTCAGCTTTGTCTTTGTGCTGAGTGTTTTAGGGCTTATAATAAAGATGATACCCATGACTTTGAGTCCTTGGTGTCTTTACAGTCACCCACTAGGACATTCAGAAGTCCCTTAGGAAAACTTACACAAAAGCATAAAATATGTCATGTCAGATAAATGATTCTTCGTGGTTCTTACATTATTCTGCTCTAGTACTGAAGGTTGCAATACTTAAGCCATGTGTAGTAGTCAGGGAATGAATGAGACAGGCTCCTTGGTGGGAGAAGGAGACCCCAAGTGATTTGGGAGAAGATAGGAGAACAAATGTTTTGATTACAGCTGTGAACATTCTGCCAATATAGTAGAGTGATCCTCCTGCATGACTCTGTGCCAAAATACAGAAATACATTTCCCAAATGAAAAATGGGACCAAACTGCGTGGGGAGTGTGTGTGTTTTTAATATGTGTGGATTTACTCCATGTGTTCCTAGGCACAGTGATAAACAAAGAGAGAAGCTGTTTGAGGGGCTGACCATGACCCAGGATCCGGCGTCTACTCCTGCTTCTGCTCTTGCCTCTGTAGGTCTGTGGCTGCAGGAGTGCCTGGGTGTGCTGTGCCTTCAGCCTCACCAGGCTACACGTGAGCCAGCCTCGATTTAGAAGAAAACCTAGAAAAGCTGATACGGAGTTTTCTTCTCGGGCTTCCCTTTCCCTATGCGCTCCATAAGGCACCAGCTTATGTCTTCTCACGCAGGGGCTGGAGGTGCAGAGGTGTGCTTTTCACAGGGAGCGAGAGGCAGCCACGAGCTGCTGTGTGTAATCTGTACCGCCTTACCGTGTAGAGAGGGGACAGGATGAAAAGAAGGAGCTGGAGACCCGTTAACTGAACTGCAGTGCCCTTCTGCAGTGCTGTATGCAGAAAACTCATATTCAGAGCCAGAATAATATGTTTCCCTCAGCTGCAATGTTCGAATAGGGCTGATCGTACTGTCCTATACAAGGACATTCACGAAGTCAGGAGGAATACTTCAAGCAGCGCGGCTGCAGGTAAAAGGCCCAACAGCTGCTGCTGCAACGTGGATTTAAAGGCTGTTCCCTCTATTTACACATGTAGATATTGTAATGCTGCTATGCAAACAGTCCTCTGTGGACTTTTGCTTGTGGATTTTATTATAACACGTTCCCGACTATGAATGGCACCTTTCCTCTGCAATATCTGCTGTTGTGCCCTTTATGCTTTACCTTCTGACTCTCTTCTGGTTTTGTTACTTTTCTTGCGGGCAGGTTTTAAAAACTAGGAAATGAACTTTCCCTTCTCTTCTCTAAGTGATGCTCACGGCACGTGAGCTGCAGTTGCGTCGTATTCCCTGAACTTTGCAGCCACTGGAAACACGAACAGTATGTCAACTTGTTCCTGTCTTTGCAAGAGAATTCAAGGTCAAGCTGACCAGTGAACTCTCGTATTTAAACAGAGTAAGTCAATGCTCATCTACAGCACCGAAACTGCCTCTAGGAAAGATGTTAACCCTGTGCTGGGCCTCCAGACAGCGCAGGCCGTGTCATGGCTTTTAAAGCAGTTTTCTGCTGCTGTCAATAAAAGCCGGACATACTGCATATGTCTACCGGGTCTAAACAAGTGTCCCTTCTTTGGATGTGCGCCGTGCACGGGAGGCCCTCAAGGGGTTAATACATGCCATTCCTGAGTTCAGTGAAGGGACAGGGAGAGCCGAACAGCGGGAATTTCAGGATGTTAATAGCCTCTTCTCTTCCGATTGGCCCAGAACGAATGCAGGGTACAGTAAATTGTCCTTGTCAGCTTAGCTCACATGATGATATGCTTTATTTCTAGACATGCCTTGAATCTGTCCCTTGAATTTATGTTCAGAAAATAAACACTTCCAGACGGCAATAAAGCATTCAGTTGTAGCTGGCTGTTGCACAGTCTGAAGCCAACCGAAGCCATTTGCTTTAGAGTTCCTAGAGCTTGCAAAGCTTCGGCGCTGTGCTCGTTCTTCCTTCAGTTCCTGCTCACACTAGCAAGTGCCCCCCCCCCCCGCCCTTGGACTTGAGGGGATGTCCCAACTTACTTAGGAAAGCTCCAGAGAGTTTCGTTTGGTTTCCATGCAGGCACCATCCTGAAAGATGACATCAGGCTACTTTGTGCATACAGACCCTCCCGTCTTTTATAGCAGGCAACACTGAGAGAAAAGAAAAGAAATAATTTAATGGCAGCAAGTTGCAAAATAAAGATATCAATGATTCAGGATATGAATTTCCTACCATAAAAAAAGTAAATTAAACAGCTGTTACATTTTTGCCTGATGTGGCTAAGGAAACAACTGGTGACTGGCTGATTTACTGATTAGGAAGGTTGTATACAATAATCTCCAGGTGTTACTGATAAACACCCAAATAGAGCTGCAGTGTTTGTTTGCAACCAGTAATTTTATGGCTATCCTTTCTCTCCTCAGTTCCCCTCAATAACACCAGTTTATAACTGCATAGTTACAGTATAGAGGAGTTTGGCAAAAATCAATGGTAAATGCGCATAGGAGACAACAAAAGAGCAATACAAATAGAAAAAGCCTCGTTACAGCTTTAGTTTATTAGAGGTGTGTGGATATTAAAATGCTTTCTTCGAACCCAAAGGCACTAGAAGAAGAAATACTGAGTTATATCCACCACATCTAGGGTTGGGCAGCCAGCACCCAATTATTATACCTGGAACATGCCTGCAGAGCTCCGTGCATAGGTGGTTTTCATTTTTCTCCCATTTGACAAAACACAAAATTTCTGCTCAAGTCCATTCCTACTCAAAAAAACACCCACACAGAAACCCACACAGGACTAGAAGTGGCTTGTCTGTCATCTGAATGTGTCTGATAGCGAAATCATTTGATAAGTCGTCTGGAGAACAGCAGGGGTACCGTTCTGTTCTAGATTATAAACTCATTAGGAGATAAGGGTGCAAAACCAGGAATACTCCAGGTATCAGGTGGAGCTGGAGTAAATTCCCACGGATTGCTTGTTGGCGAGAACAGCTGCCCGCTACACTGCCAAACAGGCCAAAAAATGGGGTGACCGCAGAGGTGGTGGATCTTCCACCCCACAAGTGGAGTACTGGTGGGGGGGAGATAGCCAACGGACCTAACACGGGGGACCAGCACAGAGGCTGGTGGCAGGGGACATTCACTGGGCCAGTTTCCAGGCAAGACACACACTAGAAAGCATCCAAACAGAGGAGGTAAATTCCTGCTGAACCATTTCTTTCCATTTTCCCCCCAGCACCAGGCCAGACACCTCCCATGCAGCAGGGATGCGGAAAACGTTCTCGTGGCTGGTTCAGCAAGGGTGTTCAAAAGCTTTTACAATTTCATAGGAAGCCAAAGGGCAATTATGCTTAACACCCCCCACCCCCCCGCATCCTTTTCTCCGGCTATCTTGCTTTCCTCTGTTTCTCATTCGCTCTCATTCCCATCCTTCCTTTCCTCTTCTCTTCCCTTGATCCCATTCAGGGACTCCAAAGGACTAATTCAGCACAGCACTGGCAGAGATAAGTTAAAACAATGAGCAGATTTGCAATTAGGAAGAGTTTTAAGGATTGGGAATTGTGCATGTTTTACATTCATCTCTTGCCGGCGATGGGGACTTTATCTTCGGTAGATACAGCTCCTTCCTTAGCTGCCACGGCCCCACCCTCATGCATCAAGTGAAATTCGACATTCGCACTAAAGTGCTGCCATATTTCAAACATATCCCATTGAAAAAAAAAGAAAAGTTAAAAATGTATGCTGTACTTTGGCCAGGGCTGATTATCAATGGTGTACATGCCTTTAAAATCCTTTGTTAATGAGGTATCCTTATTACCATAATCAAACACGCTTAGAAACTTGTCACAGATAAGCAAAATTCTTTACATTCTTTGCTCTGCACTTTCTTTCGGCATCTCTTTCCCATCCCCCTCAGTGACTGCTGAGCTTCTGAAGGTTAGGGACCGGTAGTGCTGGAAATTAAAGTCCTCTTTTTACCCACACAAGCAAAGAAACAGTCAAAGCTTCCCTTACTCTGCTGCAGAAATGACCTGAACAGTGACCTGAAGAGACCACCCTCCTGAGAGAGGAGAGGTCACCGAGCCTCCACACAGGATCTGCTCAGGGCATCCTCTGCAGAGAGAGCCAGGGAGAGACTGCAAATCATCCAAACTGTGCCAAATTATGTGTGAAGGTTTTGTAATGCAGACTACTGTCCACCAGGGATTAAATTAAGAACATCAAACCCAACACAGAAAGAATTTCATTTTATACTTAAATTCGACTTGCAGTGTTTTATTTAATGCATTTTATCAAGGCCCGTGTCCCAAAACATCTCGCCACCAGAAAATACTTAAATAAATTGGGCAATTTGTGCAGCGGGCCATACAAATTTAGCATGAAAGACTCTTGCTTTTAATTTGTTCATACAGAACATGGACTCAGGCAGCCACTCAGGCAGCCATTCCCATTCGTTCCAGAAACCACCTCTTCTCCCTGTGTTTACAGAGTACCTGTCTAAATAGCACAAAAACTTGATTTAAATGTGACTGCTCTGACATGAATCAAATGATTGATAATTAGAGCAAAGTTAGAAATATACTCAGCTCAGACAGGGGAGTTTGCACATCGCTACATGTCAGCAGCCAACGCTTCTTATCCCGAGACTGGACCATTTCATCTGAAACTACAAGCCACAACAGCATTTTTCATAAATCTGACTTCTTGTTACATAAATATACATCTTATTACTTGGGTGTTTTTTAACCTATGAAAAAAGGTTCTGCTTTGCTGTAGTCTTTAACATTCAGATTTTCTTAATTTTAGATTTGAGAATGTTTCTGAGAAATTACTTTTAAAAAGAGACAACCTGCAAGGGTAAGAAAAAAAGACTAAAATCTCTCAGGGAAGGGTATGAGAATTGCACATTTTTAAGTACATGCTCTTTGCCTGGTACTCCTTGATGGCTACATCAGGGCTATGATAATATATCAACCACATTCTTAGGGCTCAGTTAACCCTTATGCAACTGGGAAGGATACTTAGCTGCACTGTAGGAAGCATACTCAGACAGAAACAGTATTTATTGCCTTTTTTAAAGTGTGGCAATGGAGGCCAAGGTTGTAGGATCTTGGCCTCGTGTTGTCTGGTTGGCTTTCACACCTGAAGCTCCCTAAGTCCTTTTGCTTTGGTGATGTTACCAAGAGCTTTTCAACTGCCTTTTGAGCTGGTGTGGAAGGAGAGGGAGAGTTTCTTCCCCTGGGCAAGAGGCACCGCAATTAAGACCATGCTAGATTTGTGGATTTCCAACAGCCCATTTCCAACAACAGCTTTCTCTGAAACCATCCTTTTCCAACCTGAGAACAGCAGGTAAATACTGAATATATCTTCATGTTACTCGCGAGAGTAATGTATTATCACTACCTTACAGCTGGGACACTGAGGCATAAGGATTGAGTTATTAGCTTACGGTCACACTAAGAACCTGACGTAAGTCAAGTTATGAGCCCTGAGGACCACTCCAGCTCTGTTACTGCAAAACCACACTGGCTTCTCTGCAGTTCCTTCCTCTGAGGAAAAAACCAAAACCTCAAAAACCCACAAGAATAAAACAAAACAACATCTCGGGCAGGTGGGTAGAAGGACAGCGCAAAGTAAAAAGCTGAGGAAAATTCACGCTTCTGAATATATGAAAATTTGATTACTAAACTTACCAGAATGCTCGTAATCAGAGCGTAAATGTGTAAAGTAAACAGAATATATTAAGAGAATATAATATTGCCCATGTAAATATATATATACTTCATATTAAACAATAACATTCCAATTCTCCAACTAGTAGTATTCAGTTAAACTTAATCAACAAATGTGGGTACTCATTAGCACTCTCACTTTGGTGGCTAAGTATCAATAAATGTGTGAAGAACAGTCACTGAAAATGTACGTGTTACTTTAGAAAGTGAAACAACAACTTCTACAACACGATATTATGTCATTAAAACTCTTGATACTCATATCATCCTCTGTATTGATCGATTATGACTGCTCATGACCTTGTAAGGCAGTAAAATCCTATAATTTTAGATGGTGGGGGACCCAATCCTGTTCTGGAGCTCTGATCCAAAGCGTGGTTTGAGACAGCCTTTTGCCTGAACAGCCAAAATGCTTGCGCAAGGCTTCGCGGATTGGGCCTTATAATCCGACAAATGCCTATTGAAAAGTCAGCATTTGCCAGTAGTTACCACAGAATTACAGGGATGACTGCAGTATCTCCAAAATTATAGGGATGACTGTAGCATCTCCGACAAGACAGTGTGGGAACTGCAGGATAATGGTATCTCTTAATGGTGATGGCTGTAATGTAGGTTAATGGGATCATCTTTTTTTTCCCTGGGAGAATTCATGAATTCTTCCATTCATTGACGTTATTTTTAGTAGCAAATGAAGGATTTGATACAGACCTGGAGATGTTTTCACCAGGAGGTTTGTTTTTAGTGAAGATCCTGTTCAACTAACTGAAACCAAAACTGGTACGATTTCTCTGAGGAGTGGTGAGGAAGGCTCACCGGACACACTGATACCGGTTTGCCCCAGCGTGTTTGGTGCTGCCCAGGTTTCAGAGAGTTCATCTCGGGCTCATGCCACAGCGTGCCCCCACTGCACTCCTGGTGGCAAACATTTTGACGCAGCCCACTGAGCTGAGCCAAAATCCTTTACGCACTGAAATCCACCGTGTGGGACGTCAGGGCTTTTGTAAAGTACTTTTTGGCTTACGGTTGAAGTTTATCATTGATCTGCAGGCAGATCTTCCCAGCCGCGTTTCTGTCCCTGCTTATTCCTGCGCTGCCCGCTCCGTCCTGCCCTTCAAGCCTTGCTGTCGAGGATGCTGGAGGGCACGGGCTGTTTGTCCGTACGAAAACCAAACTTTGCTGAGTTATCAGAACAAGGCACGCCTGGCTGTCAGCTTATCAGCCAGAGGAGAGAAAAAAAAAAAAAAAAAGCAGACGAGCACACGGCTCTCCTTTCATTTCTTATGCGCTCCGCCAAGGCCCTAGCTGGGCAGCTGAAAGGGGAGGGGGACTGATGGTTTTGCAGTGGTGAGGCATTGCCCCCCTCCTAGCGTAGCCCCCAGCGCTGCTTTCCAGGCAGTTTTGCTGGGCACTGGCGAGCGGTCCAGCTGGCATCCCACACCGAGGCAGAAACAACCCTCCAAAGGGGATCCCGTCTGCCCGTTCCTCCTTTCTCCTCCTCCCCTTGCTCGCTCTTTCTTTTTCTCCCCGGCGTAACCCACAGCCTGGCCAGGGTGCCGCAGCTCCAGCGCCAAGGACCGTGGCCGGTGGTCTGCCCCTCCGGCAGTCCCGGCGGTGAGCGCGGCTTTGGTGGTGTGTTAATTGCCCGTCGGCCGCCCGCCAGCCCCGTCTCCCATTTACTGATTGCCGACGTGACCCGCGTGAGCGAGCGAGCGCGCCGGGTCAGGGCTCGCGGGGGCCAAGTTCAAGGGCACAGGCTGGTACAGACGTATAAACAAGGGAATGGTATGTAAGCAATAAAGACATAAAGGTTAGGATCAGGGCTAGCAGTACAATAAACAGCTGTGATAACCCGGTTTGTTTATAGATAAAAAATTTACTGTAAAATCTGCAACGCGCAGGATACATTTGTTAACACTTTAAGGGACGTATATTTTTAGATCCTCTTTTATTTTTTGATCTGTGTACTGAAAAATGTCTCCAAACATCCTTTTTTTCCTACTTTCTTTCAAATCAAGCCCAGGAAACGCACGCTTATGACATTAGCTAGAAATCTTTCCCTTCTAAAATCCCTCCAAACAAGCCAACACTGTTCCACAGGAGTTTAAAACTGCTGCTACAACAAATTCAGAAAGGCAGATAGCCTAGTCCTTAGTACTTACAGCTTCCTATTAAAACACCCATGTTTCAAGCAAAGAACATCCCTTTACATCCCATTTTTCCTAATTTAGTTTTAATAAAAGTAAGTAGAGTAAGTACAATTTCATTAGGGCCCTTGTAAATTTTGCACAGTGTATGTTTTGCCAACTTTACTTTTAAAATATATTTCAGAGTGTAGCCAAGCGTTTTGTGAAATTACCGCGGTGCTTCTTAACTGTCCTGTGAGGCTCCCATCAGAAGTACAATATATTGTACTGTAACTATTGATCCAAATGGCTACATTTCTAAAGCAGAAAATGATTGTGTAGTGAAAGCAGTGCAGAGGTGCAGTAAAATGCCCTCAAGTATATAAAGACATAAAGATTAAAGTCACCCTGCAGATTCCCTTTAACTCCTCCAAATCCACTGTGTAATGTGTTCTTTTAGGATAAATCAAAAACTTTGTACAAATTAACATGACAGGTGCCAGTGTTCGTAAATAAGATTGCTCCTCACCATCAGGAGGCTCGAAGAAAGTTTACTTTGCTTTAAATACACGCAAAAGCTGTTAATTAAATTCCCAGATGTCAAAAGAACATCTGAATATCTAGAAGGCAAAATAACACCCCAAAATTTGTCAGCCAGAACACGTATTCAAGATAAGAAATTGAGACTTCAGTACTCAGGATGCCCTAGAGTGTTAATACCAACAATTTTTAGTTCTGTGGTTAGTCTTCAATAAAGTTTAGATGATCTTAAAAAAAAAAATCATAGGTGGAGTCTGTCGTAGACTCTTTCTCCTCCATAGCACCAAAGTGCCTTTTCTAAACTTTGGAATACACTTTTTAACAGAGTAGTTGTTAGTAGCACGTATGTTACATATGACTTGTAAAAAGCATTTGACTGGAGGATGAATATACCTGCCCTTGCATTGCTTTCACGTTCATTCTTGGGATACTTTTTGGTACCAGCCGTCTTCAGCACCTTTAAGCTTCCCCTAATGACGGCAAAAAGTGGGATACGTGTTGGAGGTGTCGGACAGGGCTCCTAACACACTTGAACAGCACAATCAAGCTCTGACCATGAGCAGGGCTCTTCAGCTCCTCGTTAGCCTAATTAATAAATAACGATAGTATACCAATAAACTGTATCATTTAATGCCTGCTCTGAGATTCTTCTTTGGCTTGTTTCTGCTTCCACTGTACTCAGTGGATAAACACTCAAGGTGAAATATTTCCCCCAGCCAAGCTGATGGTCGAATACTCCAGGACTGTAAGGGAATTGGTAGATCCTAAACAGATTAATCTTTGAAGAAGAAAACCTTTCAGTCCCTGGCTCCTGGCTGCTCCTGTACACAAATAAGGTATTTTGTGTCTGTGTGTACTCCAGGAGCTCTGTCGCTGAAATAATCAGTTGATCAAAACATCCTTATAAGTCAAATTCTGGCCCTCTCTAGCTCTGGTCAAAAGACAGATGGATGAAAAGGCATTGCTAATGCAAACCCCTATCACGCCTGGGGCCTTTCCCTTGCACAATTATCCCGCCTGGATTATTCCTCCAGGACTGTGACTGATTTACACACTACAGGAGTGTATCTCATCTGGGAAACGAGCACAGCTTTTTAATTATTCTCTGCAGCGCGGTATCACCCGCAGGGTTTCGGTTGGAGCTGCTGTGCTCGGTGCTGCACGTTGCAGGAGGACAGGGTGGTGCCTGCCCAAATTGCTTCCCGTCTACCTCACGAGTTGGGCAGAGAGAGGCAACACAAAGCAATGGTAAAATGGCTGCAGTTCAAATAATAAGCAGTTGTCGTAGCACCCTACCTGCCTTGCCATCTTCAAGGGCTTGGAGGAGTCACTGCCCAAAAGGAGTTTGAAGGAGGAGGCTTGGCATGGGCGTTGTAGGGAGCTGTACAGT
Organism: Calonectris borealis; assembly: GCF_964195595.1. Lineage (NCBI taxonomy): Eukaryota > Metazoa > Chordata > Aves > Procellariiformes > Procellariidae > Calonectris > Calonectris borealis. The sequence goes on along the minus strand of NC_134314.1, from coordinate 125,332,368 downwards.
AAAAACCTGACGGTGCTGGCCAAAATTATTTCCCGAAAGCATAAATAAAAGGACAGCATTTTAGGAAGGGCTCTGACAAGGAAGACGAGGCTTTTATGTGAAGCCTGATAGGAAGGAGGCAGCAGATGGAGGCAACAGGAGACGGCACGGAGGCTGCGGCAGATTCAGTCCCCCCCAGAGCCCAGAGCTGGGCTGGGAAGGGAGATACCCCACCGCCCGCCGGGTGGAAGGAAACAGGGCAACGTGAAAGCATGGTGTGGGCCATCCGTCTCCAAACACCCTTACACACCAAAACCATCCATTACAGGTACGGCAAGCGGCGGTAACAAGGAATTAGTTCGCAACAGGCTTGATCCCTACAACCGCATCTTCATTACCATCAAGGCAAAAAAACCACCAACAAAAAAAAACCCCTGCAAGGTTAACCACAACTCATTTCCAAAGACCCCAGTCACTACTGGTGTATCTGATCTGTGGAGAAAACTGTTTGAAGCAGGGTAGCATGTCTGTGTCCTTCCCACCTGGGCCACGCGGGCCCCAACATCTCTGGACTGAGTGGGGACAAGCACAGAGGATGCAGACAGGTTGGACAAGACGCCTCCAGGTCCGAGCTCCAGCAGCTGCTTTCATCCTGCGCATCTATCCGAGAAAGACACTGCTGGAGGGGACCCTTGCTGGCCACAGGAGGCATCATTAGAGCCATGAGCTGGCCTTAAAACTACTGGTTTTGCACTTAGAAGAAATGAAGAACTGTAAGAAGGAAGAACAAAAAACAATAAATACCTAGTTCTGGTCTGCTTAGACAGGTAACGTATGGAGGGGTCACACGTGTGTTGGGGGGTTTGCAATGCGTTTCCCTTTTGAAATTGGCGGTCCCAGCTATTACGTGACAATTATCTGCGAATTCAGATTTACGAGATTCCTCGCCCAAGAGGGAAATACAGAGATGTCCATAAATGACATATTTTCATGCTTTGTGCAACCCGTCTCTGCAAAGCGCTTCTGAGCAGCTAAGCAATTTACATCTAATAGCAAAGTGTTTTTTAATCAGTTAGATCAATTTGTGAAGAATTGGTACATTAGGTATAGCCATATAGCAGAGATCCTTATAGCAAAGGTTTAGAAGTAATTGCTCCCTGACCCACTGAACACTGTATTACTATAGAAGTTTGTATTCTATTAAGAGTTAATAAGTGACCAAAATCTAGACTAATACACTGTCAGGGTTCATTATCATTACAGGTTCTTGCTATTTTTCCAGTGTCTTTTGCTCTGCCCTTCTTGCTACATATGGAAAACCTATATCAAGATGGTTGCCATGGCAATGAAAAGATTTGCATGTGTCTTATCTATCTATTTAAATACCTTCTTATGGTTTATAACTACCATAATACATCCCTCCAGCCCTGCTCATTGCTAATTTAGAGCCAGCCCAGTCTGTCTGAGGTCAGCGATACCATCGAAAGCATGTTGTCTAGACAACTCCGAAGCTACTGTCCATGGGGTAATTGTTTTATGCAAATAAAAAAGTACAATGGTGACATGCTCATCCATGACTTGTGCCATCCGCCGGGGCTGGGGCCGGACCAAGCCCGACGTCGCATGTCCGGCAAGAGCGTTTTCTGCCACATCCGCCAGCCAGGGCCGCGTCGGTGTGACGGGTTTTTTTGATGCCGGTTTCTTTTGGTCAGGCCTGAAGCTGGTTTGAGATGAGGCTGATACTCTGAAAAGAGACACTGAAAAATCCGCTCTGTGTGCGCGTGTGTGTGCATGCATGCAGCAACGTGCGCATGTGCAATTTTAGAGAATTGAAGAAAACCTGCCAAAACCACTCCCCTCATCTAAGTTACTCATTTTTGGAAGGGTGAATGAAAGCTCCCGTTGCACCCAGCGTCATGGCACGAGCACATAAGCATGTTGGGTTTGGGACCAAGGGTCTTTTGGGAGGGTACTAAATTTTAAAAACAACTTGGTGAAGATTTCAATGGGTTGGACTAAAACGATCCAAACTTTCTACCTACCACAAATCTAAGTTCTTCCTTTCTCCGTGTCTTTGCACCTCAGATATTTACATCAAAATACACTGGACTGAGCACGCTCTTCGAGAAGATCGCGTGGAAGACAAGGAAATATTTTGCACACAGAGCAGAAACCGCTCTTCGTCAACAGAGAGAGTAATACCTGCATTACTCTGCTTCCCTCTTTCTTTTATCTTTTTCTCCTTCAGGAGTTCATGCTTTGCTGCTACATTCAAATGGCTGCAAAGGTAAATATGGCTATTACTGCATAAATCCATAATGCACACAAGGCAGCGTGCAGTTTGAAAGCGTAAAGAGAGGTAACAACAACAGCCACCGTGAAAGGCTATCCCTGAAATCCAAAACACCAGACTCTTCATTCCTTTTTGATCTCCCTGACTCAAGGTTGTGGCTTTTCAGGATGTCCACAGATTAAGACTACTTTTTCAAGTACTTCAAGATGTACTAAGGATTTATTTTCTGGCAAATTGTATGCTGTTGCTACCAGAGATTAATAATAATATTGGAAATATTTAATAATTCGGTAATTGACTGATTTGTTACCAGTAGTTGAATCGCTTGACCACACTTACAGATTAGAAATGTATTTTTCCTCAAGATAATTTATATTTGTATTCTCAGTCTGAGGAAATGCCACCTATTCCTGTAGGAGTAAATCAGGAACCATTTACCCTGCCAATACAGTTAGACAATGTTTATGTGCAGGACTACATTCATTGTTTGACTAATCCGTAAGGGGTAGATTTTCTATTGCATTTCAATAGCTCATCTACTTCAGAGTGTTGTGAACTTTCTAAAGATGTGTTTTCACTTATAATAGCAGATCTTGGAGTGTAGTAATCTGGAATTGAAGTTTCAGTGACAGATTTATTCAACTAGCATTTTGCATGAGGCATTACTGCAAACATTATTTCATATGTGTGAGTGCATGTGTGAGTGTATAAATATATTATACATATATATATCTCTCTCTCTCTGACAAAAGCTTTGAAAGATAATTTCTGCAATTTAGTAAACGAAGGATTTCAAGTCAAGCATCAGTTTCCGGGTGTTTTTCATAATGGATTTCACAGCAGATGACCTGACAGCTCATCTCATGATCTGAATTGCGCTCTGCCGCACATATCCAAACAAACTGCCGTCAGACCCTCAAAGGATCGCCCTGCTTTCACATGCCACGGCTGCAAGTCCGCGCCGCAAATGTCCAGAGGTCCAGACTGACCTCCTCACCCCCCGTCTGGGAAACATTCCTCCTCTCGGCAGCTCATTCTTGCCGACAAACAGAGCAGGACCAGCGGGCACTTGCTGAAAAGGGACAAGAGAGGGGCCGTGAATGGAGCGTGTCTGGTACAACAATGCCAGACAATGCCTGTGAATGGGGTTGCAAACCGGGCTCCTGTTAGAGGGGCTGCCAGCAGCTTCCCTGCCCCCTCTCCCCCTCCCTTTAAGGGTCTCTGCTCCCCTTTTGAAAATATATTAGACCCCAAAGACATACCAAATAGGTGGACAAAGTCAATAGGTGATGTCTTTCAGAAGGGGAGGCCACTTGCTAGCGGTGCCTATGACTATATAATTTCTCCGGCGCGCCTCCCTCCCTGCGCCAGCTGCTCTGTGTGCCATTAAAAACGGTGGCAAGGACAAAAGCGAAGCAAAAATTTGAGTGCAGGCGCTGCTCCTGCATTTGGGTGAGGGCAAAAGCACCAGCGTCACTCTGGGACGGGCCACTGGCCTCCAGCTTTGGTCTTTTTTGAAGAGCAAGACAAGCACACCACTAATGAGGTGTGGGGTTCAGACCTGGCTTTATTTCTCTTTTTTTAAGTTGTGGTTTTTGGAGGAAAACAAAGAAAAAAAAGAAACCATGTACCTACTCTGTGACGTGCTTCTCCTGTCTAATTCATAGCGAAGGCAATAACTTACTTAACAGTGAAGGTAAGATAAATGCAGAACGCACTAAGAAATTTTACAGGATAGGGCTAAGCTCATCTCATTTATGCTCAGCCAAATCCAGGGAAACTCTTCTGAAATCAGGGGAGAGACTCCAAATTTTACTGGTGAAGGTAAGATCAGTATCCTGCCTGGAATGCTAAAGAATTTTGGAAAGTATTTGCCCTATCTGAGAACAGACGAAGTTTCATCAGAAATATTTAATTAAAATTAAACTGAAAACATATTTCTAATACTTATTACTAGTATTAATCTTGAGTGATCATTATGTCTACAAGGCCAGCCTTTGGTACTGCACTTACCCTCTAGTCCACAGTGGTGCAAAAATGAAACAAAACGAAGAAATTAGGGAGCCACACAGCAAGCACAGTACGAAACCCTCCTCCCAAGAGGCTCTGTGAGCCTCAGAAAGGCCATTCTGCGTATTGAATCAAAAGCAGGGGAGCTACAGGTAGGTAACCCACAGCATACTCCTTAGTAATTTGGGATTTCTCATCTTGGGGACCCACCAGTAACTCTATTTCTACATCTGCAAATGCCCTTTGGGAAGGGCGTGACTAGGTCAAGGCAGGATGATAGGGATGGCTGAGACTGGGGATCTTACTAATACGCAAAAAATCCTTCAAAGACTGGGAGCTTTCAGGATCAAAGACGCCCCGGCTGACTGATTTGTCCATCTCTGCTGCTTTGTCTGCAGAACTCTGCATGGGTCTATCTGCAAAATAAAACTTCCTGCTCATATTTTAGATCGTTTCGCAAAAGCATATTTTGGATGTGACTGTCCAGACTGACCTTGCCAGACCTCTATCAGCAGCTAATTTAAGCCAGCTAAAAAAACTGTAGGCGGTCACAGCGAGGGAGGGTAGCACGGGAGCACCAGCACCGTCTGCAAGAGCAAGAGCAACTGCAAGAGCAAGTTTGTTCCTACTTGGGCCAAGACTCAGAAGGGATCTACTAGATCCTCTCCTGGTGTAGACGGGGCCCCCGGAGCCAGCACAAAAGCCACAGTTTGCTGGGAAAGCAGCCTGACAGCTTAGGGAAAAAATAAAACATAAACTAAATAAAATAAAAAAGCACCTTGGACTGCAAAGCCCAGCGCTGGCCCCAGCTGCTTCACGCAAAGCAAACAGACAGGAAAACCCAACGCGACCGGCCACGGGGTGAGTCCCGGCCGCAGGGGGTCCCGGCGGGGCCGGTCCCACGACAGCCCCCTCCCTGGGCACACAGCCGGGGAGCTGCCGTGTCCGGCTGAGCCCTTCTGCCGGAGCATCCCCCGGGACGGTGGGCAGCTGGGGGTGAGATAAAGCAGACTCCAGGCTGTTTTATCTTATGCAGGGGGCTGGCCCCGCGAGCAGGAAAGCGTAAAGGTGGTTTAAAAACCACAGCTTTTTGTTGTTGTTGGGTTGGGTTTTTTTTTCCTTCTCCGAACATCTGGGCCTCTCCTGGAGTGTGTGCTGTGGGCAGAGCAGACCCTCTGGCCCTGAACCTGCAATGCCCAGAGGAGAGCCAACGCTTACGCGACTGTGAGCAGATAAACACACCGGAGGGGGGGGGAGGTGGGAGGTTAAAACAATAAGGAGAAATTTTTATTTAAAATGCATGCCCCTATCTGTTTAGAACAAATATTTCTGTTGTGCAGAGGGATTTTAAACACCCAACGGGAGCTAGATTTGCAGTTAAATTCAGTGAGAGTTGGGTGCGACGGTCTAGGAATATGTCAGCCTGGACAGAAGTAACGCAGCTCTTCCTGTGGGTTTGGAGGCAACATCCCTGAGCGACGGTGACCTCCAAGCTTCCCTTGTCCACCCCAGGGACAAAGCGACCTCCCTTCTCCCCTGCTTGCCCTGCAAGCTCGGCCCTGGCTGGCAGCTCCCGCCAGCGCTGGAGGCAAGATGGGGACGGAGGGAGGGGAAGAGCCTTCCCCTCCTCCCCAGGCTCGTAACCAGCTAAGTTTTTGTCTCGTTATGCCTTTTAACGCAAGTAAATCCAAATAACTGGGCAGTAATGAATTATAAATGGAACAAAAATGAATATACTATTAATACTACTCCCAGAAGGGGATAAAAGGGATCAGCAGCTTTATCCCATGGTGCAGCTGAGAACTGACAGGCAGGCTGGGCTGACATTCAGAGGCCACTCTGTTTTCATAAGGGAAAGAAAAATCCCTGGCAAAGGCGAGGCAATATTTTAACCGCTCCTGCGGCCCCACGCTCGAGAGCCCCGTCTGCAGCCCCGCGCACCGCGGCTCGATCCAGCAGACCGTGGCTCCTTCCCCTAATATAACCGCTCGTAAGAGGCACAGTCCTAAAATGGATGCAGAGAGGATGCTCTTGCTTTGCAAGCGAACAAGCTCTCTCCCTTTGCTTCTTCGGTGAAATATGCTCGTATAAAAGAGGGAGTAAACAAAATTTGGCGCTTAACAATCTCCAGGCCCTTCGGTGCTCCCGCAGACCGACCCCTACGGCTGCCACGCGGCGATGGGGAGGAAAAACAAAGCCGAAAGCACAGCCTGCCCCGGCGCTGACCTTCCCGCAGCCAGGTGCCGCGGGGCGCCCGGGCCTCCGATAACGCCCCGGCGCTCCGCAGGAATGCCGGGAGATAAGCGCAGTGTTTTCTGAATTATTTCCTACGAGCAGGTTCAAGAGAGGGGAAGGGGTGCAGCCGCGTGGCGAGGGAGCCGCTGCCTCCTTGCTCTCTCCGGAGCGGGTAAGGGGATCCGCGGGGATCATCTCTGATTTTTATTTTTAACTCCACCTGTAAGGACTCATCCAGAAAGTTGCTAAGCACCGTAGACCCCTTAATCCTCAAGCATTGGGGAAAGCAAACTGGACACACGCTTAAACTCTTTAATACACTTTAAAGTGCAGTTAAACTCCATCAAGTGCTGAAATCCGGGAGGCTTCAATCTGAGGTACAGTAGGCTCTTCCACAGTTTTTCACACCTTCAGTTCGAGGGCCTCTCCGGCCGCGGTGCCTGCGAGGGGCAGCCGGCTCCAGGGCACGCTCCTGCGCCCCGCGCAGCCCGGCGGTCACAGCGCCTGCGGGACCAACCCAAGGGGGGATCTGAACTGCAGCAAACAGAAGGAAAAAGAAACTTTCGGGATGGTCTGCAGTGGAGTTTCTTTGGTCATCAAGCTCATTGCCAATTTCTGCAAATTTCCAATTTTTTTTTTTTCCTAAAGGCGATTCTCTCCCGTTTGCTGTGGGAAAAGCCTGCAGAAACCGCCAAGTGAAAACTGCACAGAGCAAGAGAGCTGGGCAAATCAGGAGAAGTATTTTTGCTTTTCTCTCACCTTCTGCAGTGCCAGTAATGTCTGGTGCTACCTGCAAGGCAGCAGGTACATGGAGATTTGGGCAGAGCGCTTGTGCTGAGAGACTGCGGCAGGGGCTTAGTCCTGTTGCATTAAAGCCAGAGTGAAGCTTTACCTTGATGTGGGTGGGACCAGGATGGAGACACCCACGTATTCAGTTCAAAGTGGGTTAAAATGTTTGGCGAGCAGAGGGAGGTTGTTTTCAAAAGTGACTTGGATAATTTGGGCAGAAAGGAAGGAAGTGCTTCATTTTTGAGGGTATTTAACTGGAAGTGCTTGAAAGGGGACAGATTTTCTTCTCGATGGGTACATGCTTGGCTGAAATCAGCTTCTCCGACATGCTTTCATCATCTTGTCTTTGACTTGGCATGATCAGTTTTAGCACAAGTCAATCACTTGCAGGTTAATCTTTCTCTCCTTTGCCTTCTCCCTGCCCCATGGCAAGGCAGGCACATTCTGCCTGCTAGCACCCCAGGAGACATCGAGATAAACAGCCATATAGGGATTGAAGTTGGATCATCGATAGCATTTTGAGCAAAGGAAAAAAAAAAAGAAACCTCTAGCCACGTCAGATGAAGACAATCCAACACTTCCCAGAGCCCTCGGTGACACTAATGCTGTTTACTATTGCGCTTATGTCACTCTTCGCCCTTACCAGGATTAGATCATTTGAAATAACAAATTGCCAATCCTCCACCAGTAGTTTGGAAACAGCACCAGCCCGTGTCTTTGCCCCTGCGTCTCACAGCCCATGGTTTATCTGACAACTGGCAGGTTATTTTGTGGCTAGCATCAGGTCAGTGTAGCAGGGAAGTGTCCGCACAAGATGAAACGCAGATGCAGGCAGCGCTCAACCAGGGATAAAACCAACCACTATAGCTCCTTTCACTGCCCAATGATCAAGAAATACAAAGTTCACCTTCAACATCTAATGTTTTTTAATTTAAATGTAAACAAAAAATTAATTTAAATAAAAAACCTCTTTATCAGGTACATATATTATTTTCATGTCTGACCTTACCCACTTGAGCCTTTCTTGATACGGAAAGCCATCCCTGACCATCAGGATTTGCTGATTTAAGAATTTCAGTGTTTAAGCATCTGTGCATGGGTGGCTGTGAGCAGCCTCTCTTCTTGCCATTGCGGTGCAATAGGGCTCGTGGGTCTGGTGAAGGTCAGGTTGAGCAGCTGCACATTCACATCGCGTGAGCCAAACTGAAATAAAGAACCTGCCTGCTTGTGGGTGGTCTTGCTCCCGAGCTTCCTTGCCCTCCTGGGGACATTCCCACCTGCACGGTGGTGGGACGCTGCTCCCACCGCTGCACGGCACGTGGCGACACAACGGGAGCCAGATGATTAATAGGGCTGGGTTTCAGTCCCTGTCCCCGTAATGAAACTGCAGGCCTCAGAGCTGGGAGGAGATGCTCTGCACCATGAGGCTGGCAGTGGTGACAAACTGTCCTCCAGCTGATGCCCATGACCTGATGTCCCCAACCTGCTGCTGTCCCCAGCCTGCTGGCCCATGCCCCGCTGCTCCCGCCTGACCCGCTGCCCCCCAGCCCGCTTGTCCCAGGACGGCCGGGTACCACCAGCCATCATCAGCAGCTCCCCATCCCACAGCCAGGGTACCGCTGTAACCATGGAGACTGGCCCAGCTATGGTCACCATGGAAACACCCAGCAGTGCTCAGGTTGGCGATGCTCGGGCACTGGGGGGAGAGGCAAGAGGGCTGTCCCCCTGCCGACCGCACAGGGGCGAGAGCATGACCCCAACCCTGGGAGAACCAGCAAAGCCCAAGCAAGCATCACAACGGAGATGCAGAAACACCGCACGTCTCTTTGTCCTTTCCCTTGTGCGATGCGATCTTCCGCCAAGAGCGGGAAAATTTCCCAAAGAAACCCCAAGAAGAGAAAAGAAAATGTGGCTTTTCATGACAACACTGAGTGGTACCATAAAACTTTGTCCCAGCTGCACTGGCTGGCTCCAGCTCACAAACAGCACAGGTCCAGTGCTGCTGCCTTGCGAGACGAACACAGCCCTCGGATCTGAATAAGCACGTAAAAAGCGTAAAAACTAACTTTCTCCAAATGTTAATTGTCATCGCTGCTGCTCTCATCTGTGATGTTTTGCGTGAGAAAGAAAGTGCTCGTTTCTACCGAGATAGAGTCACCCAGGCTCACGTCAGGATACCTATGTGCCTACGTACTGACGGATTTATTTACTACTTTATTGGATGTGCACCCAGCCCTAATTGTCAGGCTATGTCCACTTAGGTCATGGAAGAGTAGGTCAAAAATTACTAGAAAGAAAATAATTTCTGGATGATATTTCTATTACAACTTAAAGAAGCCCTCTCTACACTGGGCTCTGTCAGTCACACAATATGGCATTGCCTCTCCACTGCCCCTGACCATGGGTAGCAGGGGAATATTCCAGTAATTATATCAAATCCCCAGTGCGTTTTGAGGTGAACTATCTAGAATAACCGATTTTAATAGCGTGTCACTCTTCCATCTCATAAAGTAGGAGTGAATGGGCTGTAAGAGATGCAATGAGGGGACCTGCTCATACCAGGACCCAGAGGGTTACCTGCCTCGTGAGGGATTTAATTACCAGAATCTACACGCACACTGCGCGGTGCCCACCACCACGAATATCCCGATCCTCTCTGCCCGAGTTGGCTGCTTTAGCTCGACTGCCTCCTCTTCACTAACGTGCCAGGCTTTCAAGGAAAACAGCATTTCTCCAAAACAGCAAAACAATATAAAATGTCAAACTTGAACTGAAGACACTAAAACTTTGCTTTATATTTTAATGGTGAAAGGTCACCTTTGCTTAAAAAATAAAATCACGCACCCCCCGCCTGGAGCTCTCCAAAGTCTACAAAAGTTGAAAGAGATAAGTTTTCTTCCTCTCTGCACCCAAATGTCTTCTACTGACTGTAAAACCTGTAGGGACATCCTTGTGAAATACAAATTCCCAGAACGGACTTCAAAGCAATTAAGCGACTATTAGCATTTTTCATAACATTACAATGATTGTATTGTCTTATAAAACCTTACAAATTATTTAAAAGTTTTTTGTGTCAATATTACAGACTAGACAGATAATTTGCATAATTTCAAGGCTGCAGCTACAAATGGTGAATTGACCAAGTGAACCAGGGTTTGCTCCACCGGCATCTATGCCTGTGACGAGCAGCCCATAGCCATATACTTTTCTGACAAATGTTAGCTTGCAGCGCTTCGGAGGCAGCTTTTAAAAGAAAAATTTAAACTACATCAAATGTACAGTGATACTAAAAAATCACTTTCCACAGATTGACTAAATAGTTACTCTGTTAGTCAGCTTAGAAGCAAATGAGTCCAATTTGATAAAGTCCCAGCATCCAAGGTATAGACACCTACAATTCCTAGAAATGGATATGAAGTCCAAACTTGATGAAAACATACATAGGATTTCTGCCTACAGGAAAAAAAAAACCACCCCCAAAACTCCCAAAGCACTAACCCCTAATTTTAACTTTTTTTTTTTTTTTAAGAGTGGAAATACTGTTCTTTTCTGGTTTTATGATGCAGTGTGATATTATTTCCTTGATTATTTGACTAATGAAAAATAGTTTAGCTTAAAAAAGTATTTGGCACACCCTCTGCATTCAGCTCTTTTGCTGAAATGGTTTAATTACATAGATCTTGTCCGCAAGGTTAGTAAGAAGAAAATTAAAGGGAGTCTGATCCTGATTTACTGTGACTCCTTTTCCCCACTCTAGTACTGTTAAAGGTGGTTTTCCATTGTAACATAATTTACACTCACTTTAAAGACACCTCATGGGGCATGGGGAAACGTGGGCTCCATTGAGGATGGCGCAAGCAAATTCTAGCTGTGAGGATTTCACCTGGCATAAAGGAGCTGTGTTATTAACTGGAATCCGTTCCGGAATAAAAGACAGACCCCCAAAAAACTGGTTAACTTCAGTGTTTTGTGTACAAAGTTAAATTTCCTAGTTTTCTGCTCTACCTAAGCAGAAGTAGCAGAAATTAAGACTTTGAAAATATCTTATGCCTTGTTCGTCCTTATCTCAAGCTGATCCTTTGGGTGTTAATTGTGCAAAACTCCCCTTGCAAAGTGATTCACGGGACTCTTGATTGCAGCCTGTGGAATCTGCCGTGCTGAATCCTGAGGTTGCCCCAGGGCTGCAGAGAGCTACCAACACCGCGGGAGGACACGTCTGCTGCCCGCTACCTTGCCAGCAGTGTTGGCTTTACCATGGGCAGGTTGAGCCACTAAAGCACAGCTCTGGTCAAGGAAGAGGGTCCAACACCTCCCAGGTGGTCCTTTGCCAACGCAGTGCTCCCACAGACTCACTTTCACCGAGGCCTGGTTTTGGAAAAGCGACTGCAAGGCAGGTTTCGCCTTTTTCTGCAGGGCTGGGGGGTCAGGAAGGAGAAATTCTCCAAAGCAAAATAGTCAGAGAGAAAAAAAAAACCCTTAAAGAGGAAGCAGGCTGTGGCTACAGGAAAGCATATTTCTTTAAAAACACCTCAGGAAGTTATGTTACTTTAAATTTTTCAGCTGCCGCCCTCTGAAGAAGCCTGCGTTTCACTTTATCATGTAAAGGAAAGAGAAAATTGAGGACCATAAATCGGAGTTGTGCTTACGGCGAAGGTGCTGTTTATCTGTCTGATATTTAGACTGACCTTTGCTGGGTTGTGGAGTTTGTCTGTCTGCAAATCCTCAAATCTCAAACAGAGAACACTCTGCCGAGAACCAACTGACCCGCGGGGAGATGAAATATTATCTCCTCCGCTGTACACAACTTTTTCCCCGTGAGCCTCACCAGCACCGTGGCTTTGTCTCCAGCCTCTCGCAGGGTTACGCACCCGTCTGCCTCCAGCGCGCCCCTGCCAGCCGTCACCCAGGGCTGCTCGCCGGCCCCGGCGCGGCAGCTTTGGCCCTTCCCTCCGAGCCGGCACCACACTTTGTGCTTGGGCTGTTCGCTCTCGTGCATTTGATCAGCAGACGCAAAACCTGGCACATCCTCACCACATACTAGCCCCAGTCCCAGTTTATCCCCGACGTCGCCTGTTTCTGCTCCCTGCTCGCACACAGCGGCGAAACCTGGGCAAAGCCCCACCGGGGGAAATCTCAGCAGCAAACACATGCAGCTCGTGTCCCAGCTGCATTTCGTTTTACCAGCCCGTTTTCCCAGTGTCGCTTCATTCCCGCCTTAAAACATTGCAGTTTTTTTTTTAAATCATCTCTTGGAAGATGATCATGCGACAAAGATGGCATCGGCGCTACCTTTTGTTATCCCGAGGAAAATGTATCGCTGTTTTTTTGCCAACTGTCTCCATTGCCAGTGCTTAAGATTCAGTGCTGGAGCTCGTGCCTTCCCCTTGCTTAGCCTTCCAAAGCCTTTTGCAAACATTTAAATAAACAGCCCTAGGAAGTAAGTATTAATAAATACATTTTACAGAGCTTGATTTAGTCCAGCCAGTAGGAGTTATGCACACACGAATTAGTAGCAGGCTCAGAAAAGCAGTCCATGTGCCTCGAGTCCAAGTGCTGCCAGACAAAAGCTGGCTGCAGTCACTTCCCGAGCATCCCAGAAAAATAGGCTCTCGCTTCACCAGCCAGTCCCCTTGCAAACTTCTTGCAAGAGCATGAGCTCTCGTGAAATAGTGAGGTTCTCCAAAGTGGGCTGAAATCAGCCGTACCCTGATTTCCATCCATCCAGGAGGCCCCATCCCGTGCAACACCTCTGGTCTTTCCCTCCAGCTGCAGGAGGAATCCCCTAATGAGTTAACACTAAATGAAGCAACAGGCAAGATTTGTGAATGAACAGGCCAGAGGACTGTCAGGCCAATCTTCACACAATGATGGCTTATTCACAAAAACCAGGCTTTGAACAACCTAATTAGGACTAAGAATACATCATCTGGACAGTACTGAGAAAAGTGAAATATGTTGCAATCGCCACGCTCTTTCTATTGTTTCCAGATATCAGCAGAGGAGCCAACGAAACCTCCTTCCTCGAGCAGGAAAAGGGCACAGCAGGCTCCGCGTGCCTCTGCTTTTATAATCTGGGGACACCCTGGGGCAAAACCCAGGGCTGAGGTGCAGACGGGTCCTTTCCTGTGTTACAAACCAGCCCACGCGCGATACCCCCATCCACCAAGACCTGAGCCAGCTCTGGTGACGGCCACAGTGATCACTCCATTCCCTAAAGCTAAAGCCTAGGACCCAAACCCAGCCTTAAACCCCCCTGTAAAGGTGCAGTTGGGGGTACAGTGCCTGTAGGCAACAGTTACCCAACCACCCATCAGTTCTCGCTCGGGTCCCTTTGGCTGACGCCCTGCGCCGAGGGCAGTGCGGGGCTGCGAGGGGGTTATCACCCAACATGGGGAGAGGAGGGAGAGCAGCAGTTTTGTCCAGCATTACAGCAATCAGAGCTGAGCACGTTTCCTTTCCCGTGGTGGTTTTGCCTACCCATGCCTCTGCCAGTGGCCTCCCCGCCACCAGCCAAAGGACGACACGGCGAGACCCAGGCATGAGCCGGAAGAGTTAATCCTCCAGCACTTAAGCACAGATGGAGCCAGGGAAGACTTTCCTTCTTTAAAAGTACAATTGTTGTTCAGTTTCCCTCAGGTACAGATTCATTAGCTCTTGACTGGCTCTCCTTGCCTGCTGACTACTTGTGGAAAAAGCCATTTACCCTGGTGAATGTCAAGGTTAGTTCAAACCGTCCTTGTCATCCGTCTCTCTGGCAGAAGGTCAGGGAGAAGCTTTCCTCAAATGGGCAGCGTCAAACAAAGCAGAGGCTGACTTAACTCACCGAAGGAAAGGAGACCTTCCCTGCAAGGCGATAAACATTCCCCTGGGCAAAGAGGACAAGAGATTAACCCCTCTCTCTCTGCCCAACTCCTGTCGGACTGCCTTCAGCTAGCAACCTCCATGCCCATGGGGCTGATCACATCCTCATCTCCCTTTGCTGGGCAAGACCACATGGGCGCACCAAGCCTTGCAGGGAAGATTCAGCCTCAAAAGATGTTATCCCAGCAGCCGTTAGCTTATGTCCCTTTTTTTTTTATTATTTCTTTAAACTTTTAATTTAATTCTTACACCTCCAGCACCACAAGCCTCATCACTAGGTCATATGGGAAGCATTATGGCACATAAGTAAACAATAACCGCCCATTTTATACCTGTTAGCTTTGGTTCATACAGTACATGCTGTGATGTCTTCAAGGTGGTGGAGAACCACTCTATATATGCAAAGAGAGGCACATGTGGTACTTAATGAAAAAGAAAGAAGAAAAAAAAAATCCCACAAAGCCGCTGTACCCTTTTGTGTGCCGTGAGCCAGCTCAAAGGATAATTAATGTTAAAAGGAAATGGTTTTGGAGGTAACACTTTTGATAAGAATACCATGGGTGAATTACAGGAAAAGCTCTCCTGCACCTGGAACGGGCTTCATCCACAGGGCTTTAGCATAAGAAAATGAATGAGAAAGCAAGAGGGGAGACTTTCGGTGCTCCTTTCATGCTCTCTGTTCACATGGGAAGAATTAGAGGAATTTTTCAGCAGGAGGGAATGGGGGTAAATTATAAACGGCCTCATCACAGAAAAATACTGAGGTTTTGACCACTCAATCTTGCAGCATGACTAGCTCGCTTCTAGGGTTTCACTCTCAGTTCTGCCCCCTTTGAGGCCATGGCATATGGGCCAGCTCCAAGAGTCCCAGCCAGAGGGCCACCTCTGCCACCCCGATGCCCGACTGAGAGGCCTGGGACCACGGGAAAGGAGAAAGGATGGACAAGGCCTCACTGCAAAAGCACAATGTGGAGCACACCCATGGCAAGTGCTACAGACACTATGAGGAAGAATAAAGATGAAGGAAATAAAGTCTCTGGTGTTTGCTGTCCTATATCGTTTCTCAGCTAAGAGACTGACAGTCTCCTGTAAAAAGCTCATTAGAAGTCTTAACACAGAAGGAAAACATCTTGCAATTACACAGCTTCAATTCAAAATCTTTTTGGAGATCGTATTTTGGAGATTTTGACTTCTCTCATTCACCTATAAGACGCTGGAGAAGCTTGGTTTGAGACTTCTGGTGCAGAAGAGCTCTCCTGTAAAGAAATACTTACCTACAGTCAGTTAGACATTGGCCAGTGCCTTGAAGTTTAAAGACTCTCAGATTCTTCAAAGAAGGTCTATTTTGAACCAGCATTTCAGCTGAGGTCAAACACGACACCCGGACCTCGCCTCAGACTTCTCTGCCCTCGCGACAACAAACATGGTTTATGGTATTTCTAATTTGTGGAGGTTTCTGAGAGATGAGCAGATCAAAAATGTAAATGGCTTCAGCCCTCAGGTCAAGCAGGCAACCTGTGCCAGCGTGTGAAGGAAACGAGTATGACAGTTCACAAAATGTTGCTTCCAGGAATAAGAGCTCTCGGTTTCCTAAGCTAATGGCGGTCTTAAAGAGGATGCTGTGAATCCCTGTCTCCCTCCAAATTTCCTCTGGGTTGCAGCTGGAGAGCAGACCCTGAAACTGTACAGCCTGAGACTGTTAGGAGAAAGATCTGTCTACCTGAGAGCCCAGACTTGGACCTACTTTTGGTTATCACATGTTTCAACATCTGTCTGAATTGCCCTGGATGGGATTCAAAAGAGCTCGTGCATTTTACCCGTGTGCAAACGAGATCCTGCAAAAAACCCTTCCCCGGTTTTATTGTCTGCAAGACCCCTTCCACAATAATTCTCTACTTGTAACACACTTCTGCAAAATGAAGCCAGAGATGTACAAGACCTGTCCTGTCTACTTCCATTAGAGATGGGGAGCATGCCTATCAGTTTGAAAGTAGGTCGAGGCCCTTTCATGTTCATTCAGTTTTCAGGTTTCGTTTTTATACACGCGCACATACATATCATAGGTGGGGCTGATAGCACTGTCTATTATTACGGTTGTATGACACTTCCCATTATAAGAGACTGTTTCATTTGCTTATAACTTTCCCAAACTCAAACCAGACTTTTTCTGTAATTGCAGCTTCCAGCTGCTGGAAGAGGGGCCTCGGAAAGAAGAACGGGAGTTGGTTTTCCCCGGGTATCTCCAGGTCTGAGCGACAAAGAAAAGGAAACAACTTCATTTAAAGGGGCGGGAAGAGGACATGTGAGGAAGACTGTGAGGATGGAAAGAAATTCATGGGATAGCAGGTCAAGAAAAACTGAAATATGGGATGGGAAGGATGGGTTACAGCTGGTCTTGCTGGGTGGACACGGACTCTGCAGTGAGGAGCTAGCGCTAAATGGTAAGTGGAAGAGTAAGACTGGCTGGGCAAAGCCATGAAATAAAAACACTTGTATGAATTAAAAAAAAAAAAGAGATGCTGTGCCTGGCCAAGCAAGGAGAGTGGGAGTCAGCTGGTGGCAGCAAAACAGTGGAGCTGGGCAAGGACACAATGGTGGAGCAGACTGGGTGAGGAAGCGGGAACAGGATCCAACTGAAGTATTGGTGCAGAAGGTCACTGAATCACACCAGCTGGTCTCTGTCAATGGGAAAATGTCAGGGATGTCCCACAGTAAAGGAAGAACTTTGAATGAACTTCCCAACCTATCCTCGAAAAATGAAAGCAGTACAAAGCTGAATTCAACAGACACGGAGTCTCCTTTGCTTAGAAATAGGCACTATTTGTGCTCATCAGCATACACGGCGATAGAGGTGGAAGAAGTCTCACAAGGTCTTCCAGCCACCTTATCCCAAAACTGCATCAACTTCTGCCATTGTTACCAGTGTAAACACTGAGTACAGAAAAAAAGTTTCCATACAACTATCATGAAGATTAAAACATTCATACAGCTATCATTATTTAAAACAAACTGAGAAAATGCATTGGCACCTAGTTATTATAGAATTTTTCTTACCTGCAGTCACATTGTTGGCCTACGCTACAAGAAACAAGAGTCTACGTTGACAAAGACTACCTGACTGGGTGGAGGAAAGAGAGCTACCAGAGGAAGCCAGCCTAATTGACAACTAGGCAAGTGCTCATATTGAGTGTCCCAGTGTCCCTGGAAAGGCAGATGAGAACTGAGGTGTCCCAAACCCACAGTCAGTTCTGTAAATGCAAGTTAAAGCTTCCCTATAATATCACTTCATTTCTAGCTATAACTCTTAGGAACTATTTTGATTTACAAAAAAAAAAAGGGGGGGGGGGAGGAAAAAAAAAGAAAGTGAGATCATTGGGCAAAATTAGACTGGGTACAAATGGGAGAAGGTTAAAACTAGTCTTTTGCCTTCATGTTAGGAGCTGGAAACCGCGACAGCAGCTCACGGTAGGAACATTCCACTGTGGAGATAATTTGTGTCAAATTGAAGCTCTGCATTGACAGATAGCTAAGTACAATAACAATTATAATAATAAAAGCCAGGCCCTAGTACATGCTGCGTGTACGGACATTTCTTGCCCTTGAAAATAGCAAGAGAATGGTAGAGCTCCATGTAACTATCACTTAGTAAGCTAAAAAATGCGTAAGCTAAAAAATGTGCGTGTGTTTCCAGACGAATTAAAGAGAGGAGTTTGCTGATGCAAAGTCTTAAATACAGGTTTGAAGTGGCAAGTACACTGTAATGCATTGGAAGATGCCACTGTGGTTTTGCAAAAGGAACAAAATGGAAGGTATTATTTAGAAGGATTCATACATTATATAGAAGTGGACATCACTTAAAAGTTTTTCTTAACCAAGTGGCATTTAATGTTCCAGTTTTGAGAAGTTTGCTTGTGCTGTTGGTGACGGATTGCTAACAATTGTTTTGGACCACACTCTTGCCCCAGAGCTTGAAGCAGACCCCAGGAATACTGAGTCACCACATTCCTCTGACACATTGGGTAATGGAAATGGTGAAAGGGTGAAATCTAAAACCAAAGCCACTGCCAAAAAATAAATACAAAATAGGGTTTGGAAGGGATATAAACATTATTCCTGAGGGTTTAAAACAACCCCTAACTACTAGTGGCTTGGGTGAAGTCTTCCTGTGGACAGACTGTTCTACATCTGTATACTAATTTCTTGCATCTTCCTTTGGTGCATCTGATGTAGACTAAATTCACTGCCCATCTGATGCAGTGTGGAAAACTGTACATAATAACAAACGGAAAAGCCATGCTGTTCCTTCAGCTGTAAGTCATTCCCCAAAAGGCAGCAGATGAAAGTTGCACCCTCTGTCCCAACAGTAGGCGTCTGCGCTGGGAATCTACAACTCCTGGGCTGAAACTCATTGTGGCTAGAGGCAAGCTTGGCCACAAAACATTGATACGCCATAAATTTCCTTGCAGAAAAAAATAAGATTGCATACAAAAGGAGAAAGAATAAAAAAATGTTGATTTAAGTCAAGTTCTTAAAATTTAGGAAACGCCAAACTGAAAGTTGCCTGGTCAACTTTAATTTAGGCTCCTTCCTTGTACAATGGAATTTTGATTCAGTCTTTAATTACATGATCACTTAATGTTTGTTTCACAAGATCATTTCCTCATTCAGTGCAAAGCAGTTGCCCAGGCAACCTTCATCTTTGCATTCTCAAATTTTGAGTGCTCAATTCAACAGTCTTTAAAAAAAAAAAAAAAACAGGGAACATTTGTAAGGAATAACTGTGGACCTGGTCTAGGCGGTTTCCTTGGGGACATACGTTGCTTCTCTGAGAGGAATGAAGTTCTCTGCAAAAGCACTCGTTTTTCCACGATCGCTGCAATAATTGTTCTGGCAGCTAATTGCTCCTCCCCTTCCCCAGCCAAAACAACGCTGTGGATGACAAGCGCTGCTGAGCCATGCTGCGCGGCATCTCTCTCCCGAGGTCCATTGCAACAGAGAGAGCACTTGCAAGCGCTCAAAACATGCTCAAGCCCATCTCCAAATGCATGAGACCGGCCTCCAACCCAAATAATGAAATCGCGGTTTAAGCTACCGGGGTGATTCCCCGGCTCCCAGCATTCACACCCCACACGGACAGGACAACGGATGCGACTGGCATAGAGTGAGATATGCTTTTGGCTATCACAGCGCTACGTTAGTTACTGTTCCACCCTGGCCCCCAATTAACTCCCTGCTCAAGCCTCAAATCAATTAGGTTTATGCCCCTGCCCAGTTCTCAGTGTGCTCCAGTCTCACATCAATTCCGCCTGCAGTGATTTAGCAGTGATTTAGCCCCTGTCTCAAACCTACCACTTACCCCCCATGACATTGCAATCGTTCTACATTTATTTTCTCCTCTTTTTCATGCTTCTTCCCGCCCCTCCTCAATATGAGAAATTTGTCAAAGCACACCCTTTGCCTGGAGTTGTTTTGCTTTCACAAATTAGCACTTCCCAATAACAAAATGGTTTGCTTAAAAAGAAAAAAAGGGGGAAAAAAAAAAAATCCCCACACAGCCTCTGGCGAGAGCTCTGTGGCCTCAGTTCTCCCTCAGCTGACGGTTTCCCTCTTCGGCAACCTTTTGCTGCAACTCTTCTCCCTCCCAGAACTCCTGGCTTTCTTCTGGGGGCTTCAATACCAGTGGAGCCAGCAGCCCGTCTTTTTTTATGACACTCACTCAATTTTTTTTGTTTGGGGAATGAGGGAAGGTTTGCAATCTAAGCTGATTGCATCCAATTGCACCTAAACTGTCATAGATAGAGCTGCTAGCGAAGTCAGCCTTGCCCTGGGTTTTCGCCCATGAGTACCAACTTCAGAGCAGACGACAGCAGCTGGCTGAAGTCAGGGGTCCGGGTGTTGAAAGAGTGCTTGAGTGGCAGCAGAAGACTAAAAGAAAAAAAGAAAACTTAAGAGCAGAGGACCAACTCCAGCTTTCACAGCTACAGACTCTGGGTTTCGGCAGGAAAAGCCCATAAGTGCCTTGCTCTCAGGTACTTGAGGTTTACCCTGGGTCAATCAGGGCTGAAACAGCACAAGGTCGCAAGGGATTTCCACGTCTGCTCTTAGTTTTATCATTATTTGGGTTCCCTTGTGGCTCTTGGGCAAAAAGTTGGGCAGCGGGACAAAGACTGACCCCGCTCTACCTTTGCTGGGCTTCTTTCTTCCAAATTTGCTCCTCTTGTGCTACCTGAGTGGATTTTTCCTGGCCACGAACTCAAATCTGAATGACTATGGCCATAAAAGTGTCATTTTCAGCTCACCAGGACAAGGTGAAACGAAGCTCCAGCCTTGCTGGAAGGAACTGCACTGGAACTGTGCCCCACGGGGGACATCGGTGTTTCAGGAAGGTGGAGGCATTAATGTCTGGGTTTGGGATGGATTTTACAGTTTAAAATGGGAGCTCGTTCCCATTCCTCACACACACACACACAAAAAAAGGGGGAAAAAAAAATCTTTCATATTCTAAGCCCTGTTTCAGCACTAATTAATGTTTCCAGCCCCCCATGCCAGGTAGACAAGGCAAGCAGGTATTATTATCATTCTCCATTTCACAGCCGAAGAGTCCAAGACACCGAACAGCCAAAGGCTGCAGCGTTTCCCCAGCACTCCTCACTGTGCAGGAGGGTTTGATCCTGCTCTGCTCAGCTCTAAGGCAATTCTCCCATTGATTTTAATGGGAACCAGCTCAGGCCCACAATAAACCGCTCCTCAGCAGTTTGAGGCATCCGAAACTGTCCCTCGCTGAGGGCTGGGGATGAGCTCGCTGCTCGAGGTGCTGCCTGGCTGGACCTGGCGCTGTGATGGACAGGCGTCAGCCCGGCGTCGCCGGCAGTGAGCACTGCTCCGAGTGTGGCACAACTCATTCACAGTTGCACAGATTTAGCGTAATCTCAGGCTCCTCTGGTCCTACCAGCCCGCCTGCTTCCGGAAACTTAATATATTATATTTCAGGGTGCTAAAACATTTGTATATCCCTGCCTTATAAAACATGCAAAAATGCCATCTGCAGTTAGCATGACTAACTCCAAGCACGCAGTCCTACTACAGATCCCCTTGCAGCCTTCTTCATTTCATTGCTAAACACTTTTCAAGAAAGAAAGAAAAATCCATTTTTAGTGCTAATGCCACCTGCAGGTTGAAGAAAAACAGTTGCAAGATCCCTGAAAACTGAACAAACATGCCTTTTTTTTTTCCCCTTCCTTCCCTATCTAACCACAAGGAATGTTATTGTGCAGCTGCACCTTTTGCTGGACGGAAACAACTTTGTCCGTTGGAAAAGTGACCTTTTCTCACTGCACGGCTTACGTTATCTGCTCGTGGAAACTTCCACCTTACTGGTAGCTAGTGGTTTATGGGAAGGCTAAAATGAAATATCCATCAGCATTTTTCTCTGATGTTTCTCCTGCTACCGTAACTGCTCCTGGTTCCCCTGCCCTGGCGGGACGTAGGGTTCTCAATCACCGACTATCCATCCCCAAGAAGACGTCTAATTCAGACGGATGCTCAGATGCGTACTTATCTACCTCTGCTTTTACTGCCAAGACACTGCCTGGACATGCTTAATGCCGTATTTGAACGCTGGATGCAAACACCGCTGGTGGAAACGCAGACTGACGCGGCTGGATGCTCCAAACACAAAACTGGGAGCCGCAGATTCCTTATTTTGACACTGAACGCCTTCACCCTGGTGTTTTTGAGCTCCACCTCAGCTCCCACTTCGTTAAAGCGCAACTACTGACCCCAGCCAGATCCTACCAGGAAGAACCACCCTGAAGAAAAAAATAACCCCAAATACACTTAGCCAGCCTCCTATTCGTTATTTAGCACCACGTTAGCACCAGCATCAGGACCGCCAGTAGCTGCTACCTGCAGGGACCAGTCGTGTTACACATTTTTCCCCCCATACAGACCCATTCACGTGTTTCCCTCCAAGACCCAGGCAGCGCAGCTTTAAAACCAGCTCCGCTCCTGCAAATATCGCTGCTGGGAACCTCACCGTTACCACTGGTTCATCATTTTCGTTAGTAGTACCTTTTCAATTACGCCGTGGACCCTGCTCTCAGTTATACAGTCATTTTTCCTGCTGCATGGATTATATCTGGGAAACAGCGAGCGGAGCTGGAACAGTCAAGTGTATCTGAGTTTTCCCCCCGCCGAAAAGGGCATCTTGGACATACATTTTGTAACCATTGGGCTTAAGTACACGAGGCTGCGCAACCTCTGACATGATGTAACGCTGAATGCGATGACATAATGTTATAGGAACAGACAGAAATAATGTGGAAAAGCCCTTTCTGGCTCTAATAGGCAGCTGGTGACACAGGTGAAACACCTACTGTACCACTTAATAAAATTATTTTAATTTAGAATGGGAATGAAGAAATGGAACCAATTACCTTAGTGGATCTGACAGGCAACCCTAAATGGATCCTCAGCATCCTCGGTTTGGGCCATTTTTATCCCTATGAATAATGATAAAATGACTCAGAAGAGATGCCTGAGGAAACACTGCGCGCTCCCAGCCCAGATAATATTAATAAGGCAGGCTCCCAGCTGCAGAGAAAGAAACTCGAACAAATGATCGTGTTTTCGCTTGTACCCCCTTTTCTTTGACCGAATTAGAGGAGAGGTGGGTGGGGAGGGAAGGGGAAGGGGAGAGGATGGGGGGGGACCGCCTGCCCTTCCGCACCTGAGCAACGTCCCCGCCGCCGGATGGAAATGTCCGGGGTGAGTACCGCTGCCGACAGGCACGCTCCAAAAAGAGTTTACAGCATTTCGGTGGGCAGAAATGATATTCGCGGCTGCACTCAGCTGGGTTAAAAAAGAAGTTTCAGAGGAAAGAAATCCTGATGCCGTAGGGTGTAAAGTGACTGTCAGTCAGGAGCAAGGAGAAATCCTGCCCCCGCCGTGATAAATAATAAATAACTGCAGAGGGTGCAAGCGCAGGGGGAGGTGTTTGCTACCCCCATGTACGGGTCCAGGCCAGCGCAGCGCGCTGGACCGTGTGGACAAATGGTCTGTTCCAGTATGGCAACTCCTATTTTCCTGTGAAAATACAAATTTCATGGTGCAAGATCAGTTCTGTCAGATTAAATCAACATGCAATAATCACTGAGCAATTGCCATCTGATATCTAAATACCCCCACCAGCCTTATCCTACTGCTAATTTTAAAACAGACACCTCTGAGAAGAAGGATTTTTTTTTTTTTTTCTCAGGGAGAGGAATAAAAATCCTCTGAAGTGATAAAAATTAATCTCAATTCATGTTAGTTTCAGTGACAGCGATTGTACCAGGCGCACAGGCTGTCCGGTGGTATTTCTGGGATGAATTCTGCATCTTAAAATAATTGATGGAGGAGCCTGAGAGATGTTGTTTTGTAGAAAGATTCCCCCCCCCTTCTCCAAAAAGCATCTTCCACTACAACTTCTGGGGGAGAGAGGCCACGGGAACCGCTGTGCCTTTAAGACCAGATGTAACTTGCAGATCAAAAGGGCACAGCATTCACCCATGTCATTGTCCCCTGAAAGATCAAAACCTCGTTATATACTTGGTGCAATATCTGTTCTTTTAAGGTAGTTTACATATTTCTCCTCTTTTTTTTTTTTTTTTTTTATTTTGTTTTTCTTACAGCCCCCACTTCTCCTTTTCTCCATCTATTCTTATCACTTTCGAATTACAGAGATCTATTTTCAGATGAACGCGCGGAACAAAACCTTCATCTGGGTTTTTTTTCCTCTTCTCTCTCTCTTTTTTTTTTCTTTTTTTTTTTTTTTCTCTTTTTTTTTATTTCCCAACATGGCGGTACGTGCTTATGCTCGCTATCTGCATAAGTCTTTTGTGTATTGCTAATGGAGTGCTGGAATTGTGGCAGCTCTGAGCAGGGAATACATGTGAGCAACAATATGCTGACAGACCCCTCGGTGGAATCTAATCTGTTCCAGCTCATGCACTCCTCAGAAACTATTTAACTTTCATTAAACTGTGTTTGATATCAGCTAAATAGAATGCATACGGCACCAATATAGCTCATATGGTCTCATTCATTCGATCACAGCAGTGCTTTTTTCTTATATTTTCCCCCCACTTGTGTCAGTACCCGGTATAGCTGGGTAAATAGGAGACCTTTGAAGATATAGTTAGTACTCCGATTTCTTTATTCTTTTGTGCTGGTTTCTTAGTGTTGAAACAGTGATTCATGTATGTCTCAGACAGCCTCCATTAATTTCATGTAATGTAGCTTTTATCTCGTAGCTGGGACAACTATCTCCAGCGCTGTCTCCCTATAGCATCTCCCGCGCAGCAGCCCACCGGCTTCCCACCCCCCCAGCGCCCCTTTTTCTCCCGCGAGCAGCTCATTTCTGGAGAATTTACTTTTGTTTTGTTATGTTGGGTGGGGGGGAAATAAATAAAGAGACTAAGATTGCAGAGGAGAAGTAAGGTAAAGATCTTTCTGTCCGCGTGGATGTCTTTATGTCTCACGTAGGGAGGAAAAAAGGCAGGGGGGAGCGGAGAAGGGAGGGCTTTGTGGGGAGTGGGCTAAAATATCTTTCGTGGCAGCGGCTGGATAACAGTTTTTTTAACCTATTCACAGCGCACTAATTTGATTATGAATGCAGCACAGTAGGAGCATGCAGTTTCTGGGGAGCGGGAGGAGGGGGCAACGGGCACTGGATTTACAAGCCGGGGCTGTTCAAAAGTTTGAACGGTCAAATGTGCCTAAAAAAAAAAAAAAAAAAAAAATTATCGACACCAAAAACTCCCCAAAACCGTCATTCAAAAAAAAAAAAATTATCCTCAAGCCAAACCAGCCAGCCCTTCCAACCAAAGGGAGCTGCGAGTGGGTGCATTAGCACCACAAATAAACATTGTGATTCCATTTGTAAATAAAAAGAGAAAAAAGCTGGTTCGCTCTTTTTTTCTCCCTTTTTTTTTTTTGCCTTTTGAACGATCTGAATGCATTAAAGACTTCTTCACCTTACAAGGAGGATGGAAGAGGGAAAGCAACATCAATTTGATTGGGAAAAGTGAAAGCGATTACCTTACGCTTTCTTTAAAGATTTTTTTTCCAATTATGTTTTATTAAGTCCAAAGGAATAATCACAATTTTTTTTTTATATTGCTTAAGAGGAACAACATGGGGTCCTTTGGTAAGAGGGAACCCAATTATTTGGGATATTATTTTGCGAAACCTTTTCATTTTATTAGTATACCAGAGGGTTTTCACATTCATGAGGCTAAATCCTGACTATTATTACTTTTTTGGAAGAAATGTCTCACCGGGGCAATTAATTTTATACATTAACACTAGTCGCTGCTGTGTCGCACGTTTTAAAAAGGAGAAGGAAAGCAAGCTTCTCGCACGATTTATCATTCAGTTCACAATGGGGTCACCAACGCCAGCCCAGGTAACACAAAATGAGCTTTTTTCAAGAGAAGATTTTGCTGTGCAGCAACTTTGGAAAGTCCTGGGCTGTGTCAAGTTTACCCAGTCTATAGGCAGCGTTATAGCAGCGGCTACCAAGGGGAGAGCAGAAACGTGCCCTCTCTGCTTTCTGGAAATCAAATCTTACTGCCGGTAAATTTGCTCGTGAGCCCGGCGAGGCTGCGCAGGGAAGGGCTCGCTGCTACCAGCCGAAAGGCTGATCCAAAAATTATTGAGATAAGCTTATTGACATTTTTACTATACATTATTAATCTTATTAATAGCGTTAACAAAGGCTAATTGAAAATGCATCATCTATAATCGTGTTAGTCTTCATTTTAGGGCAATTTTGTCAAAGTAAACTAGAGAGGAGTAACTAACGCTCTGCTGTTATTTACCCCCGGTTTTGGGGAGGCGCGTGCGAGCGCGGCGGCAGGAAGGAGGACAGCCTGATTTCACCGAGTGCCACGCAGCCCAAATTCAGAGGCAGTGAAATTAACGGCTGTGGTTTCCGGTACCACGAGCCTAAAGATAAAACCAGCTCTAATATTGCGGGACGAGCGTGCACAGGACCGGGGGTAGCAGAGGCGATGCTCGCCTGGTTTCTGTTGCATCCAGCACGGGATCCCTGGTCCTGTCACCTCGCTCTCTGCTACAGGCAGGCAGCGACCGCCACGGCATGCCCTGATGCTCTTCTGTTTAAAAACACGCCGTGAAAAAAACATTCTTGTAGGACAAGGGACAAGCACGCACATGGGAAAGGCAACAGCTGGGGAGCAGAGATGCTTCGGTCTCCGCCGAGCAGGAGGGAGCCAGGAGCAAAACCCAAATGGCGGCCCTACTCCTTTGCACCACTTGACTGGTGTCATGGCACCGCGAAGCCGCTCCTGAGGGGACGGTGCCAGCGCGATCCCCCAGCCGCAGGCGGCCATTGCAAAGACCCCACTGCAAAACCCCAGCCAGAGCCCCCCCGGCTCACCGGGAGGGAAAGTGGCACCGGTGTCATTGCAGCATCCTCCCGCTTGCCCCATCCCAAGGCCCACCTCAAAATAACGTTGCCTCATTTGCCTCCAAATTAGAGCCAGCACAGCCCTAACCCGTGCTACGGCCACCCCGCAGGGCTCTGGGGCACCCCGGGGAGCTCCGCAGTGCAGGGAAGGGCATTGGGTGAGGACTTGCCCCTGCTCCACTTGCCTGGGAGATGCACCATGCGAGATGTGCACGGTTGGGGCGCTCAGACCCACAGTGCTATTCCTCCTCTGTATGCTCCATTTTATTTTATTTTTCTCTGCTTTGGGGCAGTTTGGGAAGCCCCATTGAACCCCGCAGCACAAAGTGACAACTTTCATATTGCGGAAATTCAAGATCTTTGCAAAACCCACAAGCGGATCACGCGTCCCTAGTCCACTCCCCCTCCCTGCCGCAGGGGCGATGCACGCGCACAACCCACGGGTTTTGGGCGCAGCCCTTCGCGACTCAGAAGAGTTCACACCCCACAGCCAAAAAGAAGTCTGCAGCAATGCAAAAGCCCTTTTTAAAATTTTTTTTTTAAAATTTATTTTAAGTTTTCTGCAATATTCACTTTCGCTCCCACGCACCGCTGCCATCGATAAATGACAGAGCGGTGCGTGAATAGCTAACGCTGGACCGGTGGGGAACCGAGGCAGCACCAAGGAGCAAATGCCCAAAAGCTTTGCAGTCAGGTAGAGCGAAGAGAGGCGTCTCTGATTCATAATCTCCGCTCAGCACTTCTCTCGTGCTCTAATGAAAATCGTGGCATATTGGTCGCTCTCGCTGCCAAGTGATATGGCCATGCCCTCTCCACAGTATCCAGCTACAAACACGCTTGATGGGCACTCTCCGGGGGGACTGCCTGCGCTGGTTTTACATTGCTAACATATGTAGGTACACCTGAAAGCTACAGCCTGCCACTTCTCGTGGACCTCGCTGGGGTACCTTTGCTCTTTTGCCACCAAGGGTTAATTTTCTAATGGCTGCTTTGCTGCTGAAGCTGGCCAAGTTTTTCATCGCCTGCAGAGCACCACAAGCTGTGATTTGGAGCCAGAAAACACCATTAATTTTCTAAATAGGAAGGATCACATATGTAAACTGTCTGGGTCTATAACCAGTTGGGCAGGTAGAAGGCAAAGAGAAGGAAAGTGGGGGGTTTTTTTGCAGGCACCGAAGCAAAATAAACCCAAGGCTGCCAGCTGCACTGAAGTTTCTCGGCAAAGCTGGGTTCCCCTTGCCTTCCCCCCGCGCCCCCACCACACACACGCACTTGGTGTCACCCGTGGCAGTGCTCGTTTTTACTGGAAAAGGTCAGGTTGATGATTTATTGAACAGTTATTGAAGTTTTTTTACATGAGGCTATATGGAAAAGTTACTGGAAAATTCAAGGAAAGACTACATCAAGGTAACGGCTCACGGTTCGTATCAGACCCGGGCCGATAGCTTTTCACACGCCAGAGTGGCCTAATCCTGCCCCACACATGTCACTGCGAGCGCCCAGTTTGTGCCAATGGAGGGCGGCGGGTGGCCTTGGACCTCGATGCGGGCAGAGAGCTGCAGGAGCGGGATCCCGGTGTTTGCTACCCACATCATCCTCCTTCAAAACACCCACCGGCAACGGATGCCACAGAGATGCCTGATCTTTTTCAGCCGGGCACGTGCACGAGAACAACATTTTGGTGGTGCGGAGGGAAGGGACGGGGCCCCGTGGGCTCTCCTGCCCTGGGCGCAGCTGCCCGCACCACCTCCCGCACCAGCTGTGCCTCGGTTTCTCTGTTTATAAGCTGGTGTGCAGATACCGACCACAGAGGGGTGCTCTGGCTCTTAATTAATTAATTAACGCCTTGTGCAAGGCACTTGGAAGGCCTTTGGTGGAGGGGACTACCGAAGTTCATATTATTAAATGGTTTTAAGGAAAAAAAAAAAAAATCTATTTTCTTTTTGTGATTGTTTTTCCAAATCTTTCGTGCAACACTTGGCACTGCGCGGGTCAGCTTTCCGCCTTTTTCTTGCTTCTCCACAAATACTTAGGAGCTGCCTTTTCCTCCCTTTGTGAGCTGAAGGGGGGAAAAGCTGCGGGCAGGACCAAGGGCTCCCTCGACTGGCAACTGCCGCGCTGGGCCCCAGCGCCACCCGAATCGCAGGGGACACCCCAGCTCCCCAGAGCAGGATAAACCCTCAGCCAAGGACCAGGGCACAAGAACTAAATTTTTTCCGAGTTGCTCAATACAGCAAAGACAGAAAGGAACACCTTTGTTTTTTTAACTTTCAGGTGCTGTGCAAATACCATAGCAATTGTAGGCTGGTCGCGGCTGCGATTGCACCGTGACCTCTGAGGGCCTGATCCTGCACTTTTATTCACCGCTGCAGCAGTCATCCCAACCAGACGCAATAACCACTGCAGGATCGGGTCCTTAATTAGTTCAACATTTCCCCCCACCCCCCGCCCCCGCCTTTACCACTTTCCCTCCCAAGGAAGAGTATTATTCATTAAGGGCTCGGCAGAGCCCACCAGAGCTCATTTTAGCTGAGATCTCCCTATGATCTTCCCAAGCCTTTAGCAGGGAGCGAGCCTTGGACTCTCTTTCATGGGCTGCGTTGTGACCTGGCTTCAAAGTGTGCAAAGAGGTTCCACAGCTCCCTTTGTGCAGCAGAGTCTCTTAATTGCACTTTTAAACACAGTGTAATTTTTGTAATTAACATTATGGTTTCAGAGGGCAGAGAAGCCTGCACTATGCTAATTACAAACTGGAGTAGTCGGAGTAGAAATTCACGGCTCCGGTTGCTGGGGCCGAATGCAGTTTTTATGAAGGATTTCAAAGCTCCTTCGTGGGCTCTGTGTTCTGAGTTATCATTAGCATTTGATAACATAAAGAATTTTTATAACATGTGACAGATTTCGATGTGAAGATTTTACCTGATAACTGGAAAATTTACATAAAGACCTTCATTAGCTCTCTGCTCACATTACTGCGAGCGGAAGAACTACAGCGCGCTGTCTCCCTGTAAGATGGGGCTTGGGAGCCGAAGAATTTGTGCTTTATAATAAAATTTATAGTACGTTATGAAGGAAGGTTATAATAATCCTCAATGATGTTAGGAATCGGAGCAATTCAAAGAGTGAAAGAGAGCGCAAGAGGTGACGGGAAAGGATATTTCAGTATTGCCATGCAGTGGAGGACCGCAGGCTGCAGGAAAGGTGCTGCGAGTGGGAACATAAAACATCCCGGAGCAGATGCTCAAACGACCACCGCAACGCCAGCGTTGGGGCCAGCCCCCGGGCATGGGCCGGGACCCGTCTTCGCTCACTTACGGTGCCATCACAGCAGCTTTCTGGGCAGGGTAAATGAGAATTTATCATTACTCCTGCTGCCTCCCTACTTGCTGCTGTACGTGGGCTGCTGGGCGTGCATCTCTGTGGGATGCAACGTCCTTCACGAGGGATATGTTTTCTTTGCGATTATGGATATAACGCATAACCGTGTGATGACATCATCACAGAATTCAAACTCCCCAGAAACCATTAGTAAAAGTTTATCAGTATCTCTCTTACAGTTGTAACAACCTACAGCTTCTCCTGGGACAACGCGGTATTTCCCAGCCGTCTGCACCACTCCAAGACCTTTCCATTTCCTGTTGAAGGCTGCCTGGCTGCCTGTGGACATTTTCTTTTCTAAATATTTCGTATTTATTATAATCTCCAGTAAATAACTGAAATTGCTCACCAGCATAGTGCCACATTGATTGCAAACCTGCATAAGGAAAAACCAAAATAACCGCCGATGTGCACAGGGCTGCTCCGTGGCACACTCCTGCCATGCCGAGCCGACCAGGGATGCCTCAGACGGGCACCCGAGCAAGGGAGGAGATGGCCAGCCCTTAACAAACTCATCACACTAACCTCAATTTGAGTGGCTTCTTCAGAGTCTTTTGATGGTCTCGGTACCAGTTTCTGAATTTCTTCCCAGGCTAAAAAGCCTCCCCAGCACCCTCAACTTTAGATAAACCATCTAGCTCTTCCTTCAGGAAACCCAAGCAATCTCGCCAGCTGATGCATAAGCTTCATTCCTCGAGTCTCCAACCAGACTGTTAAGACCACACGGTATCATTGACAAACCTCGCTAGTCCTGTTGCATGGGGAACAGCCACACTGGATTTTCAGAGCTGCCTTTGCAAAGGAATCTCCCCTTCCTCTAGTTTTGCAAGCCCAGTGCTTGGAGAAACCAAAAAGCAACCTTAGATCAATGATCAAACTTTCGTAGTAGATGGCTTTTATTTTTACAAAATATTTGCTTCCAGCAGAGTGTATCTTAATTTACGAATGCAGAAATCTGTCATTAAGCTTTGACCCAGCTTCATGGCATTGTCAAATGCAATAACGTATCTTTTAATAGTTTTATATCAAGTAAGGATATAACATATCATTAGTTTAAATGTATTTGCAAGCAATTACCCCCACCAGGATATTTGTGAATGCTCATGCAAAATTGATGAAATTCTGACATGCTTAAACATTGTTCATTTAGCTCTATTCCTTATGTATAGAAAAAATAGAATAAATAATTCTGCTGCCACTTGCAAAGTACTGTTCGGCATTTTCATTCTGTTCATGGTTTCTGTCCTGCCTTTAAACTATAGCCCTTGGTGATCATTTGGAAAAACAGTTTCATATATGTTTAATTTTAAATAGATGTACTAGATTATTCATTCCTCTTATTATTGTTCAATGCAGTAATTTAAACATGGACTAGATTTACTGCGTGTCAGCTGCCTTTCTTTTACAAAATGGGATAAATTATTAAATGAGTAGAGGTTGTTTGACAACGGGTTTTCCAGTACTTCACAAAAGAAAGACCTTTGACATTCAGCTGTCTTTTGAAAAGAATAAAGAGTAAATCAATTAAGTCTCTATGCTGTGGTTCAAAAACACGCTGTTATGGCACATTCTTGCTTACCTCTAAGTTGACTCGGGAAGACTCAACCCATTGCAGTCGTACCACTAGGTAAATTATTGATTTAATTGTCAGGCTGCCTTGCAAGCCGCACTCTCTGGCCCAACCACCTTAAACACAGCCATTTCTACAACTCCTCCACTCATTCCCCGAGCTACAGAACATCATTGATATCAACCTCTGGTAACATTTGCCACCGACTTGGAAGATCTTTTTCAAAGTATTTATTTTTGGCTGCATCTAGCAGAGGCTCAGACTTTCTAAGAAGAAATGTCGTCATTGACGGTGTTGAGGAACCTTTGTGTTTATGAGGATCTATGTGAGAAGATTTTCAAAATAGTGGAGGGGACGTCAGGTGCGAGATGCTCAAAGCTCAGATAAAGCTTGGATACTAGCATATTCCCTGCCAGGGAAAACCCGGAGTTCGTGGGAAACTGGACTGGTGGACCCAATAAACAATGCTAATCTTTTCTCTCTCATTTGTGTGTCCTCTACTAATTCCAGTATTTACTGCAAAGCATTTAGGGTGCTTCGAAACGAAGAGAAACGTATCGGTTTAAGAGATCAGCAAACTGACCCTTTAATGCAAGCAGAACATAACTAAAAAATAGAAAATTTAAAAAAAAAAAAAAAATCAAGTAAATCAAAACAAAATCTAACCAAACGCTCATTTTCTTTACCTGGCTTACACAGCACTGCGGCGGCACCAATTCTGTATCAACAGCAGTCTAACTCAGCGGTATAAGGGAGCGACGTGGGCATACGTGAAGGGATTCATGTTTTGCAACCCAGCCTTGGCGTGGTGAGAATTTACGGATATGGCTATTTTATTAATTTTTTTTGGCTCTACAGAAACCAAAGGTGAGGTTTTTTCTCTGCCAGAATTAAGATTTCCTTAATTTCACTAAACACTCTTGATCATATCTCGCGTCTTTTTTGTCGTGTTTTTCCATTCCCAAGCGGCGCAAACATTTTACACGCTAAGGGCCGATCCAGGACATGAGCGGAAATCACTGAGACTACACATGGAAACAGACTACCCAGCTTTGGAGTCTCCCAAGTCCCTTCCTCGCCCCGAAGGATGCTCCCCCACTATCTTTAGGTTGGAACTTCATTCACTCAAGTTTTTACCATCCCAAGTGACGGGATTTGCATTAGCTCTCCTGGGGGACTGCTCCTGCCAGGAAGCTTTCTGTATTATTCAGCTCTATTTTTCTATCTCTCACTTTTCCCTCCAGGAGAAGAGCTTTTCCAGCAGCGCGACAGCTCGCAGGAGGTCTTTGGGCCTGAGGACTACCCCAAGGCCACCTGCACAGAGGGTGTCGGGGCTGCGGGTGCCACCATGGAAGAGGGAGATACATGCATTTTTGAGCCAGAGATTAATTTAAAAATAAAACAAAACAAAAAAAATCTAAAGTTACGTCTTCTGATAAATCCTTACCAGGCTGCAATATTTTGCCTCGTGGTAGAAAAATGAAGGCAGCAGATGTGGGGTTTGCACCCACATTTTGTCTTGGGGGGAGCTTGTGTACATCCCGCTCGGGAAGCGGCTCGCCAGCATTTTGCAAACTCCTTCAATCCCACTTTAAAGCATTGCTTCCCGAGAAAAGGTTAAATGAGGTTTAAGTGCAACATAATAAACCTTCACTGTTCGTAAAGTTGTGTGATAAATGCACACGTGTGGTTACGCTGGATAAAAGCACTGAGGTCAGCAGGCGAAGCTGGGAGGCGACAGCCTCACAGAGCCAGATCCTACCACAGGGCAGCCCGTCCGTCAGTGGGGTGGGATGCTCCAGCCCACCTCCAGCCCATTCCCGAGATGCTCACTTCGTGCTGGGGTAACTCCTCACCCACCACAGATGCACTGCTTGCACAAAATAAGAAACTTCTGACATTTGCAATTCGCTTGCGACTTTCAACCCAAATTGCCTGGCTGCTGCCTTACCCCCGCACAAGCTGGGTTTGCCGATGCACCTCTCCCGTGCTTGGTCCTGATGGGGAAGCGAAGCTGCCGCAGTTTCTGTGCTCATTTGCAAACGGGACTTGCTGAGACTCCAAAGTGAAAGATGATTGCGCCGAGGTCAGACTCCTCTTTTCCTGCTCGGGCTGGAAAGCACCTCAAAACACGAGGGGTCCTGTGGAAGCAAATGGAGTACGGCGCCGCTGATTGTGGTTCAGGCAAACAGAATGGCGTTTCAATTATTATGGTTCTTTTAAAGTGAAACTCTGATTGCTAGGGGCATCCCAATTTTATCGATCTCATTTTATTTTCCCTACATTTATTTGAATAATATTTCCTTTGCTTGCAATAAAAAATGCCATATACCCCATCATCACAAGTAGCAGTTTATATAAACATAGCATTGTCCTGATGAGTTCAGAGATGAACTTGTTTGTTTATAGAATTTCTCCAGAATTTGTAATATTTATGATTTAGAAAACGAACCAAGACGAAAGCGTCCTGTACGGCGAGGAGCTGGTCTGCTTGCAGATTTGATTCACAAGGTACAGATGTGGTCGCAGAATAATGATCTTGTTGGGAAAAAAAATAACAATAGTAATAAAACCCATAAACTTTCAGTATATTCTCCTCCCTTTGGGCACTTAGTGACAGGGCAGTTTTAGCCCTGAAGGGGCTAAAATTCAACACCAAGGTGGTCAAAACCCCTCTTTGCCAGCATTGCAAGAGTGTCAAGCTGCACGTGTGTAACCACCAAGGGCCCTGGAAAGAGCAGGACAAGGACAGGTATCCTTGGTGACACTTGGGACAAGAGACAACCAGGAGAGGCTGATAAACACAGTAGTCAAGGATCATCCTCTGCAGCGCAGGGATATTGGAGAGACTGTGTTGGCCTAAAGATGTAGTAAAGTCTCACACAGAATGGAGTAAATGGAGAAAGATTTCATTCCTCAGTTATGCTAAGGCCCGACACTCCAGCTGATGAGAAGGAAAAGGGATTTCCCCCGTGGGACATCTAACAATAAGAACTTTACACCAGAAGCACATCAAGAGACAATATTACTTTAAGTGCCTAAAAAAAAAAATAATGAAGGAGAGTCCTTTTTAAGAGGTTTCTTCATGGGTTGTATCCTTCAAAGCGAAAATATACAGAGACCACGCACATCACTCTGGTGTACATTAACCATGAAACGCCATGATGCGAAAGATCAGCCGTTTTCAGGAGGGTGTTTCTTTCCCCACAACGCTGTAGGATGCCTGCGGCAGGCGAGCCATAAACCTAATGCTTTATACGACGGCTGGCAAATGCTCGGCTGCAAATGGAGGCGTTCCACCGGCGAGGCACTTGTTAGTGTAAGGGCCCATCCATAAATTGTGTTTTTACAATAATTTCCTTCAAATTGGATTGTCATCATGATCAGAGAGCCATTCACTGGAAGCAATTGCTAATTACAAACATGTCTCCTGTAGGGAGGATGTACAGCAAAATGAGCATTTTGGAGGGAATTTCTTGCATTTCATACCTCCTACAATTTCACCCATGGACATTTTCCAACAGGCCAGCCTCAAAAGTTCTTCTTCATCTGACTTCAGCAAGAGTTTTGGCTCAGCACCGTCCTATGAGACTCTGCTGTATATGTTTTGGTCAATTAGAAAACAAAACATGAAAACAAATACTCCTTGAATCACTCTAAAAATCCCATAGGGCACCTTGTCCATTCTGCTGACAACTAAAATATTTTCCTTTCAGTCTATTCCCACCATGGTTTTCACTGGCCAGCGTGGCATGGCTTTCTAGATCTCTTGGGAGACCAGTCCATAGATCATTAGACCATATTTTTTTTCTACAGCATCACTTTAAGTTTTCCTTAGCTCAGTTTCATCCCATTACTCTTTCCACTTAAAATATCCCAAATAATTCCTCTTATGCATACACTGGTAGCTTTCTGGCCTGTCCAAACTGCTTGCTGGAAATACTTTTAATTCTTCTGCTCCTATAGAAGTTAACAAGCCAGATCTGCTAAAGATGGATTTCACCACCACTTCTGTGAGTAGCTGTCCGAAGAGGTACTTTACTCCTAATTTCGGGTCCTTTACATTTATGTCTGCTGTAAGACCCCTTTGCATTGCCAAAGAGCCTTAGTGTAAGCCCAACTTTGGGTGGAAACTCGCCCTGAACCCAAGGCGTTCTGGTTCCTCTCCCCAACACCTATATGCGTGCATTGAGCACCGGCATTTCTGGGTTACGTACCTAAAGAGAACAACTATTTCCTCCTTCACGTATGACAAAATAAAACAAATCACCCCGATAATTACAGCAACATGCTTCGGAACCTGCAGGAGCTGTCTGCGAGAATGATAAATCCTTTGGCCACGCAGTTACCTTGTGAAATCTAAAGAAACCCACCTGGATGAAAACAGGATGAAAACTCCACTAAAGGTACTGGACTTCCTCCAGAGATTAGTTTGAACCGGTATCTGTAGCGCAGACCAGTTGCGTTGTACTTCCTAGCTGCAATTAAGAACTACATAAAGTATCCTGGGCTCCAGAGCACGGCGTTTTTCCTCTTCAGCTGCATGGGCTTCTTTCAGTAAAGGTGTAATGGGGGAGAGTAATGAATACCATTATTTTATTTAGAGATTTGGGGACTTAGGCAAGAGCTGATCAAAGCAGCTGGGGTAAAACATTCTCCATCAGGAAGTGCCATTTTGTCAGACAGGAACTTGGTGCAGGAGCCAGCACGTTTTGATAGAATTTCGTTTAGAACAAAATTGAACCACAGTGTTTTGGTGAGAATAAACTCTAAAATTAAATTTCATTGGAACAGAGCAAGTCAATTACTCATTGCAAAAGAAAAAGTTGTTCTGAACTGTTACTTTACATTATATTCCTAATTATAAAAGAAAAGAAATACATAATTGGAATGAAACCTTTTGATTTATTGAACTAGAACATTTTGACTAATTCAAAATAGCATGTCCTAGAAATGTGTTTTTCACAGGCAATTTCAACTTTGTGCTTTTGTTCCAATTCAGAACAAACCTCTACATTTTGAAATCACAAATTTCCCAGTTAAATGGAAAAATGATGTATGAGAAAACCAAGCAGCTTACACAAAACGGATGGCAATATTACACGTAACTCCATTTTCCAGAGACTTTTGAGCACATCTGAACAGACAAAACAGGGCACTGAGCAGCACAGGAAGAAACAGGATAATACTAAAGATGCAGAAGTCAGATAGGAAATACAGTGCTGTTCTTCAAGAGAGATATTATCAGATGCATGCATGTAAGGATGTGTAACGCTCAGGGAAACTGGGTGGGACTCAAAGCTCGTATAATTCAGTGGTCAAAACAAACCCTGGGCATCCCTAAATGACCCCATCGTTAGATTTATGCATGACTGCTATAAGGAGGTTGGTTTACAGCATACTGCCTTCATTTCCTTCATTATGTGCTGGAGAGCTTATGTTTTTTATTTCACCCACTCTTAATCACAGCTCAAAGATCATAAGAGGCTGCAAGATCTTGACTGCAGCTTTCGGTCCTATGTGATGGAGACCTGTGCTACACCCCGGAGCTGCGGGGAACAGGATGGTGCCTCCAAAAACACTGTTCGTCCCAGGAAGGGTCTCACTACCTCTACCACCACTCGCCGATGCCCCATACGGCTGCCCAATGTGCTACCCCCTTTGGAGAGCAGGTCAGAGATGCCTCAAGGAATCATGTGGTGGAGGAGACCTGAAGGAAACTTTTGCCCTTCAAACAAATGGCAGGTCCAGAGTGGAGAAGTTATCCTGGGGGTCTCTGGGCCGCTCCCCAGGATTCCAGACCCTGCTCCCCACCCTGCACAGCCCGAGCTGGGAGGTAACGCATCTCCATCCCTGTCATTGTTTGTAGTGGAAAGGAAAAGCAGTGACCAGGCTATTGAGTAGTTAACTACACAACTGCTACCTAATGATCCTAATTTGCATGATTTTAATAATAATGAGTAAAACCAAACTGTTAAGTTGCACTTTCTACCTCAGCAAAACTGAGCTATAATTGTATAGAGAATAATTTTATGGGTGAAGTGTGCCCTATATTATAAGAGATTAGAATAAAGTGCTCTAATATTCAATGTCTTAGCAGGTGCAGGCACTTACCTGGGCAATTAAAATCTTTTTAATATACAAATCACAGCCAATGAGACTATTGGCATGACAAACTGGATCTTTCAGGACATATTGTGTTTGTCTAAAATAGATTTTTGTTTGCTAGTAATAATTTCTCTAACTTTTGTTTAAAAGAGAAAATGACTAAACGCAGACTAATTTGCAGAAGATTCTTAAAACACTTGTATTATATCATTTCTGTGAATGATAACATGTCTCTATCTTTGTGTAGTACATGCATTAATGCCTTTCACTTAATATCTCTTTTTAAAAATATACCACACGTAACAATTGATATCTTTCAATATTATATCTGCTAGGGACTACGGGGCTGAGTTGAATAGAATTTGGCCTTGAAATAACAAGCAGATCATGGAAAGCATATGACATTTTCTTTAATTGATGGATTCATTAAGTTCATTAAATGCCCTCCTTTGTGCTCGGAGTATTCTATAAATATGAACAGGTAAAATAGGTGCAATGTTTCCTGTGAAATTTGCAGAAAAGCATTTTCCAGTTACTCCTGAGCAATTTTGCAACTTCAAAAATGAAGAAAACTCGATTCTGCCAACACCCAGCTCTGCACATAAAAAAACTATATTAGTGGTTCTGGATCTTTGCTACCTTTCAAAATAGCATGGTTTTCCATCCAAATACCAACCAAAAGTGCAACAGAAATGACTTCTAGTAATTTTAAAGAGTGAAGTGAAGCAGAGAAGTGAGGCTTGTCACCCAGGCCCACCACTTCTCCCACCCACACACGCAGCCCAGCGGTACGGTCCCGCTCCACAGGTGAAGGGCAGAAGGTACTGGATCACCTGTAAACCCGCTTCCCGGTTTGTTATGACCCAAAAATGCAATGTGGGTGAGGACGGCAAATTGGAGTTTGAGGGCAAAATGACTGTCCATTTCTCCTTATTGCCTGGTGGAAAACAACCCCCGTGGTTTCCCATCAAGGAACCAAATCCTGGCTGCTTCCTCACTCAATTCACACCTCTCTCTGTGCAAAGAGGTGCAAATTGCACCTCCTGGAGCTGCCTCCCCAGGGTGGTGATTTATCTTGCTTGAGGGTAAGCATTGTTTGCACAACTATACCCTTTGAGCAACTCCTCTCCTGGAAGGCAGCTTTCATCCAGGGACAGTCCTCAACTCCAGCTCTGCAGCAGGACGTGCTGGACCACTTGGGTCCCGGTGGGATTGCCACAGCTCCAGTATTTGCAATGACAGGGACGTGCCAAGCCCGTTCTGGCTGCACCAGATGGGATCACAGCCTTTCCCCTCTGAGAAACAGGCTGGGGAAGAGAGGCATTGAGCACCTGGAATAATTCAGGGCTGAACACAGAGGGATGGCTGCATGAGAAATAGGTTGCACGAACGTCAAAGGGGACATACTAGCACAACACGTGCAACCGCAGAGCAAGTCAAATGATGGACGTTGTGCAAGATCACCCTGTGGGAAGTCTTCTAACATCCCACAGCAGCAACAGGCTGACATAAGTTTACATACACACACAGAGAGCGCGCTCAGCAACAAACACCATATAGTTGAATATTTGGCTGGAAATTGGGGGCACTTCAAACATTTGGCAGGTAACCCTACCAGTCCCAAGTGAGATTTCCTCCTTCTTGGAGGAGGTTTGTGGTTTCCACATAGCTTTCTATCAACGAATAGATGGAAAATACTCAGAACATGGCTAGTTAAGACAGAAAATCATTTTGCAATATATGGATGAACACAGGCTCTTCCTTCTCGAGGGAGGTTTCATGACACTTTACACCAACAACTTTTTTAAAAAAAAAAAAAGTTATGTTTCCAAACTAGGCTTCCCTTTCCAGTCTAGAAAGAGACAGGCACCTGCAAAGCATAACTTGCATGACTTACGCTGGACATTAACTCATCAGCTCAGTTGCTCCTCAGAAGACGTCTCTCTCTGTATAGTCCAAATAGGAAGACTCTGGATACTGTCTTGGACATACAATTCTTAGATAGCTAAACTTGAGCGAGATGCTTAACTTTATGTTAGCAATAACATTTTCGCTAACAATAACACAGTAACTTTTTCATTATTGTACTCCATCTCTGCTACAAGCACCAGCCCCACCAGTGCTCTTCTCCATGCCCCTGGTCTCCGACAGGTCTTCCTATACAATTGGAAATAGGCAGCTTGTGCCCCCCTCTGTATTTGGGTGATTTTGAGTTTTTATCACAGGGATGCCAGTAATGTCCTAGCCCTTCTTCTGGAGACCCTTCCCATGGTGAGCAGCAGTCCCTGCCTGGGAGCACATACGGAACAAGAGCTGGAGAAAGCAGCGGCCACCCTCTTTGCTGAGGGAATCGTTTGGCCGGCCCAAGATCCCAAAAGAGGTTTGTGAGTCCAGATCTCCCGCATCCTTCTTTTTTAATGCTTATGTCATTAACTACAGCATACTTGGCTCTCTTGTTGTTAAACCATAAACATGGGAAAATCCCTGAAGTTACCAGTGCCTTAAAGAAAATAAATAATGCAATCTCTGAGCCTCTCTGTTTCTGCTGCGGAAACAATTTAAAACCGAGCTTTGGTTCATACCCAAGCTACTCCTTAAAGAAGCTTAAAGCACTTTAATGTTCAGACATACTCGCACACCCAGCATCAACATTTTGCCTCACAGTCTCTTCCAAGTTAGCTGGGAAATACACATCTGCAACTGCTTTACATACTTTTTGCATTCTCATTTCCTAGGCCAAAAGTCTTCCACTGTCAAGCCACAAATTAATCTAATTATTTGGATATTTAGGCCATTTAGGCTCAAGTCAGCAGACAGTTAGGCATGTGTCTAATATTGCCTCTATTTAAAGATAAGCACATGCCTAAACGTTGCGCTGAATTAAGTCTCAGTATCAGTATCTTCGGAAGCTGGCTTTAAACAAACTGGTTTTAGAAAAGTAAAGAATTGCCTTGGAATAGAAAACCAGAGGATGGGAAGGTATTTACCAGGTGTCACAAACACCCTATGAAAGGAATAGATTATTTTTAACAAAAATACTCAACATATGGCTGAGATATCTGGAATAACTATGAGTATAGAACAATAAACAAGAAATATTTTTGTAACTCATCATATGGCGACTTTGACAAGTTTGAGGAGATGTATTTCACCTTTAGCAACGCCTTTTAAAAGGCTGGTCAATGATAAATCAGCGGCTTTTTTCCATAGCACAAACATGAAGGTGTGAGGTTCTGCAAGGGGCGAACATCAGGCCAGCCTTGCCTTGACTCTCCAGTTCGCCCAGCCTAAAGAAAAGTGATTTGCAGAAAGGACTTGCGGCCAAAAATAAAATAGCACGAGGCATGCAATACCGTAAATAGTTAAATGAAATAAGAGGCAAAGCAAACTGTAAGAATATCATGTTTCCAACTGTAATGTGGGCATTTATATGCAATACTTAAAAATGTTTAAAGAAGCTAAATTATCCAGCCCCATTATCCTGATGTTCAAATTCCACACACGACTCCACTCTGGGGGAACGGCAGAAATGTGACACCCCTTTGGGGACCACCCTGGGACAGCTGCCGGAGGGGACACCCCAGCAGGGTGTTGGGGGACGGGCGCACCAGCAGCAGCTCTGGGACACCGGGGATGGAGCCCTCACTTGTCCCGGGGATGAACTGCTCAAGGAGGAAATTATGGGGCCCTTCTACAATACGTTTCCTAAAACACCAGCGGGGTCCCATAAACCACCCCAGCAATGCATGAGGTGGTGGGTCGCCGCCTTTTCGTGCCTGAAGACCTGCTCCCCCGGCGGGCAGTGGGACCGGGGACTCCTGCACCACCTCGCCGAGGCTCCAGCCTCCGCCACCCACTCACTGCCTGACCCCGCCAGCGCTCATGATACATCGTCCCGTCACCCTCACCGTTTACAGCAAAAAAGCTATTTAGCCGGTGCCTGCAACCCTTCAGCCCGCAATGCCTTGACAGCAGAGGTTATAGGAGGGGAAAAAAAAAAAAAAAGGAAAAAAAAGAGAGAGAGGGAGAGAAAGAAAGAACAATGTGCAATCGGCACTGCATTAGAGATGGAAAAAGTACTTAAAGCCTGCAACATTCATCAAGGCTGAATACATAAATGCCACATTTTGAATAAGCCAAGCAAAAGACAATGACAAAGGAAAGGCGCGTTGCTTCAGGAATCTCTATCATTTTCATTTGCTGCTGTCAGGAACCTGTTTTTTGCCTCTCACTCTATCAGCCATTATAGCATTAATGAAGTAACCTCACATAGTTATTGACTGGCTTGTCAGAGTCCCTGCCTGATCCCTTAATAGAAACCATTGGTCTTCAGTTAAAAATGGGGTGAGCTGGGAGGTGCTGTGGGCATGTGCTGAATTTCAAGTGCACTCCTGAGGTTATCAAAAGCCATGAAATGCAAATTATTATATTTTTTAAACACACAGATTTCATGCAACTGAGCATATAAAATTGACTAATACTGTACTTTATGCATTCCTAATAATGTTTCCAAATATGCTCTGCATATGATCTTTCCCCAGAAAGTTGTGGGTGGTATTTGAATAAGCAGAAATGGGCCTAGTTTTATTTTGTGAATAAAGTAGTTTCCTGGATGTTGCAAGTCTCTGTTCCTTCTAATATAAGATAATGTTTATGCACTGTCTGTTCAAACAACACGGGTAATCC
Source organism: Calonectris borealis (assembly GCF_964195595.1). Classification (NCBI taxonomy): domain Eukaryota; kingdom Metazoa; phylum Chordata; class Aves; order Procellariiformes; family Procellariidae; genus Calonectris; species Calonectris borealis. Next base: position 125,289,987 of record NC_134314.1, on the reverse strand, counting down.
TTTGTCTGAATTTCTGTCTCAGATCAAAATCACTTTTCCTTCATCGTTTTTTTTCCTCCTTTCATAAAGCATCCTAAGTCCCAGAACTAGTATATTCTCATTTACTAGAAATTGAGGGTTGGCAGAGGGTCTAGAAATAACTTCTTTTCCCAGAAGGTAATAAATCCAGGGAGTAATCTAAAACACCGAGTTGTTAATTCCAATACCACTACGGCATTGCCTGCGATACGTAAAACCGAGCTGGGTACATTACTGAATCAGCCCTGGCTGACAAGCAATCAGTACCTGCACGATATCTGTGCAGAGCGGGATGCGAGCGCATCCTCATGCATCTGCTTGTTGAGGACAAGCCATCCACAAAGAGTTTGCCAGCTTGGTATTTGGTACGGCGCACGAGTGGGGAAAAGCTATGGGGTGACCTTGCGTAAGCTCCTCCGGGGAGGAGCTGGGGCCCACGGTCTGATGATTTTCGTTATGGCTCTTAATGTAATGCCCAGAAGATGTGCGCTTTGCACATCTGTAATCAGCTAAATCTGGCCCAAGCATCACTGAGTCCTCTTGGTACATAACACTCCCAAACCACGCAGCCCTGCCCCGTGTGAAACCTAGTTCAGCGAATTCAGTCAGTTTTCTAGAGTCAAGCTTTACTTGCAGGTAAGATTTTAAAGCCTTTCATCAACACAGATAGCCCTAATAAACATGCTTGTCCCCTGTCTTTCTGTTCAGGAGAGTCTCAAAGGTTAAACATTATGCTGGTTTTGAAAACAGTAACGAGAAACCTCACATCTCACTCGGCATAGACAGCAGCAAGAGGAATAGTTGTTCAGCCAGACCTGATTTGAGATTGTTCAGACCTCTTGGGTCTGCAAAACTGGGTTGGTGTTCTCAGAAGAACAGGCTCCCATAATAATTGTGGTCTTATCTCATTTCTGATTGGGCTAAAATTCTCTGAGAACAGCTCTCACGGCGCTTCCACATCCCTGGTCTGAAATTAAGCACATTTTTCCTAATGAATACTCTGTTTGTTGATTTGGTGACTTTTTCTGAGTCTCAAATATTATGAAATTCTTTAATTCCCTCCCCCCCACCCCTGCTTTCCCCAATTAATTATTTGCAGGCTGTTTCCCTCCGTAAAAGACATTCCTTACGTAAAAACATTTGGTGGGTAGCATGTTAGGAATGTCTTTCATTTAACCTATTTCCAAAATATTCCCTTAGCCCTGCGCGCAGTGCCAGCAGCGCACTTGCTCATCCTCTCACATGGTTCTGGGAGAGCCACAAGGCACCATAAAGCCTCGGCTGCTCCGAAACCAGGGGAAGGGGGTTTGCAAGGGTCTTCGAGGGGACCACAGCATCACCCCAGAGTACGAACACCCTCCAGCCTGGGACATCCAACGCTGGTTCCCAACAGCTGTCTTAAGTCCCCGCAATACATTAGCACATATTTCGTCTTCGCAAGGGAGCAGGACTTGGCTAAAACATTCGAGAATAGTCTGAATCGTGCAGCTCTCCCAGACGCTGGGCTGGGAGACCATCTTCTATTAAAAGTATTTATTGTGGGCTGAAACCCACAGCTCCTCCCCAAAGCTTACCATCCCGAGCACTCTTGGGTGAGAACTAAATCCCAGTTGTCATCATCGTGCAGGACAAGTTTATTCTGGCTGAAGACAAACAAGTTTGCTCTTTGTATATGGGGAAAAAAACAATGTAACGCCACTTTCGAGTTGATTCAAGGTCCATGAGAGAATAAATGGGACCACAACCCCTGTGCTCTCCTCAAAAGCTCAGGAAAATTCGAGGTTGTTGTTTTCTGGTCCAGTGCAAAGTCCAAGTAGCCAACAAGTGGCTTTTAGGTTTGCTCTCAGATCTGCGCTCGAGTGAGCTTGCACGCTAACAATTCAGAAATGGGCGGAGCAGGGGGGCCAGGGGCTAACATTTGTTTAGATTCTCGCTTCCCGGAGTGATTTGCCCATCCCTACTTATGAGCTCTGTTATCTTTTGGAATTTCTTTTCTTTTTGTCCTTTCTTCTTTTCTTTTCCTTTGGGATACACTGATGCCATGTTTGCAGCATGAACTCCGCAAAAAGCCACGCTTGCCCACAGCTCCTTACTCTGCAGCAGTAGCGCAATGAGTGGCCCATATATAGGACATCACTGCCAGGAGTTCATCAGTTCTGATCTTCTAATTGTGCTTAATGATTGCTGAAAGGAACCAAACAATCACGAGTGAACTTCGGCTTCCCTGGTAATTAATATTGTTATTACAGAATTGTTAATAATTATTAGACTCCAGCAATCTAGGAAGCATCAAAGATTTTGAGCATCTCCAGGAAGAGATACAGCCTGCCCGACTCCTGTTTCATGGTTTACAGCTTTGTCCTTATTTTGAACGTACCTCTGACCAATGCCCCCCTGGTATGAGCCCAGAAAAGCCTCCTAATTGCTTGCAAGAAACTCTGCTCATTTCAGACATACATAGATTCAGTCTTGAGACAATCTTTGTTTTGGGGACATGCTCTGCAGTCCTAGGAGAAACACGCACGGCTTTTGTGCATTGCAGTCGCCAGTACGGGCAATACCCAAGCAAGTGCTGCTTGGCGTTGCAGTGAATTTTCACGCAAGCGGTTCAAAACTGAAATTATTCTTAAAGGTTGCTAAACAGCAAATTTGCAATTGCATTCCCTGTATGCAAACAGGCCCGCTATTTTGTGTGGTTTGTTGAGTGCAATATATTTGGCATGCAAAAGCTGTGTCTTCAGAGATTTTTTTTTTTTTTAAATAAGTAGTCTGGACGTATTGTAAGAGACAAAGTAATTAGCATTCACCCAGCCCAGCAGGGCAGCAATTTAAACTTTTACAAGGAGTCAAAGTTCAGGATGCTGCCCTGCCATCAACTTTCTACATACAGAAGGGATACAGACTGGAATATCCAAATGTTTCAGGCTACTCTGGGTTATTTGAAACTCCAAAAGACACATTACTATGGGGAAATTGCTTAATCTGCTCCAGGATTTATTGCTATTGTATGTTCAGTGTGGAGGTCTTGGAGGGTCAGAAAGGGCTGCGCTCAGTCCAAGTATTTCATACCATATTAAAAAGTTTCTGACCATACCTTTAATCCTCAAAATCATTACATCCTATTTTTATGCAGACACGTATATAAAAACACTCCACAAAATGAATCTGTGTTTACACCCTATTCACAATAATCCCAGAGCGTGGGGGAAAGGAGGGAGGCGAAGCACTCTGCCGCTCGCTTCAGTCCAGAAAAAGGCAAGTTTGTTGTCGTATAAAGCAAATAAATAGAAAAGTCAGAAGGGAAAAAAAAAAGCCCTACTGCGTTGGATTGATTTAAGAGTAAGTGCATGCTGCCAGAGAAATAGATTTTTTTCACCCGTTAGGCAGTCATTTTTACAAATGTATGATGTGAGTACTGATTAGAGCTTGTGGAAAAAAGAGCGGGGGTTTTTTTCTTCTTTTTTTTTGTTCATCCCACCCTTCACTCCCCACTCCACCAGGCAGCCCCCCATCTGCTCAGCGTCGCTGGCGGGGAGGACAGGAACCCCAGCCCCTGCCCACCGTGGGGAGGAAAATCCGGTGCCCCGAGGCTCGCGGGGGGATGGCTCGGGGGGGGTTTGGGAGGGCACAGGGGGACTGCAGCTGGTCACAGGAGAGAGAAATACCTTGCCCCGCTTAGCATAATTAGTTGGGGGCTTTCAGTAAGAAACCAGTAACAGATTTTTTTTTTTCCTTATTCCCCCACCCCAGGCTTTCACTTGTAAGAGCAGGTAAAGCTAACTAGAAAGAGGAGGTGAGAAGGAAGTGTATAACACCACATTCGTTTCGTAGACGATTCACACCCAGTGAAAGCAAAACATCTTGATCAGGAAGGAAATCTGGGTACTACAGACCTAAATATAACAAAAAACCTGGGTGAAAAACAGTCTTGTCTAATTGCCCTGAGAAGTATTGTCATTATTCTGCTAGCTTTGCTTGGTAAAAAATATTGAAAATTTTCATTACGAGTTGTGGTGGCATCTTTGCACCTTAGAGAAATAAATTCAAAAGCAAAAAGCAAAAGCACAAGGAATTGGCGCATCAAGATTTTAGGCCTCTTGCAGGAACAAGCTTCGATTTTGTATGTTTCCCACCTTTACGGGAGTTTCAAATTAAAAAGCAAACATGAAAACCTTGTTTGCAAATAAAGGTATGATCTCTCAGGTTCTCACTATGTATTATTTGCCAAGCAAAACAAACTTTGAACACAAACATTTCAGCTCCTTTCCCGTCTCCAGAAGACCCAGTAAAGGGTACCGCCTCGCAGCAGAGATGCTGCGCATAAAACCAGGGAAAAACAACCCTCCGCCCCCCCACCTTCACTTCACAGATGAAGGGAATGTTTTGCCTTCCCGTTTTACATAAGGCGGCACAAGACATTAAGTAACTTTTCTGAGTCAGTAATTCAGACAGCCCCATGACTGCAGGAGGAGATGGGGATGGCCGAACGGGCGCTTCGCTTCGTTAACGTACCCCACAACGCTTCCTCCTAAAATGAGACCGACTTGTTCCTCCCTCCAGCCCCAATGCAAATTTGTACTAGCTTAAGTCATTAGAGGTCCAAAGAGTTTGTTTCTTTTTCTTCTTCATTTTAAGCCTACCAGATTTCTTCTTGTGGGTGAAATACTGCAGGAGAAGTGTGATGAGAGAATAGGTTTCCTAAATATTTATGGATTAGCCCAAACTAAGCAGAGAGAAAAATTAATAATAAAAATTACTAATCATATGAGTTTTCCAGACTTCTTGCCTCCAAGAGGCTTGACGAGTTCGGATACCTGTCTGACTGCCAACCTCCAGCACTTTTGGAAAGCATGAGAGATCAACGGGGTCTTGTCCAGCGAGGTCGACACCAGCGGCACCGCTAGCGCCTGTGGCTGGGGTGCAGGGACCCGTCACCCTACCATCCCTGCAGAGAGCCTCTAATCCCAGAGCTGAGCTTTGTTAAAAACCAAAACAAGGCTATTTCCTTTGCTATTTCATTAAGGCCCATTCCCGTCACGCATTTAGACAGACTCTTACTCCTAAATTTTCTTTTTTCTGCCACAAGTGCATTTTGTAATTGAAAAGAGAGGTAACTTGTTTTAGCATCACAGGCTTTAATTAAGCATAGTTTGTCTAGAATAGCTTCAGGGTTTATTTATTATTTATTAAAGAAAGGTTAGTTATTTATTGGGGAGGAGACACATCTGTAGTTGCAACTTCACGGAATAAATCACACAGCCCATCATTCAACCTGCTTTAGGACATTAGTGGATTACTATCGGGGTCAGGAAAAATATTTCTTTTACTGATGAAGGGTTACATAATAAGGATATTTTTGATAGTTTCAAGCCTCCCTTGAAGCCGTGGTTGTTTCTGGTCACTGTTCAAGGAGAAGACATTGGCGTTGTTTAAGGGGGGAAAAATAAACCACGGGTCTTACTTTGCACCTTACATGCAAGAATGCTCCAACATCATGGTGATGGGCACCATAAAGGGCGCTGGGCGCACAGGAGGGGACAGGCTGCTGAAGTTCCCACCGCAGACATTTTTCCTTCCCTCCGGCAGAGGGGAAGATCCACCACCAGGATAAGTCCTGGTGGAAAGGAACCAGCGCACAGGGAAGCATCCTCTGGGAAGAGGTAAGACATGCCATAGACCAGCTCCTGCTGCAGAGAGAAGCTCTCTGCAAGGAGGGGACTATTAAACAGCCATTCGAGGGCAGGGGCCTATAAAGCCACGCTAAGTCATATTTTTGCTTTTTTTTTAATTAAAAAAAGCTTTAACTTTCCCCTCACCACTTCTGGGCTGAATTGGTTTGATCCAGAGAGGTAGTTATGCATAAGAGCAACCACTTTATATTGAATTAGGGGATTTCTCATGCAACACATCTCACCAATTACAAGGCAGGGATGCAATTCTATGATTTATAATACATTATACTGTTAAGTAATATAACATTATAGATACAATTTGTACCTATCTCTCCATGGATTAGAGAGGTGGCACATGAAGAGTGGATCATTAAACAGCAGTGCAAGGCCAGGGGCCAAGCACTTCTGTTTAACAAGCTGCTCCAAGTACCACCTCTCTAATCCATGGAGAGAGAGAATAAATTGTTCCTGTATCTTGTTATAAATCATGTTCTTTGGGGGGTTCTTTCTTTTTTTTTTTAATTTTAAAATAATAATAATAATAATTTCTGTTTAGGGACATCTCTTTCCGGGCCTGAACTAGTTTAAGCTGAAGGCACTTCTGTTCCGGAAAGGGTCTGAAGCCAGATTGTGTAATTTACAATCTGGCCAAATTTGGGAGTGGTACAGGGGAGCGAGCCGGCTGCACCTCACCTCTGGGTGAGGGAAATTACTCTCCTGGCCAGGCCAGGCCATTCGGTGGCTGAAGCGCCCACCTCTTCCCAGTTGCAGTGGCACGGCTGTAGCTCAGGCAACCAGAGAGGACAACCAGCTCCAAGCTGCCCCAAGTGAACAGGCTGTAAATGGCAAGCATGGTCTAAGAGGTAAGAGCTTCGGCTACATCCTTGCTTCATCAGGAAGGAGCGTCCTGGGAGCACTCAGCAGCCCATCAGCACCCAGTTTGCACGGCACGCGCCCAACGCAAACCCCACCTGCAAGCCTCTGGATGACACCAATGCCTTCATGGGTGGTGACACCACGTTTGCAACCTTGACATTCCCCGAGGCTAACTAATGTTCCCTTGCAACATTAAAAAGCAACTGTGGCCAAGTAAGTCGAGGTCTTTGGGAGGACAGAGTTGACACGGTGGTATTTCAATGCAGAGTGTGCAAACCTGCTCCACTCGATGGCCATCCGTAGCAGCTGAAGGTGAGCTCTTTGACCTCTGTCTCTTCTGTTTATATTACCTCTCTAGGGTCAATAAATGCAGATACAAATACCAGGCTCTACAGACAATACACCGCTTTATAACATTGATGCCGATACTAGGGTTCCATGCCTCAGCTTCCAGGTTTATTAAACTCCATTATAATCCCCTTAATGATGACAACACTTTTCTATTACAGTACAGTTGCTTGGATCCTGAGGAAGGCAGCACAATGAGGGAGGCTGAAGATATAAGGACACTGTTAGGCTGCCTTACAGACCCTAACTCATCATGTGACAAGTCATTGATTTCTATTGACAATTTCATTGTCATGTCAGAACATAACCCGAATTCATCTTTCATCCACTTCAAAAGTAAACAATGGCCCTTGGAACAGAAAAAAGGATAGCGATAAAAAAATAAAAATAATAAAAAGATTCCAGTTTTTCCTCAAAAAACAAATAGAGAACCAAGACTGCTCGGTAGCTACACAGAGCAGAGCAAACTATTAATAGAGAACACATTATTTGACAAATTCTATCAGTGCTTCCATTTGCAAATTATTCACAAATCCACTGTCATTCATTCAATTCTTTTCAATTTATGAAACTATATTAAATTAGCATTATTCCACAGAAACTATTTTCAGCCTAAGAAAAATTTTCAAGTGATATTTACAGTGTTTGCTGAAAGACGTCATCACCTCAGCCATGATAAGGTGCTATTGCTGTCCCCCGGCTTAACAAGCAGCTCTTAAATAAATAGGGACTGGGGGGTACTACGATAGACCTTCGATGCTGTCTATGTTTGAAAGAGAAGATAAAAAGGAAAGGCTGGCAGGACTTGGCATTGGCACTACATTACATTTCTATTAATAAAGAATGGCAATCAGCTCTAAAATTAATGTGGATCTGTTATCTTTTCACGCACACAAAGAATTTGTGTCTATCGTGTTCACATGGTGTACGATGCAAATGATGGGGCCAAGCCATTCGTTTTTCTGTTTGACTGCCTCTGGGCCTCCACTCTGGTCTGGTTCTGTATGTTTTTCTACAGCAAAGCATATGCAGTCATGTCAGCACGGTCCCTCTCTGCTTTTCTAGAGGCTGGACAGAAATAATTTATATGCATGCAAAATGTGAATTAAAATTTGCTAATTTCTAGTTTTCAGCCACCTGTTGCTTTTCACCACTACTATTTAATAGATATGAATTTGCACATGGTGCAGGTTAGAAGTTTTACTGGTCTTAAGGCTAAGACACTTCCAAAGTCTTCCACAAATATTAGACATGTTGGCAGATGGGAACACTGAAGTACAGATTTCCACACCATGATGAAAAAGAAAGAGACCTTGGAGCCTTAAAAATAAAATAAAATAATGAAAATACACCCCTTCATTTCAGTTCCACGGGATTCAAACGATTTACAAAAATTCCCTAAGCAATTTTCCTGCAGCACAGCTCCCTAATGAGGCTGGGGAACCAGCTTCTCTCCACACTACCACAAATAGCTAGACAGGGCTGAACGAATGCTTTCTTGGCTGGTACAAGTCTGCAACGAGCATAAAAGGTAAACTCTTTCAAGGCGGAAATCGCGCTACTGATGCCAAGGTGCTGGCCATAACTTATCAGCCAACTACTTCTTCCAGTGATAGACAATCCCATTACATACTCTTCATTTTGAGGCATTTCTTTGGGGTATGCTAAGGTAGGTTGCTTTTTCAATAACAGTTACTTGGGATATTGTTTTAAGTGGTTATCTTCAAGTAGCCTCAAACTGAATAAACGTTAAGGAAAGCATCCAAAATTACTACTTGCCCTATAAAGTTTTGGCATAAATAGGATCTCAAGATATTTCATTATATTGTCTTGGACAATCAGGAAGAACGAGTAGAAATGCTTTATCAGTTGGGGGGGGAAGAATCACCATTACAAAAAGGCAGAAACAAACCAAACAAAAAACTCGACGAGGTGTTTGCTGATAGGGAATTTTTAAAACATCATCTCATGCGTTGTTCATCTTGTCTGTTCAAGTGACATCGTCTCTCCAGATATGGCCCATCTTACTACTCACAAGCAAAAGACAGAGAGCCACTCTGGGATCTTGTCACATCATCTCACACAGGGAGAAGAAACTTGACAGTGCCTGGGACGTCTTGGCAAGAAGCAGCAACAAAGAGCAGCCAGGAAGGGAAGCAGGGAAGAGATGCAGGGAAGAGCAGGGAAGAGATGCATCTTGATAGACTCCCCCTCTCATTCTTCTTCAACCTCCGGGCCCAGCTGGACTCAACGTCCCAACTGCTCTCCCCATTAGGATGGGGGAAGCGTGCGGGCTGGCAATACACCCGACAGGCATGAAAGGATCCGAGAACACCCTCAGGTTCACAAGCACCCAGAGTTTGCCAAATCATTTCAGCTCATCTCTAATTGTCAGCGATCTCTATTAGCTCAGTAGTGTGGCTTTGACATAAGGATGAACAGAAGGGTTGTTACTGGCTAGTGATAGGAGAGGAGCTTCTGGTCCAAGGAAGAAAAGCATCTTCCATGGCAGAAGGAGAATCTTTTTTTTCCTTCCCACATAGGCTATACTATATGGAAGGCTAAACGACAGAAGACAAAGGGACTACACAATGGATATCCATCAGCTTAAACTTTTCCTAATATCACATTTTAAAAAAAAAGAAAAAAGGCTTTATTGTAGTGCTTCACAGTTTTAAGCAATAACAGATCCATTTTATAATCTATCTCCAAGAGAAAAAAGAAAAAAAAAAAGGAAAATAGCACCATGCACAACTATCACAGTACAGCACAACTCCATCTGAACCTTCAGCTACAGGAGATGGCTTGTTTGATGGTGGCAGCTCCTTCTCCAGAGCACTTCCCTCTTGGATGGCTGGCTCCTCTGACACCCAGCACCATGGTGCAACTTTCCTCATGCCAACTCAAGTTAGATTTATGCAGATGGAAAGAAAAGGGAGAAGGAAAAGAAGAGTCTCCACTAAGGGCTAAAACTGCTCTGAGACCATGTTTTCTCAGATTACACCAAAATTCTGATCTTTCCACGTTATTTCCGTGAACAACGCCCCAAACACATTCTTGGTTTTGCAAACAATGTTTCACTCAAGCATGTCTGCCTGGTGATGCATCACTACAATTGTAATAAGATCGCTGCCAACCCTGGAAGGGTATATTGCTCAGTGTACCTGGAACGCTAAAGAGAGACTGAAGCCGTTATACGAGATTAAAATGAGTTTCACCATATAGACATAAGAGAGACATTAAGTCAGGCCTGGAGCTAGAAGTTACTTGAGCTTCCCAAACAGTCCAGGGCCACTGCCACCCCTGCTTCAGACTTAAATTTCTGCCCAATACAGAAAAAGCATCCCCTAACCCCCAGTTACACGTTAGATCCTGGGATGGGGTCAGGCATTCAGGTGGCAACTGCACCCACTTGCAGAGGCGGGCGGCTTTGCTGGTTGAGATGAGATGTACCACAAACAAGGAAAATAAACCAACCCTAAATTAAAGCGCTTCCAACATAACGCAATTACACTACATAACATTTACTTATCTTATATACACTCAGAGAGAAGATAAATGTCTAGTAAAAACCACAATCCACTATTAAACAGCTATAAAATACTTTGCTGTCTTCCCATTTCAAAAGCTCCCATAGTATAAATAGTGGTCAAAAGTTCAGTGAACTGTCTTGTAGTCTGGTGCTCCATTCAAACCCTGCTATTTCCAGAGAGTCTCCTGACACCGTATCTAATTTCTAAAATGAATATGCTTTAATTTTCCTTCTTCATGCATTGTGCTTTTTCCTCATTTAAAACAGCAACAGCCTCTGGCAGTAAAGGACATCACATTTCTGTGTGAGATGAAGCTTTTTCCCCCCTATATTTGGGAGAATGGCATGGGTCAAGGGAGAAAAAAACGTATGCAAAATCACACCCCACTGACCCCAGTATATTTTACATTACGATTTTGCCATTTCCAATATAAGTTTATTTTGCAGTGGACCATATCAGCCATATTTCAGGATTTAAAAAAAAAAAAAATCAGTACCTGGAACATTGTCTGCATACAGTATGTCCTAATGCAATATATGGATTGTCTTATTAATGTGTAGCGTAGCTTGCAGAGAACACACACATATGCAGGGAATACTTATGCATGCTGGGGAGGCAGCACAGGTGTACCTATCATGGATTTGTATATACATTCAATTATACCTGCAAATAATACACAAGTGCATTTTCACATCTTAAAAACCAGACTGCTATATGCTGCAGGCGAAACCCCTGAAATCAGGGGGATTTTCAGTGGGGAGGAGGTTTTGCCATATAAGCCTTCCTCCCTTGAGCCATTAAAGTCCCCATAATGGGCCACCTGACACAGGTTCAGACATTTAAGCTGAGGTTGCCATGCTTTCAGTGGGCAACAAAAGTAGCTTTATACCCTGGCATACATTTAAAAGGCCTCCTTCCACCTCTGAACACAGGCAGAGATAATTCAGAGCCTGATTTAAAAGGCACAGAAGGTTCTGGTAGCTTCTTCATGCTTTGCAGCCATCCTTTACCCTTAAGTGTTTTAATGAAGTTCAGCTGTGACCACAAGCTCACAAATTAATTTAGCTGGGACACCTGAAGTTCACGTTAATACTGCCGGGTTTCTCTGAAACTGCAGCAATGGAGGAAAAGATGCACCTTTTTTCTCCCAACTCTCCAAGACCAGACACACCAGCAAAAGGATGAAGTGGAAACCTGGGGCAAATCCCTGTTTTAATCAGGGGTAAAAACAAACATATACTCAATAGGAGCATTGCCTGACTAAAGACCATAACAATTTTGACTTCATGTACTGCAAAGACCATAATGCTCACAGAGCTGGCATATCTGACCATTGCAAACAAAACCATCATCCGCTATTTTGACAGAAAATCAAAGAAGTCTGACTTTCTTAAGAACTACCAATCCCCATAAAATCTTGATGCTATCTACAGATGATCAGCTAAGTGAAGACTCACGAGAGAGGCAATAGATGCATACAGGTGTCTAAAGGTTAAACATGCCAACAAAGCAGAATCATGTAACAAGTGGTAAGTATAGGTGGGTAGAGGGATTAAAAAATAAAAAAAAAAATTAGGTTCTCACCACACAAAGACAAAACCACCATCTTTCACATCAAGCAACTACTCCATCTTGCAACTGCCATGGAAAGGAGCAACTTCAGGTCCTACAACCATCAAACTTTCTCATCTCAAAAAAACTTGAAGCACTGTCAGGCTACAAAGCTTTAAGACTTTAGGAATAACAGAAAGACTTACCTGAAATGCAGGGTAGCCCAAGACACAGATACCCACATGGTCGGATGGAGATGTTCAGAGGGAAGGTGAAGCAGCATGCAGTAAAGCTGCGTGCACCAGGAGCAAACAGAAGTTCAAACCATGGTGGAAACAGCTCCACAGGTGTTTGGGATACACTAATTAACTCCCTTTAGCTCATTGGTTGCAATTGCTCTACATCTATACCCTGTCAGCTCAGCTCCCCAAGCCCTGACTCAGTATACCCTAAATCCTGGTGTGGATCTGCTTCTGGGGTACATAAAGCAGCTTTGGGTTATTTCAAAGTCCTGGCCAGGGAATTAGAGTGGGGACTGGCCAGGGAAAAGGGTCCTCTTCAACAGGAGGCATCTGGGAGCCTTGAGACCTTGGGGATGGGAGGTGGGGACAGTCTGCTGAAAATGATCCTAAATGCAATTACAAAAGCAGCAGGTTTTTTGTTATTTTAAGTAGAAAGGGTAAAACATGCAATATTTTCTTCAGATGTTAGCTCTTTTAAATGTCACAGAGAAGCATCCTGTTGCCTGGGAAGTTGTGGACTCGAGGCTCAACAGGTTTGCTTGCTTATTGTCAGCATTTACCTGAACTGGTTTTTAATAAAAGCCTTTGAAGAAAGAAAATCCTCTGCCTGAGACGAGGCACTGGGAACCTGAGTGGAGGCCCCTGAGAGTTTACTGAGCTACTTAGTGGCAGTCAATTGCATCCCTGATATATCCCATACCTTCATAATTGTAAATCCCCGCTGCAATGCTCTGCACAGGACCCGCTTTTCTGGAAGCAGTTATTGGATGGGAACCTGACAGTGGTGTTTACCTCTATGGTCTCAAGAATTTCAGTATCTCTGTGGCAAATATTGCTGTGTTTCAAGTGGCCAATTCGAGCAAACTAGATGTGATTGAGGGCAGAACTTGGTCCTTTCTATATTTATCTAGGGCTTTGAACTTACCAACATGAACTTTGATTTCATAAAATAATAATAATAATAATAATAATAATAATAATAATAATAATAATAATAATAATAATGTTCCCTTTGGCTTCAGAGCACCAGTTCCATCAAAGTACCGACCATTGAAAGTTCAACTGCTAATGGCAAGCTATTTTAAAAAGGGAAAAGTCTGGAGGCAAATTATGAGGGAAAGAATAGATATTAATCATTTTTAAAGTCATTCTGTCTCAGGCATTATTTTCCTTTTCTTTCATTATTCATGATGAGTTTTTTGCTTCAAGGCCAAGTGAATTCATAGGGCCTGACCTATCCAAACACAACCATGACTATTTGAACAATGCAGCCCAGCTGAGTCTATAGATAAAAAAAGAGTCCAAATGAAAATTAAAAAAAAAAAAAAAAAGATAATTTTAAACAGTGGATCTAAACACACACATGGAAAAATAATTCTCCTTCTGATCAGTTCATTTCCCAGTACTCGGTCCACTGTGTTCCCATCCCATCCACCCTGGTGGGGGATCTGCGGTACGGGAGTCCCAAGAAGCAACTTGTTTCTTTTGCTGTTTCTCTAACCCTACCTCTCTGGCCTCTAAAGCCAGCTTGGTGGTCTCAAGCCTCTTGGGCCTTGAGCGATCAAGGGAAGACCTCTTCACTTTTCGTGTTTGGCTTAATTCCAGAGCTAATGGAAACTCGGCAGCTTCATTCATAACTTGGGTAACCTGCACAGCCTTTTGCTGCTGCAGGGCACGAGTGGACACCATGAAGAAGTGAGCCTCGAGACATTTGCAGCGCTCTCTGCTAAGAAACTGAAGAGTTTGGAAGAAAAACCTCAATCCAGGAGAGGCTTTTTTCCCAAAAAACTCCCTCGGGAGAGATTTTCCCCATTTTGAGTGTGGAGAGCACCAGGACTGCTGCAGGTAGACTCATGCATTAGGACACAGATAGACACCGTGCCTGTGGCAACGTGCCCTTGCCAGAGGATGAGGGGGGCCAAGAAGAAGCTTTCGGAGCAGAAGCAAGGACAATTCATGGACCTATTTTCTCCTCCTCTGGTAATTCTCAGCATCCCCAAGTAGCCCCATCTTTGTACGCTGCCGAAGAGAAATGGCAATTCAGAGTTCCCTTTGCTTCAGGGGGAAAAAAAACAACAACATTACTTTGGTATATTTATATTTGTAACCATGTTCCCTGGAAGACAGGAGTTTGCAATGGAATATCTTTGGCAACCTTGAAGGTTACTGGTGTACTTTGCGCACCCTGAAATAAACTCAGCAACGTGTATCCTCACTTAGACTCCGCAGATGCATGCATCTGCAGAACACGCTGTTAATAATTAATATAATTGTATAAACCCCTAGGTATATAAATACACAGACAGATCCTCACATTTTGCCTGCTTCTCTGTAATAAATACCCAAACTGAAACAAATTTAACAAGATACATTATACAAATCTGCAGACAGAAGTTGTATCAAAATTTTAACTATCTTCAGCAAGAAAGCGCTTCTATTTCCAGTAACGCTGGCAGCATATACTGTAGCTAGGCAGCCGCATTTATTTTCAATTATCATTTTTGCCTTTTTATACAGCATAATGAAATGCCTGGTAAATTATACATTTTTGTAAAACACAAACTTGTCTCTTTATTTGCAGCTCAAGTCTTGCAGTATCGTTTTGTCTGCATTAGTTCTAGCTCTTTATGAGAGGCCAATTCCTTTTCTTAGTTGTAATATGCAGAGTGTGATATGTTACTCGCCAGTCCTCGCTGAGACGCAGCCTGGTACAAAGTGACCACGTCTAAGGCTCAGATCTTTGGAGAAAAGGGTGAAGGGTCCCAGCACCCTGTTTGCCATAACATCACTCATACTCCTTTGCTCCATCTTCCATACCTAAGATTTTCAACCCACCCCCTGCTAAACAAAAGCAGATTTTTTAGGGGGAAAAAAAAAATGTGTATAGCTGCTCCCCCCAGTCTCCCTTTAGAAAGATGCTCTCATGGCAGATGGATCTCAATATGCCGTCTCCCAAATCTTAAGCAACTCTGAAAATATAAAGTTCACTTACACCAACGGGCCATATATATCTATACCTCTCGATTCCCTGTCTCTTTAACTGGCACTTTGAACTAGTGAACACCTCTTTAATCTTGCCCCATTATCATCCTAATAGTACCTCCCGATATTCATAAATGTCTAGCAAGACTTTCAGCTATTTGGTATGAAGAAGAAATATCCAGCTAAATTGAGAAGATTACCACATCACCACATAAATCAGTGACAGGCTGCGTGTTATTACAGTTGATTTTTGTTGACAGTTGGCTGTAGGCAGTTGTGTTTCAAATGCCTTTTTTCACTGGGAAATTAAACAAAATTCCGTGCAAAATGCAGCCCTCCAGTTCAAAAACTGTAAATCCAAAATTAGCATTTCATACTTTAAAAGGTAGCACAGCACAATTTTCCATTGAAAGGTCTGTACAGTTGTCACAAATGGGTGCTTCACACATGACACTAATGCTACTGATGCCTTTTAAGAAAGCCACCTTTCTCTGATATTATTTTCTTCTCCTAATAATCTGCATACACTATAGTTCATCCCTATGGAAAAGAAAGAGAGCTCACTTACTTATCTCTCATATGGGAGAATTATGCTTTCAGCAATTCAGACAGATAGGCTGGATGTGAGGGGGGGTGGGTTGCCGAATCCTCCGTGATAAGAGGGAACGAATTGTGGCCGGCGAAAGGTTAATCTTCCCTCTCCGAGTCCCTCCTTCCATCTCAGCATAACCTGGAGAGCAAAGAAAATGCAAGACACATGAAGTGAAAAGAGACACTGGCACAAAACACTGTTCCTACTGGACCACGTAGCACTTTCTATACGATGGCCACACATGACCTAATTAACGAAAAGCCGTTGCCAAAAGTCAGGAAAGCAGCTTGGGCGATACCAGAAAGAAGCAGAACTTGCGAAGGAGTTTCTGCTTCTCAGCAGCTGCTGATCTGCCATTTTTTGGCTCAGATATTGCCCGCTGCTAAGCCAATTTTTTAGGGATTCTGGTGTCAGCAAGTGGCCCAAGCAGCAGTAGTTGAGATGGAGCACCTTCCCCTTCTCAAGATAGGTTCCTGACATTGGCTCCGTCTTCGACGTTAGCTTGGAGAACACCGCCACCACCACCACAAGTTTACAATTTTGGCTATACATAACACAGCGCATTGAGGCAAAGAACTGCGATGCGTACTCCTGGGCACAGGGACAGACATATAATGCGGTTTGTCAGCCAAAAGACATTACGCAAGTCTTCACGCAAATACTTTGCTAGCAGCTAACTGGCTTCTGGCCACAGAGAGTCCAGCATCCCCTGGTGAGAACTACTGGGTTGAAAACCAAATCACCAGCCAATTGCATCTGGTTCATTTTTCCCCTGTGTTCAAGGACGGAGGCGTAAGGCCATAGGGACGATGGCCCGTGTGAAGGATCGCCCTTTCTCCCAGCCTTGTCCTCAGAGGGGAGCTGAGAATGGAGAGTCCAGCTGGTGATCTCTGAGCTGGGTAATCCCACTGCTTGTAACCAAGAGGAAAATATGTTCATAGTGGCCAGTGCCGATAAAATTAAGTATTTCAGTCAATATTGAAACGGCTTCATCTGACTTCATCATCAAGCATTTTAAACAGCTGCCTCCCTCTCATTTGCTCATGGCTGGGTCAAGGTTTAGTTTTTACAGCACGCGCCAAACCTTTCCCTGGTGCAACTCTGCTGACAGAACCAGACAAGATGCCCATGAGAGCCTGGCCCCAATCATCCATGACAGGGCAAGGTATGTCACCCATACAAAAAAAAGCTCTTGGCGATCTACTAATGGTTAGATTTGTACCTGATTACAGGCAGAGACTAAATTAATTGAGTCAAATAATCAAAGCAAGGTACTGGTTGCTAACCAATTGCGCTATGGCGGAAAAAGGACCTGGCCCAGAAGGGTGGAAATGGCAGCACAACAGCAAATACGATGGAGCAATCCTGTGTTGTCTATTGAGGAGAGGTCAGAAACAGGCCTAAATTTTGCTGTTGAGCAAGCTGCAGCCTATACAGATGATTGAATGATTTAAGGTAGCACTTGTTCAACACTGGAAACATTTATACTTTAGATCTGTACAGAATATCATAAAAAAGGATTATGCCACTAATACATTCTCTTCTAACGCTATGTGCACGTTTAATATCTTAGTATCTGACTTGCAATGAATATTTCTTGCAAATTTTCAAAACACGTAAGAGGTGTCCCATTTCTGCTTGGAACCAGCTCCTCAGGAAACCAGGCAGTGAGACACAGACCAAACTGGCAGTGTGAAGGAGGATGGTCCACAGGGAAAACACAATTTCCCAACCAAAAAAATGCCCAACACAAACATGAAGCAGCAAAACCAAAAGCAAGTTTTAAGTACAAAACCGGCTATTCTGATAAAGACGGGAAACCAAAGTGCACGACCACTGGGGAGAAGGGGCTGAGCCGAATGAGACATTATTGCCAAGAACAACTCTTGAAACGATGTCTGACAAGGACTGCAATTGCAGGCAGAAGGTGACTCGGTTTGTGTACACAGACAGGTATCTTCTGTCACATGAGAAGCCCGAGAAGTGTGGCATCTCCCTGTGCCTTCGGAGACAAGACAGATCGCTCACTCCATGGTACAGGGGAGTCTTCCTCCAGGTCTGTGCTCTTGCGAGGATGCAGAAAGGCTGATAGAGAGGAGGGAGATTTGGGGGCACATGTGCACCCTCACCGTGACTAGAGGAAGGCATCGTAAGTGCTAGGGGCTGACAAAGGAGACGCGAGGGCTTTACTTGAGGAGGAGCCCAGCGGTGAAGCCCAGCTGCAGCAAAGCTGATGTTGTGCCAAGGCATCCCACGGCATCCCTTACAAAATAAGTCAGCAAACTCGCACAAAAAACATGTCAACAGCAGAAATTATTTTTAAACAGAGAAGACGAGGCAATCTGGGGTGGTGGCGGTGGGAGCACATGAAGAAAAGGAAGCGCGGGAAGCCCAGCCGGCAGTCGTGGCAGAGCAGGTTGCTCCAAAGAGCCTGGACAGCTTTAGAAATAGAAAGTCTTCTGCCGTTCCCCAACATGCAATTCTTTAAACCTTTTGTTTCTCCAAAACTTTTGGCTTTGGCATCCCTACAGACATTGTGTAAAGGGGAGAGTCACTGGGTTTGTTGTTTCGGTGAACGTAAAGGATGCAAGCAACCCCTCCCCTCATCTGGCACCATTTTCTGCACAGCCCAGGTGATTACATCTCAACAGATGCGATGAAGTCACGGTGCTTATTTCACAGAGACATCCGGCTTTGACTGAAAGATCGCGCTCGGTTTTGGATCGTAAGCGGGGGATGTCATAAGAACAAGTCCATTATTCCACAAATGAAGGGAAATACTTTACAAATTTTAGCTGAACTAAGTAAAGAAGAGAAATAAATCTGTAAACCATCAAATGGTGCGTCTGTTTATAATTATTATCATACAAGAAATATAATGTTAGTTGAGCAACATAATTCTTTTTGTGTTTTGGGATTTCCTATTTTGCATCTTTTTGCCTACAGATCTAGATCTCCAGAGCAGATAAATTTTTTTTCCTGGTGCCGCATATAAATGCTTCTTGACAGGAAATTTTTCCTTTCAAAGTATTGTTCACGTGGCTGTATTTAGAAAACACAGTTCAAATACTGTTCTTCACTTTGTTCTTACAAGTTGTGAGTAATACCCAGAATCGTTCACATGGCGAGAGCTGCGCTCGTGACAGGAGTCTTGAAATAACGTCAGCTGGCCGTCACTCACAAGGCTCGAGTACTGCAGTCTCTCCTGACTCCAGGCTCACCGGTATTAGTAGCTAAAGCTGGATTTAACTGCTGGCGAAATAATAGAGGTATGCAGGCTTAATGCACTGTTTTGAGTTGAGTTGCCCAGAAAACTCTTCAGGAAAAAATAAATTTATAAAATATCTTAAGGGATATGAGAATCAGAGCTGAAATTCAGTATTTTCCAACTGCTCTTACCCTTCCTCCTGGGACTGCCGTTGATCTTTGATCACCTCCCTCATTTACAAACGCTGTCATCTCACCATTCTCTTCCTACACCATATCATTAATACAAATCTGGAAACAACGGCTTTCTCACTGCTAAAACATTGCAACATCCCACTATTTGTTTCCTCTTCTAAAACGGATCATTCATTATAACCCATATCCCCCAAAGAATTTTATCACTTGAAACCTGTTTGCAGTGAATCTAAAGTAGCTGGAAAATCATCTTCTCAGAAATTCCTGCGTACGCTGGAGCCAACTTCTCCTGGAAGCCCAATAAAGTGCCGAGTCCCTCTGCAGGCAATATCCATTTTTCTTTTTTCTGATACAGTCTCCAGCAGTAACCCCTGCAGCTGTGCACGATCCATTTTTTTGCTGCTGAAATTCACTTCTCAGCTACGTTAGCTCTTGTACCCACTTCATCCCAGAGAGTTGCGATAATTGCCTCCTTGCTTCGTTGTTCCCACCACCTCCCATGCTTATCGCAGAGGTCAGCTTTTCTTTTATCTCTTCCATAACCAACTCGTTATTTGCTGGTTTCTCTTGCAAGGGACAGGCTGCTGCTCCCTGGCTCCTGCCCTGTTCCAGTTTTCAGGGTGTTTGTGCACCTCGTTTGAATATTTCCTCCAAAAAGGACATCTCTACCTCTCAGCATTTGAATGCAGTATTTTACTTTGTTTTCCAGGGTCCCCAGCAGCAGAGGGTTTGGGTGAACGCTGGCCTCTGTCATGCTGTATCACCAAAATACATTTACCTGCAGTTTGAGAGCGGTGTGAGCGGAGATTTTCCCAAACGAACTGGGCAGCCATTAGAATTGTGGGGTTTTTTGTAATAAATTAAATAGATGTAACATATTACCTCCTTTTTACTTCAGGAAGGTTATGCAACCTCATAGTGTTAAAAAACATTAAAGGTGAGGCTTGGGACCCAAATTGCCTAACTGCTGCTGGAAAAGAAACAAATGTTGAATATAAAACAAAATACTGCAGAAAATATTCTATGGCTGCTGTTAACAGTGAAGATAGCTATGGATATGCAATATTTACCATCGGAGAAGCTCAGACCAGATCTTCCCTTTGAATTACTCACAGTCAAGAATAAACCCCAATGTCAGTAGATGCACGGGTGAAAATTCAAAGTGCATGAAAGGGCAACCACCCCTCAACTATTTTACAAGTCACCAAACTAAATAACATTGGAGACACTATAAAAAAAGATGCAGATGATCAAACTCTGGGCTAACCTACAGAATTGAGGAGGACTTTTTCTTGGGACATATCGTATTTTGAAATAACAGCAAATTCTGGACAACTGAGGTGCAGGTAATAAAGTCTGGAAAGCGCAGGCAGAACCAGGCTTACTAAAATCAGCCTCGAAGTGTTGCTCACAAATTGTCACCAAAGCACTGTGAGAGGAGTGCAGACAGGGCAACTTTTGCAGAGATACTAATGACACTCTTGCTTCCAGGGGCTTTCAACAGGTATTATGGACCCGTTTCCCTGTTTGAAAATGGGCCTCTTCATGTAAAACGAGATCTTCACGTTTTTAAATAACACATCCGCTCATGTAAAATATCTCCTTTGCTTAGGTGAACTAGCCATCGAGCAGGGGTGATGCTGTCCGGAAATGCAGGTGTTTTCTGGCAATACAGGTGTTTCCAGTTTTTCAGCCCATGACAGTGCAATGCAGTTGAACTTCCTAATCAATTATAATTCATTATAATATTAACAACAACACTGACCATGCATACATACATAAAAAAGCAATTCTTTGTTATTGCTTAATGCTAGCAGGAAGCCCAGACAGGCTGCGTGGCCACACACTCAGCGCACCCGGACAAAGCAGTATGGCTTCGTCCTGAGGCCACCAGTCCAGCAGGAGAGGTAGAGTCTAGTCCCACGTCTGCCGGCTGCCAGCCCAGCAACCCTGAGTCACTTTGCGCTTTTTTTCCCTCCCACCATCGACTATTTAAATCTGAATCTCTCTGAGACAGCAAATGTTTTTCTTCAATGGGGCGTGCACGGTTCCTGCCACAGTGGGACTTGTGTCTCGGCTGGGACCTTGAGGTACTGCGGTAAGAAATCAAGCAGAAGCAGCTGGCAGGTGAGAAGCAGCACCTCTTGACCTCAGCAGAAATCTTCTGATTTCAGAGGTGGCTTGTTTTAATCCAAGAGAGCAGAATACACTTGGGTATCATCCAAGCTTTAGCATCCCTTGCTATCTCCATTTCTTAAGTTGAGTGAAAAGGCAGCTACCATGGTGGGGAATTTGGGTTTTGCAAATAACTTTACTTCTTTGTCCAAGAGAGCAAGTTGGAGGCCATCTTTTCATGAAAGGTCCATGAGCACGCCAGCTGCCTCTCACTTCTCATTTTGCTTTTAAAAAACAAACCATAGACCACGCAATGCCACACGACATTAACGCGCAGAGTCTCCTGAGCCCAGCGGGACCTCAACCACTGCCATTTGAGTAGCAGACAGACGCCAAAAAAAATCTGAAGAGCTACGGGGGCGTGCGGTGGCCACTCCGCATCTGACACCTGCAACGCGGGGCCTGGTGGAAAGCCCCGAGGCCAGCTCAAAAGCACAGCCAGCAGCCCCGGCAGCAGGTCAGCTGCCACATTGTGTCCTTGCTCATCCCCAGCATGGAGGTGATGTTCAGGGCCAGCTCTCAGAGACAAAACATTCCGAGCATAAACATCTCCTTGCATAGGTCCCATAGGGCAACTCGCACCAACGCAGCATGAATCGCCCCACAGCCGCCAGCAGCAGTGATGCGACAGGGGATGTAGCTCGTGGCTTCTTGCAGGCAGAGCCACCGGCCACCGGCCCAGGGCAAGAGCATGACTCATACCACCTGCGTTTCGGGGCTCCACCACTGCACTTAGCACATTTGCAAGGCCCCATCATGGCTAAATTACTATTTTACATTTCACATGAGTGGACCTGAGGAAGCCCCTCTTCTCCCCCATGTACTTATTACTTTATACCTGTTTCCGCCTCCGAAACGTGTCGGTATTGCTTAATGCGGCTGGCCCTGCGGATGTGAGCAGGGTGTGTATTCAACTTCTCATCTGAAATATTTGCATGAGCGGCTGGTTTCTTTTCTGCCCCACTGGGGAGAGGAGTATCTTTCTCTCACTTCTCTATTTTGTCGTAATCTATAGAAGTAAGTTCAAAAGGGCAGGAACAAGGGTCTGACATCCTGACGCTTTAACTCACTCTTGTGAAAAGTTATTGGTGTCAGTACAGCTACAGCTGCTCGCTTCCCCCCCAACCTCTTTAATTTCTGTTCCTTTGCCACACTCAACGATAAACAATAATGTGCTTTTACATTCCCTTTCTATCTACTTTATGTCTCACAGTCACAGGAAAACATACACATACCCATACATATATATACACATACATACATGCAATTTGTCAGTTAACTTCTGGAAAAAAATTGATATATCTACTCTGAAGATATGTGCGAGTTGTGGCCTTCAGCCTTATTGGCTTTTAAAAAGCTAGCAATGATAGATATTGTAATAGCATTTACCGGATTTACATAAAAACTTTGGTGCTGAAGAGTTTTTTCTTCTTTTTGTGCCAAAGACCGTGTTTTGGACTCTACATGTGTTAGCCCAATAAAAGTTGCGTTATGCACGGTACCTTAAATTCCCCATTCTCCAGCGCAGAGCAATCTGTCTGTATGTGTCACGCTCCCAGTCTTCTCGTCCGAGTACCTATAAAGAGATTGCAAAGTAAAATGTTGTGAATGCTGCTCTCCATTCTCACTCACTAAAACTTTCTTGAATTTGCCTAGTTTTACACCTATTATAGCTCAAAGACTTTTTTCCTCTCCCCTGCAGGGTTGTGGAAGCAGCAAAAGTAGTGGAGAAGAAAAATCTTCAGACCAGCTCACCACTTTCTCCCTTTAAACTGCTGAACAGAAATATTAAGGTCTCAAAATTTTATTTGTCTCTCTTTTTTTTTTTTCCTATCACTGGCTACTGCAACTCCAAATGCCTCATCTGTATCAGCAGCTTTAGTCACACTGATAATGCAGATTTCCAGGCAAGATACTCAGAGTGAGGCTTCTGTATGGTTTTCTTCTAACACCAAGAGTACAGAAAATTTTAATCTAACAGTTGACTTCATTCTCTTGTTTGAGTTTTCATTTTTCCCAAATGGCAGGAGGAAAAAAAAAAAAAAAAAGAGAGAGAAGAAAAAAGAAACACAATTTTTATTGCATGGAAAATGCCTGAGGGCAATGAACTAAATTCAGCACTAACTTGCAGAGGCAGATTTTAAAGTTGCAAAATCAGAACATAATTTGGCCCAATATTTTGTTTCAGTGTTTGGCTCAGTGAAAAAATCAGGACATGTTTTTTCCTGCCTGGGAATTATTGTTAAAATGAAAAATGAGTTTTCACAGACAGAAAAGTATCATTGCTGCAAGCAAGCATGAACAATGCTAAATCTCGGTCATGCGTAAAGCCCAAGAAGTGGCCAAAAAAGCGCTTTTCTGAGAAAGCTGGCGATCCTCGTTTTGGAAAATTGTGCAACACCCCATGCCAGCTCACTTTACCAGCGCCGTCTGTGGAAATTGCTCTCCTTGAAACAACGTCTGCCTAATTTGTAGCGGTTAATAACTAACGGCATATAATTTTAAATCCCAGCAACACTTTGCTAGTTTCTGCTTTTAATTAAACCTGACTTGTAACGATGCGGGAAGCGACGTTCTGATAGGCGCGAGGCTGGAGCCACAGCCTGTGATGAGTGGGGCCGGCAGCGGTGGCGTTATCCCGGGTGTGCTGGCACGGGCACGCCTGGCAGGACCCCCATCCTTTTCTCCTAAGTACGCATATTAATTCAGAGTCCTGTCAATCAGGGCTCGTTACTATGGTAGTGGTGGGCCTAAAGTAATCAAGAGCTGCTCAGCCCTCTCTGTGAGAATGGACAAAGAAGCCCGTGGCCAGAACCTGCTGCAGAGCTCCTCTGGACCAAGCGAGCAGGGAAGGCATGCAATAGGAAGTTAATGATGTATTAAAAATGCAGGTTAATTAATGAGATTTTAAAAATTATAGCTTTTTCTTGCACTGTAACAGGTATGCAAGTGGCAGGAGGGCTGGTCACAGGTGGAGCAGGCAGCTACTACCTCCTCGCCGCCTGGCATGGCAAATACTTCTACCTTTACAACCTCTATACATCCTCCATCAAGGCCAGGAAATACAAAGTCCTGTATGTTACAATGCATCCTGAATATATTGTGTAACAGCAGCCTGGGCATCATTCAGGCATTAAAGCAGAGATTTTCATGGACCTAAAACAGATCTGCGCACCTTATTACCATTTGAGCCTCTGCGCAGGAAAATCCAGAGCGGTTTTGACCGAAGATCCACGGCCATCAAACCTCCATCTCTGAGGAGGCAGCTGAGTTTCAGCGTGCAGAGTCTCGAGGCAATTCTCTATCTGCTTCTGAATTTGTTTTGCAATTGCAGTATGTCTCTCTCCATGTGCCATTAAGAACTCTATTCTTTTATTCGCCCCCCCTGCCCCCCCCCGTCTTTTTAAAACATCATGTTTATGCAAGTGGACAGGAGGCTCTCATATCTGGGTCACACGTTTGCTGGAGGTCATTGAAAGGCTACAAAATGGAGCATGCCTAATTCTGCTATTTCAGAAGTTTTCTCACATGTACTCAAGACAATTATGCCTATTAAATGAGTTCATTAAATTTCAGAAATCCTTTGAAATTCTGACATGCAAAAGAATATGTTGAACTCTTTCCATTTCTTCTAACGCCTTCTATAAACGCTCTAATCCGAGGAGGTGCTGGGGACCGGAGCTTGGCTGCCTGTGACATGGCCAACGTATTAAGCGTGTCCTGTCTCTGCTGCAAGCTGAATAAACTAAGTAAATACAACAGAGCACCAAGGTCCATCAAGTGACCTTTTGCAGTGTCACTGTCATTGGCCTAAGTGCCACTCTACTGAGAATAATTTAGAGATATGGCATAAATGTCACCAATGCTCTTTAAGAGCTGTGGGGTTTGCGACAGGACGGGACATGCGAGGCATTTCCAGGACCAAGAATTGGCTCAGTGCTGAGCTGCGAACTTCAGGGATGCAGGAGGAAAGCAAAGGCTGGCTCCGTCAACTCCTCTGCGCTGCTCTGGGGGCTGCTGTGTGGGACATCCCGGTCTCTGCCCTCCCAAAGGAGCACGAGGACTGTAGAAGGACATTTCTTAGGCTAAGCCACACATGGAAAAAGAGGGCACAACTGAGCTGTGGAGCACAGGCGGAACCATCATACTGGGAAGTAGCTTTTCCCACAAAGAAATGTTCTGATATTCAAAGGTGCTGAGCATCAATAACTGTCTCGCGAGTAAATAGGAGCTGCAGGTGCCCAGCCGTTGCAATTACAGCCCACAAATGCTTGGGTGCCTCACACTAACCACGCGTGAATACTTTCTTGTAAGGAGTACTGCAATACATGCAAATAAAAGTTAATAGTTTATTGTTGCAATGCTAATACTACAGAAAGGTGATGCCATGGGATTAGTTTGGCATCAAAAAGTTCTGGGAACCTACCAAAAAAAAAAAACCCTCTAAAATATCGCTTAGGGTAGCATGCCTCTGAGCAGCACAGTCACTTCTGGAGCACTCTGTATACCCACTGCAGCAATTTGGACATTAACATGTACACAAGATGATAGCTCGTTAAGAAGCGTTACTTTTCGGTGGGTAAGAGACCATTTATCATAGTTGGCCCACACCAACAACCAGCTTTGGACAGAAGCCACCTTTACTAATGAATGGGAGGGAACAGTTTTTAATCTCTCCAAGATCTCTTATCAATTGATTTCGGATGATGTATGGTAGGTTTTATTCTCCAAGAATTACGATACTCCTCAAGTGCCAGCAGAGACCCAATATTTTTTTTTGTATGGCTTTGTCTCCTGACACTATGTCATTTCGTCTTGACACCATAGCAGTCTCCCTGCAGACTCTCTGCTGTTGTCTTGCATTATCCTTGACTCCCTGGACTTGCATTGTCCTGCCTTCCCTGTGATCACACTAACTCAGATTTAAACAAACAGGAGAGGGGGGAAATAAACCAGCTGATACCTTTGATTAATTTTAGCCACAAAACATTAAACAAGATTGTTTGTGACTCTGATATTGTGAGAATTAACTCGCCTAGATTGATTCTGTTTATTCTGCCCTTGCCCGAGAGCCACCTAAAGCCCTTGAACGCTACCTGCGTACGATGGCAGCCAGAAGGCATTATACTGGCATTGAAGAGAGAGCGCCTTTGATCAGGTCCTCGGGAAATACTTCCTCCTTCTTCCTGAAGTGTAACTTTAGACCAGGCTCTACCAAGGCCACTTCACTCTTTTGTGCATCCCCTTGAGCTCACCGGTGAATGAGCTGAAATCTGCTCCGTTTCCTTTACTAGGTGGCATGTGTCAAGAATCCCTACGAACACTTTTATTACTTGCTTTATCTAAAGAGCTGCTTGCAGGAGCCTGGGGTGTCAGTGGTCATGAAAAGAGCATAGCTGGAATATGACAGTATTTTATACCCCCTAGGTCAGACAATTAACTGAGGCCCATTAGCGGCTCTGTTTCGAGTCTCAGGCCTGGATCCCGAACAATAGCAAAGAGGTGTCAGTTCTCCCTCGGGAAGGGGAAAGACCAGTCTCCTCGTGGGACTCACCCACGTGCTGGAGAAAGGCAGGAAAAAAGTTGAACAAAGCAGTACGCCTCGCTGCGTCTACCACTCTTTTGAGACTTGCTTTCGATGGAAAGCTGCTGAAGTCTGGTGGCTCTGCCCCGCTGTTGTGCCATGTGTTTAGAAGGACAGCAGCGGACACTTTAAGGAGACTGGGTGGGTGGAAGCTCTCAGTAGCAGGTCTTCTAAATCACCCCAAATTGCTCACATAGCTCCAACAAGGGTTCAGTCCTGCTGCTTCATAAGTCAAGAGAAATTTTGTGATCAGTGCCATTGGGCAGATCCTTAGTCCTTCAACCTGTGCTACCAGCTTTCACAGGATCAGCCAGTGAGGATTTGGTCCCAGGTGAAAGCAGAGAACAAGGGGAGAGCAGAAAAATGGGGCAAGAAAGAAATCAAACACTTTCTTTTGGTCAGCTGCTATGGATTTCAGGATCTGAGCCTGGTATAGGAGGAAGAACCGTATTGACCTTTCGTAAGAGAAATCCTTTCAACTCCTATTGATAAGCATGCTCATGGAGTGGAGCGCCTGCTCCCATACATGGATTTCCACATCTTCTCATTATAATCAACTCTAGGAGAATAATGTCACATAAGATGTCAAAAACAAGAAGCAACATGTTAGAAGAGTGCCACTTGGAAATAAAGCCCTGCTTTTATTGGATAGCTGATCTGCTAAAAGCAGTTATTTGAAATATCTGCAGATCGTTGGGATCCGTGAATAATTGCTATCTGCACATCTCAAATTCTTTACAGTTTTGCTGTTAGACATAGCTGTGCATGTCTATAAATAGTAGAGCAATGTCGCTCACTGCATAATACAGTCTCTCTGTTTTTACAACTCATCATGAACTTCTATGTAATTTATTTTTTATTGAAGAATTCCAATTAATGGCTTCCTGGTGATTTTAAAGCCTCAAATTATCAGTCTCTGAAAACAAAGCAGAGAACATAATTATCATAAACCGAGAATTTTTCATTTTGAAGCTTATCTGTTTGTGCTAAGTATCTTGTCTGTAAGTAATTAGTGCCTTTATTTTTTTCAGTAAAAATAATGACCATTCTATGCTGCACATCCAAATTTTGTTAACTGCTAGATGTACTGTATACATTATATTTGAAAATGCACCACCTTGGACCAGCTTTAAAGTATTTCATCAAAAGATAATGGCAACAACAAAATACATCTGTTTGTCAGAATAAATTATGTGACATATTAAAAAAAGCTATTATATCTTTTTCTCTTCTAAGAGTAAAAGCCTTTCAAAAATATGCACTTCTTATTTATTACTATGGTGGCATAGGACGATGGTTAGCTGCTTTTCAGCTATTTATAATTCCCAGCTGCTGATCAGAACCGATCAGCCGATCATATATACTTACAGAGCACCCTTTACGTGGATATCTCAGACTTTACTGAGACCTCTTTGCATTGTGCTTAGCACGTGCAGGAGTTCAAAGCCAGAAGGCAAACCGAACCAAGACTGGAAACAGTCGAGGTAGGTAACAGGAGAAACCTGCAGCATCCTCTCACAAGCGCTCCTTGTAAGGGAGGAATTTAAACCTGACACACGATACAGTGAAATCCTGCTCCTGACCAGTGCCTGGGGAGCCGGGATGGAAGGGGAGCATGTATATTTACAATCACTCTAGTGCCAAAAGCAGGAGATTTGTGCCACTAACGTTTCAACGGCGCACAGACCTTTGCACGAGCTTCCTGTGCAGTCTCCCTTGGCCGGTCAGTGTCCGGCTGTGTATGCAGGTAGGATGGCTTTTCCCAACTCCAGGCAAATCAGTTTGTAACCCAGAGTGCAAGGGCTTGTCCCGCCTGCCATCGTTTAATTGTTGCATACCCCCCCATTAGACTCGAGCAATTTCTGTACTGTACGGGCCCCCCCCAGATATGTCAAGAGTCCCCTACAGCAAAGGGCTACAAGGATGGAGGGAGATCTTGGTGCAGGTCTCTGGTCCCACATTTCTCTACACATCCAGAGCATCCTCTAAGCCACAGAGGAGGGTGGGGACCAAGTCCTAAATGAGGCATGTACCAGCCATACTCAGTATTACCACAAGTCTAACACACACAACGCTGCTTTATTTCCCTGTCTTGTACAGTAATGCCTTTTCTATTGTGGCTCACATCAAGAAAAGAAATCACATAGTCAATAATCCAGTAGCAATACATGTTGGATAAAGCAAGGAGGAATGAATTAGGAAGGCAATGAGGACACTTCCCTACAAGAATATGTTCCCGGTGATCTGTGGACTCTCCTCGAGAGCAAGCTCATTTCCAGGTTGCCCCAGACTGTTAATCAAATAACACTACCAGCCTAAGATAGGCTGGTCTCTACCAGACGCTGCACCCTCTCCAATGCCTGCAAACATGTACAAAGCTTTTACTTTTATAAGGGATCCTGCTGATTGCAGTAGAAGCCTCCTCAAGAGAGCGAATTTTAAAATGAACCTAAGGTAAAATATTAACTCCTTAATTTTATACCATAAATAAACATGTCTTAAAAATCTTAAGTCAAATTAGAGCAACATCTCTCGTCAGCTCCTCTCCCATCTCACTGGCCAGATCCTTGCTCTGTGACCCCCGTGCACCATCCCCACTTCTTACACCGGTTGGATGGTGAATGTCCCTTTGACATCTGAAGGGGGTTTAAGGTCCCTTCCCAGCCTGACCACAGCACAGATTGGAGCTGGTGATTGTCCAGCCCCAGCTCACATCTCCTGCATCCTTGAACCAAGATCCTCGGCTTTGCTTCGAGTTCCCTCTCATTTTGGCAGACATCCAGGCCAGCTGCTAAAATAAATCTTCTTTTTCCCTGTGAGCCCTGACGTTCTCCTACTGGCGAAAGGTAGCAATAGTGGTGGTGTTTCTTGGCTTTTATCCTAACTGTGCAATCCACCCCGAGCCACCTCACCCCACGTCTCCTAACCACATACGCAGGCTGCGGGATGAAGGAGAGAAGCGCCGCAGCTTGCCGTCTGTCTCGCAGTCTCTTTGCTGCCAGGCACTAAGTAAATGTCAGCTTTTTTACTGTGTTAGATACATTGTTAATTTTAAAAAGAAATCCAATATCATTGTTTTTCATGCTAGCTGAGGTGATTCTGAAATTTAATAAAAATAGTGGAATTTTTCATTAATGGCAACCAGGGTTTAAGCTAGCACTAACTTTCTATAGCAGCAAGACAGGAGAACAGATAAAAGGAGGTCATCCTCATCTTGTTACATTACAACTGTCTTCAGTCACAACTTCAACGGCAAAGAATTCAAATTGCATCGCTATTGCTTTACTGAATTAACGTAAAAAAACTGGCACAATGCATTGTATCCAAAGTATCTACAAATGCTTCAGGGAAAGGGACTTCCCAAGTACCCAAAAACATTAGGCCCAATAATGTTTTCCATAAGGCAAAAATGCAAGGGCGAGGAAATTATGCAAAATACTCTTTCCTGATCGGGTGTTTTTATCGCTCCGGATCTGGCGGGAAGGGACAAATTACAGATTATCAGGGTAGTAACAGAGTCAAAGCACCCTGCAGCCTAGCCCTGCTTTGGTGGTAGCCCACCCCTTGTGGGAACCCCTTCTCCAGCAGGTACCCAACTGCATTACAGAGCCAAGCAGGGAGGTGCATCACTCGTGGAGAAATCACTATACCATAATCTTTAGTATCTGTGTATTTAAAAAGTAGATGCCAGTATGGGCTTTGCCTTCCATGACTGCAGCTCTGTGGTCTGCCACCACCACATTAAGGAAGAAAACTAAGGGGAAGAATGTGAAAAAAATGTTTTGCTTCCAAAGTATATTTTCTTTATGGCTGTTATTGGAAAAAAAAAAATCTACATTCAAACTATGCCGTGTGGTATTTGTTCTTTCAACTTTGTTGTTGTAGAAGGGCTCCCCAGGTCTCACCCATATCCGAGGCCAAAGTAAGTAAGGTCCTTCCTCTCCCCTAACTCTTTCATTACTAAATCAACAGTTTATCATCTCTTCTCCCAAGGCCACCGTTGAATGGCCACCTTGCAGCACGTTTGCAGTCAGCAGGAAAAAAAAAAAAGAAAAAGAAAAAAAATCAGGAAAGTCAGCCAGTGGCCATCCACACAAGACGGGGGACTCGGAGGAGCAAGATGCTCATCCATCTCCCAGCCAGGTCATCTAACAATCAAGCAAATGCTTTTCCTGTGCCTGTTTGTCAGTACATAACCAAATAAGCTCAAAAAGCAAGATCAATGTCTGCTTACTCTACAGTGATGTTACCCCATCAACATTTGCAGTACCTTTTATATGTAAGGATACATACAAGTGCTCCTGAGGTTGTATGGGAGGGTTGATATGAAAAGCAGAGAGCGGACATCCCTACAAAGTGAATTCCCAAAGAGCCTGCCCAACTCCAACGTCACACACACTTTTATTTTGGCATCTCTATCTTCCCATCAGCAAGACCTTAGTTTAACAAGAAAAATATGCCTTTCCCCCGCCCTCAGGCTTCCGAGCCTGGCTTCTTGACGTTCAAAAGCCAAAGAGATCCCAGAACCTACTTCCTCTGAGCAAGAATACAGACTGAAGTTTAGCCTCAGGTTTTGCCTCTGCCAGCACCGCACTCTGACATTAGGAAATATCACAGATTAAAGAGAAACCGAGAGCAGCACTTCTGCAGGAAGACTGAAAAATATGAATGACTCTTTGCAGAATGGCCCTTTCTTTCTGCAGACTTGCATTTCTAAGTTAAATTTGCCATATATTTTTCTAACTTGTCACTGCAAGCAAGGAACTTACTGCCAGAAATTCACTGGGTTTTCCCAAATATTCCCCAAACAGTCATTGCTTCTCTCCCTGAGCATCGTCGGGGCGATTCAGGGCAGAGCTTCCAGGCTGGCAGGCGGCGCTTTTTGCTGGATTGCCCCAGCCGCAGCAACAGAAGTCACTGGAAACTTTGGACTTGGAAATGGAAATCTGCAGTAATATGTGATAATGAGGAAGACGGCTCTTGTCTCCGCTGCAGAAGCCTGACCTTTTAACAGAGCAAATGTCAGGAAGAGATACACAAATGTGTTTAGACCAATATCAGTTGCTTCTCTGCGGGGGGTGCTCACGCAGGCACAGATACAGCAAGGGATTTGCAGCCGCTGGACATGGAGAAGGGGCACAGTGTTGCAGGTCACTCTTGGAGAAAGTAGCCCTGGAAATCATATTCCTAGGTGTAAGGGGCCAGATCCTTACAACAGAAAAACGGACCATGCCGGGTATCCCGGTTTCGGCATACCCATGGTGGCACCTCACAACACTAGTTCACACAGAGCAGATAGTGCACTGTCTTTCCACTGGTCTAGCCTTCCTCCTCCGTCTGCTTCACCCAAAACAATTCTGGTTTCCAGAGGTGCGAGAAAGGACTGAGCTTGCAAATGGGTTCGAGGGAGATGAGTCAAGTTGTGGACCAGAGTCAAAAGCCAGAAGGGCAGCCGGCTGGGGTAGGGATGTAAATCCATTGCTCGGGATTCAAGGCCTAGCTTGTGGGTGTCTGCACATACTCTTCTCAAATGCTACTCTGGATCCCCTGTCAATTAAGGAAGAGCTACAACTATTCTGGAAAGAAAAAGGAAAAAAAAAAAAAAGATCTGCTTCTTACTCTTCCCACACTAAGATGGGGACATCTGACACAGTGGCAATACAGAGCAGACCTATGCGATCCCAGGCATCACATCCGCCTCTCCTCCTCAGTCCACATTTCTAAAAATCCACATATTGCACCCAAGCGAGCCCTTAAATCAAGCCCTTAAATCACGTTACATGCATTCACCTCCTTTCCTAAGGGGAGCTGCACCTACGTAAAGGTCCTACATAACTGGTCCCTTAGCACGGGGTCCATCAGGCCAGTACATTCAAACAGTACAATCAACAACTTGCCACCACAGACCGAGGATGCCAGGCACTTTTTGGCACTAGTTTTGCTTAATTTCTCAGGAAGAATTAAAAGGTAGGTAAGCGTATCTGCTTTAAACTACGCAGGAGGGTGCACACGGAGTCAGCACCCTTTGGTTGCTTTTGAGCAACGCCACAGCAAGGCAAGAACGTCGGTGCCCGAATCCAAACAAAATGTGGGACCCCAGTGCCCAGAAACCTGCACGCCTACACCGGAGCTCCCGCGACTGCATTTCTTGCGCCAGGGAGGAAAGCCAATGTAGCAGAGGCACACATAATTGGTCATTAGCTCTTTGCTTTAGCCTCGCAGCAGAGATGCTCTCCCCGGTAAGAGGCATGCAAGAGACCTGCGGTGTCGGCAAGCACACCGGGTAGCGGCGATGGCTTATGGATGATATACTGACGGGCTCGGCTGATTCATCAGGGCTGTGAGAAGCAGCACCTTGCGGCTGCAAGGGAAAAGTCCAAGAAGTCAGCAAAGTATAGTTACAAATTGTTGTGCTTCCCAATTCAGTATTGCTGTTGGGGGGATAGGAGAAGGTAATAAGCAGAATTTTCTAGGAAGAACGCTGAAAATAAGGTACTAAGAAAAGTCGCTGAAAATGTCAGGCAAGCCAACAGGGAAAGGTCCAAGGAGTGAGCAAAAGCACAGCATATACTTTTTCATCTATTCAATCTGACCCTGGGCCCAGTGCCACAATCTTTTTAAGGTTAGTGGTGGGAAAGCTGCCTTTTGAATGTTTGCAGAGGCCTATTAACATCCTGTGCTGAGGAACCTTAAACCCCAGGTAGTATTTCAGAGGAAATGGACAGCACAAAACACAGACTGAAAATTAACCACAGCAGACCCCAGGCCTAAATAAGTTCCACTAGCCCTTTCTGAAATCACTTAAAGGCTTTCCTTCCAATTGGACTCCTGCCCAACCACTTTAATAGGTGCAGCAGGCAGGGGGAAAAGAGGGAGTTGGGGGGAGAAAGGAGAGAAAAATAAAAGGAGAGAAAGAAACCTATTTGGCTGTGTAATTTAAACATTCTTTGCAAAATAATAATAATAAAAAAAAAAAAACAAAACAGTTTAACAAAAATTGCAACTGTAGCAGATCGGGAGGGTAACTTGGTGAAATACTCTGCGGATGGCTGCAAACCTCTAATGGAAAGTTGTATAAGTGGCTGAGGCCAAAGTAGGCATTAATTACAATGAAAAATCAGTTTAGTGCAGGCCACAACTAAATTGGAAGCTGGTCCTCTAGGTAAAACAAAGAAAGTGAACAGAAGCTTTAGATTTGATTACATGGCAATACAAGAAAAATGTGCTGTATGTTGTCTATTATTAAAGCTGCTTTTGGGCCTTCTGTGGGTGCCTAAGGGATTTTAATAAAAAATTAGTAATAGCCCTGCTGCCCTGGCTCGCTGCAGCTTTTGGCGCGTTTGTGGGTACAAGGCTAGTTCTGCAGTACAAATTAAGTCACTTTAGACAAGCAACCTTGAAAGCATTATGTGATAGCAAAGTTCAAGCGGTACACTTCTACTTTAAGAGGACACAGTCCCTTGCTGGAGGCCAGCTCTGGGTTTGGAAGCAGCAATACAATTTCATCAGGAAAGAAACCCCGCAACTGTTATATTTGTCTTTGATTATTCTTGGCAACACTAGAAATAAATACATATCCAGGTTCATAAACACTGTGTAAGTGTATAAAATACTGCAAAAGAGTGAGTTAATGGCAAAAAGTCACCAATCACAGGAATTTTTTTTTCTCCCCCCCCGCCCCCCAAATGCTAACTCTATAACTTTCTTTACATTGATGTAATGATATTAATAATGTTGTCTTTATTGCTAATATCAGCACTTGGTCCTTGGCATGGCTGGATACAACTAAGCCAGGAAAGTTCACCTGGATTAATTTAAAAATACAAAAACCCCACCCCCCCAAGTTTGTAGAGCTGACTTCTCTAATCCCTTTCCTAGAGATATTTATTTTAAGGTGAAATTAATTATGTTCCTTATACTCCAGTATATCTATAACTCAGTGGATCCAATTCTGCCTTTAAGTCCCTGCTTACAACTTCCTGTAAACTAAAGGCAAAATTTGCTGTATGCAGAATTTTCTAAAATTCAGGGAAATAAGGGCAAAAGGAAAAAACATCATAGGGCTAAAGAGACAAGGAAATGTCTAGGAGGAGACCACAAGCAGCTGCAGGTCTCCTTAGCAGTAGGCTGCTGCTATCAGCTGCTCCAGTGGGTCCCCATCTCTCCAGCACTCCATGTTGGGGGTGAGGGGTTGTACAGCTCCTGGATGGGTGAATATTTGGGATTTTTTAGGTCACAGACATTGGTCATGTCCTAGAAACACTGCCCAGCCCCAAAACGCTAGCTGGGTAGAAGCGCACAGTTCATCTGTACTCCTGTATTGCCTAAGTTTGCTATTTTACTATGGGTTGCATCAGGTTTCTGTGATCTGTACTAAAGAGTCTCCTCCTGGGTTATCCCCCCCCGCCTCAAGCCCATGTTTGCTGCTCTTTTTCCTTGCAAAGCACAATATGGAGAAAGCATCCAGTTCCTTTCTAAAGGCACCAAGCAAGAAGCCGGGGCGGGGAGGAACACAAAAAAAAAACCCAAAACCCCAAAAATAACAACAAGAAAAGATGTGCCGCTGGTTTAACTCCACAAATTTTAAACCCACCTCATCATTTTTCAAGCCTTACTCACAACTGGGTGCGTGATGTTGACAATTTGGCAACTCTCATCCTAAACGCAGTGGCTTGGTGAGCTGCTCCTGGGGCGAGCGATGCTAACAGGTGTGTGCAGCCCTGGGCTCCTACTGCCCATCAGTGTGACACGGACAACAATGTCCCCAAGTGCTGTGACAAGGAAAAGGGGCTCCTCTCTGTAGCGTGACCTAGAGGTGACCTAGAAGAGTGCTGGAAAGGAAACAACTTTGGCTTTCAGCCCCTTGTCACGCAGATGAGTTGGGCTTCAAAATCCTTTTATCCCAGTCACATGTGGCTGCATGCACGGATTCATGTCACCGTGTGCCATGCAGTCCCTGCTCATACTGACACCTTTCTTCTTTCTAGCTGCGCGTTGCGTGTTTTGCAGTGTCAGGCAAGGCTGCCACAAGAAAGGACTATCCCAGTTTACTGTTTCAATGACCAGCAGAGCTGTTTTATAGTACGTAACCCACGCAGACCCCCAATTACTTTAAAAAGAAAAAAAGAAAAAAAAAAGTTGTGACATGAACACAGAGCTCAGAGTAGGGTTTTTTTTTAAAAAAATAGGCATTACAAAAAACCAAACTATTGAAAACCTCTAAGTTCCTCCAGAGGAGAGGAGCACTGGGGGTGGGTGGCTTGTCCCCATTATGCACAGAATGCCACCATTGCAGCCCACGCCTCCTCTCAGTGAGAGAATGAGGAAGGGCAGAAGGGATTTCCTTGGGAAAACCCGCTGGGACTCAGCACAGCCAAGTCAGCCTCGTGCACCCCAGAGCTGAGGTTGCACAGTGGCAAGCGAGGAGGGTGGGAAAACCAAACCGCCGTGCCTAACATTTCCCCGCAATCTCCTGAGCTGCCTGCGAAGCTTTTCAATCCATTGTGAGCAATGGGCTCGCTCAGTGATCGTTTGCAGTGGCAGCAGACAGTGCCAGACACCAGCCCAACAGATACACTCCACGGCTGGCAAGCGATGAACCAGGGCACGTCTGCCAGCAGGCAACGGCAGTGAATAGCCTTATGTAGCTGGAGTACTAAAAAACCCAAAAAACAGTCCTCTTTACATATAACATATATATCTATATACACACACGCACGTTTTGCAGTATATCTGAGTTTGAAACGCGTTAGTGCATCAGTGCTTGCAGACATCCCTGGAAGGTATATACACGTCCCTTCTTCTTTCCAAACCCGTTTACTTTTCCTAATGAAAAGCTGCAGCCTTTCAGGCCGCCTGGCACCACATCTGCTCAGCGAGTGCAGAAGTGGTCTCCAGAATCAAGTCTCTTTCTCCAGTATCTCTTATGTTAAGATCTGTGAAAAAACAACGTGGAAAAAAAAAAAAGAATAAGGAAAAAAAAACCCCAAACTTTTGTCTGTGGATTCAAAAGAGCCCTCTTTATGCCAGATTCATCTACATTAAATTGGTCGCGACCTTCCAGGTGTCTTTAAGGTTGAAGTGTTTGCTGGACCATTTAAAGCTCCTCTCACGGGCTCCTGCGACCCTCCTGACATGGAGAGCTGGGCTTTTAAGAGTGTAGCCACCTTGTCAATGCTCAGAGGTCACTAATAGCCTGCCTTGGGCCTTCCAGCAGGTCGCGTTCGGCTTGCTAGCCCAACACAAAGGAAAAGGAGAGGAAAGATGGGGAGGGGGGATAATTATCATTCTTCCTCTCCCCCCCTCCTCTCCAGGCTGAGAGTTATGCTCCATGTCACTGTGTTAATGCGCTTGCATCCAGGGAGACACATAATGCTCCTCTCAGCCCTGTTTATTAGTGAGATCCATTTGCGAAAGGCCCTTCTTTTGTACCACAATATGAATGTGCTTTGATGGCAAATAATTACGCTAGTCCTTTTGACATGAGGATCCACAGGCTGCCCTAGTTAAGCCAGTAATTAGCCTGTCCTCCTTTTTTTTTTTTATTATTATTGAGAAACTACAAATTATCCTCATATGAGCACTGGCCATTCCTTTTTCTCTTTTCTATTCTGCCTCTCTCTCTCTCCCTCTCTCCCTCTCCCTTGTATCTCTCAGCACTTTGGATAAGGGGAATGCAGCTGCACTAGAGCAAGATAAAGCTCCGCCATCAAGATGATGAACAATTTGGATGAAGAGGCTTCGAGATGAACACAAAAGCTGAAGAAGTGCGGCTGATGCAGCCCCGGACAGCTGAAGAATGCTGCAGTCTGCAGATGAATAGCCCTCATTTGTGAATATACAGATTTTCCATGATGAATAAAAACTGAGTGTAGGTCACAATAAATAAACTTTTTTTTTTTTCCTCCCTTCTTCTTAAATAATAATTCAGGTTCCCGGCACCAAACAGCTGTAAATTGAAGGTTGTGCTTAGTTTTCTCAACTCTCAAAGGGGATAATTAAGCTAAGCTCATATTGTTTGATATATTAGTGTAATGATGAGCTACTATATTCTGGCTTGTTTCGAGTTATTTTAGGGTTTTTTTCCATTATCTTTTTTCTTAAATTACATTTCAAATACATTTTAAATGTAGAAACAGCATTTCTGAAACACAGTTGCCCTGTGTTTGGGTCTATCTGAAATGTATTCATATAACATTTAATTAAAGATGCAACATCCCCTTTTTTGGAAAAAAGCGTGGAGGTAAAAAATATCAACATTATTCGACTAGTCCTGATATAATTTCACTCAACTGCCAAACCTTTATCCTTATTGGTGCAAGATAATTAGACGGGGCTGTATTCTTTCTCAATACAGACAATCATTAACCTTCTGAAACTTCAGGACTGGTATTTCTTGGCAACCATAAAATCCCTTCAGCCCCCATAATTTTTTCATAATTTCTTTCAAAGATCAACAGAAGGCAAACATAATTTCTGAATTTCTGATTTTACCTGTAAACTGGGATTTAGACTCATAGACTGGCAGATGTCATTTTTTTAGAATAGCTGACCAGATTCTGGGGTCTCCAAGAAGTTTAAAATATCTGCAAGTCGAAAAGCCATCTGGGGAAGGAGAGTAAAAGCAAAGGAACCCCATGAACCTGAGTGCAGGTGGAGAGCAATGGTCCCAAACCCACTCATAAAAGTAGGATACACTATTTTAACAGCGCATCTGCTGAAGTGGACGAAACACGGTCTTGTCTCCTTTCCAACTGCCTCAGACTGACACTGCTCGGCTTTTACCTAAAGATACTGGAGAAGGAGTTAGAAGTCCTCTCAAGAAGTCCTCTTGGCATGTGGGGCACTGCTACCTACACTCCCCGCAGCACACTGTTGACCAACTGGTTGATACAGTCCCAAAGCACTAAGAGGAAGAGAAGCCAGTGCAGTCCCCACCAATGTGTTTACACTTCTGGGGACAAAAAGGCAAAAAACCCACACATTTTTAGTTTTCTGATTGATTAGGTTTCAGCCTGAAACTCTCATCCGCAGTAGAACTACTCATTAAAAGCATTTGTTATTTCATTGCTTCCCAGGCTAGAACCACACATTGAAGCCTTTTCTCGATACTCGCAACCCACGAAAGTCAAATAACCTCCCTTCTAAAGATCCTAAATTTAAACTCTGTGCTAAGCAGTATATCAGAGAAGATGGAAATATGGGAGCAATACAGTGATTTGACTTTGAGTTTTAGTATTGAGTATAAAGTTCTGCTAACCTCAGTCAAACAAACTCTTCCTTCTGCCCACATTTTGAGAATTAAGTCCTACAGCACACTGTTTATTTTCTAAGGCTATGGCACAGCTTCATGACATGGTGAGAAGAGACAATTCAAATATTTCGGAAAAAAATAAGATTATCCTACATCTTAGTCTGTTTCTGGAACCAATGTCAAGCCACATGTTTTTTTATGGTTCGAAAATGTGTGCGAATTGTTCCTTTCATCTCTAGTTTGGGATCAAAGGGAGAACAGCCCCTGTGATATTTACAGCATGACTAGAAAGAAACTCCAGAAATCTTCCACCAAAGCCTGTTCCTATGAGGTTTCCCAGTTGCTTTGCACAGCCAAGACGCTCACGTGATGGGGGTGAGCATCCGGGTGCTGCACGTCTGGGTGCCAATGCCAAACTTTTTCAGCTCTCCCAGCCTCAGTGGAGACGCATCATCCCAATTTCCCAATGAGGACTACAAGTCACCTCCACAATACGCTATTCACAACTGTGTTAGGAAGACCAATTAATCAGAAATTACAAGGGGGAAAAAAAAAAAAGAAAATAAAAAAAGAAAATTGTTTTTTCCCCCCACACCTGGGAGAAATTTCCCACTGGCAGTTCATTCCAAGAAAGCACCGCAACAATCCTGATCCAAAGGCCATTAGAGACTGTGAGTCTTTCCGCTAGCTTCAAGGGAGTTTCAACCAGGTCATTACTAAACTCGGTGAAAAATAAAACTCGGGGCTTTACAATGCTGTATATCAGAGAAAAGCAGGGAACCGCGCGCCGTCCCTAAGGATCACAGCTCCCAGGGCCCTGCGGGTTTCTTCACGGTGGCACTGATCATGGTCAAACAGGCTTGGATTATCGTCTAGAGCCCATCCAGCACTTAAACCGATGATGGATTTCCATTCATGCTTGCGGTAACGGCTGAACATTTATTAACTCTTTTCTCACTCATTATCTCCTTCCTTAAAAGGGTGCTCACAGCAAAACCAGGATCAATAGTTAGGAAAACAGATTTTTCATTTGACAGCTGTGTAAAAAACACACCTTTAATTTATATATAGCCCTGTATAGACACTGTTTACCAATTAAAGATTTTTTTTTTTAAACAGTCATAAAATTATTATTCATATTGTTGTTAGGACCCCGAATTCCTCATCAGAGCTGTGCTGTGCTAGAGCCTGTACATGCCTGTAATAAGACAGAGGGGGAAGGCAGCTCCTGCTCTAAAGAGGTTGCAGTTTTAGCATGCTATAAGAGACAAAGAAGTGCAGATAAACCATCCAGGAGGCAGGAGGGGTTGAGGACAAGGTAAAGGTGGAAAAAAAAAAAACCCTGTTGTGCTGTAATAAGTTCAGCCTCAGTTTATGCTATTATAGGATTTCAATATTTTTCAGATTATGCAATCTGATTTAATAATCAGTCGTTCAATACAACTATTGTTCTTCCTCATCTCTCCACGAAGAGTTGATGGAGGTAGAAGGCACTCGTGCCCTAGTGGGAAGCGCTGCTCTCACATTCAAAAGTTAAGACTCACCCAAGGGATCATCAATCAGTAACTCACTTTAAAATTCTCTTTAAAATGTTTTACTAGCTCACTTTACTTGGCATTTTTATCACTATTTATATCTCTAAAGCAGTGATATAATTAGTAAAGCTATTAATGTTTCTTATGTTTAGCCTTACAAAAGCTACAAATATCTATAAATCTGGCTTATAGCAAAATAAATAATGACAATAATTCTGTCAAGCATCAATATACTTTGCTGGACAGCATTGTGTAAACCTAGCAAATATCTGAACCATTAATGAGCTTAATCTGTGCCATTTAACCGCCCCTTCAGTAAATTGTTCTGCAGGCCAGAGAGGAGCGTTGAGGTTAGTTACTTTGCAAACTTCCCTCCTCTGCCAGCATTTGCTTTCCCACAAAAGCGACTGGCCTAATTTTACCCAATTCTGCCTTACACTCTCCTATGACTTGAGTCAAAAACTCCTATCAAATGTGTGGGAAAGGGGGCTTTTTCCATCCTTGTCAAACTTTGGTATTTCAGAGATGCTGACGTTCCGCATGGATTCAGGTTCTTTAGGAGAAAAAACAAAATGAAACAAAACAAAAAACCCACCACCGGAAAAAACTCCCCTCTCCTTTTTTTCCTTAAAATAGTCACTTTTTAGTGGTGAGGGCATTTACTTAGGACACGATGAAGTCAGTTATAAGTCTCTGCTCTGCATGGTTCAAACCAGTAACAGGAACCTGGGTCCCAGCATCTCCGCCTTAGGGTTAGGCTCTCTCGTTCAAGCCAAAATTTATACCTTAGGCAGGAGAAACTTTTCATCTCTACAACATCAAACCAGGATGTTACAGAGTCCTGCTTTTTGTCTATCATCTGTTCCCTGTACAGGGATTTTTGTGAAAACTCCTGGACAGCTCAAGCCCTCAAGACTTTGAGCTATGGCATGGGCCACCCTTTATTCTGCAAACACTTGATTTTCTTTAAAATTAAGTGGTTTTCCACATATGCACAAAAAAACAACAGAAATCATAGACCATGCCTTGGCAAAATAATACAAGCTCCGGTTCTCCACTGCTTCTTACCCCATAGAAACATTTTCCCCTCTTCAACGAGGTACACAGACATGACCCAAGCTTCCAGAGACCGAGTTGGGCTGACCCTCAGCAGCCCAGGGGAAAACCATAAATGCCAATCTAAATACAAAACCACTATCCACAGCATTACCATTTTCAATAAGAAAATAAATGTCTACACTCACGAGCCCTGAGTAATAGGCCTTTTAAGTAAAAGTATTAGAAGAATATATCAGCTATAAGATATAATACCGGCGACTACTACCACAGGATGGGCATTTTTAACTTTCACTCTAAAATGACTGGATGATAAGAGAGTACAATATATATTTTGAATTCAGGGTGAGAAGATCTTTTTAATATAAGTGTTTTATGATGTAGTCATACATCATTTCTAACTAAAATGCAAAACAAAACACAATCCTTTTCTGAAACATAGATAATGATGGATTTTTGTTATTCTATTTTATTCCATAAGATAATTTTTCAACCCAAACTTTTATTTTATTGATGGCATAAGAAGGTCCCAGTACATCTTCTTTCATATCAGAGACAGTTTCATGAAAACTGTGAGCTAAAAATCAAGTGTCATTACAGAGGAAGAATTTTTGGATATGTGATCATTTATTGGGATAGTCCCACATGGTGGGATTAAAGGAGATTAAAAGGACCAGGTATGTTTTGTTGATTGCTTTGGCACTTGAAAACCCCTCTGATCTCAGAGCAGGAGTTTTGTGGGTATTATTATAATAATAATGGGGATCTTGTAAGACGGGAGGTGCATAAGCAGAAGGGAACTAAATCCAATAATGTTTGTACTGTCACAAAGCCAGGAAGGTTTGGGATATGATTTAATCCTATGGAGCAGACCTACCCGACACTCCTAAGAAAGAGATAAACAAATAAATATATGCAGTAAAATAGAAGCATATCTGCAAAGTGAAATCCCTTGCCCTTCCCCAGGCAAAATATTTTTTCCCTCAACCCCAAAACTCGCCAACAATTTGGCTGTGTCTGCTGAGCAAGAGTCCCAACAAATTGCTGCCTCCTCCCCTTTATAGCCTTGGTGAAACATGACATCCAAGGAATTGCCTGTGCTTTCTGTCTCTTTCCTTGTTTGCTTTCGTGTGTACTACCAAAGCAGACTGTGTCAGTACCTATAAGGAACCAAAATATTTTAAGTACTGACTACTGCAAAAATATGAAACACCTTTTTTAGTACTTGGTTCAAACAGAGGGATAAAGGGGGAAGGAAAACAGCATTTCCCACCACTCCAGCATCGAGGATGGCTGTTCACTGCGTCATTGCCTTTCCAAATACCTTACTGTATCTACCACAAGACAATTCCTCCCATAGTCTTTTGTCCCAGAGAGTCCCAGGCTTGGCTTCCTACGCTATCATGACAATCACATCCATTTTCTTTGATCAATTTACTAGCTTAAAGCCACCACTTCTTATCGTCTCCAGCAAGTTTTGTCAGTGTGTGGGCTAAGCCAGTATCAGAGGTTACTGACCATCACATCGCTCCTTGTAGGTTCAGGGGGTGACTGCGCCCTATGCTGCACCCCCTCTGTCCTCACACTTCTAGCTGCTGTACCACATGTCTGTTGAGAAAGAGATGTTTTCTTATATTCACAAGTTCTGCCCAGCATTTGACATACAATTAAAAAAAAAAAAAAATTGAAACTTTTTTTAAAGACTGTATTTTAAAAAAAGACCATTCCTGAACCAGTAGATGTTAGAATAGTGGTGTGAGGCGTACAAATTTTATCACTTCTATGTGTTTCAAGAAAATCGGAATTAAAACCTCAACTTGTAACACATGTTGTAATTCAGTCTTCTCATGAAGTCAGTAGAGCAACACTGAGTTATTATACACATCGATCATCTGGCCCATGGCAGGAAAGCCCAGAAGAGGACATCACCTTGCCCCATTGCTCACTAGGTCTGCCTGCCCAGTGCAAAGCCACCCAAACTAGCTCCGAGCTGAGCTGCTTTGGACAACCACCTCCACCTCACCTGCAGCCCTCCCAGGGCTCTGGGGGCCATCCCACCGAGGCTTTCCTAGCCAAACACAGTACTCGCATTGCTATGCTACAGTCATGCCCCAGTCTGTGGATCAGAGAGATCCATTATTCACTATGCTCCACTGATCACTCCCAATTATTGTCCACTTTATAATAATTTAGCTAATACTTAACTTTTGCCATTTCAAACTGTTCTGCATGTACCAGGTGAGACACACCTTTGCAGTGAAACCTCTGGCAAACAGCACCTTGGCAGCGGGCTGCCCCAAACAATGCCAGCTACCAAGACTAACGACCGGTCAAAAGCAGGGCTGTTCACGTGGCCCGAGGATAAAAGTAAATCTCAATTTTGGTAAATTGCAATTTCAGTAAATTAATATTTTTAGAAGATGCAACTGAAATTTGAGCAGCATGGAAAGGCCAAGGAAGGAAAAACTTCTTCCCTGCTCCTCCGCTTGGAGACCTACCATCAGCCTCAGTCTCCTTTAAAGAACCCACTGCTACAACATGGATCTGTAC
Organism: Calonectris borealis; assembly: GCF_964195595.1. NCBI lineage: Eukaryota > Metazoa > Chordata > Aves > Procellariiformes > Procellariidae > Calonectris > Calonectris borealis. Next base: position 125,245,618 of record NC_134314.1, on the reverse strand, counting down.
AGGGATTACATTCAACTGAAGCCTACCATGCTGCAGACTTATACTTGAGAGATAGATATAAACCAAGGAAAGTTTATAATGAGAGTCGGGTGAGCTCCACCACCGCAGCCAAAGGCTCTCTCCGCTGTTTAATAAGGTTAAAAATAGTTGGATAGGAAGCACTGGAGCAGGGGACTATGACACATCTGCAGCAGAGACCCAGAGCCTGCTTTTATAGCAGTTTAATAAAAAAAAAAAAACAGGCCTGTAGTTGTTCTTGTTTTGAGTTCTTACACTAACTACTTTGTCTATATACCTCCTGAAGCTTTTGGCTGTGGTGCATAATCAGAACAATAGCTCAGAAGAAGCCAGCAGTCCTGGTTACAATTAGTCGGGACTATTTTAACTACCTGTTGGGTTGTTATAGATTTAAGAAGGACTGGCTGGTGAGAAGAGGGTTCTGGCAAAAACATCTCTGCTGAGTTAAGGAGACTTTGGGATTTTTTTTTTTTTTTTTTTTTTTTTTAAGCTCAGCATCATGGTTTGGAAAGGCTGTTTTAAAAAAACTGAGATAGACTCCTTCCCTCTGTTTTGTATGCCCTTTTATGACTCTTAGCTCTCCAAGGCAGTCCATATTCCGTATTTACACACAGTGGCCAGCATAACAGCATCCTGTCCCCGGCTGGCCTTGGAGCTCAGTCAGAACAGAAATAAAAACAATCTGAAGAACAAGTGAATCACAGACATCAGTGTGAACTTCCCCTAAATCCTGGATGAAAAACCCCATGAAATCCACAAGAGACAGTCTGAATGCATTAACCAAAAAAAAAAAAAAAATTTTTAAACAGATATGTGAGAGAAGCTCCATTTAAAATAAAAGGCAGCCGAGACCAAACTGTGAGAGTCCAGGTTTTGAATGAGCTTTCATTATTCATTGACCCAGGTTTCTTCTTTATGTTATGCAGAAAGCAAAAGATTAAACCGATGCCAATGGGAGCAGAGATTGGAGGGTGGGTGCTGTGGACAGGCTGGCCCCACAGAGGTGGGGAGAGGGTGCTTTGACTGCGCTCGGGAAGAGGCTGAGGCGCACTCAGAACTTCGCAGCACAAGGGTGCAGCAACTCGGCTAATTGGGGAAGATAAAAGGGTTTTATGAGACAGACACCGTCATTACTAGAAATGAAGGATAAAAACTTGAGCAGCTACATCTCATTTTATCACTGGGAAGTCTCAGAAGGAGAAAAGAATTATCGAAGTTTTTGATAGTTCCATTTAACCACAAGAAAACTATGTTAATGTAACCTTAAAGGTTTGACTAAAACCTATGAAATCAAGGCAATTCAGAGTTCAGGCCTCAGCTTCTTCCCTAACCCACCCGCAGTGCCCGGACCGCGTGAGACACAAATGCTGCCTGCTTGGGGACGCAGTCTCATTTATACAGGCAGACCACCCTGCTGACTCTTGTGACCCCAAGAGCAACACCCAGTAGAGCCCTGCAACTCCAGGAGAAAAGTAGCCCTTAGAGCTGCACACAAAATGGTCTTATGTTTTCTATGCTTCTTCTTTGTTTCTTGTAATGAAAATATAAAAGCAATAAACAGTTTCACCATAAACCAATCCAACATGGCATTTCCCTCTCCAAAGCACACCCATGGCTGAGTTAAAGCAGCACTACCAGAGCACCCCAGACCAAAGCTTTCTGAACTTCTCAATTCCTCAAATTAAAACAGAAGCCAGATTGATTTCTTAAAATAAAAATAAAAAGAAATGTGCCTACAAGAACTCTCTCTGCCCCTGAAACCTGCCAGGCTACACTGGAGCCTGTGCAGGCAGTGAGAAGCAGGCACTTTAATGGCCAAGTTAAAAAAGCCCTGAAGTCTGGGTTTCTAATGAAAATAGTGAAAGACCCTTAACCATAGAGCAGTGTGAGCAGGCGCCACCATAATAACCATTTAAGCCCTCTTTTCTCAGAAAGGCTTGGCCCAGCAGTGCAGGAGGAGTAAACAGGGCTGGTAACTTAATGACCTTTGAGCATTAGCAGATGGCCTTTTTACAAGCACAGATTAGCAGAACATGAGAGTTTTTAATGGCCACTAACAGGTGCCAAGGCTGCTTTTCCCTCTCTACCTATCCACAGCCAGTAAAGCACCAATCCACTTCAAATGGCATCTCTGCTCCCGCCCCGTCCTTCATTTCTGTTTATACCCCAGCATCTTCGATGACACAGCAACATATGTCCCGAACCAACCTGACAACGCTCTAGGTTACCAAAAACAAACAAGAGCACCTCACCTTTGGGAAATGACATCCTCAGCTGGTTCACCATCACAATATCACATCTGAGGTGCAGCCGGTTCAAGGGTGACAAAAAATCAAAATGGTTGCCCTCTTCTTTCTGGTACGAGGGAGCCGTAGGAAACCCCAGCATCAGGCTTCAAAGCGGTTTGAAAGCAAGAGGGAGTCAAAGCAAAGCCAAAGCAGGGGTTTCCCCTCTCTTTTTTATAACATCATTGTGTTCACCTGTGACAATCTTCCTGACCCCTTCCCAGCCCACTTCTCTCACCAGGCCCCTGTCTAATGCCCCTTTCCCTGGCTCTGCCCCATTACAGACACACTGGTATCTTCATCAGCTGAGGCAGCAGTAAGTGCTCAGTCCACATCTCAGCAAATATTCCCTCACCCAGCCTTATCCTGGCCCAAGAACAACTCAGAAGCACACCAGGACTCAGGGCAATTACCAAATTGGCTCCTCTGCATTTATCTCTGCGGGTGGGTAGAGAAAAGGCCTTGCAATTAATCTCAGATGCTGCCTGATCAGGCACAAATCAGGGGTTATGGGCCTTTCGGAGCCGAGCGAGCCTGCTCGAAGGCTGGAGCCACAGCAACCGGGCTGAGACAGACCCTGTCCCCACCTCAGGCGTGCCAGCGGCACTGAGTGGGAAACTGAGTATTTAGGGAAAAAACAGCAAGAGTGTAGCTGAGGAGCAGATTACAGGGCCCTCAGGAGACATTATGCCATTACCCCTCAGGAAAACACACCCGCCCTGCCCGTTGCTGCAGCCGCTCTCTGAGGCACTCGCAGGGCCTGTGCTGCCTGGGTCTGTGCTCACCGGCCTCCCGCTCCTTCAGCCACCCCCTCCCTGGGCCTCCGCTGGCTGCAGCCACCTCACTGCGCCCCGCTCTATGGCCTCCCGCTGCCTGGGCTTTCTCTCTCTGGGCCTCACACTCACTAGGCCTCAACTCGCTGGGCCTCCCACTCGGCCTCCAGCCTCTGGGCCTTCACTCCCACTAAGGGACTCCCAAACTCAGGCTCCACTCCGGGCTTCTCCTCTCTGGGCCTCCCACTCAATGGGCCTCTGCTCTCTCAGCCTCCCACTACCACCCCCCTCGCAGGGCCTCTACTGTTGGCATTCCGCTATCTTCACTTCCCACTCACCGGGCCTCCCACATTCCTGGCCTCCATTCTCTAGGCCTTCCACACTCTGAGCCTCCCACTCTCTTGGCCTCCTACTCTCTCTGCCTCCACCCTTTGGGCCCCCCACTCTGGGCCTCCCCTGTATGGGCCTTCTAATCAACCACTGGTCCTTCCATGAACTGGGCCTCCGGTCTCTTGGCCTCTCACTATTGACCACCCATACTCTCACCTCTATTCTCTGGATGCCCACTCTGGGCCTCCCACTCTCTCACACTCCAATATCTTGGCCTCCCACACACTAGACCTCTATTCTCTTGGCCTCCCAGTCTCTCAGCCTCCACTCTTTGGGCCTCCACTCTCTCAGCCTTTACTCTGTGGGCCTCCCAATCCCTCAGCCTCCACTTTTTCGGCCTCCCACTCACTGGGCCTCCCACTGTTGGCCTCCACTCTCTCAGCCTCTACTCTGTGGACCTCTCACTCCCTCAGCCTCCACTTTTTCGGCCTCCCACTCGCTGGGCCTTCCTCTGTCGGCCTCCACTCTCCCAGCCTCCCACTCTCAGCCTCCGCTCTCTTGAGAAGTGCAATACATCAGTATCTTATTTTTCAATAGAACAAAATAACATGGTACAAACTCCAGGCGAAACCCTAAAAGAGCCTGTCAGTAACACGAGGTTGCAGTGCCAATCTTAGGATCTTCAGGTTTGCGTCCCGTATTAGAGAGAACATATTATAGCTGGGATTTGGGGCAAAACACCGGGGAAAGAGATTGGAAAACTCAGAAAAAAACCCTTGAGAAAACAATTAAAAATTGCCACACAAAGGAATTAATCATGTCCGGAACAGAGTTCCTGGAAAGCAGTACTGTGAGACGCTTCATACAAAGCACCACAAGAAAACAGTCCCAAGTCAGGAAGGCAAGAAGCAGCGAAGGTTGGAGCCTGCGCAAAACGGTGTGTTAAACTGTCTGCTGTGTGGGAAATACAGGAGAGGGGACGAGCAGCGGTGGAGCGCGGGAACAGCAAAATGCCACCAGCAGCAACGCCGGTGCCGGGATCCGCCTGGCACTAACCGCCGCTGTTGCGTCTGGGCGTGGGTGGCCTCAGCCTGGAGAGGAAAGAGAGGGTTGGTGGCTGCGAGTCCAGCAACGGTGCAAAAGTCAGCGTGGGGCCAACCCCAGTAGTATTAGGAAAAGAAAAGCCAGGAGCAATATGGAAATTAAAAAGTTAAATCTCAAAAGGTGGCGGCTATGGACTTCTAGTGATTACGTGCAGGACACTCGTCAGAAGGGTGCAGGAGCAAACCCCAAGGAAGATCTGGGAAGCTCCCAGCAGAGCAGGGCTGAAGCAGCTGATGCAGCCCCTCATCCTTACAGACCAGTGTTTGTGCAGAGATCCAAAAAGATCCATTACCTACAGAGGGGTGCTTTCAGAAGTTGGGCTAATGCAGACTATGTGCCTGTGCTGGACGTGTCCACAGAGTCCCTTTCACTCACACTCAGGACTCCCGCAATACTTGGATTGTGCGGCATTTCATGGGAAAGTACAATTTCTTAACGTTGTAGAGGTCCAGGGTCTGCAAAGATGCTGGTTGAATCTGAAGAAAAGAAGGATAAAAGTATAATCAGAGCTTCAAGAAACTTTGAGAAGTGCGTTGCTGAGCAAATGCTGAGCGAAACGTGAATTTAAGGTAAGAGAAAGATGCAAAAGAGAAAGGTGCAAAAAGGCCTGAGAGCCTGGTGACACTTCAGAAGAAACAGCAGTAACTTAAACAGGTGCTAGACATAGGTGTCTATGAACCCCCCCAAAGAGAGGATTAAGTCACTCTCTTGAAACTATATTGTCAAAACGGAGACCTGGGCTTCATGTGACAGATGCGGGGACCCGCACCTACAACCAACCAGACAAGCAAGAGCTCGGCTTGGTCAGGGTGCCCAGGAAGGGGGCACGGGGTGGCACCCTGCCGAGCGCCACATCAGTGCAGGGGAGGACTGAGCATTTCACCGGCTTCCAGCAGGAAGAGGGAGAAAGGCCTCGGAAGTGGGTGTTCTTCCTAGGAACACCGGACCAGAGGAGGAGCGCAGTGAGGCAGCCGAGTCTGCGGACAAGACACAACCAGAACTCATTAGCTCACCACTGTGGTGCTGGCGGTGCCTCCAGGGAGACCACACAGCAGCACAGAGCACCCCGGAGACTAATTGAGTGCGGTTAATTATTAGGTGGTTTAAGATATATTTGAATTTCTTTACTGTGTTCGTGTTGTTTGTTGTAGTTATTTTTGGCTGGAGAAACGGTAGCTTGCAGGAACTTTGAAAAGAGCCATTTGGAAGGGACTTGTGTCACTCAGGGTTGGGGTGACACATGGCTAAGCCACCTCGGTCCTCCCCCCGAGCCCCTCTGCTGCCTGCCAGCATCAGATGGCAACCTGCCCCCAGTACATGCTCTTGCAAAAGGACATCACAAAATAAATGAGACCGATGCTGCAGCCGATGAGAGAGAGATTTCTGTTAGAATCTACAACATTTGAAAAATAATTTGTTTCGTTAATGAAAGCTGACAGTAGGATCACAACTCTCCCAAATACCAAACTCTAACTATGGACTTAAAAATCTAGGTTTTAGCTGGCCTAAGACTTTATGAGCTAGAAATCTGCTCAGAAACATCACCTTCATAAACGTGAATCGATTTATGTTTCTGCACCAAGACCTGGTTAATGTTGTGGGTTTGCGTACATGAGCTGAAGAACAAGGCGCGATTTAGTATAATGGTATAACCAGTATAACCACATCAAAGGCAGCAGAGAGACACTCATTTCCAGTGGAGGGTGCATTCATGTGACTGCTGTTTGCCTGAGATTGTGAGATTATACGAACACTGAAATTTAAAGTGAAAGGGGGTGCAAATGAAGCGGATTGAAGCGAAGGAAAACGTTTGCATGAGTCTTTGCAAAGCCAATGCACAGCGGAGTTTTGTTCCAAACTATCTCAAATTTTAAAACCGTTTCTCCCGAGCGTTCTACCCACGTTTCAGTTTGCCTGGCTCAAGCGCTGAACACTGAGACCCAGGGATCTGCAGAGAGTTAATTCCTGGCAGCCAAATTCATTTGTGGTGCAAGTCTCCAGACATTAGGGGTGTTATCCCCAGGGACGCATTTGGCCACGGGCATCTGTGTTCAGCCCTGGTTGAGCAGGAACAGCTTCCTTGACTTGCAGGGCTGATTTGTGCCAGCTCTGAATTTGGCCCTGTGTCTTTCTCTTTGTTCCATGTATAGTTAAATAGACAAGATGAAAAAGCCATGACTAATTATACTGTTAAATTAAACTGCTTTAAATTTATTTTATGTGATGCATAAAGTTCATAAAAAGAGGTACCCAGAGTAGTATCAGTGACCTTTCTCCAGGAGCTGCAGTCCACCCGGATGCTTTTTTGAACCAATTGGCTGAAAACTCCTGGATTTCTTAACACCTTTTATTCCCTCTCTGCCACTTTCAAACCTGAAGGATTTATTTTTATCAGTCCCTCACCCACATAATGACTTTAAAATTCCTTAGGTTCATACCTTAAAATATAGCTGGGAATTAGAAGTAATGCCAATTAACAAGTCAAGGCTCAAAGGCACTGATGGAGTTAGCTTGCACTTCTCCCTGGAAAACTGTCATAAGTATATATAAGAATCCGCACACCTCAGGATTTCTGTTCGGAGCGCTGTCTGTTTGAAAGCGCCTTCTCCATGACATTTGCAGCCTCGCCGCCACCGCGGTGCCTACGGACTAGACAGCCCTGAGCCAAAAGGGGTAGCGGCAAACCTGCGCTGCCCCACGAGTGCCTCCCCAGGCTGTTGCCTCCCTCCGAGCTCCGGACTAGCAGCAGATCCCAGCAACTCCATTTGGACAGGCTTGGCTGGCACATCTGTGTTTGGACCTGCGGGTCTGTCCTCACCACACCAAAAAGGCAGTTTATATGCTCCAGGCATCAGCTGATTCCTGGATCTGAAAACCTGGAATTTCGAGACGGACAAAACCCCCTTATTTGATATGCAGATGTTCCTCCCACTCCCATTTACCAGGCACACAGATAAAAGGAGATTTGGTTAGACCTTGTGAGCCTCTGCTCCAGGATTTGGCACATTAAGGAGGCCAGAGTTTAGTTCCCAGGTCTGTTGGTAGCTTCGGGCAAGTTATCTCACTTTCCTCAATTCAGTTTCCTCCTCAGCGGCAAAGTGGTGCTTACAATATAAAATAGTACGTTTTCCCTCCGGCCACCGAGTGCTCTTCGTTTTTCTGGAAATGCTGCTTTTGCCCTTCAGGATCCCTCGCGGGGTGGGGTGGGGGCGGCTGCGGAGATACTGGCAGCATCCAGGCACCTGGGGAGAGGGGCTCGCTTGGGAAATTCGGCAAGTGAACAAGTTTATTCTTTTGTTACCAACAGCTCCTTGCATCCTCTTACTACTACCACCAATTACGCTGTTAAAATAACTGTCCCTATTTCACACTTCGTTAGGAGTGATATTGGTCATTCATCTCCCAATTCCAGGTTCAGGCTTTCTTCCCATACGTTGTCATCGTCCCCCGAGCGCCAGCGGCCAGCCCAGTCCAGGTCAAATTCTGCCTGCACGTACCTCCTGCAAGAGCTGCCGGTAGCAGAGTTTGGCCCCCTCTGATCCCAGCCCCGAAGGGAAATGGCCGTGACACCTCCTCGTACCCCCCGAGGCCACGTGCTGGGCGGGACAGGACTGTGTCCTCGTGGTGCTGGGACGAGGCACTTTACCTTGCCCTACCCGAGGAAGACAACCGGCTTTTCAGAAGTCAAAAACGGTATATTGTGGCTGCGGCATCCCCTGCTCCTGCTGATGCTGCACTTCCCTACTTCGTACTCCTTTATTTGGGAAGGATGCGTTTTCAGCAAAGGTGTGAATATCGCTCCCTTCGCAGCTAATCCTGACACGCCAGCGGCCCACAGGCACACTGTATTGCTAAGCAACACTTGGCAAAATCCATGCCAGGTTGTGTCGGTCCCTTTTGATGTTTCACAGAAGCATTGTCATTTCCATCTCTGGCATTGTTTCCAGCATTTTGGGTGTCAGTGTTCCTGAAAACCATCACAGAAAGGATGTTTATTGAACTGTCAGAGGGTGAATGATTGACACTAGGCACAAGTACTTTTCATGTTCAGGTTTTGGCATGCCACAATTGGATTATTTCCTGATAAATGCCATCCAATTCTACCAGATGGACCACTGAGAGATATGCCAACCTGTGTGAGAAATGGAGTAGTTGCTCAGTGCCACTTATTGGTAGATGTGTGCTTCTCTAGTCTATCCTTTTGTGTAGCTGCAGGGTATTTTACTGAAACAGTGACTTTTGTGATGCTTGTAATTAGAAGAGCAAGGCAATTTTCGTAGTGGAGAAGGGTAGATTTCGATGCCCAAATTTGATTTCATTCACCTTAGCGTGGAAGTGCGATACCTGTTCCTCTCCTTTTAGATTTAATGTGTTCTCTGTGACTTGAGCATTAAAGAGCCATGAATTTTGAAAGTCAGGTATTTCTCATATATAAATTATTTCAATAAACCAATCCTCTGCCTTCCCGTTCATCTTTTCCTAATGGCTCATTTACAGATCCAAAAGCAATACAAGGGTTGTGGGGCAGGTAAAACGTCTAAGAGCGAACGCATTGTACATACCATCCAAAGTTTATTAAACAGCTGAATTCATTTCATTGACACTCAGCTGGAGAGCAGGCGGTTATCTGCGGTCTCGGGATGAAGGAGGGGCAAGTGGCAACACGAGGGGAGGATGCGACCCAGGGACGGATGTCAGCGGGAGGGGTAGGTTGCAGCTGTCAAATTGCCCCTGGAGCTATCGAGAGTATATGGGGAAGAGGGATTAGGTAGGAAGAGCTTTTTAATCGACACAGGTGCCTATGCTGAGCAGAGGGGGGAAGGCAGGAACCGTCTCGCACACCCTTGCACAGGCGCTGGGCGAGGAATTGCCACAGGGCACAGGAGCTTTGCTTTAGTTTAGTTTGGTTTTGCTGGGTGTCGAGGGGGAGGGTGTTGCCTTTTTCTGTTTGCTTGGGGTGACATAGGAGGAAATCCCTAATTCTGGAGGATGGAAAGTCGCAGGTCCGTGAAAATACGATTTCTCTGTCTGAACCGACCCACTAGCGAGACAAAAGAAACATTAAGTTATCTATTCCTGTAGTCCTCGGCACTTTAATATATACATAAAATGCAGGGCCTTTGTACTATACCTAATGAGCAGAAGTGAATAATGTGGTATAATTAGCTTCCCTTTCGCAGCCTGCTCTCTCAGATATCTCCACACACTTCTGACAACAGCATGGTACAAGTGGTGACTGGTGCCTACATCTTAGATTTACCATCACTTCATTGTTCGGCGCTAACACATTTTTCATCTTTGCCATTATGAGGGCCTCTCTCCGCCGTACTTATTTCTGCATTTTAGCCGTTGGCTTAGTCACTGCCAGCTAAAATGAAACATAGCTCAAACAGAGGCTTCGGGGTGGAGAGGCTGTTACTGCACTATCCCCTCTCCAGAGACCTGCGGTCAAACCCTTGGGTGCACACACACACGCGCCCGCGCGCACAACACCCCTAAAAATGTGTCTGATTGACAATTCAACCCTGCAATCACCTAAAAATAACAAGTAGAAAAACATACAGTCCTTTTTGGATGGCCTTGATTAACTAAGGCCTTGATCTTACAACGGTTTCTGCATCAGCCGATTTCTGTGCCTCATCAGGGCTCAGGGATCTCAGGGCTGCTAATTTCCAAAGTTCACAAAACACTGAGAAAAAGAAGTGTATACAAAATAATATAGCTTTATGCAATCTCCTACTATTCCAGAGCAAAACGCAGAATAATAGCCTTTTTTGGTTTGCTGTTCCTACAAAAGGGAGTTGAGAGGCAAACTGATTATGCAAGACCTTAAAAACCAGACAGATAAAAAAATCCCACTCCCCGAAAAACACCCTGTAAAATGATGTTACTGGGGTTACTTCCAAGAAAGTAACTACAATTTTTATTGCAGATTTGTTAGTAAGCTTATAAATCAATTCAAAACCAACCCTGTTTAAAAACCTGTTATGCAGAGATGCAGTAAAATGAAACGCACACAGATAATACCACTGGTCTTGAGAACTTCAGAATTTCCTTAAAGTAATAACTTTAATTCAGTTCTTTCTGGCATAAACTTTTTCATCCCATTATGTCAAAAACTGTATTATCCATCCATTTGTCTGTCAGAACGATTCCCCCTGGGCCCATATACCACTGGTTCTTCTATTCTAAACCTCCCCATTACATCCTGCTATCAAGAGTCACAATTTTCAGCGAAAGTCTCTTGTGACTTTTGACAATGTTTTACAGTGAACTAGACCAGGAAGCTCAGAGTTAAAGGAAATCTTCCATTCTGGCAATGAATATGTAATAGGCATTACACTGTGCAGTATACCAAAAATGTAAGGTTCATTAAGTCTTTCAAAGGCAAGAACTTCCATGTAGCTTTGAATGAACCTGTCTTTGCGATGGCATTAGCAAATGATATTTTGGGGCAGGAGATATTAATACTACACATTAAGGAACAAATTTGTTTAAATGCTCTATAGCTATGCATGGATGCAGATGATCCAGGAATAAATAAAAAGTGAATAGTCGTCCAACTTTATATGTAAATTGTCTTCGGCTTATATACATAAGAATGCTCTGCTACTAAATTCCTTCATATTAACAAGCAGGAGTGTAACTAATATATAAAATAAAGTCATTCTCTTTAATGAGAATGCTAAATATTTTAAAGAAATGCACAGCTATGAAATATTGTCAAGGGCATTTTTATACTTAAGTTTAAGAACACTTATGACTTAACTGTTGAATAATTTAACACATTCAGCCTTGAAGTACTATTTATGTATGTTTTTTAATGTTCATACTTATGTTGGCTTTTCTTTGCTCAGGATTTAGGACCTTTGATTTCTGTTTATAAAATTTACATCTTTAATCTCCCAGCTCTGTGCATTTCCCCATTCGACTCCTACAACAATATAAGCAAAAAATGCTGAGAGGAAAAAGGAGCTAAAAGCCTCGCGCAGCTTGGAACAGGGACTGCGTGGATTTTAGCAAACATAAGGACAGATTTTAAGGAAATGAGCTCCAAGCAGAAAACCTCGATAAACATGAGCCACCTGTACAGCTCAAAAGGAGGATTTGCAAACGAGTTTATGAGCTTTCTCTGAGAGGTGAAGAAAGCCCCATGAAGTGCCCCGGCACACTGTGGGAACCCTGACTTCTACTGCGTCGGTCCTTTCGGGGAGCCCCGTGCCCAGGCACACGTGTGCCGGGGGGCGAGAGGGAAATTCCCCGCGTGGCACCTGCATGGGTCGTGGGACACAGCTGGGGCTGGGGGGGAAATGCCGCCCAGCGCTCCTTACCCCTCGCGGGCGCCTGGGTCTGCCCGAGCACACAGACCCCCCACCGCGTGCGCTGGGGCAGGGACACTGCTCCCAAGAGCACTTTGCAAATGTTGGCTTGAGGGCTAACCTACCTTCATGCCCAAAATGTTCAGGGTCATTCAGCTGATCACCACAGGCAAAAGTTTTGCTGAGTGACGAAGCAGAAGCCAAACTCTCCCTGCAATCATGATATTGCACGAAATTCACTCTGGGATAAACAAAAACATCGACCGAAACTGTTTACAGCATATCTTGTCACCTTTCATTACGGTCTTCCGCAACACACTGATGCTTCGTGACACAGCAGATGTAACTTGATGTGTCATACACCGAGCAGCGACTTTCAGGAATTTCTACGACATGTTTCGTTCAAAAAGCAGCGTCTCAAGCAGACAGTTGGACCACGAGTGCATTTAAAACCGGGGCTAGAAAAGCTGGGCTGAGATGCAAAGAGCATTGCACACAGAATATTTGGTCTGACTTTTCGTCTGTATTTTATGTGCTACAAGCCATAGGCAGGGAGATGGACAGATCATCTAGCACGATGGATGAGCTGCTGCCAAGCCGATGTTACTGTATAACTATGGGCCCCTCAGTACCCATTCTGCCTCTGATAGTCATCACTTGCCAGTGTCCAAATGGATTATATATATCTGGCATGTTTATGGTATAAAGGAAGATGAATCTGAATATCTGTGAACCTTGGGCTCACAGGATGATGCATTTGGAAGGGAAAGCAAGTTTTTCAAGGGCAAAAAAAAAGTTACTAGGGTTTTATCAAAGGGAATTAACCTTACACCTCCTCGCATCAGGCTGCACTACCACACGTTAAGAGATCACTTAGCCGGGGAGACAGAAGGAGAGTATTAGGATTAAGAGTAAGAACCGCCACATATTTTAGCGCAGGGACATCTTTCAAGCTGGAAATTGTACGCAGCAGTCACTGGCACACCAAGCTGAGTAATTTCGTTAGTGCTGATGTTTATTCAGACAAGCAGTTTGGCAGAAGTAGCCACAGGGACCTGGTCCTGTGGGGTTCATAAAGTTGGATCATGGCTGAAGAGGAGACCCTCCAGGGAGGAGAACTGGGGGTTCCAGCCTGCCCTGCAAGAGACACCCCACAGGATCATCCCCACTGAGCAAAAACGGCTGCTGGGGCACATCAGTCTTCCCTGGTGAGCGCTTTGGGGACTGGCTGCTTTCTAGGTCATGGGCACTATTCGCTCAGGAGAGGCAAAACAGAGAAGCATGAAAGACTAGAAGGACCGTGAGATACAGAACGATGTAGGATGAAGACGAGAAAACTACTGCCCTGCTGCACTGGACCAGATCCTCCAGCAGTGGCGACGGGATCTCAGCACAGAGCCCATTTGCACCGACTCAGCATCACTGAAATGTAAGTATTGCCCCCACTGGGGTCTTTAACTCAGCAGTGCTGTCAGCACGGTCTTTGCATCCCAAGAAGGAGATACCTAATTTGCTCAGAATAACCGCTTGCATTCTGCCTTCACTTTCCAACAGACCTGAACAAGGAGGCAATTTTGTTCCACAAAAGCAAAGTTAAATGAAAATATGTAAATAAAGAGAGAACTGGAGAGTGAAACCACTCGTCATCTTCCTTAAACTAAGCGACTCGGCTCATGTCCTTGGGATATCAGCAAGGGGATCCAGAAATCTCAACGGGAAGTCAAAGTTTACAACAGGAATTCAAGACGAAATGAAGGCTGCAGCTGTAATACACAAACTCACAACCTTCCCAGGCCTCACTCCCACCAAAACCTCTGGATCTCATAGCTTCAAGGACCTCTTTTCCAAGAGTGCCTCCTGTAAAGCTTTATTTCCTTTTGAAGTCTGCTTTCTATTTTACTCTATTTTTTTTGCTAAGAATATATTTAGGTAGGAACTGGCCTTTACATCCACAGGCAGCCGTGGCTATCAGTCAATCTATCAGTAAACCGCTCGTGAAGTTCACTAGACAAAGGGTTAGTGCAGCTAGTACCACAATAATGTAGAAACAGAAATATTACAAAGTAAAGGCTTATAAAATAATAAAAATTCTACTTAGTTCAGATACCTCCCAGTGCCTTTGGCAAAATACCTTAAGCATTCCACATAAGGCGGGCATTGTCTTTATAAGATGGCACCTCATAAAATGGTATTAAATATCACCAACGGGGCTTCATATTTCATCCAGCAGGGTTTAGGCCAGACATGTTCTATATCACACATTATTAGAATGACATCTGCTTTGCAAGTTGTGTACCCAGGAGCATACCTTGATAACTCATTTCAGCACTCATTCTCGAGGCTTCTGTGGCTTCGTAATACCTAATATGTTTAACTCATTTTGAACAGAAGTCTAAAGCCTGTCGTGGCCCTCTGGCCAAAACTGTAGCTGTCAGGCAACGGAGCCAGCTATCAAACATTACTCATTTATCATTAGTGGTGATGCAGCTGTACAGAGAAATGTACCCACTGAAGTGAAGGGCTGTCAATTGTTCCCTGTATAATACTCCTCTTCTCAACAGGGCATTTCTCCATGGATGTATAGCTAGTGCACTTCGCTACTTCCCCATAGCGCAGAATTTATAGTAGCAAGGAAATGGGGAACATATTTTCATTTAAATGGGTCTGCCACAAGATGAATAAAGCAATCATCAACAGAATCTATAAGCAGAGAGATATGCAACGCGCTGTTTATAAACATTACACATAGGCATGTATATGTATAAGCGTGTCTGTGCGTGTGTGCACATATACACATGCGGTGTTTATAAATAAACTCTCTAGATCTGTATCGGTATTTAAAAATTGGCGCATGTTCAGTACTAAGGGCTCCGCTTCCTCTTTGCTCACCATTTCCATAAGAAGACTGGAATGTGCAATTTAGGCTTCAAATTTCCATGTCTATTCTGCTTACAGAACTCAAACACACGCTACCTTGAACTTCGCTATCCTCAACTCTGCTCCCTAGGGAGGAAAACAGCCAGATTAAATCTATATGAGAGATCTCCTGACTGCAGACACTACTGCCTTTATTCACAAAGGCAAAGCACAGCAATGGTCTGGGAAAGCATCACAGTTAAGATAGTATCTTCAGGCTGCTTTGAACCACTGCTGCATGCAAATATTTGCACACATGCATTATGAAGAAAGTGTGGCACAAGTCCCTGAATTTTTATTTGTCTCCGTACAAGCGAGATACAGAGGAGCGAGACAGATGCCGGTGGCAAAAAGCAGAGCGCTGGCTTCCGCGTCTGTCTCTCCGCTCACTCAGCGGGGTTTCTCCTCTGGAGCCCACCAAGGCCAAAGGGAATTTGCCCATCACTTTCAAGGCACTCACACGGCTGCAAAAATGTCAAAAGTGGGTACTTAAAATCAGGAATACAAATCCATCTCCAGTAAACGAATAGAACATACCTGTTGCTCATATATTAAATTCTGAACTTGGTCCATCTATGCCCAAGTTTCTGGAAAACAAAGATGGTCACGATGCTCTGTGCCTAGGAAATGGTTTCAGCTCTTCGAGCGAGGAGCAACTACAACCATCGGTCCTCTGAGTTGTGCATGAAGGCTGACGTGACTTTGAACAGATGTTACGCAAAACCTTAAATTTTATACCC
This sequence comes from Calonectris borealis, assembly GCF_964195595.1. Lineage (NCBI taxonomy): Eukaryota > Metazoa > Chordata > Aves > Procellariiformes > Procellariidae > Calonectris > Calonectris borealis. The sequence goes on along the minus strand of NC_134314.1, from coordinate 125,230,133 downwards.
AAATTGCTAGCTATCCCAGACTCATCCCAAATAAGTTTGCTGAAAAATCATGTGAACTTTCTCCAAAGAACTTCAAGAAAGCTTTTTGTCCAAGATGGTACAACAAAGAGACTGTAACAAAACCACGGTTAGAGGGACTTTTGTTCCTCCTTTTGGTCTCATGTAAAGTATCCATGAATTCTACCATGGATAATACCACCTTGTTAACAGAACAGCAACTAAACAACTTTATATGTATTAATACGTATTTCTGGAACACTTCCACTGTGGGTATAGAAACCCAGTGACCAAAACACAGCTGCACTTCAGTTCTGTCTCATATTTAAACACAGTTGCTAGCACCAACATGGTTCTCATCCATAACAAGATGAGTAATAGGAAAAGGGAGGAAGAATGCAGCCCTGAAAGTTGCAAACGTGGGACTGCTTCTGGGGAAAAGCTCCTCTCCACTAGAACGAGCCAACAGTAGACATAGGCAAACTCAGAGTTGCCTGGGGCAGCGGTCTTTTGAAGGGACGCCACTGAGAAGGGGAGTGGAAGTCCCACAGCCTACTTTGTGTATGCTAAGGATCTTCTTTTTCCTCCTTTTCCCCACTTCTGAACACTACTTACATGCCATGGCATAGGGACTATGCACCATCTATCCCTTCCACTCTGACCACCGAGCCAGCAGGCTTCGCATTACTTTAGAAATACAAGGACATTTTGTGCCTAGCTGAAAATGAACGTGACAGAAAGGAAGATGATGAATGACAAAGTTTTCCTGGCAGATGTGGGCTATAAAAAAAGATCATGATGTGGTAAAACAAGTCTAACCAATGGGGTTTGCCAGAAACGCGGTGAAACAGGCTTCCAGTGTAAAAATGACACCACCAAATTCATAAAAGAAAAAAAGAAACACCCTGAAGCCTAGCAAACAAGCAGCAACTTGGGGCACAGTGGGATACTAAGGAAAATGGAAACATCCACTTTTTTGTGTGTGATTTCCCTCCTTTACAGCCTGTGGTCTCCCAGGGAGAGGACCCAGCACCTCACTGGAAGGGTGCAGGACCGAAGAGCAGTGCCGTGGGACTTGGGCAGTTGCACCCACTGCTTCCAAGCCGGGCTGGGGCTCACCGCACTCGACGGAGCAGGACCATAGCTGCCAAGGCTCCCTCTTTGACCTGATCTGATCTTATCTGCACTTCCAGGTGCCTTTGGAGCCTGATGCTCTCATATTACCATGGGTCTGCACCTACTGCTTTGGCCTTCAATAAACTTAGACATATTTGCATTCATTCATTAATTTCCTGATTTAATCTGGGCAGAAGAGCATTGTGAGGATGTGGTAAATGGCGATTTCTTTAGCTGCATTTTACTCCTAAAACAGCAAAACTCGTCCTTTAAACATGGCCCCTCCTTTCTTGTTTTTAGCCAAACCCTGGACAGAATCCATCTTTCCAAGTCAGAAGGGATATACATGACTGCATAAAATCCCAGGAGCGTCTCCTCAAAATAGCCACAGGGGCTTGCAAACGAGTCACATGAAACACCCTCTTTACCCGTTCCCCCATGGCTAAGCAAGCTCCCTCTGTAACACTCCCAGACTTCTTTGTGCTCAGAGGGTAGTAAGGCCTGAACACAGGCTTTTAAAAACATATTACAACTAGACCATGCAGGAAAAATTCTTGACTTTTTAAAAGTCCTTTTTGTAATATTACATACTAGGAGAAGTTATGGGTTCAGTTAAGTCTACCAAGTTAAGCAAAGGCTGGAGAAGCAAACTGTCAGCCCACATCGGAAACAGCCACGGCTGAGTTCTGTTTGTTAAACTGGATGCCGGAGTGTAGAGGTCAGAGACTGCTCCTGGAAGAGGAACGTATCTCTCACGGATGTGCCCCTTCCTCAGCTACTGACGGGTAATTTCTCCATCGTGTCCTGGAAGGTAAATCAGATATGGTTGAGGAGCCTTCCGGTGCAATGCTTTAGTGTGCATGGCTGAAGGGACAGGACCAGGCTCCTGTTCCTTGTTGCCTTTGGTTAGGAAAACATCTGAGCTGAACCTTCGCCAAAAGAGGAGAAAGGAGCCCTCCTCAATGTCCCTCCACATGTGTCTGGGAGCGTTATGCTCCTTCCTTATTCTCCCAAGCAAAATACCTATTGCCGTCGCTGCTGACACGAGAGTGGCTGTATCTCAGCACAGTTATCTTTCCTTATTGCTTTCATTCAGGTCCAAGCACAGCACCATGCCCTGCAGCATTAGGCCTTACGTTGTCCTCTCGGTCACTTTTTCCACCATGCTGTAAGTGACAGTGTGCTACGAAGCAGCGTGAGCACGCAGCTATGCTCATCGTCTGTGTGCGCTCTGATTCATATGTGATTAAAACAGCATCCGGACAGGGAAGAGCTGAATTCAAACTGCTTTGGGTGACTAAAATGAACCTGATCTTATTATTGCACCATGACTTTTTAGGGTTACTTTATCTCCTGTTGGAGACCCATCCTTCCTATTCCTCTATCTCCTTGTAACTCCACTGCACCCCAAGTCCCACCTGTTCCCTAACCCAGGTGTCTTTCTCTCTCCAGGCTGTGCTCAGTATCACCTTCTCCCATTCCCAGCTGTACTACCGCCGCTTTGCTTCATGAGGTCTCCTCAAAAACTCTGCATCGCTGCTGACATGCAGCAGGAGGGAAAGCATTTGGTATCTTTGGGCAGAGACGCTGGGAAACTGGTAACAATAACCATTTGGTAGCTGGCAGCCTCGGGGGCCGGCCAGGAAGCGGCCAAGCAGAGGGGCAGCAGGAGGGTGGGGGACCACGCTGTGCTCGCGCTGCCCCATCTCTGCAGAAACCGCCTCCTGCGCCAAGTTTCTGTGTGAATCTCGCTGTCTGCTGAGTGGGGTCAGTGTTCGTTTAAAACATGCCTCAGTGCACCGTTGTTTCCCACAGCTCTTCGAGGTTTGCGTTATGATACAGTTGGTGAGTCATGCACAGATTAGTCATGGAGGAGATTTATTCTTGTCTACAGAAAGTCCGGCATGAGTAAGGACAATGTGAGTTTGGCACCAGCTTGTTTCGGTTCTGGCCGGTGCCAAAGGTAAGTTATGTCTCATACCCAGGTGTGCAGCGCAGACTGGGGAGCAGATAGGGCCACACGTCCCGTTTAATGCCTTTCTGCCAAGACCAAAACTTTAGCACAGCCAATGTGGGCAGTACAGAATGGGACCAACTCATCTCACAAGATCTTCTACAGGCCAGATGCTAATGAGACATCCACTGGTTATTAACCTTCACCAGACCAAGCCACCGGTGCGTGAAAGGCTCCAAGTCCTAGTGAATCCTCCAAGTTTCTTACCAAAGCTTACTAGAAAATAAGCTGGATGAGATCTTGGCTTCATCGAGGCTGGTAGCAAAATGCTCACGCGAGGCTAGAGTTTTACTCCACAGTGATAAATCTAATTTCCCTGTATATCTACTAGTGTCAGAGCACCAACTCTCTACATTACTCCTGGAAATTTTTTAACTGCAAAACCTGCTTTTTTTCATTTCATAGGGACAATACGATCTCCAGCAAAACCAACACATTTCTGACCAGGAAACTGCCTGGCGTTCACTTGCCATAAAGTTAACGTTCAGCTAATTTTTCTTTGATGAGTTTACACAGTGAGTGTAAAATTGTACTTGCTGACTGCAGCGGTAGTCACAGGTCTGCAGGATACTTAGTCAGAACTTGGGCTTCTGAAAGGAGAAAATGTTTTCATTCATATTTTAAAATTCCATTCATTAACAGGTGTATATGGTTTGACTTCTTCAAAGTATGCTGCAGACACAGCCTAATAAATCTCCATGACACCTCACTGCATCTCCATTTTATAGATGTGGTGATTCGAATATATCCAAGTGAAATGACTTGCCCAAGGCTAATGAAGGAATCAATGTCAGAGACAGGATTAAAAGTAGAAAAATTCCTGGCCCCCAGTCTCATAACCTAACTGGGGTCTGCATTTCACTCGTATGAAAACAGGAAAGGGAAACGCATCTATTTTGAATATTGTGAAAAGTAGTTCATAGCAGATGGGCAGCCTGATGTTTTAAAATTGCTTTACTTTGTCATAAAATATCAATAATACACAGGATGTGGTTCTTGTCCAAGACTACACCAAGGTGCAAACAGCACAAAATGTGACACTGGTAGCTTTCAGAGCAGCAGAGGTTGCACTAAAAGAATAAAATAAGCAGAGTCTTTGAGATGTCTCTCCTGCCCTGTTCCTTAAAACCAATTTCTTCCTGTGTGCTACACAGTTGGTAAAAGCTGCTTTGAAGCTGATGAATACCTGTTCGGTAATGAATCTGTAGCGGGATGCCTATTGTCGCATCTCCGAGGCAGAACAAGAGGTCTCATTTCTCAAATACGCAGGTAGTGCCCGCTGACATTTTTTGGTGGGTCTACTCACCTCTTTCTCAGATGCTGACACAGAGCTAGACAGCATCTTCTCTGACGCCAAAACATAATGGGAAGACAATGCACCTGTCTGGCTGTGCAGAAGAATAATTTAAAAAAAAAAAAAAGAAGGTACACTTGTGTCATTAAATATTGATGAGTAAGATTCATTGACTGAGTTGGAGACAGTAGGATATGGCTTGAAACAAAACCCCATGAGGGCCACACCCCCTAGTATGCCCAGGGCCATCCCTTTAAAGGTAGGACAATTATAATTAATTGAGCAATCTGACAGAAAGCATACATCCATACAGTGCAGCAGAAAGTGACACTGTGCACAGAGCCATCCAGGACACTTGAAGGGTTAATACTGGCTCACTAGACCAAGGACAGTAAATTCTGCCTGTGGCTACCACCAGTCTATTGTATTATTATTGCAGGCTTTAGAAACAGCTTTTAATTTTAACCCTTTCCAGCCCTCTCTACTATCTTCTCTTTAAATAATTGGCATTGAATAAAATTGCATGAAATCTTCCTAGACATACCTTTCAATAATTTCTTTTCACTTTCAGCATTTACAATGCTGTACAGAAAAAAAAAATATCCAAAGAACCTGGGCCTCCTTTACCTATCACTTTTAACTCTTAAAGACCAGAAATACTGCCACAAAACTGAGTCCCTTTCATTTTGCTGCAAGATCACTGAAGAATCCCATCCGCTATTTATTGGATACCAAGCCATGAGTATTCAGAGTTTTGACAAACACATAGACTGAATATAGATAGTCCTGTACCCCTTTCAGTCTTCCAGATACCTGCATTCATTCACCTAACTACATTTTTAAGATGACGTACTGGGAATTGTTCATGCCTGTAAGAGCTGACAAATCAAACACACAGGAAGCATTGGTTACCTGTAATGCAAAAATCTCATTATTGATAACATTTTCAGCAATATGCTGAGCACATCATCAGCCCATAAGCAGGCTAAAGAGAAACCGCCGATGGAGAAGGGATTATATAAAGGAGTACGGGGGACAGCAGAGGACTGACTCAGTGACCCAGGAGGCCCTTTCCAATCCTGTATTTCCATGTTCATCTGGTGATATTGAAGTTGATGGGAGACATTTCCACTGACTTCAAAGGGCTTTTATCTGGCCCCAGTTTCATTTCTTTTCAATATATAGATGCAAGAGTAATGTCACGCATGATTTTCGTGAGACATGCTAATATGCAATCAGTTTTGGGAGCAGCAGAATGAACTCAGGTAGATAAATTGTTCATCCCGAAATGCTAAACATGCCAAGATCTGAAAAATATATCTCCTCGTATCTAAAGTGCAGGTAAGTCCAGCAGTGTCACAACTGGATTTCCAGTCATCATTAGCCATAATCAATTATGCCAAATAAATTGTCCCGTTATCTATTCGCACTTTTTGCGAGCTACAGGGACAAGATGAACAAATGTTTTTGATCCGGAGATCGGCTCACCACAAGGCTGGTCCGCATTTCCAGCAACAGGAAGGAGTGCCCCAGTGTTAGCATCCCAGCGTGAAACCTGCAGCTTCGTCTGGAAGGTTATTTAATGTATATGGGACATCGCTCGTTAGCGAGACGAGCCACAAAATGCTCTGGAAAGAAGTGTAGAAGCCTAATATTGATGGCCACAGAAACAAGGAACGAGAAAGTAGAACTGGGTGGCTGTATAATTACACAGTGTTTTCTCTTCCTCTCTTTTTTTTTTACTGAGCAGACATTCAGCCTGCTCAGTAGAGTCACTCCAATATGTTATCTAGTGGCTTTGTCTTTACTTGTGAGATTCCCCATCTGTGGCCAGACTGTGCCACTGCCTCATTCAGCTAAGCAAGAGAACAACATTCACTCGCTCACTCAGATCTTAGGAGACAGGTCTTGCTCTAGAACAACAAAAAATGAGCTGCTCCTTAGTCAGGTCTGAACCTTTGCACTTAAGCCTTTGATGAAACTTTCCTCTGGATTTCAACCCTGCTTTTTATAGCTGGGCAACCTGCTCGCTCTCTCTGGCTCCGTCCCTTTTTTTGTTCTTTACACTGGTATCATTCTGATCTATGTGGTGGTCTCACATTTTCCTCGTAAGCTTTCTGCATCAGCCTTGTTTTCAAAGCCAAATAACACAAGCAATGATTTCTAATCTGCAGTTGCTTCAGAAGGATGGGTGTTCAGACATAACCAGTCCGTTTTGCTATTTTTTCCACCTGTTTCACCTGTGGCTGCTTTTGCTGTTTGGATCCTTCTTTACTCACTCACTTTACTTTCCCATCTCTTTTCTCCTCATCATTTACTAAAAAACTTTAAGTAATTTATAAAACATGGAAAACAGTATCACATCCAGTTTAGTTCTCCTAAAGCAGAGTCATTTCCTCTAATGAGGATGCTCCATGGAAGGATTTGGCCACCCCAGGGCACTGGTACAGCCACTTACTTCGACTCCTCAGATGTGGAGGGTTTTTCTCATGACCAGGGCAGAGAAATGACACCACACCATGAGAAAAGAGATGGTCAAGATGCTGAAGATACCCTGACATGCATTCAGATGTCTGAGTGCTTCAGGGCTGTATCTGGATCTTCATACTACATAGCATACCCAAAAGGTGTAGACGCGCCGAAACCTGTCGTGTCTCCCATCCTGTGGGTATCATTTCCATAGAAATGATGGGGAAAGCATGGGGAAAGTGGGGAAAGAGAAGGGAGAGAGACTGGGGCACATCTCAGTTTCTGTCCATTAAGTAGGGGGAATGCATCTAGGAAGAGCAGATGCAGGAATGGGGAATCATCACTGATTCAGCTCCTCATTGTAAGGCGATTGTAAGATGGTTTAATCGGTTGTCTTCTACTCCATTCAACTGTCAGCTTCAAGTTAAAGGCCCATAGCCAGAAACAGAGCCCTTCGGGTCTGGCCATGGCCTCACTGATAACATCTGAACAACCAGGGGAAATCACATCTGACAGGCTGGCAACTAAACAGCTAGTTTTGAGGATAAGGGCTTAGTCCTCGCTGCACTGCTGTGCTCTGCAGACACATAACAGCAATCCCAAGAGGCCCTTGTGTCCCTCAAAATGAGCGATGCAAGGACACTGGCAAATGCAGCAGACAACTTGTGCATGTTGCAACGTTCAATATCCAAAGCAGAAGGGCCTTGCATGAGAACCAACAGAGTGTCTGCATGTCTGAAGCCCCTCATGTTCCCAAGACAGCCTGGATCCACAAGTGGCACAGGTCTGATGGAGTCAGATTGAAGCCCAGTTCCCAGGTAGCCTGTATTGGGTGCCCAATCAGCTCATACAGACCTGCGGAATTGCTCCGGTTGACTTCGTGATTATCTCATCAGTGGCCACATGTCACAGAGGAAAACAGTCATGGTTTGCCTTAATTTACAAGTGTCATCTCCTACAAGTGGAAAGAGGAGCATGAGAACAGCAAAGCTGAACTGATTTGTTCTGGCACCAGTATCCCAACGTGGCAAGATATACCTATGACTGTCACATACAAATTTAGTAGATAGCATGCTTGCTTTTTATTTGATTTTTAGCAGGTCTCTCCACAGTAAATATAAGAGCAGAATGCATAAACAAAGCGCCTGGCACTTACAGTTTATCTGGTTGACGGAAAATTTGATTGATGAATAATAAGTTCAGAAAGTGGCAAATGTTCAAGATAGGGCTAAATAACCTTTGGGAGGAAAAAAACAAACCTGCCCTATTTGTTCCTTATATATTTTCACTGATCGAGTTGCTTATCATCAGGGCAAGAATTAAATGGAGAACTTTTGCATGTCACATTGCTTCTTGTTTTGTCTTTCACTTCACTGGGACAGAGCCTGTGAGACAGACCTTCCTGCTTGCAAAATGCTGATTTTTAACCTATCACTATTACTATGGAGGGGTGCGTGCACACAAGCAGAACAAGGAAGCTCAGAGAAGATGCCGGTCAAAGTAGGCTATGTTCATAAAGCACAGAAGAAAAAAACTATTTTACAGAGCGGGAAATTGAGGCACAGAATCTTAGAGTGATTTTTGTCCAGGAGCTTTTATGAAGAGTATGGCAGAAGGGCAAGCACAAGCCGGACCCCATGGCTCCTAATCTTGTGCCTTAGCAACGAGACCACTCTCCCTCTACGCATAGGCTCAGAGAGGAGAAGGGGCAACCTTCTAGGAGGGAAATCAATCCTTGTTGGATTAAGCACTTTGCTTGCTTTCCTCTTCTCACCCCTTTCCTCCTTCAAAGCATGGAGGATGGGGAGCGGGCCAGGTGGTGAAACAGTGCCTGTCCCCCCCTCCACTCTTCAGCCCACCCCACATCCAGTAGAGTCTTGGGGCTCCCCAGCAGCCCCCGAATGCCCGTGCCCCTCGGCCGTGGAGGAGGGATCTGATTTGTAATTGCAATATTTTCATTACCGTCTCTTAGTTCTTTGCACACTAATGTCAAGAGCTTTGTCTTTGTAGTGTTATTGGCATTTTTCATCATATTCATGAAGTGTGGGTCAATTTTCTTCAAAAGGCTCACTTCGCCAACTTGCCACAAAGACAGACAGTAATAAATTCTACTAGTGCACAGCGAAGGCTTCGTAGCTGCAAGCAACAATAAAAAGCAATGAGCTGGGTGTCACTAAGTAACTCCAGTTTACACTGTATTTTCTTCTTTTATTGAAAACTCAGAATATGAATTTATTAATGAATACACAGGCCTACTTTGAAGGGGTGTGGGGGGGTCCGAGTCAATTTATTTGGTATTCACACAGTGTGTGCCTACATTGTATTGTTTCATCATTTTATGGCCAGGCACAGCTTGTTAGGCTGTGGCCCTCCAGAAAAAAGCAGGCTCATATAGCAACACCTTGACGTAGATGTACAGCTGCTTTCACTGTGGCTGTCTCACCTTTAGCCCCGTCTGTCTACTGCCGGCTTTCATTTTCCGCATTCATACATCAATAAGCTTTGCATGCTGACACCTAATTTTGCAGGCTACTTTGGTTATGGAGGCCGTGTTTTGCATATCACTACCCACCCCCTTCTGACATCTACTGCCTTTAAAGAGGGAGAGAATAGAGAGAGCACGAAAGAGGGATTCTTTTCTTCTCAGCCTAATCAGAGATTTCTTTATATTTGTCAAAAGCAGATCTGCCAAATCAACTTTAATTGATTCTTCCACAGTTCTCGTGTATGATTTTTGAAGGACTGGGCTTGTGTTCCAAGACACAGTGTTGTGTTTCAAACAAATATGAGGTTTCTACAGCAAATCAAATTTGGATGCCAATTAGTTAGCGTTTCCATTCCAATTAAATTTGAGACCTTTCTGATTTTGAAAGACTTGTGTGTCTATGCATGTGTGTATGTATGTATGTGTGTGCACCTCTCTCTATTTTATAGAGACAGAAAGATATATACGTATAAAATATTTAATGTGCCCTCGGTGGTCTAATAAGCAGGGAGGGGTTATAGCCACCCATTTAAATATACATTTTGGAGGATTTTTTTTTTACCTTGTTTATTTCACAAGGGCTTACCAGCCCATTCTAACCTGTTATGTGATACCACAAAGGTTTTTACTTCTCAGTCAGGTGGCTAATGTCATTATATCGTTGACAACTCATAAAATGTTATAATCTAATAGGGCTTTCCCTCCCCACACACACATAGTGAAAGCTCATTGTAGCAAAGAAAGGATTAGGAGCAAAAAGCAAGATTAATGGTTAAAAAAATGGAAGCAGGCTGAGTCCAGATAGAATACTGTAGCTTAAAAACAAATACAATTTGTATATTAAAATGCGGCTTGATCTTACCAAATTTACTCTAAATAAACCCAACATACAATATAGGGCATTTCCTACCGGATATTGCATATTTCAGCAAAGTCTGTATATCTGTTTTGAACGAATTTTTAAATAAATTCCTCCTTTTATGACTAAAAATCAGGGTTTAGGCAGACTCATAATACAAAGACTAAGACTGAATCCAACTCTACAATGATGGGAAGGAAACAAAAGCTTGCTTAGATTTGCTAGAACTCCCATGTGCCATCACGGTCAACCAAAAAACTATCCTAGACAATATCTGCGCTGCGGAGAAGAAATCTTTCTGGCACCTGTGGGTCCGACTGCCACACAAGGTACAAGCCACCCGCCAATAGGTTCTTCCCCTCTTTGGTCCCCAAAAGGACCTCAGGACAGACAGACAATTCAGCTCCAGCAGACGTCAGGAGCAGGCAGACCCATTCCCATTCTTTTCCAAGGACTCAAAACCACCGCGGTGAGGAATTCACCCTCAGCAAAATTCAGGTGGGAACAAGCACACGCCTGCATTTCTTTGGGAAAGAGATTAATTAGTTTCTTCCTCTTATAAAACATAAATAAAGAAACAGAGACCAAGCTTGAAAAGGTGAGAAAATCCAGGCATACTTCGCCAGCAGGGAAAAGTAATAATCTTCAGGTAGTTTGGCACTAGTACACCGTGTGTTTTGTATTCTGTCCTACTACATGTGACTACTAGCCTACGCGACCAAAAGCAGTAAAATGAGAAATTATGATGGCTATTGAACACCATTCACATATTCACAGTGTCGCATCCGATGTCAATTAGCGCGTGTGTTTACATAATTGTTATACAAGGGGAAAATCTGCAGTGTTAAACAGCCCTCGGATTCCCATTTCTGGACGGGCTTTGTTTTGTGGAGTGTTTAGCACACAAAATAAAATCCATGGGAAATCGGTCTGGCACGAGATCTTTGACGGATTTGTGTTGGGAGAGTTTTTATATGTGGTCAAAAATGTGTGTTTTAGACTAAATTTTTCAAGCCAGCTTCTCTTTATACCTGGGTAAAAACAAACCTTTTGGGTGAAAAATCTGCAGATTTGCTGATAGCTTAGATTTTGATTTGACTGAATGGACAGGTTGAGGAGGAAAATTTCAGAGAAGTATGCAAACATTTTGCAACTCTCGAAACAAAAACATCTCAAGCCTTTCGTATGAAATCTCTTCAACTTTGATATTGTTTAATTGTTAGCTTGCATAAAAACAAAAAGGTTCAACATTGAAATGAAACTTTGAAACCAATGTTGAATGTCAAACTGGCCTTTTAAAGTTTTGGAGTTTTTTTACCTTTTTTTTTTTAATCACAAGAAGTCTAAAATTTCGGTTTTGGTTCAGCTGATGATCAATTTTTCTTCTACATTTCAGGATCTGCAATAACCCACCAAATCCTCTACTTATCTCCCATTGTGCTGACTTCCGTAAAAAATGTAGCCCTTCAAGCTACAAAATGATAGAGGAAAATCAGAGAACACACAATAAAGTCTATAAAATTATGAACAGTATAGGGAAAGCAAATAGAAAAGAATTAGTCATTATTTCTCACAGCGTAAGAACTAGGGTACACCCAATTACGAGGCAGTGGGTTTAAAATAGCCCATAAGAAACACTTTTACAAAGCATAACTAAATTATGCAACTTACCGCACAGCATGTTGTGGAGGCCAGGAATATAAATGGATTTGAAACGCGATTAGACAAATTCACAGTAGAGGTCTACAGAGGACTGCCAAGCACCACGCAGCCTCTGGTTTGGGAAGTCTCTAACGCGCTACCTGGCCAGGGCTGGGGAGGGGAGAGGTCCCTCTCCATGCACGTCCATCCTGACAGCACTACGGCAAGGCAGAGTCACGCTGGGACCGTAACGTCATCTTTGCAAAGGGAGGATGTCCACGACGCAATATCGCACGCAGTTCTGGGTTGCTCATGGGATCTCCTTCCCTGGCTGGGTCTGGTTTGAGATGCTAAGGGAAGTGGCCGAGGAGGGCTCCCGGTCGGAGCAGTACCTCCAAACCCCTAAGAGAATCACTTCGCTGCCAAATGCACACTTGATCCAGACCACACGTGCAGCAAAAGCAATAGCGCTGATGAGTGACTATGTTTCTTTGTCTGTAAAGTACTTGTACCAAGGCGCACTTGTGTATCTGGTATGCAACGGTGCTGTATATTAAGGTTTTTATGTATTTGCCACTTTAGGGATATTTAATTGTAGGGTAAGTAGAAAAAGAGAAAATTACAAGAGGGCCACAGGCTGGTTTGACAATGGTGGCAAGAAGTGCCCTGTTCAGCAGTAGGAACACGCGTGGGAAATCAAGATGGGCACATAAATATGGCTGAAGTGAGCCGTGTTTAACTGCTGGCAAAGACCAGAGCAGTTGTTTTCAACCATTTCTTGATTTATGGACCCTTACACTTCCAACGGAGAGGTGATCACCTGTAATAGTGAATTAAAGCCTCCTGACAATAGGGTTTTTTCAGGCACCCTTTAGAGAGGTGGCTCAGAGACCCTCTGGGACATGTGGCCCAGTTGGAAACCTACTGGCACAGGAATGAGCAAAGGGACAGGGATAGGTAGTGTCCGAGTTTGGGGTTTAGCTTTCCCATCCCATCTTTCCATTTCCTGTCTAGCTGTGGTAAAAGAATAATTTTTAAAAGCCTTCATTTTGCTTCATCGTTTTAAGGCTAAAAAGGACTATTAGATCATCTGTTCTGACCTTTTACATCTAGAGGCCATCACACTTCCTCCAGTTTACAAGTACCTCCATAAAATAACAGCCCATATTAATTTCAGTCACCACTGAGGAAATAAACCTGCTCCAGTCAGAAGAGGATTTCTCTGAGGTTGACCATTCACCACCGTTCACACTTTCATCATTCACATTCTTTCTAATTACTGTATTATTTTCCCTCTGTATACTGTATATCTGCAAACGCGTTGTTAAAATACTGGGAATAGGAGTTTAAATTACAGTGGCATCCCATTTTGGTCACACTTTACACAGTAAAAAGGTTCCCCAATGGGAAGACTTGGGCAGCCTAACCAGACAAGGCAAAAAAAAAAACACAAAAAAAAGGGAGAAATCACTGTTCTCCCTAGCTCACGTAGCCCAAAGAGATTAAACGATTGGTCAAAAGTCACCTCAAAGTTGGTGGCAGAGATGGAGCTGAAACCTACTTTCTCAAGTCAAATCCAGAGTTTTAATCACCAGAACACCCTTCCTCTCCCTTCATTGCTTTCATTTATCATTTCAGGCTAGGCAGACTACATCGAAATGATGGCTTTGTGAAGCATAGAAACACAGTTTTACGGGCAATAAACAATAAATATGAACCTGAGAGACATCTCCGGGAAACCTCCCTACCCAAAAAAAGTCCCTTTTCCTTTTTTTTTCCCCCGGAAGATGGCAAAAACGTTCCCTTTCCCTCCTGCCCGCATCTCTTTGCCGGGCTCAGCCTGCTGCCAGCCACGCCGCCCCGGCTGCGCCAGCTCCCCTGCACGGCGCGTTGGCTGCGGGATGGCAGCGAGCACTCCTTCTCCCTGCCAAGATGACAAAGTCCTGGCTGGCTCAGCCGCCGCCTCTGCCAGTGTACCAGAGAATCGGTTGTGCGATTTCATTTAAGCGCTGCTAACTAATTATTAACTGTAGGCTCAGCATTCAGGGTGCAGACAATGGGATCAGCCAGGCACCGCTCCACGGGCGGGGGGGCACCGCAGTCAGAACGGGTTTCTTTTTAATTATTGTGCAGTGGAATCAGTCCTGGAGAAGCGAATTGAAAAGTATACAAAATTCTGATTAATAACCATAACGGCTTTTTTTTTTAGTGTTTCTCTGAGTTCCCGCCCACAGGACCCCAACTGTCCTTTCAGCTGTAACACCAAAACCTGCATGCACGTTAAAAAATGAGATAAATTATTTTGTTTTACAGGACTGCTCCACAACAATGAATTATGCAGAATTGAGCCCAAAACCCATCTCTGGATCCAGACTTCTACATACTTTGCTTATGGACCCAGATATAAACTTTGAGGATGATGGATGGTCCTACTTTATGGTATCCCCAAGCAAGCTGTAAACTTCCCCACAGGTTGGAAGGGCTCCGTTCTGGACTGAGGTCCAGGCTTTAAAGTTTGGTACCAAGTACCTTTGCTTGATACTATGCTTTTCTTCATGTAAAGGCTGAATTCATATGGTATCTGTGTTACCTCATCTCCTGAGGGATTTGTGCAGGGAAGGATTGACTTTATCTCCTCTGGCATTCGTGTCTCACTGGCTCTGTTACTTTTGAACTGCAGAACTACACACTGGATCAGGTTCGCTGTGAAAGTGGCTCCATTCTCATTCAGAAATTGGGTGCATCTTAGCAACACTTAGGATGATTTTCCAAGATGTTTCCTCATTTCTAGCAGCCTATTGATTAAGATATTTCCATCGCAGAGAGACATCAAGTGACAATTTTGTTCAAAATAGTAGGAGGAGTAAAAAAAAAATAAGCAGGGTCTTTTGAAAAAAGTGCTTCATCCTGGAAAAGCTTTGCTCCACGGGAAAGAATTCATGAGCGTGATCTCTGATCGCTCCTATCAGAGGACGCACCTCAGACAGGAGCTGAAGCCTCTCTCCTCATAGTTTTTCCAGTAGTGGAAACACATAATTTGCATTAGGGACAGAGGACAGTCTCCCGCTGGCCCCACCTGAGGGGTTCAGTGTTAAGGAACAGGCAGCCCCGCCGTGGGCTGAGCAGCACCCCGGGGAGGCAGCAGCTCCTCCCTAACTTGGAGCACGTGAGCAAGGGCTATCACGACCAGGGATAAGGAAAAGCATATGCTTTAGCAGGTCTCAGGGCAAGGATTAGAGAAAATGTGCTGCCATATCTCACAGAGCAAGCGCATGTCAGGGTCTGAAAGTGAACTCAGCGCATTGGTGTGGGAGCCTGGTGCTGTACCTGCAATGAAGCCTTTCCTGCAAATGGAGACATCAGAAGGAAATGACGTTCCCCAGGGGCTAGCAAAATGTTATATGAATCACACCCGACTCCGCTCAGGAAGCATCACTCTCAGGTCTGAGTGGAATTCTATACCAAAGACATATATTTTTAAATTAAGATTTCTTTTTCTTTCCACTTTCAATACCATGGTAGTGCTTTTTCACTAAGCAGTTATTAAAAAGAAGGAAGATATAGTCTTGTACCTAAGTAATATTTCTTCCCCAATATTACTCAATCTACCCATGCAATAGTCCCTCCTCTTCTTCCTCAAGCCTTCCGATTTCGAGCCTTGACACATTTTGATCCAGTTCCCAGCGCTGCTAACGCTCCACTTCGCTCCCGCGCAGATTGGCGTGCAGCAGACCTGTCCCAGTTCACATAGGCTCCCTTCCCATGTCTCTCCCAAGGCTGCGGTGGGAGGAGGCAAGAGTCCTCTAAAACGATGGTAGGAAGCGTTGATTCCTTTTCAGGCTGTACCAGGCTCTTACAGCCGCGATTTCTCACATCCACCCGTGGCAAGGCATTGTGGGATATTGTGTTTGACTCTCAACAAACTGTGTTGCTAGGACGACGTTTATTATGATACATAATGTGAATAAAGGATGAAACTGTACACGGCGTGCTGATTTGCTATAACTGTCATCTGTGATGATAGTCTCTAGTTTATACCTCAAATGAATTTTGCATGGATGGTACCGATGCTACCAAGTGCTGCAGAGGTGTATTTTACAAAGCTGCCTGGGCCTGGCATGAAGATCATGCCACTTTAAACAGCGAATCTGTTATTGTGATGTTTGTGAGAGGAGAACAAGTGGGAAAGTCACTTTCAAGTGCAGCTCAGTGCTCTTTTAATGAGGAATGGGGTCTTCTTCAGAGTCAGCCAACTACTGAGGAGGAGCTGACACCCTTAGTAGTCAACATCCTCAAAACAGCTGACAGCTCCAGATAAATCAGTTTGTGTACTTCCTCCCCTTCTCATATCACCTGCGGTGACAGGAAAGCACTAATTTCCTTTGAGAGGGAGAGAGATGGATGCACGTGTGCATCCTGGGCATGTTGATCCTTCAGTGTAAAATTAACAAAAACAGAGGCCAGGCAGAACTGGGAATAGGCACAGCACTTTGTCAAGAGGCAGGGTTTGCTGTAGTACGGCCCTGTATTCATCATATGGTAATTTACAAATATGCATACGGCAGAGTCACATTGCATTAGCCCCTGGAAGAAGAAGCTATGACAAACACAGTGCGTTTGGTGAACTGACTGCCCAGTTCACGGCTATAATTCTCCCCCGCGCAGCACAGGACTTCATGCCAAGGGGGCTGGCACGCGGTATCAGCCACGTGCACAAATGGCGCTTGGGCGTACTGCTTGGTCCTACACCCGGACACAGCCCGGCCCTGGACGGACAGCCACCCGGGAGGGAGCTCTCTGACACCGTCACCCTTGAACGGGACTGCCCCGGTAAGAGCAAAAGGAATTTCCAGGTGCTGGAAGCCTGCGATTGCAGATTATAGTCCCAATCCCACGCCTGGACAATCACATGTCTGGGACCTGCAGCACCTTTTCGGGTTGGTCAGGAGGCACTCGCTTGTTTGTCAGTTGCTCGCTGCAATCGATAGGGAGTTAAGTACTGCCTGCACCCTCTTGCACAGACAGTCCTCGCCACACACTTCCTGAATTCATTACTCTGACGCTGTCACATGGCTAAATGATGTTATAAAAATTAGATACTGCAGGCCGTTAAAAGCATTGCACACTCATTGTAAAGAAACCCACCACAAAAATCCTCCAGATAAAACCATCGAGAAATTTCTCCCCAGTAGGGAGTTGTGCAGCTCACAACTTTCCCCTGGGCCCAGAAACCGCCCTGGTTAAAAACCTCACGCGGCAGTTTCAGCAGGGCTGGCTGCCATTTGTTTTGTGTTGTTACTTCTGAGAGTCGTCTCATCCCACCGTCCTCACTGAACTGCCACATTTCCAGAGACAGGCTCTGACGCGAGGCGAGCTGAAACAAGGCAGAAAGGAAAGAAAGGCACCTAACCTGTTTCAACAGGAAAGCAAACCGCTCACTGTAACCCTGTTTCAGGGAGGATCTTGCCCAAAAACCAGACACGCACTGTCCAGGGCTGAAAAGAGGCTGTCTCCCCTGCCTGTACTTGATGCACACTGTATTTCAGCTGCATCTAAGAGTCCCTCTCCTGCACAAGGACCTTCTAATGAAAAGAAAAAGAAAAGAAGAAAAAAACAAACAAACAAACAAACCACCCTCTAAAAATACAGATGAGAAGCTGAGTTTTTCAGGTCTCTCAACTTCTCCTTTCCTAAGATGACAATAACCACAGTGTTGCCGTGATGCATCAGGTTATGTTAGTTAAATCACTGACGATTTCATCATTTATATAATGGGATACAATTGGCGTGATCAGAAGAGACAAGTCACAGCAATGACGTGTCACAGCAAAAATGTCTAAAAGGAGGTATTTGCCTGACAACCATTTAAAAACACTTCTAAATTTACATTTTAAAATAAATATGTATAACTATATATGCAAACATAAAACTATAAATATATCTATACACGCATGCATGTGTGCACACACATATGTATAATCACATACACATGCTCCTGTGGTTTTCCAGCTAAACTACTGCCATGTGTTGTACGTTATCCCAGGGCACCGAGCAGAAAGGCTGAAACCCACCTCTGGGGGCAGGGGATTTTTAAACTTATTTCCCCTGGACCAGAAATCCACTCCATGCACGGGCCCCTGTGCCCACGGTGAGTTCCGGCACGGCCCAAGTACGGGAAAGCTCAGAGCCCCACAAAACAAACACGGACGTTTTGGGGGGAGTAGGTCAGGACCACGGCTCCCTGTCTTTTGCTTAACTTCTCGTGCCAAGCTCTTGGGAGCTTGCACCCTTTCAAACCCCCCAAGGTTGCATAGCGCGTGCGGGACGCTGCCCCGCGCAGCCACGTTGCTCTGCAAGTGGCAATACCTGCTTGGGTGATGCAGAATTACACACCTCTGAGCAGAAGCACTCGCTTCCATTCCAGTTTCATACCAGGCTGGGTTGTTTCTTTCTTGCACTGTTGAGTATTTCAGTGGAAAAGCTCTTTTGTGTGTAAATAACTATTAGGTGCTTTTTTTTTTTAAAGCAAAGAAAATTCATAAAATAAAGCAGACAGAATTCATTTATATGAAAAATAGAGGGATTAAACATAGCCAATAAATTACAATAAACTGTCCACAGTGAACAATGCCACCAGATGACCATAATGGAGATCCACTGCTCTTGTGCTTTTATTAAAAGAACAAAGCACTGCAATTAAATGTAAAATCCGGTAATATGTCATCGTACCTTAAGCATCCTTTTCTCATTCATTGAACACTGTCCTCTGATTTAATTGAAGCCTCTGGTCCCTTTGAGACAGCAATAGTCCTTACTCTAGGCCAAGTTTAGCATTTCATTATTTAGTAATCTGAGATGGAGTCATGCTATTGACTCTCAAGCAATCCTCTTTGCTTCTTATAACAAAAAGGATGCCCACAGAAATAATTGATACCACATTCTACTCTCTAGCAAATCGTCCCTTAGTGGATTGTGAAAAGAGGTTTTTGATTTAGACTTAAGAATAACAAAAGTTGGGTATATTTTTCACTGATGACCCCCATATGACATGTCCATAACCCCTTTCACAGCAGGAATGTTGGCCTAAAGGCATTTTAGCAGCTAAAATGAGTGACTAGAGGCTTTCCAGGTTTTGTTATATATATTCAGTATATAAGTGATGCCTTCGTACAGGAAAGTCATTTTTTTCTATAGAACAACTCACTGTAGACCTGATCCGGCCAAGAGCCGACACTCTCCTCCCTAGTATCAGGCAGCCATCAGTGCTTAGCACCTCATAAAGGCAATCAGCAACTTGCAGATTCATTACAGCTTTGCAGGCTGGAAATGGGCTGAAGCCGCGTGGGGTGTTTTCTTTGTTACATGAAACAACCCATGTGAATCAGGCACCGGATCCTGGGCTGAGGCCCCCGCGTCCCCCCGAGGTTGGGAACAGCGTTAACCAGTTTCCCAGCTCCGAAACACCCTTGTCTTTGGGGAGCCTCTATTATGCTCCGGCCTTTGGGATTTTCATCCCGCCTTGCTCTAAGTGGAGCTTTGGTCCCTGCAGATTGCCCATGAAGGGGTTGTGCTGTAGCTGCAGCCCCGGCTCCTCGGCTGGCTGCCCAAGCTTCACTGAAACTGCCCACGCAGAAACGCCCCTGGTCGCAGTGATGCTGTATGCACCGCCACTCCTCTGCCACCTCCCCATCAGCACAGAAATAGCCTCGCAGCCACCAGCCCGGGCTGTAAGAGAGCCACAGCCGGATACAGCCCGCACACCCTTCCCGCTTCCCTTCATGCAGAACACTGCACAGGGACATCCTAAGCCACCGTCTCTCCCCGAGGGCTCCCAGCAGGCTGGGCAGTGCCGGAGGGCTGAGCCTACTCTCCTCTTCCATTGGGATCATCACACTATGCTTACACAACTGCACAGGGCGATAGTCACCTCTTCCTGCCTTTTGCCTATTTGCAGAGGCACCAGAGCATCCCTCCCTTCCCTCGCTAACTCCCTCCAGCACTTTGTGGTCCTGGAAGGACTTAGTGCATAGACCCCACTGCCAACCTCCTCTTCACCATCCAAACATACTCCTCAGCTTGCACAAAGCGTTGTAACGCTGGTGCATCTGGGCAGGTCTTGCTGTACCCACAAAAAGGCGCCTGTCCATCTGTCCTGAAGTCAACAGCATCGTGCTCAGCACAAGTGTGCTGGAGGCAGCTTGCACTGCAGCACAGCAGACACCACCAATCGTGCAGTGAATGTACTAAATCTGCAGAACCGGTGAAACGACTCACTCATTTCAGGAGGGGGAGTTTGGCAGGAGGAGGCCACGTGCCGATTTGTAAGATGGCTTCAACATCCAAGAGGATAAACTCCACTAATTCCTCTCACCGAATGTGTAAGAGAGAACTGGGCACAGTTTACAAGAGGTGATTTGTTATGGGCTCATCACCGTGCATATTAAGCACGCAGTGCTAATAATGAATGCAGGCACATGAAGTCAGTGATCCCGCACACTGATGGGAAGCCTGCCCTGTCCACTTGCTTGGGTTCAACTCACTGGTCCAGGCCTGGGGAAAATTTAAAGTTGGTTAGCACAGAGAGGAGTTGTATAGATGTAGGGGTGCATCCAGGATTCGGACATCAGCCCTTCCACAAGCCAATCCCATGCATGACAAAAGTCAAACAGAAAAGATTACCCTGACATCTCCTTGCTTTCGTGCTCTGGCACTTCTCACCCCCCGGAGTACCGAAAAAGGTGAATTTTCACTAACTTTGGAAGATCAACACCCAACAGTGAAAAGTGGCTGTTTCCTCTGGAAATCTGCACCATCGTTCCCAGGCAATGCAAGCACAAAGCTAAGCTGGGGAGACCAAGTTCCCCCAATAAACTCGCATGCTTTCCATTAATATTAATGGTAATTACACAGGTGTATTGGGAAATAGCCCCCTCGCAGGGCTGCAAATCTCACAGCCCTGACCTACACCCATAAGCCTGCACTCAAACTCATCTGTATATAATTCTGTAATCTATTTGGCATGTTAAATATTTCAAATTAAAAAGTGTCAGGGTCAGAGCCAAAACAATGCATTATATGGGATAAGATTTTAATTCAGCTGGTCCTGGGAGAGACATGGGGAAGGAGGAGAAATCCATGCCAATTATTTTGCATTTTGGGAGAGTTATTTGACTGTAGGACCAACCCATACCAGGGCACTTTTCAGCGAGTCGTGTTTTGTTTGTTTGCTTTTCTTCTCCCAGTACTCAAATTATCTCCAGGTCCTTAGATCCATTAGACTAATTAATATTAAGAACATATGCATATGCAAATTAGGCCATGGTGCCCATATATTTCACTTTACATGACAGCTTGAAGTGTAGTTGTGTGAGTCAATCAAATGCCATAAATTTGCTATGCACAAGAGATCATTAATATTAATTGGGGCATGGGCACTGTGCAGTAGCCCATGCCACCATTAGAAATGGACCCCTCGCTTTAATTGTTCAGCAAATTCTTTCCTTTTTTTTTTTTCTTAAATCAGTGCCTATGGCCTGATTAAAATATGTATTTTTTTTTTCCCAGGTAGTCTTCAGAACAGCATCAGAATTGTATTAAAAAATACAGAGCAGACCTTTTCTAAGACAGATGGCACACAATGAGGTTAAAAAAAGTATCTTGAGATCCAACCAGCAAGAACAAAAAAAAAAATTGCTTGCATTGTTGTTTTCATTATCTTGCTTCTGTCATTTCATGAGCTTTGTATCTTGCAAGGAAAGAAAGAAGGGAGAAAAACTGTGAAATTAATCTTTTGTGCATGGCCTGATAAAGAAGAGACATGCTCAGACAAAAGATAGACTGAGAGAAGGTACCGTGATTGATGACTAAAGTAAAGGTGTCAGAAGAGTATTATGTAAATTACTGGAGGCACAGACCATTTCAGAGAGAATGAGAGGGAGAGGGGAAGCCAGGGAGAGAGAGAAAAAAAGGACTGCAGAGTCGATGTCACCAAGACACTGGTCCCCAAGCGCCAATTTCTTGCCATCTTTCATCTGCTCAGACAAGCTCACCTCACTTTCTATTTGGTTTGCACAATGTAACAAAGGAGGAAAAAACTGTCAACATTAGCATGAATACAGCCCAAAAGCGGGGTTCGAGCACGCAGCGTCTGAAGTGAATCAGTGAGACGGGAACTTTAAGGCAGCCTCGGTGCTCGTACGTGTGCCTGTGCGAGGCGGAGGCTCAGAGCCGATTCGTTCTTTATTTTGTGCCAGAATCGGGATTCAGATAGACAGGGCCAGGGTCTTTCTCTGTGTTTAACATCCAGCTTGATACATCTCTGCCTTTGCACGCACCTGCAGCCACGCGTGTTCATCCGACACATACGCTTACCCCGCATGGACCTGTCAGGACAGCCCAGACCTGCCCCTATGGCTCTTCTGCCGGGGCAGCTTTTCAATCAAATTAAATCTGTCCACACGCTGGACGGAAAGAGAAGGGGTGGGCAGAGAGCTCACATCTACCAAATTCTACCCAGAAAACCTTTTCTGGCCACGGAGACAACCACACACGACGGCCCCCGGCATACCCCGTCTCTGCTGCTCCCGTCTCCTCTGCCCACCGAGGAGTGTGGCTGAGCAGAGCTTATCCAGTGCCTGCCACAAAATTCCAGAAGGATTCAATGAAAGCACAGTCCAAACCAATTTATACCGAGCAAAAATATGTTTGGTCTCCCATTCCTCCTCTTTCTGGCACAGAACTGCCCCTGGTTTTCACATCCCAAGAGGATGATGTAGTTAATAGCAGGGACAGCAAAAAAACATTTTTGTACTTTTACCTTTCTGAAACAAAACTCCAAGGGAAAACACAACTGGTTTTCAGGAATTTTTCCCTTTGTTCCTGACTATATGATTAATCTGACTCCTGCTTTAAAACCAATTATTACGTATTGTCTTTTGAATTTCACCTCTGCCATATCTTTGCCCCTATTTAATTCGATCACTGGCTTTTATTCAAAAACTTCATTTTCCAAGGAAAAAACCGCTACAAATGGTCACCTATCACCTCCGTGGTAACAAATGAAAGGAGCATTCGAGGGGAAGAAAATACTAAATTGGTGTTTGATGAAATGCACTATTCCACTCCACATGTACTACTGATACGCGAGGCTTAAGGTGCACGGTGCCCTCTATACATTAACTAATTACCCTGATAGCCGCCCTATAGGATGAACTCCTGGTTTTAAGATGAGAGAAGAAGAGGGAAGCGTGAGCTGAGAGGCCGGCACGCTCACCTCCCCTATCTCTTTCCTTCGGCAACTCAGTAAGGGCATCCCTTAGTCACATCTTGCCCGTGAGCCAAATGCTGCATCCGGACACAGTGATCTCCAGCTCAGCTACATCAGGTTCACTCTGCATTTGTCCCGCTGCAACAGAGAGCGGGATTTGGTGCGTGAATCGTATCCTCCCTGCAGAATACAAAATTGCATGTGCCCACCAAGCCTTAATTCTCACCCAGTAGGTGCACCCACAGCTGCGGGAAGGGAGAGAAGTCGTCCTCCTCCTTTTCCCTTGCTGCTCTTCCTGCTGTCCTGCCCAGCACTGGAAAGCAAAGGGAAGGGGCAGGATTCGGGGCAAAGATGGCAAACCTGGCACGGCTCCTGGCAGGAACCACTTCAGTTCAGAGCATGAGTGTGCAAACAAAGCTGCCTTCCAACTTCCTTCCTTCAGATTCAGTCAGCTATCACATGGCTTTCATTTAGAGTGTTGAGAGACATTATAATGAGATTTAATAACAAATTGTTTCAATTTTAAGTCCCCTATAAGTTCTGTTGGCCAGGCAGGATAGTCCATGGAAAAAATATTCATTTCTTCTCATCGAATTTTTCATTTTTCCACTCTTTTTTTTGCACCATGAGCGCAACAGTTGGAAAAAATTTAAAATCCAAAGAGGCAGCTATTTCTATACCATCAATTTGCCCCTAAAAGAGTGAAATGATAAAATGAGTGAAAAAAAAATGGATGTCCTGGGCACCAAGCTCTGTGCAAATCAGTTTTTAAAGTATCAGCGAATTCACATTTTAAAGAATACTTTAGTTTGCAAGATTGAAATTCTTTTTAAGAAGAAACTCTCAAAGGAAGTTATCATTTTAGGCTGCACAAACCAAAACCCTTCCAAAATCAGGTGCTTAGAAAAAAAATTGAAGCACTTTAATAATTTAAATTGCTCCCCTTTGCACATGCCCAGAACCCAAATCCCTTTTCTAACTGAAGTGCTTATATAAAAATTTGACAGCTCTTATAATTTTAAATTGCTCTACACTGAGTATGCCCAGAACCTTGATCACTTCCAAATTCAAGGGCTTATAAAAATTTGAAGCACTCCAATAATTTTAAATTGCAATGCACAGTGCAGAGTGATTTAAAATTATTGGACTGCTTCAATTTTTTTAAAAGGTCTTCAATTTGGAAGTGAGTCAAGCAGCATTCTAATACAGTAGTTTAAGACATACTGTACTGATCTGAAATTTAACATCTAAAAATAATGAAAATTAAACCAAATACACTATTTAAAAATCGAGAACGGTTTTCCCAAACACACCTAGAAAATCCAGAAAACCACAACTTCTGACCACTCGGTCCTTCTTTACAAATAAGTCAAGAGCAAAGAGTAAAGGAGAAGAGGCTCGAGACGAAACCACAGATGTAAGGTCAGCTCCAGCCCGTGGGTTGGACACCAAGAAAGCCCTCCTAGAAGTGCCCGGAGGAAGGTGGGCGGGAGCAGAGCAGGGTGGGTAGGTACTCACGCCGAGGGAACCCTACCGATGGCAGTCTGCCACACGGAGGCATGGCCAACAGGCATCCCTGCACCCACAGGGTGACATTTGCCCCCCTGAACCATTTCCTTCTGTTTTGAGAGATGCAGAGGAGCCATCTTGGTGGGGTCGGAGCTCGTGCTGACACCCCGGTGGGTGACAGGCACGGCAAAGACTAGACGGGGCCCTTTGGTCCCCTCTTGCAGGGGAAGTGAGGGATGGGTTTAGACTATTTACAGATCTGCTGGTTATAGACCAGCGCTTTTTTGGATGGTGTTGCTGTTTCCTCTCAAACCATATGCTTTCTAGTGGGGACTCACAGCAAGTGTCCCATGCATGGTTCAAAGCACTGGCTCCCCACTGCTTTGCTTCATTAAGAGTGGAAATACATAATTTCCACTAGGTTTAGTGTTAGACACTGGCTCTGTGTGTAAGTCTTTTTGGCAGCTATTCGCTTCCCTTTAAAATCTTTCCCTTTTTTGGAGGTGATTTATATTAATAAACTGTTTCGGATCAGAATTGGCATGATATGTAAAACCCATGCCTGTTTGGTATTTCTGTTGTGTATGCTTAATTTGAATGGTGGGAGGGAAGAAGACAACGCTGTTTAGCTGGCTGGAAGTCTTTTTTTGTTCCAGACATGCAAGTCTCTTCTCAGGAGTCAACTGTAACTATTAGAGAGTTTCTTCAAAAAAATCAGTTTTGACATCCTGAAGATAGGGAACGAAAAGAGACTTGAAGTTACCACATTTTCCATGCATTCATGAACATCTGCAATGTAAAATTGTTTCACAACAGGGGCTAGGCTCTATTTCATCTTATAACAAGTTGGGAATCTTGTCTATTTGCAGTTTATTCAGTCTGTTTGATACTAGGGTCACCGTGTCTTCGGCTGCAAGCTTCATTTTGATGTTGGGGTCTTGTGGCCTTCTCTGTTGTCTTTTGTTTCTTCTTAAGTTAAAACTCACAGGAGATGACAGAAAGAGTCCTTATGCCTAGCTCCAGGCTAATAAAGGAGGCTTGTTAAATTTTGATTATTATCTATTCAAAACGAGCATCCTCGGACAAAGAGAGAGATGGCACCTAGGGCAGTGCAGTTTCTAATGTGAATTCCTGGAAGAGAGAAACTGTTGAAGTATGGATTAGTTGGAGTGAGTCAACCAAGCACGGGAAGTTTCTTGGCAAGAAAGCCAAGCAGCGATGTTTTCAGAAGAGGGGTCTCTCTTAATACTGGGACCAGCCAAGGAAGAAGGAAAATGACTCTGCAAGGGAGAGGAAAGGGCCTACATCTGGGATGCAAAATCAATATAGGAGAATGTCTTAAATAGCTGGGATGCCCCCAGGTCCTTGGGGATTTAGGAGGTCAACACGAGTCCGGAAGGTGGTGGCAGACAGAGAGCACTTTGCTCAGACTGCCAGTAGCTTAAAAGCTCGTAGACATGTACGGCAGGACGTGGCACAGCTGCACACAAATGGTATGGCTGGGGATTTCCACCTGAGCCATGTTACTCATTCCTGTGCACTCACCAGCGGCGTGATGTCTTTTATAATCTAATGCAGTCCGTTAAACAAACGTTGCGAGTTTTCCTTTCATGTTCATGAAGCTTTTTTCTCATTTTTTTTATTTGCATCTCTCTGGTCAGAATAATTTGTTCTACGGAGCAGGGTCAGAGCAGGAAGTTCCCATTGCAATGGGTTAAAGATAAATGGTGTCCGCCTACAGTCCTACACGACAAACTTGCACTTTTACACAATAGATTCACAATTTATCAGGTAAAAAGTATCTGCTTTGAAAAAAATGGTGCAAAGAGGTTTTATTCAATAGGCTGTAATGGTGAGCTGTTATGGTCTATCAGGTGGATAATGTGCATCTTAAAATACTGTGTAAATACATATTTCTATAATAGCCTGTTACATTTCCAAAGGAGCCATTGCAGCCTGCATTTGAAGCAAGAAGGAGCTCAGGAGATGGGCTCTGGCACTTTTTTCCCTCAGCAGGAGGTGGGCAATGACAATTTTTTCTGAATTAGAGAGGAAAAATATTATTTTCTGATTCAAATGAATAACAAAAAACAATGGAAAGCAGCAGCTCAGAGAACTTTGACTGGAAGGAAGGAAGGTAAGTGTTAATGTGATGAGAGCGCCGAGAGAGCTTTGCTCTCACCTACAGTCAACGTATTTCCTTGCTCCCCAACTGAGATGGCAGCATTACATGAATGTTCTCCATATTTTCTTCCCAAGAGCTGATAGAATTATTTGTTGTGAATAACATTCATAGGAGCTTTGATCCTGAAAATGCCTATGTAATGAGAGCAGCTAGACAACTGAGAGTAGGGTTTTTTCATATACAAGCATATCCCAAAGTCCTACAGAAATACTCGTCATTGAAAAGTAATTATTAATATGATGCCAAATTAGACAGTTTGGCTGGCTTGTAAATAGCTGGGTCAGATTATCGGGCACTTGTGATGTGTGACTTGTAATCCAAGTCAGACAGAAACTCTTGGTTTCAGTTCCTCGACTGGACAACTAGGAGTTTCAAAGCAATGGATAAAGATCCAAAACTGAAACAATGCATAGGAAAAGTGGTGTGGAATTCCAGGAATTGGCAAAGTTTCTCCCTGCTCACTGAACAGAAACAAGCCATGGCTACCGTGGCCGCATAAATAAAAGCAAGATAGATCAGATGTTTCTGTTTAAAAAATGCAAGTGACTTTTAATTTGCTTCATACCATTTGTTTCTACCATAGAAGACTAAAAGACTCTGCACAGGTTTTCCTAAATGACCTGCAGTCCTGCAGGGACAGGCACGATCTGACCTGCAGCATCGGCTCTTACTTTTCCCTTCCTCCTCCGCAAACCACCTCGCGTGATGCACTTCTGCAATGGGCTGCAAACGCATCTCTGAACACAAAGACCTCCGAGCCAGGAAGAAATGCAGACTGAGAGCCAAACAGCATACTTCATTTCTCTGCCTATTTGCCCGAATTTTGGTATTTACACTCTGTGCCATCCCTCACACACAGCACATATATAATCCTTTATTGTAGTGCTGGAAAAGGATTCTCTATTATTTGCAATTATTTCCTAATTTGGACAATATGAGAGGTTATTGCTGCTGAAAAGAATGAATAAAAGCATATCTGAGGCAAAAAAAGTGCTAGTAGTAAAGTTTAAGAAGAGCACAGATGAAGATTAATAACCTCAGAAGTCAGGGCCTGGAGTACTTAAAACAAGTAAAAAGACATTACGGAGCAAGAGAACGGAGCCAGAAGGAACTTCTGTTATGACACCCAATGCCACATGCAACTTCTCAGGTCACTCAGTGCTAACACTGCGAGCACTCCCAGCAAACCTGCCCCGATATCAAGGAAATGCGGTTGATTTACAACTTTTTTTCCCCTGCAAAGCTTCAGGTGAACGTGTTTTCTAACTTATCTGAAAGTCACAGGGAAATTTAGGGAGTATGAGCTCATTGGAATATTGGAAGCCTGTAGGGGAAAAAAATCAGGGCTCGCCATTTAAGGTGGAAGAAAGCAGTTTGGATGCAGACGGCATTCATGGACAAAGGACCAGGAAGTTGATGGGAGACTTTCAGTTGAGTTCAAGGGGCTTTGGCTCATGCCCCAAGCAGGTGAACAACAGCTATACCACCAAAAACGAATGAGGACCATCCATTGGGACGTGTGTGGAGAGGGGAGGCCACGCTCACAGAAACCAGATGTCTGTGTGTGATCGGTGATCACTGTAACCAACAAATTTTGCCCTGTTCCAGTAAAAATGCAGGAGGACGTTCTGCAGGCGGTCAGCAGATGTACGCAGAGCTACTGTACCTGCTCATGCGAATACCAGAAAGGGCACAAACTTCTCAATCACAGATACGCTGCTCATAAAAGGAGTGGGCACAAATATTTGCACCCCCTAGAACGGCTGCCGATACTGCAGAATAAAGCAATTAGGACTCAGAAGAACTGAGTTAATAAAGGCAATGGAGAGATGATTAAAAATACTTTGCTAAGGAGAAAACAGTTTTAGTCACATGCATACTGAGATGTCACCATTTAATAAAATGACAAAAACTATCTATCACATATGCATGAACACAGAACAATATGAAGAGGTTAACAGAAATTGATGGCATCCCAGCTTTAATTTTACACTGAATCGGAGTCTTTGGTGATTGAAATAGACAAAGATGTATAGGGTTATCTTGTTGAAGAGGCTTTGCTAATTACTGGCACTTGTCATTTCTCCATAGCTTTATCTAAGTCAGGAAGGCTAACTAGCTCTTTTTCCCCAGTGTGCATGGTTTGTTCAGTAGGCTTTGTGCTGAGAAAGCCTTTTTCATAACTGCACCTCATTATTAACGGGTTCATAAATAAATGAGTCCTAATATTTTCCTCGGTTAGCATTTATGATAGGGACATTTGGACTACAAAAGATTACACTTGTCTTTAATAAAAATAGGCATTTATACATGAAGCCTATTAGGGTCCTTGTTACACTGAAGAGGATGAGGAGGAGGCAGAAGAGGGGAGGAGCAGGATTATAAAAACAGGCTTTATAGCACTATCATATTTTTCATGTGATTTTAGTAGCTATTTATTATCTTACATTAGCTAATTATGGCTCTAACCTGAAATGGATTTCTGGATTACATACTCTATCCTGCGGTTTGCCATACTGCATACTCTCAAACCAATCTAGCAAACACTATAAAGTAGGCAAATACTTTCAAACCTGAAAACTTCTGGAAAAATAAGCAAGGCAAGAGGCAAAGCCGAGCGCTATCGTACAGCTGACAGTCAGGTGTGGATGTGTCCTCTCCCAGATTTGACAGACATTGTTTCTGGAGATGCAGCTCAAATCACTATGGAGATCGGGGTCAAGAAAAGCTGGAAATCAGCTGCAAGAGTGGGGATGTTCACATTTGAGGAAGGTCAAGACAGCTGTAAGGTTGAACGAAATACCAGAGTGATCACAAGGAGCACGAGATCTCTTCCTCCACGTGCTCTCCCTCCCTCTCCTCCTCTCATCCTGCTCCCTTTCCAGAAGGCTCATCCCCAAAGCACCCAGCCCCCCGCGCCAGGACAAGTGACAGGAGGGAAGAAGCTTGCTCTCCCCACTCCACTTTCTTGCACAGGGGACACGCTGTCACATTGCCAGGACTGGACCCAAATCTCCCACAGCCCAGATTCATGTTTTAGCCATAATATCATCTTTTCTTTGTGCTTTCAGTTCTGGGAATGGTGCCTCCTGCACAGCCCACCAGTGCCTGCCGCAAGCCCACGCTGCATACCACAACACAAGTGGATGAAGCCAGAAGAACAAGCACACGTTTGCTAAGAGACTGTATTAAGTGGGATAGGTTTTGTAACACCTCATGGCCAAATCTGACTCTTCCCTTCCAACACAGACACCAAAACGTTGCCATTTCCCTGTATTTTTCCAAAGGTCTCTGCTAGGATCAGGCCCACTGTTAAGCTCCAGTGTTTTTTTATTAGTGATACAAAAAAAACCTTAAAATAATTACATCAATCCTTTTCAGAAGACATCCACAATGTTGTCAGACAGGTTTAGAGTGTTTCAGGACTCAAACAATGCTATCCCTTTTATAGTTACTGTAACGCACCTTTTGTCAGCTATTTATAAAATGCTCTGTAGTCTTCTTTAAACTTCCATCTTTTCAAAAATAACTTCAGACCAAACAAGCTGTAATGGACAATTCAAGACGTCAGAAATGCATCTGCCTGAGACCACAAAACTTTTCGTCTTTCTCTTAGGAAGTAATAATCTGAAAGCAAATACATCAGAAAGCTTGTGCTGCAGTATACTAAAGAGTCAGCTAATTTGGCTTTGTGAGACAAGTTTGAAGACCCAAAAGCATTTATAACATTTGTTTTTGTTTTTCTAATTAGATGTGGCTCTCCTTTTTTTTTTTTGGTTTCACTTGATGCTAAATTCATTTAAATCAAAAAATCATTTAAGTATATCTGGCACGGGTTTTTTTCATAAATCAAAGTGAAATACACAAAACCAATTTAATCACAAAAGTACCACTTCCTTCAGGATGTCAGTAATTCTCAAAATTGCTTTAGATATTTGCTAGATATCAGAAATGGGTAATGCAGCATTTTAAGTGGCAGAAATGCATTAGTACTATGTAAGTACATGATCCTTAATGTACTAATCTCAGCAATATGTGTAATGAGAACTTTCAGTAACACTTTATTTTAAGTGTCCTCTGAGAAATGCTAATTTACAATGAAACACCTATGGAAGTACATGTGACATCTACATGAATACCAAATGAATTCATTTTGATCAATGCTATTACAATGAATATGATATGAATTCACAATGATAGGGTGTTTAAAGAATTACCACGTTTTCCTTGAATATTACATATGTTTTGAAGATTAGCGTATGTTAAAAACCATGTTACATGTTCATTAGGAGGTATATATGTTAGGATGTGCAAGAGAGACGCCATAGGACTGTTTAAAACATGTTTGCATCATTTAAAACACTAACAAAGAATACCTGTTAGTAGTGGCATGGGTTCTCACTTCAGTCCCAGTAATGAGATCTGCTGAGTTCAATGAATTCCTTGACTTGCATTTGAGGACAGCGTATAGAATAATGGGCTGAACTTTGTACCCACTGCTCACCCGAGCATATAACTACTCACCCACCGAAAAAACAGAAGTACAATCTAGTGCAGAGCATTTTCATACTCAAGAATAATGTGCCTTGTGCATTAAAGAAAACTAACTGATGAGCCCTTCTAAAATCTGACCATTAGTGTCATGAAAAGAACCGCTGGGATTTGCGGGTTTTGTAAAGGTGACTCTTAGCTCATGTGCCAGAACAGGGGCTGAACTTTCAAAAATCTGAGCCCTGCTGTTGTCCTCTCTAACTGAGGAGCCTTGGAGCAACCCCAAGATGTAGGGAAAATGTTTTGAAAGCCCTTAACAAGTTAACTGGTGGAGTAAAAAATACGGTCAGAAGCTATCAACAAAATAAAACAGCTGATTGAGCCGCTATAGGTTTGCTGTTACCTCTCCCAAATGCCTGAGTGCTGGTTGCCATTCCTTTCAAATCTGTGAAATTTCAGAGTATGTTCTGGTGACAGTACAGAAACGTTCCTCGTGGGTCACAGCTCTCCCAGCAGACGGGGAAAGCAGTCCACGACCAAGCCCAGAAACTGCTGCAAGTCGTTCTGCAAACTCTCTCCTTTCTGTGGCAGAGGCCACAGCCAGTTACAGCTGGATTAAAATGGACAGCGTTTGAGGAATGAATAAGTGGAAGAGAAACAGACAGGAAGGCAATAAGAGAGCTGGTCCGAGCTGTAACAGAGCTTTACATTCTCTGGAAACAGTGACAAGGAATGATGCCCAAACCTCAGCAACAAATGCTAGTAAAAAGCAATGACCCTGATACACTTGTTCTGGTTTTGTTTCACTTGAAAACCTTCATACGAACTTTTTTATATACATATTTTATATATATAGCAATGGTGTCCTTCTCTAAATGTGTCTGTGTTTACTAAAGTTCAATAGCAATCGCAACGCCATCATTTTCCTTAAAGCGTTAGATCATTTTCTAACATTGCATACCAACCTTGGCTACGTTTATTTAGGATTGTTTCCTTTTACATCTAGCAGGAACCATATTTAGAGGTTGATGCCAATAAGCAATTGTGCTAATCAAGGTGCGACACCTGCCAGAGCAAAGGCTGAACCAGCAGTATGTGTTGGCTGAGCGCTGAAAGATCACGCTAATTGCCGGCGTCTGGCCTTTGGCTGGACTATCAGGCGTCGGGAGCTTTCGGCAGCAATTCGCAAGGCTTGGAAAGGATACAGCTCTGAAGGTCCCTTCTTACACAGTGCCAAATATCTCCTGTGAGACGCTACCCGCACTTCCCACCCACGTCCCTAACACCAACCGGTGCTCAGCACCTCACCGACGGACCCATTAAATGAGGTACGAGGTTCATGCAACCTCAACACCGCACAGCAGAAATTACTATCTGCCATTAAGAAGTCCGCTAAAGTGCATAGCTCTATGCATGACCATATTACCGGAATAACCCAATAAGTTACAGTTAAGGGTGCATGCATCTATATAGACAAATGTCTATATACTTATACAAGCATACACATGCACATATACTTACTTATGGATAAAGCAGGCTTGTAAACTTCCCTCATTTAGGCATCAAAGAAGGGACTCTCGATTTGACCGAAAATTAGGAGAGAGTTTAATAAAAGCATAAGAGAGATCCTGAACTATTGTGCCTGAGATGGCGTGAGCTACAAAGTTGATGCA
The DNA here is from genome assembly GCF_964195595.1 of Calonectris borealis. NCBI lineage: Eukaryota > Metazoa > Chordata > Aves > Procellariiformes > Procellariidae > Calonectris > Calonectris borealis. The sequence goes on along the minus strand of NC_134314.1, from coordinate 125,197,134 downwards.
AAGCACTTCACTCTGTCATCAAAAAAAAATGAAAAGGAATTGCTAAATGTTTGATGTTTACATTTAATTCATTCTTTTAATTTAGCCAGGAAAACAGAGGCCACGTCTCAGAAGACTGGTAAAAGAAAACAGCATTTCATTTGTCTGTTGTTGGGATAAGTAACCTAAACAAGGAATGAACTTCAGAAAACAAGCTTAAAAAATGATTTAGAATGATAAGAATACCATCAACATCATTTCTCACTCTATGTTTGCTCATCTGGACCATGTGGCTTTTGATATGAAGTTGGTGCTATGAGATATATTTAAAAATTCAAATTTTTCTTAATCATTAGAAGCCTGGAATTCAGATACCAAAAAAAGAGGGGGAAAAAGAGAGAAGGGAAAAATTGTAAAATTTTCTCAGAAAATTGCCTCAGAATGAATTTCTGCCCTTTTCTTCTACTCCAAAAAGTCATTACCATCTGACAGCTGTTTAGTGGCATATGTGTGTTGGTGGTACCAGTCCAATTCCTAGTGGGCAGGTGTCTGCATCACAAAAGCCACCATCACAATTGGCACTAATTGGCACCCTTGCTGGCAGCCTCCATAAAGAAAATAAGGATTAGATGGCACAGAGATCAAATTATCCTGTCACCATAAAGGTGATCCCCCCTTTAGGTCGGGAAGGCCTGTTGGCAGGACAGTTCAGGGAAGTTTGCGATTCCCAGGCTCGTGTTTTGCCGGAGAGACACGAAATGTCGGGTGTCTGATGCTGGCAACAAGGCACGTTTCATAAGCGCTTTCACTTCGCATTTTTAGCTGAATTTCAAAAGGAAAAAAAAAACCAACACCCAAACTCAAAACACAAACCAGAAAATTCCCTCTTAATTTGGACAGTTTCCGATCAATACAAACTTGCTATTTCATGCAGATAGTCACCACATTGCTCTGCTGGGGTATCAGTATATTTGATGCCTTTCTTTGTATGGGTTTTTTTGCCTTCTTTTTTTTTTTTTTTTTTTTGGAACAGCATGCAAATTCTGTGATTTTTCTAAGTATAGGGTGCAAAATACCCTGGAAGGTGGGGGGGAGGGGGAATGTCTTACAGCTCAGCAAGCTTTATGAGGATATTCTCTTAGTTATTGAGATGAGTTGAATAATTCTCCACTAATTTATACACCAGTGAAACTGGCCTGTTGGCAAGTCCACAATTAATGCGAATGCCAAGTGGGATTGCAGCTTTGTTTCATCTAGGAAAACACTTAGCTGAACAGCAGCTTTCCCAGCTGAAAATGTGTGTCTGTCTTTAAACTTGCAACAGAAGCTGGCATTTCTTCGTTTCCATTCACTCTATCATTATGATGCATTATACAATGTAATGATGTAATACGCTGGAAAGCTGAAACGCTAGCTCTTTGCCAAAAATAATAATACAAAAAGTGTACAATTATTTTCATCTATGAAAGCCACTCTCACTACCATCTCCAGCTCCCCAGTCAAAGAGAAAGCTTCCCTAATAGCAGATCATCTCTTTCTGTTTGAGAATCAAACGTGAATGTGAAAGGGGGGGACGCCAGCTCATCCATGCTGAGTTACAACTTTTAAAAGATGTAAACATATTTATCACTCCAGTGCGGCAGCTCATCATCGCACATACCTCACGCTTACATTTAAATAGCATTTTTCCCCACAGGATGAGCCCCTTACCTGCTGGACGTGCCATTTAATTCTGCAAGTGGCTGCACTGGTGCTAAGCATGAAGGGATTACTGGAGGCAAAAAAGGCACCAGGATTGGGACCTTGTTCGGAGGATCAAAATGCCAGGAATTTTTCAGGCCTGGTCTTACCACTCCTTAATCACTGAAGTCATGAAAATAGGCTCGTGTATGCACGATGATGCCGCTTCAGCTGGGGTATAACCTGCCCTAGACCACAAAAAAGGCAGTGAGGGAGCAGAAACAAAATGCTGACTGCTTTAGGTTAAGCATCTGCTCTGCGGCTTTATCTCCCATTGACTGACACGGAGTTCATACAGCCTCAATGCTGCAACACCCTTCCATATGCAAAGCCATGAAATCAGTACAGGGTGGCGTCGGCACGAGGAGCATTTTGCAAAACGCATCAACATACATGCCACGACCACGGATGTTCAGAGAAATGGCGGCTCCTATTAGCTCCACGGCAAACTGTGCGATGGGCAGATGACAAAGGTGAAGCTACAAAAAAGAAGCTTCATAAGAAACTCAGCCGCCAAAGTGGTTTGCGTTTTGGTCACCAGACTGGTAGCTCCCAGGACTGCGTTTGCCGCTGGCAGGAAAAGTCGCTGTCGGTGGTTGGAGGGCAGAGCCAGCCCCAACCAAAGCTCCTGTCCGCTCTCGTTGAGCAGAGAGGAGAGACCTGGGGTGCGTGTCAGGGAGGAGCTAAAGACAGTCTTTTTAGGAGGAAAACTAAAAACCAGAATAAAATTAAAGCCACGGGGAGTGGTACAGTACCGAGCGGTGGTGTTAGGGTGCAGGAGGCAGACGCCGTGCATCAACCAGGCGCAGGTTTGCCAGGCAGAGAAAACTCTGCTCCTACAGTGACATACAATTGCACAGTAAGTGTATCTTAATAATACAATAAAGTGTTAGCTCTGATTAGAAAAGAAAGATGAATTCTTCTGCTAAACCAGGGTAACCCTAAAAGCGTGTTAACATGAAATACTAAATAAAATGCTACTCATCTATAATAAATCTTATTACACATTTTGGCAATTTTACTACTAACATACCGAAGGTTTCAAGCAATGTTTGAAAATAGAAATCTTAAATTGAATCATTGTTGCATGAATATATGCAAAATATTCATTTCTAGCACTGTGAGGGTTGAGTGCTTTTAAATTGGAGAAATCACTCATGACTTCACCTTTTCATGCAAGATAAAGTTGTATGTGGTAACATCATTACAATGTCATGAAAGGAGTGGAAATCATACAACAGTTCTGCCTAAAGCTAATATACAAAAAAGTACTTCTATATTTTTCAATATTGTTCAATATTTAAAGGTGCAGTACGCGGCTTTAAATATATAAAAAAAATCATTAGACTTCAGATGTCAGCGCGGCCTTCACTGAGTACTGAGACTAATAAAATCATTGATGAGATCTCTTTAATATTTAACAGAATTCATGTCTTAGGTACTAGCCTATTTTCAACTCCAGTCTCTGTGGAGGGAACTAAATATAGAAATAAAAAAAGTAAACGATTTATGTGGCGGTCATTATAGATTTTTTTTAACTAGGGCACTAAAATTAAACTATTTACTCAATAATACTGTCATAACAACAGAGAAAACGCTATGACATTTAAATAGCCTTTCCTATAAATCCTTTAGCAGGAGATTACTTCAAAAGTACATAACACTTTTATACACATTAACAATCAGTAAATTCAATCAGTGAAAACGAACAAGCGTATTTCGCAATGAGTTGCCGCACCATGAATTGCCAATATAGAGTTCAGAAGACTTCTGCAATCTTAAAGGTGTTTTAAAAGAGTGGGAAAGGAATAATTTGAGCTTATATACTTCTTTGCCTTTTCTTCCCTCTGATTAAAAAAAAAATTAGACCTGAAAGTTCAGCCTCAGAAGTAGAAGTTACATAAAAAAAGGCCACCCTGTAATTTAATTCTATTATTTTTTATAGCATGTATGTGGGGGAAAAAAAGGAAAAACAGGGTAAGGCAATCGCACAATGTCAGGCTCAACTTTAAACCCTGGTACGCATGAAATGGATAGCTCCATCTCGTCGAGGCAGCCACCGCTCCAGCGCTTGGAATCACAGGGATGCAAAGCAAAAATGTCTCCAGCTTTGAATTTCAACCCCGCCACCAAAATATTCTCATTTGTTAAAATAAAAATGCAAATTTCTAAATTATTGCCTTATTTTTATGTTAAAGAAAAAATAAAGTCCCGCCTGCCATGGCCGGGCCGTTGCTAGGTGACGATGCCGCGGCACGGACCGTCGCCGGTGATGAATGGCGCGCCGAGCCCGGCTGGCGGCAGTCCTCACACCAGCGCCGCAGCCGCCCCGCACAGCCCTCATGCCCTCCAACGGGTCTGCCACAAAACAGCACAAAGGGCAAGCTGCGAAGGCCAGGGCGGGAATTCAGCAGCGGGAGGGTCGGTCTGCCCCGCACTGGCCCGGCTGAGAGGACGCCGGCATGGCACCAGTGGGGTTCACCGCGCTTTTGTACTTTAGCAGTGATGCTAAAGCCAATGGGGGCACGGAACTTCACCAAAGGAGCAGATAGAGCCTATCTAAAAAGCTATCGATGGCGGTGTTGCGGTTCAGGTGAACCCACCAATGGCACAAATGCTCAAACTGATGCTTGTGCACCATCTCCATAGTCTGCTGTGGCCATCATCAGACCCTGGCCAGCATCAGGGTCCCTGCTGACACCGCGCTTGTCCTTAGATGCTCACAAATCAGGTTGGGGGTTCCCCTCGCGTAGGTGCCGCACCTGTCTTGTAACCGCTCTGCTCACCCACTAGTTCTCCACCTTCACGCGTCCCACTGGGAGGCGGAAAGTGAGGGAAAGAGCCTTTTTACCGAAAACCATCATATTTGAGCAACGGACAAGGACAAGTCCTTGTTCAGGATGGCTGGCAATAAAAACTCCAAGCACAGGAGGGGCAACTCCCCCCCAGATAACACCGGCAAGCTGCCCTGGCCCCCAGGCAAGGTGCAAGAAGCCCTGGTTATCCCAGGGTTCACTTCTCCCATCCTGACCATTATCAGGAATCGGCAATATCCAAACCGTAACCAGTTGCAAGATCCCCAGGAGCTGGGCACAAATGAGAAGTTCTGTGTTTCCCTTCTCACACCGGTATAAACCCAGCCTTCATCAGACCCCACCTCGCTGGGGTTTCCACACGATCATTTCCTTTAAAAATATACAGCGAGGTTATGCCAATGAAACAAACAATTTGGTGGTGTTAATCCATAGATTATTGACAAGACGAATGAGATTCCTTGGGTCTAATGCTCTCTGCTACTCAAGGGCTAGCTAAGCTCTCTTTTTTCAAATATGTGGATTTTGAAATGATGGATCATAATAACAGAGCTGGTGCCTATGAATGGGGATTGCAAACACTTAATATTTCAATAGAAGTGTGTGCAACATGATCCAATCACTCTGAAAAATGTACAAAATGGAAATATATAAAGAAAGCAGCTGGCATGAAAGAGAATAAACAAAGAAATATTGATAAAACTCTGTATGGATTAGGCAAAATATATTCAAGCTGCATTTGAATAATCTCATATATATTTATATGTGTGTACATATATATATATATTCAAAATACAGAAAGATTTCTTACCTCATCATTTCCCTGCTTTGAAGGACAGATCTCTGAATTAACACCCTCCCCGCAAATCACAGGGCTGTGCTCATGCACGAGAACCTGGCTCCCCAGATGCTGCTCACGCCTTGAGAGTGTGCTCACGAGGGGGGGTGACTTTGCGAGGAGCTCAGCACCCTTGCCCCAATTCAAAGAAAGCGCATGTTTCATATTAAACTCATAAGGGACCCCCTGAAAGATCTATCTTGCCATTCATTAGACTAATTTTTCGCATGTTTTTTATATGGCACACCCCAGTGATTTCAGGATCAGGCCAGGAGAAATCATTTGCATCGCACTTACACTAGAGTATTTACTTCCCTATGCCTCTGCGGTAAAACCAATCTGACCGCTGAGAGCTGATGTTATATAAGAACCGAGCGAATTTTAAGACTGAAAATGCACTATCTCAGCATGCAGTTCCCTGACCACAGCACATCCCTGCAGCCGAGCTGGGGTAACTGCCAGCGACCATGCATACCCACTGAACCCATGTCAAGTGCAAGGTATCGCAAGCTAGTTTAAGCCTCAAAGACAAAAAAAAAAAGCTAAATCATTTTACTTCGCAACTGTTGCAGGCTAAGAGGATGTACACAAATGGTGAGCACAGCTCAGCTGATGGGTGGGAGCTTTTTATGCTGCAGTAACTTCCTATGGAATCTGAGCCCCAAGCTATTCTGCAGTTTGAGGAAGGAAGTGGTGGTAACAACCTTCTCTCATTCTCTGTTATTTTCTGCTTGCTTGCTTTCCCTGCACTTCTACCACCAGATCATCACCAATTTTCACAAGGCCACCCTGAGTGATAAGGGAAACCAGAGCACCACCCCTGACTCTCCAGAATCCATCAGTACCAACTTATCCCACTGGGTTTGTGTTGTGGGGTTTTCCCCTTTTTAACCACAGCTGCCCTAAAAGCCACCTTCCTTCCCCCCACCACAGCAGCCTACCTACTGCTGAGATGCTCATTACAGTAAGCTTTGCTAGTTTATTTTTTCTCATGTGACTACTCCATACACCATCACAACTTCAGTGGTGATCTCCACCGCTGTGCCTGCCCATGATCGAGAACTACCAGGGCTTCGCTGGAGCATCACGCTCTCTCACACAGTAACGTGCCAGGCTGTTGTCTCTTCTGCTGGAACGCTGTATACTAGCTGACTGGTCTCCAGCATTGCTCACTGCTCTCCCCAGTTTCACCAAAGTATCAGCTAGGATGAACCAACTATTTTTTATTTTTGAAACAAAGCAAGAACTGAGGCCCTTTATGTTACTGAGTCTGCATGACTGCATGAGATGCATGGGAATAATTCCGTCAGGAAAGCCCTTGGTCACAGTCAGACTATCAGACACACACCATCTAAATGGCCTTAATCACTTTAAAAGCAAAATGGTTCATCCAGTCAAACTTCACAGCTTCTCAACAGTTCACTGCATTGCGCACAAAACCCAGCCCACCTGGCCCTGCAGCACAAGCCTGGAGCGGTCGTACGTAATAGCCGTGTTTGCACGGCAGCCCTATGGCCAGGAAGGCAGCACGGGGCAGCGCACAGCAGTCCAGACTCTGCTGGTCTCCTCCCCTCTCAGTTCAACGTGGCCACTCATTACTGTAAACCCTAAAACCAAGTTCGATCCCAGCAGATTAAGAGGTAGCACTTTCCAACACACGCAGCTCCTGGCCACCCAGCGCAATTTAGCTGGCTCCAGAGAACAAATCCAGTACTTTTGCATGCAACAGCACAGGCTTACTGGCATGCTCCGAGCACAGGCTCTCTAGCACTGACTTCAATGAGCAGAAGTTTGAACACTCAATCTTAAACTAGCGGCAATGGGTTTACGAGTAGGTCAGCAGTTCTGTTTGCACATTCCCTTAGCAGAATAGCAGCTGCTTGGCTGTGTGACCCGGCAGACCTTTAGCTGAACAGATCGAGATCACCTTGCCTGGAAGTAACGTCCCCATCATAGCATTTAAATCTAGAAGGATGGAGAGATTCAGACATCATCCAGCGATGTGCTGCCACTCCCAGCTGAGCCCTCTGAGAAACAGTGAAGAGGTTTTTGGACCAGGTGTCAATTTCTAAGGACTTCATAGATCAGGAGAGGATGTCTGAAAGCTAATCCAGCTACAATCACAAGTTTTATTCTGGCTTTTTACATGCCTGGTTTGCTCCTCTCTTACTCTGCCAGCCTATATCTGATCACAGTTACAAATTCCAAATTGCTCTCTGCAGGCTGTATTTCCCCCAGATTTACACGCAACTATGATCAAAATCTGCTGCTTAATACCAGGCCTCTTATAATGAGCCTGAGATATTCTATCGCATGCTGAATTTCTGACTCACATGATATGAAGCTACACACACGCATACCAGAGCAGAGGTTTGAAACAGCAGCAGCTTTTCTCTTGGCACAGGGCAGGGGCACTTTGGTTTCTTGAACAGGTGGACTACCTGACAAGCAGCAGGTAGCCTTGCTTTTGACTACTACGTTTTAAATCAGGGCTGTTTGGCAATTCATTAGTGTCTGCTAACTGTTAAACACAGGAAAGTTCAAAAACATGCATATGTTTCCCTCCCTGCCTCCCAGGTGGTATCTGTTTCAAGCAGCAACCTTTTCACTTCGTGCATCAAGACTTGTAAACTTCCCGTGGCTACACCAGCGGTTCCTAACCAGGTGCCTGTGCCGGAGCTGCAGTCTCTGAAGAGCAGCAAACTCCATATGCTGATCTCCGGCTATGTAGATGCCATTCGTTTCTCCTTGAAAGTTTATTGTCAGAATTACTGAAATGTACACAAATGTCTGTATGTGAAGGTGAAATTTGGTGGAAAAATAAAGATATAATAGGATCCTTTCTTATATAATTTCCTGGTGTGATGTCTGTCTGAAAAATGAAGTGAAATTATATGATGTCAAAAAATCATGTTTCAAAATGATTGACAACATGTGAGTGTTTTGCATTGTGAAATGAGGTGGAAAATTTTAATTGCATGATGGAAGGACATAATATTTATTAGAACCTTGTAACCACACTGGATTTCAGTGAAGAGGACACAATTTTAAATTTTATATTAATACTTCAGGCTAAATCTTAAATGAACACAGAAGCAAAATTCTGCCTCGGAATCTGTGAATAAGTTTTTAATCTCTAATAGTAAAATAGCATCTATAGGGTTGGCACATCACCATAGTGACAAAAAGATTCCCTCGTACATGCACGGCTATTCTGATCTGAACAATGTATAGTGCCCAGCTCCCAGGTCACTGAAGAAATAGCTGCTCTGTACACACGGTGTTTTGATAAAGGTCTGCTGAAGAACTGGGTAGGCTGAAATTCTAGGAAAGTCAAAACTAGCTACTATTTATAAGCCCCCCTCCATCCTTCCCAATGACAATAAAAGACGGGCTCGCATCCACACCCGAATGCTAACAAACCCGGGTCTGTGCAGACAGGAGAGGGGAATAAATCCCAGAATCAAAGCCATATCAGAGAAAATCCCAAGTAAACAGCAACAAGTTCAGGGAGAGTCCTGGCCGACCGCGTAACTGGCTTATTATCAGGGCTGGCCAGTGCAGCACCAGACAATAGTACTTTTCAAAGAAAGTGGTCTAGAGAAGGAAAAAAGTGAGGTAACGTTAAAAAGAGGGAAAATGGAGATATGTGTACAGGGACGTAACTCAAAGCAATCAATCTTAGCTTTAAGACATGCCCTGAATATGTCTTATGTCAGTAAGGAATCTGGATGGGGCAATCTATTTAAGGTTCAGCAATATTAGTTAAATTTCCTCTCCCTTCCTCTTTCCGAGCGTGAAAGGAACTTGAGGCACTGAGACATGGCAAGCGAAGTTACCCCTTCCCCTCCTTAAACTCTGGCCACCTTTCTGAGCCTGCTGAGAACACCACAGGCTCGGGGGAATACAAAGGAAATAGGAAATCCTGATTTTGAGCAAAGTTTTTGCGAAGCAGCGCTCTGTGACCAGCCCAGCCCAGAAAGGTGTGGGAGCGCGGCTGCTTCACCACCAGTGCCTTCAGCAACTGGCTGAATTTAGCGAGAAGCTTTTTGCCAGCAGTATCTTTTCACAAGAGCTTTCCTGACCAGGAAGTGACCAGAGCACAGGTGAATGCCTGGTGCCTTTACACATCCCCTTCCGCCCGCTTGCGCAGTGTCAGGTCTGGTTTTGGAGATTTGGGTTTAGTTTGGAGATATAAGATCAGGCAAAGTCCATAATCAGCTGGAGTTGGAGTCCACTCTCCCCAGCCTGGCCACCCGTGACAAGACAAAAACCAAGCAATGCTCAAGTACCAAAGTGACGTACAAAGACAAGAAAAATGTAGTTCTCTGTGTAGGCAGAGTAAGTCATGATGAATGTGGAAAAACAACTTTTAAATACTCTGTAATGGCTCTCACTTAAAAAAAAGAAACAACTATGTAACCAAAATAAAAAGCATGGACAATCCAGAAACCCATAAGGAAATTTTGAGAGAAATTAAACAAGATCAACAGAGCTGAGTCCTATTCTGTTCGTGTAAGACACAGGGGATTGTATTACAAATGTCTATGTGGAACTGAAGAGAATGGTTGAAATTATAACCATCAAGCCTAAATGAAGTGCCAGGAAGGGAGAAGTATGGAAAGCTACATAGGGGAAACAAAAAGGCCAGCTTCGAATTATCAGAGGCTTGGTATACCAGTAATTCACAGAAATTTGGGCTAGGACATAAATCACAGCATTGGAATCCTAAAGGGTCATTGAATGGGTTTGCAGCTAGTCAAGCAGAAGAGGTCAGAAATTAAAATGGTTAGCAATGAGTAATAAGAAACCTTAGATCCTTAAAGAATTGTTTAAAATAGATATTTATGCTCCTTACCAGGGAAGGGAGAGATTTTTTCTTCTCCATCAAATTAGCTTTGACTGAGTACTGGGAACAAAATATGCTCCTGAATATTCTCACCAGCTTTCGAATGGGGTTTTCTTTTATCTGTGCACCTCCACTGAGCAAACCATCACACAGAAAAGTTTTGCTCAAAACCCACATTTGTGCCCAGAGGGAGGGATTTACGCATCTTTGCATGAGAAGCGCTTGTACCTTTCTCCGGACTAGGGCAGAAAACAGTAAGAAAGGGTTTATCCCACTGACTGCACCAAGCAACGCACTTCCCAGAACTCCAGTCCTGGGAAGGTTTGCAAAACCCCATGGCTAATCCGTGACAGATTAACTCCATCTACCTGACACATGCGCAGGAGGCCCTGTCCCACCCTCGGCAGCCCTGCCGGTGTCCCAGGGAGGAAGGGACAGCCCTGCGCACTGGCAGTGGAGTAACAACCCTGACCTCTAACACTCAAATTGCGCTCTTACCCTGATGTGCTGCTCGAAGCCCAGACTGTCTGAGCCAAACCCAGATGCCTGGGAAATCTAATCGATGGAGTGGAAAAAAAATTGCAAAAATGTATTAGATATTTCTGAATAACAAATAAATCTGATGAAATCGCAATCTGCTCGCAGCTATTCCATGAGAAGGAGAAAGAAAGCCAGATCAATTATTCATTTCAAGTTACTCAGTCAGCACTCCATCAGGCTCTTTTATAAGTCAAAAATGTTACAGGATAAACACGGCTTTGAAACAAATTTCTGCGCTACCCTCAAACAAGGAGCAATTACGGATGTACCTAGGAAGCCTCACACTCAGGAAAGTCTCCACGGCGCACACCCGGCCCCTTGCACAGCTCCGTCCTGCCCTCCTGCATCTGCTGAGGGCAAAAGTTCCCCAAATTCATGGATCGGCTCCTTCCTCTCTCCTCTCCACATGCATACACTCACACACTTTTTTGCAGTTTGGGATTCTCATTATAATAATAAAGCATAAGTCCACAGTTAATTCAGACAGAGACTTTCTTGGAAGGAACCTGGAAAGCTTACAGACCAATTCGGCAGTAAAGACTCTACTGTCTGAAGATTACTACTCCCCAAATTGCTCTTTGCTCCAGTCATTATAAAGTGTTTATAAAATATTTGCATCCCATATCTGAATATTAATGAAACAATTTTAATAACACTACATAAAACACCTGTGTCCTTGCATACACCAGAGAAAATTATTGCAATAGTATGAAACAAAAATGTTGGGGTCTTTCAAACCTTAAACCACCAAAGACCGATCTGCCTCCTTCCACCTGTTTGTGTTGTTCAGTTTTTCTGTTCAGAAAATAAATAACCATCTCTGAACAAGCAACTACAGAGTACATAAGAGCATCACAAAGTAATTATGAGTTTATGACATCATCTTAATATTACAAGGGAGAGACTGAAAGACCCAGGAGAAACTCCAGATTTCCCTTTTGGGAAAATGTTAATGGATGCTTACAATCTGTTTTCCTTTGTTTGGATGTTACAACCAATAATACACTTTTATGTCTATAAATAAAGACTAAAGTTGAATAAATCCAACAAGCTCCTGAGCCTGCGGCTCTGAAACTTGATTCACATTCACGGTAAAGATTTATGAGTCACTTGCAGAGAATAAGTTGAAGCTGCAAGATTTGGGGTGAAATTATTCAAAAGAGTGATTATTTTTGGAATGATTATGCATGCACACCTGATCAGGGTGTCACCTGGGCCCCCTTGTCCTACATGATGAAATGTGGCAATTTTTCTGCATTTCTCTCTGCTTGCACAAAAGAAGAGCATGTAAGAGCAATCAAACTGTTTATTTTTACACACACTGGCTCATCTTGCGGATATTTTTTCCATTTTACTTAGATCACAGGACATGTTCTTTAAACTATTCACATGAATATACTAAATTTACTGATGACTGCAAAGCGAAGGAATAAAACTGATTGCTGTTCTTCGTGTGTGGGTGTGTCTATATATATTTTTTTATATATGCATGTATGCATGTATGTATATGTGAACCAAAATACTTTTGTATTTGGGATGCAAAGTTAAGCACTCAAACTTTGGGAGAAGCGGGCAGCAGTAGCTGTCCCTGCTGCGTGCACTGTGGGAAGAGGGACTTGCTTCTCTCCTTCCTTTCACTTCCTTGCTCTTTTGCTCCTTTCCTCTTTCTTACAACCATTTGGCCTTCACTTTGGCCCAACCGGTTTGCAACCATCAACTGTGGAGGACCACGAGTACCATCAGATGAGGCCATGGACTGTGAGGAAGACAGAAGGTATCCCTACCTAAGGCTTGAATGTCTCTGTTGTGATGCGGGTTTTGACACCTAATTAATTGGGGGTTTTAAATTATTTTGTCCAAATGAAATAAGCTTTGTAGAGTATAAATGGAAAAAAAAGTTAGAAAATATACCCTGGTTTATATTCTTTCTCTGCCTGGAGAATGAGATCACTCTACAGCCATCTGAAAGGTTTTCAGGAGTCTCCTTTTATAAAATTTTCGTGGCAAAGTCTCAGAAACCTCATCGTTAGTCACTTCACTCTCTCTATGTTCTTCTTGATAAGATGTTTTTCTCCTGTGTAACATATGTTTCTCCCATTTTAGTCCTAAAAACTTCGTGCTTTGTTCAGGCAATTCAAAACTGATATAGACTTTCTCCTTGATCTCATACTTATTTGGCCTGAAACAACCCCCCTGAAGGCCTCCAAAATGTGAGCAGGTTCAGGTCAAGCTCCAGATTTGGTATCGGTTGGTTTTCTCTGGAACTGGCTGAGCACACTTTCAGGAGGTTTCTCTCCTCTCTGCACAGACTCCCAAACTGAAAGGGACATCTCTCCTCCCAACTCTTGTCTCCTTTCCAGAGAGGCTCTGCGCTGGACCAAATTTAGAAACTTTATGACTGCACCCGCAAAACCTTGGTGATAAGGGAGCCAAGCAGGTAATTGCCTTTTTCCAGATGCCTGCTATCTCAAAAAGGCAGGCTATGCTCTGCAGGTACGTGGGTAGCCCCACCAAGCACTTCTGGAAGTTCAGCCCACTCCTTCTTTTGCATAAAAGATCCTCCCACTCTTCCCATTAAATTATCACCCATTCCTTCGTTACTACTAATCTCGCATGAACTTATTCTTGCAAGGAACAAAATCAGATACAAGAATGAATCCAAATCTTCTCTCGCAACTGCCTCTAACCCAGAGCTTGTATGAGATGAGAACATAAGTGCAGGTGCAAGTTTTTCAGAAGACACCTATCTTTATTACTCTCCTGGATCTGAATGTGTCCCAGCCCTGGGATCCATCATGGCCAAGTCCTCTCTGCTCAGCAGTGACCACAGAGCTTCAAGTCAAAAGCACTGGAAGGCCCACCTACTGTCTGGGATGTGCAGATGCTCACAGCTAAGTATGTCTTAAAGTCATTATTCTTTCATTCACCAAAAAAATTAAATTTCAAGGAACCAAAAATGTTTGCAATTTCAGGTAAAGTTCATTATAGTAATTTTGAAACCAACTTTAAAACGTTCAAAAAACTCAAAATGTTTTCTGAAAACACTTTCAATAAGCAGCGTTTTGATTTTTCATTTCAAAATAACCTTTTGTGCCCAGAAATTTGCCCAGGTTAAATAATAAAAGAGGGTTTCACAATGAAAGCAAAACTTTTCATTCAGCTAAATAAAATTTTTTCTTGTCTTCCTGTTTCTCTGACGAAACAGAGGCTTTGTTATGGGTTTTCCCACGATGATTATTCTAAGCCTGATTTTTTATTTTTTCTTTTCCCAGTTCGGCCAGTGAACCAAAACCATCAGTTACTTGCCCTTTGCTGTGTACAGTGGCATTTCCCTTTTCTATGAAAGCACCTCCAGAAAGAGGAAAGGTGCCCTGCTGGGCTTTCCTCACACTACCACTTCTTCTCCCAACACCATCACGAATTTCGTGTCAAGTCCTCCTTAAAAAATTAAACCAAGTACAGAATCAAACCAAAATCTTCTCTCCTCGTCCCTGCGTTGCCTCTATACCCCTACACCCTGCTCCTAACTTGTCCTCCAGCTGTCCCCGTGGCCTTGAGATGGCTCCTCGTTGCTTCTGTACAGCATGTCTTCAGATGCAGAGGAAAGCGGGCTCCTTTTGCCCTGTCTTCTTTATGGTGCACGAATGCATGGACAGTTATAATTTAGCCCTAGGGTGGCATCATGCAGTAAACCACACTACAGTAATTATTAGCTTCTGCAGTGTTATTTAGGGGACGACCATCCTAGGGTTATTTTATAACATTGTTACAGATTAATAGTGATACCGCTGCCTTCAGTGTGCAGAGTTTGCTATGGGTTAAGACCCATGGCGGCCTGCAGCATTCAAGAGAGCCGTGCAATAAAAATAAAAGAATCATTTCTAGTAAGTTCTGACTCTGATTAAAAAACAATCTTTATGAAATAGATGCTAATAAAATTGCTTTCCTAATTACCCAGAGCTAGTTCATTTCCCAGCAAATATAATAAAACAGAGTTACTTGGCTCTGATTCACAAAATCTGAACCCAAGCTCATTATTAAGGCATTTAGCAGTGAAAAAGCATGTGTGCATAAGATGCTGTCCCGTCAAGCAGAATGCAAGAAATCTTTTGAAGTTAGACCTTTGAAGTCTCAAGTTATTGCTGCATTTTTTTAACGCAGGTATTTCAACAAGAGAAAATCTCTCTGTGTTATTTACACAGATGGAACAGAGCACCCTATTATACCATCACATTCAGCGGAGATTTCAGTTAGGAGCAGAAAGTCTTAATTTAAAGAAATATTTAGAGCTGGTAACATAGCACTTCTTAATCTGTGGAACCATTACAAGGCTGCGAGACTTTTACATAATAGAATAGACCAGCCAATGTCCCAAGGCTATTATTGCTATGACTTGTAACACACTGAAATCTCTTTCATCTGCCTAACCTGGGATTTTGATGATTGTAAATGCATGAATATGTTTCAGTTTAGGGGGTTATGTTTATGTTTTATTTATTTTTGCTTATGTTTCTGCTCTCTTCAAAACTTCCTCCAATTTCTAGATGCACAAATGTTCTACGGAGCTCTCCAGTTTTCCCCTGTGCCAGAAGTCCCCTTGACATCTAGGGAGTCTGACTGCCATAATGACTGCAGCCTGTAGGTCCCCATTTTTAAGAATCAAACGTGTTGGGACAGGACAGGACGGGACACCAGCTTCCCCGTTGCACGAAGCACATGGAAGAGAGACTGCTGACACAGACAATCTGCATCGGTGGTGGTGCAGACACAGGATCAGAGTTCCCAAATCACATGGAGGCTGTGGGCACTTCTGAAGCCAATACCTGCACAAATCCTTCCCATCATCTTGCACTCCAAGGCAACAGTGTCCTTCTTGAGTTTGCCTTTTTTACCCATTTACAAATACCTGTTTTCTTTTCCACATCAAATATGTATGATACACCCAGATAGGACAGGTATATACCCAGGTCAACACCTGGGTAAAATCTAATACAACGGAAAGTGTTTTCAAAGTACGAACAGATCTCAGGAAGTCACCATGAGCCTCTCTGCTTCATGGCAGGAAATACTGCACCTAAACCCTTCCCAGCAGTCGTTTCATGAAGGCACTTTTGTATTTCCCAAAGTGTAGCAAGCATGTTGAGCTAGTTGGCTAAGGTGGCCCATGCGGCTAAGGGATACCCAGCAGCCCACGCTCTCGTGCCACCTGATCCCTCTATGCCTTGGTTTCCTCAGGACAAAATGGAAGTAACACTTCCCTCCTGTGCAAACCAGCTGGGAGGCTCAAAAAGCGAACATATGTAACTCTGATAAGCAGCATTCCTCTGGAATGAAAAATGCTTGGGGAAGGACTTCCATAAGCAACCAACAGGACCACAGGGATATCAGTAAGAGCAGAGCTAACCCAACATGAAGGTTGCTGTTCCCACGGCGCACAGTGCGATGCTACGCCAGGGCTGGGCACAGGGCACCTTCATCCCCTCCTACATTTGGAGGTGAACTTTGAACCCCCCGGGCTAATAGTGCTAAGTCACAG
The DNA here is from genome assembly GCF_964195595.1 of Calonectris borealis. Classification (NCBI taxonomy): domain Eukaryota; kingdom Metazoa; phylum Chordata; class Aves; order Procellariiformes; family Procellariidae; genus Calonectris; species Calonectris borealis. The sequence continues at coordinate 125,180,839 of NC_134314.1, read as the reverse complement.
AAATGCACCATAAAGGTATCACAAAGTATTTGGCATTTTCACATGTGGCAGAGCACTCGCTCCCACCCCAGCAGATGCACCGAGGAAGAGCCTTGATGGCACCCTTGCACCGTATCTGCCTCGTGAGGAGATAAACGCTTTACAGACCAAACGGCCATCCTGGCAGATGGACACATTCCCCCGAGGATGGGAAAGAAGAGAGAAATTCTTCTCCACAGACCTGACCATCAAAATGGTCGCTCCCCAGCTAACTTTTGGTCTACGGCTTGTGCTTCATCAGAATACACATGACCTTGAACCCACCCAATGCTCACCTATAGCCACACCTGCATAAAATTAGCCATTCTAAACACGCTTGTGTGCCATAAAAGTATCAAATTAACATGTCTTCTGGTTTCTATAAGATTTTCACACTATTTATCTTTAAAAAATAAAATCCTTTTGGAAAGAGCTCTCAGCTTAACCCCTATGAACAGGAAGTCCCATTGCTGGACTGAACTGCTTCTCCTTGAAATCAAAGCGTCTCCACACCTTTGGAAGTGACTGCAAGATCACGGCCTTCGTTAGCTAATCTCTTGGTGGTGCATGAGCCACAAAGTAATCCAGCTCCCTCTCTATGGCTGTACAGGTTCTACTAAGCCAGCCAGGGAAAAAAAAAGCACTAAAAACTTCTTTCATTCAGTGGATTAAGCAGCTATGACTCAGAATTCACATCGAAGATGATCTGTGAAGTGAGAAGGTATAATGTAGTCTCTTTCTTAACCTTAACCACCCTGCAGCACAGCTCGCTGCAGCTTCTGCACACCTCCTGTCCCCTCCCACCGCTTCTGGTGGCATCCGCGATCCTTCGACCCAGGAGGATGCGCTAAGGATAAAGTTTCTATCTCAACTTCAGATTGCTTTGTTTTTTGCGGTGTAAGTTAGATCCTTAACATAATCTTAATGCACTTTTTATGGTTTAATTTCCCCTTTTGTGGTGCTGTTTTCCTCAATAAGACTCTTAAATTGAAATCAGATTTCCTCTGAAGGAGCCAGCCTGATTTTCTTCGAAAGCCCAGTACAATACAGTCATTCCGCTGAGACTGACAATTTTATTATGGCTGCATTTCCTTTTTGCCTACAAAATGTTTGTTTTATAAATAGGCCTTTTTAATTTAATGTAATTTTTTGTACAACAGCAGAAACGGTCAAAATACACACTACACAGCTACAAAATTTTGGTTTTGTTATACACGCCTTCCTTAATTTACTTTCCATTGGCTGAGGAGGGGAAATCAACTTTTTACCTAAGGCAAAATGTATGTAAAATTTCAATCTAAAGTAAAACTCAGCTCCCCTGTCTTCAAGCTATATCACTGAAGATGTGGTCTTGTAATTAAAAATAGAGGGGGAAAAAAAACCAACTACAAACAAAGAACTACATTGCACTTTAATGAATGAGACAACTACAAGCAGAAACATGATGAGGACTGTGGAAACTAATCAACTGACAATTGCTTTTACAATTTTTACACCACTCACAATTTAACAAGGAGGGTTTTTTTCATCACATGCTTGATTTTAAGCATGTGAGAAGTTGTGTTGGCCTCAGTGGCTTTTTTTTTTTTTTTAACATATTTAAGATTGCGTAAGTGCTTAAGCATTTTGTGGTATTATGGTCTCCCTTTGGACTGTGAAATTAAACTTCTACCTGCTTGCTCTGGGAGGGCACAAAACCTACTATTGAGAGCTTTGGCTCTCCTTATGGCCCACCGGCCACATCTACATCATATGGCATGAGCTACTACAGTGTCCCCGTGCCCACCTTGACCATGAGCTGGTCCCAGCCCAGATCTTGTCCCTCCATAAACCAGGGCGGAAAGGGAAGGGAGGAGAGGGAAAGGTTTATATCCCAGGCTCAGCGCAAAACAGCATTGGGATGCAGCTGAGTATGCCCTTGGCCTCAGGGGCTAAAAGTGTTGGTTAAATCAGGAGCAGCCTTCACCACCCAGCTGGAGCAGAGCTCAGTGTCACCTTTTGGGATCTGCAGCACAGACCACACCTACCTCCAGAATTTCTGCTTCCCCTACAACTCTAGGCAATTGAACAGCACATCCATCCCAACAGCCCTCTAACAGAAAATAAGAAAAAAATATCTTCCTGACACACACATCTAGATTACTTTTTATATTTTTGTAGTTGTCAACGACTGGTCTGAACTGCTCCGCAATGGTTTAAATTCCGGTAACAGGTTTCATATGGTCGCTATAACATCTCAGTGTATTAATTAGTTTTCAAGACCCCCAAGCAATAAAAATGTAGCCATTCAAGGTCACAGTTTGACTTATTTACAATTGATGTATAACTTGGCAAACTCTGCATTCAGCTACTTCGTACAATAGAAAATATATTGTCATTCAGGTTAACAAAAGACTCTTTTCTTTGCCACCTCACTACAATGGCCCTGCAAATGAACATCGCCTGAATAAAATCCTAACCACATTTTCACTCTCATTAACCACAGTAGGGTATCACACAATTTGCCTGGCTCCTACTTAGACCACTGTGCACCATTTTACTAGCAGCAGTTTGATGGGTTTTATGGCAGGTGATATATGGAGTGGGAGTTTCGGGAGTCGTAAACAGAAGCCACAGTGTATCACAATGTGGTTTAGGGATATAATGACTGTGTTGTAAAGCAAAGGATGACAATACTGCACTAGGCTTGAGGTAGTGAACCAATAGACCAAACAGCTCAACATAATTCAAGCTACAAACAGAGGATCCTAGGTGTGTGCTGGCCTTCCTATATCTTTCATTAATTACCCCTGATGAATTTGAATAAGAACTACTAAAACCGAAATAAATCTGCGGCCAAGAGAAAAATTATAGAGTACCTCCTTGTATTTCTTGGAAGAAGTTCCTCTCCCCCAGTGCATATATACACACCCCATATTACCAGTTCTTAACCAGCCTTTTGTATCTCTACCTAGACAGTCCCCTTTGCTGCTGGGGCTACTGTTGCTTATTCACACACCAGAACAAACAGTGGCTTGGAGACCTTTTGCACACATGCAGGGGGGCAGGTGATGCTCTTAGCTATGTCTGCAAAAGCTAGGCTGGATGCCACGCTGAGCAGAAAGTCCCCTTCTAAATATTTTGTTCATATTTATTGATGGTCTGAAGTCAGACAATGCTCTACTTTTTCCATGGGGCACTACAGTGTTCTTCCAGCCCTACAGATACTCTTAATTCCCATCTGAGCTGGGCGATTTTTGAGGGTGATCCATTTGCTACTGCTTGATCCCACCGTGAGGTATTTGGATTGGGATTTCTGCAGTGATCCCGTAGTGGTCAATCCCTGCAGTTCTTGAAAAGGTTTTTTTTTGTTATTGATATTGGCTAATTATGGCACAGAATAAGAAAATTGTCTGCCTGGTTCCCAAAGCTGTGTCATTAGCCACATTGCGATAGATTGGTGTCAGTGACAAAGCTCTCTCCCAGCATTCAAAACCTGTTCAGCTGCATTTAAACTAAATAATAATACTTAGCACATATAGCGCTTTGCATATTCAAAGCGCTGTACAAACATCAATTAATTAATCCTCATAACATCCCTGTGAGGTAGGTAAGTATTATCTCAGTTTTACAGATGGGGAAACAGACACAGAGAGGTTAAGTAAAATGAAAAATTAAGGTGGAGGTGTGCTGGTTAATTTGGAATTGCACTTTGTGCTGTTTGAAAAATTAGAAGGTGCTGTACCAGATCTCCATTATTCTGCCAGAGAAAGCAACATTTTGATGTGCTGACTCCCCTGGTAGGAGCCATTGCCTCAGTCAGGCACCTTGTAGTTGAACCTTCGTGTTCCCTGGCTGGGGAGCGCACACAAAAAATTCCCCCTAAATATATCCCTCTGCTTACAGTAAAATATAGGTAGACTTATCTCCTGCTTCCAAGCATACTCCATAATGATCAGAGAAGATTTTGAGATAAATAACCTATTTTGGTAAAACTACTAAGAAGGAGCTAAGGAACAACCTGCATGGAGGGCCAATAATGATTTATGCCAAAACCTCCAGGTAATTGTTCGTTTTCCCCATCATCTGTATTTTCCAGTCATGGACCAGCACCAGGGAGGAACAGACCTCCTCATGTCACACAGAAAGCAGTCTCCAGCCCAAAGAAACAGTGAGTATGCCTTACCTCTGAAAAGAAAAAAATACAAAGTGCCAGAGACACACTAGCTTGAGGGAATCATCCAGAACTGCTAAAGAAATAATATGTTTGCTTTCCTGTAGCTGAAGTGCTTTCGATTTTCAAAGGAAGAACAATTAATGAGAGCAAAGTCCAATGTTTTACTACTAAACCCAAACCTACGTACTACTCCCTGCTGCTGTATACCTGCCATGTTATTCTATCCTTGTTATTTTAATAAAGACCTCTTCTCATCCATTTGATATTCAACGCTCCCTCAACGCGTGGAGTCTATATTAAGTAGGAAAAGCGTAAAATTGACATTAAGTGGATTTGGGGGCAGGGGAAGATGAAGTAGATGTTTGCTCCATCTACCCCGTGCATTAACCTACACGAGCAGCGAAGAGGGAACAATTGCCAGGATAGCAGCTCTGCAGAAAAGAAACCAGAGGACTGGGGGCTGTGGATCACAGGCTGAATGTATATCGACAATAGTATGCAGCTGAGAAAAAGGCAAATACCATACTGCGATGTTTAAATAGAATTAGAGTCTGCAAGACTCATAAAGCAACTCTTGCACTTTGCTGAGTGCCAGGGAGGCCTCATCCGGGGCATTGTGTTCTCCTGCAGGCATCGCGCTTCACGAAAGGCATGGCCCAATTGGAGAGAGTTCAGAGGAAAGGGAGGAGAACAATCAGAGGTCTAAAAACCATGACCTGTGAGGAAAGATAGAACACAGTGGGGTGGTTTGCTCTAAAGAGAAGACCGAGGGGAGACATGATAACAGTCTTACAGAGTATAAAAGGCTGCAGCAAAGAGGAAGGGAACAATCTGTTTTCCATGCCCATGACCAAAAGGACAAGAAAAAGCTGGCAGCAAAGAAGATTCCAGTCACGTATTAAGAAAAGTCTTTCCAACAGCAAGAATAGTCAAGCTCTAGAAGAGATTGGCAAGAGCCAAGTGGAGTTTCTCTTGCTAGAGGTGCAGTGGATGTTGCCTTAGCATGGAGGGATATGCACAATGACCTTCCTCAAGGTCCCTTCCATCTCGGTGTTCTATGCTAGGTGTCAGAAAGGAGAGGTGCTCTAAAGATAGCAACTTCTGCTGCCATAGTACCCAGTGAGTCCAGTCTGCAGCCTACGGCTCAGCTGGACTCAGTGTACAACCAGGCCATGACTGCCTTAGTTATTATCGGAGCAGCTTGGAAAGAGCTCTGCTGATGTTTTAACTAGATAACGTCATTGGTCCTGTAACACTCACATAACCAATCCTATATCCTTCCTCCTAACCTTGTACTCTCATGATCGCCAGATGCCAGAATTCGAGGATTTTAGTAGCCAGCACGACCTCAGGCAGGTTCAACTTGCAGCCAGTAGTGTGGCTGCCAGGGGACCCCGAGGGCCGGCAAATGTGGTTAGGGATCACCTTGCCCACCCAAGCAGCTCCAGGCGCCTGCAGCCAGTCAGTACCTGTGCATCTCTCTTGGTTAAAAATGTCTGCTCTTTTCAGTATCTTCCTCCTCGTGTATTGACTTTTCCTCCTTCCTTCAGCTTCCCTCAGTAGTTCCTTTGATTACATCTTTTCCCTCCTTCACCTTCTTGGCTTCTTTTCATAATCTCTTTTAAACAAAAAGTATGTCCAGTGCACTTCGAGTCAAAGTCGCAAACATGCAATGTTTAACTGGGAACAAAATAGGAGGAAGGAATCTGCCAACCCTGGCAAGTGTGGGATGCTTTATCTACTTTATATTTAATATGCTGCTCTGAACATCCCCTCTAGCCTCTTCTGACACAAAACGGTGATTTGTCTGAAATCGTTTGGAGGTTGCTGATCTTTTGGTGCCTGCAGAGACCGCTAGCTTTTGAAAGTTGATGCTTGGTCCTAAGAGAACCAAAACTGTAAAAGAATGCCCCTCTCTGCTGGCTACAGCCTCTTGCAGAGCAACCACATCACTGGAAAACTTCTAAGATCATCACAGTTGAAGCCCTATCAGGAAAAATATAATTCACTTAAAAATACTAAGGCAGGTTTAGTCTTTTACAATTTTCAGTACTTACAAAGAAAAAAAAAAAGTGATGCAAACACTAAACCCTTTTCCTGCATAAATGTTATATGGTTCAGAGTAAAACAACCCATTCATGCACCATCTGCAAGAAACATTTGGCAACTTTCTCCTAAACTTCTTCCTTTTACAGTGTTATTTTGGACATGTTGCACCTCTCATCCTCTTTGAACAGCCCTGTTGGTTTTTGTGTGTGATATTAGGTTCTACCTTCTTTTCAGAAGCCTGTAATTTTAGTAGATTGTAATTGTTCAAGAGAAAATGTCCTTTACCCTGTTTTGAACAAAAGGCGAGTTCTTGGTGTCTTGCAACAAGAACAAGGATCCCGCTCCTGAAAACCTATCATACGTAAGGGCCTGTGGTGCCCTTACACGTGATATCCTACATAGCACCTTCAAATCCTACCTCTTAGAAAAAGAGGCCCTTGCATGTGAAGCCCACATCTTGGGAGATGGCAGGCAAGATTTGCTCCAGGTGATTTTACCCATAGGCATGCTGAGTTAGTCCTGGAGTTGGGAGTAGCACAAGGGTGCCTTCCCTCCTGTCTCCTACAGAAATCCTAGACGGCCTGCCCTCTGATTTAAATGAACAAAAAAATGAACAGGAGTTAATTAATTTGCTGCAATATTGATATGATAAAATGAAAGCAGCATGTGAACGACAAAGAAAAAACTCACTATCATTCACAGGCCAAACAAGGGACTGAGTAGTTAATAAAGCCTTATACAGTAAACCCTTGTATTTCCCTGATGTTAGAGAACCTGCACAAAACCAGCTCAAAAGACAAAGATAGCATGCGATGTGCAATGGTAATATTTTTTAACAAACCAATTTAGGGGTGATAAAAAAGAGCAGTAAAACTCCTGTGTAGCAAAAATGAATGCAAGAGCAAAAAGAAAAGTCTATGAGAGTAACTACATACATAGGTAGATACACCATGTACAAGTACAATGTTCCACAGTCTGAAGAGAAAGACCATTTCTTTGATACTTCTAGTTTAGTAGACCTGAGGAGTTCAGGTAAGCATTGGAAAATTCAAAACAAACCCCAGCTATTCTGGTTTGTCTATCTCTAACACTAATCTGGTTCACCCAGAGGTTCTTTCACTTCTTGTTGTTAATTTTATTTCTAGCACGTATACAGTGTTCCTATCCATGACTGGCTCTTGACGCAGCCATCACAAAAACTAGTATTATTTTGTAATAGCACCAGGGAAATGCAGTTATTGTTAAATTAACTCACACCCATGAAATGCAACAAGCACTTTTTAACAGAAGACATGCTGCAATTTTGTTGAACTGAATTCATTAGAAAAAAAAAAGAAAAACCTCTGAAGTCAAATAAAGAGTAGCCATAGGTTCACCACACCTTGTTTCTGGTGAAAGGAAGAGCCATTTGCCCAGCACAGAGAAAGAGAACTAGCCTCTCCATAGCATTTGTTTCTTGGTTGACAAACGGACAGCTAAAACAGATCCAGTATTTATAGTCGCAGAGAATGGTCTAAGCAGGACATTGGAGGAAGCAGCTGAAATCCTCTGGGGAGGCAACGTGGTGAGCTAACCTTGCCCCTGGAAGGGATGGCTTCACTTGCGCTGGGCTGACCAAAGATTTTAGTAGACATTTGGCTTCTTTCTGCTCAGAGGGAAACTAGAGCATAGAGGAGAAGGGAAAAATAGAGGTGACTCTTTTTTCGGGGCACCAAGCCAAATGTAAACCTCACTATAAACATATAAGCCAGCAGAGCAGTTTGCACCCACATGAAAATGGTGTGCTTTACTGAGCACTTAAAAAAGAAGTCAGATGCAATATTGCAGCTGTTTTCAAACCTAGCAGGTATGTTTAGCTTGAAACACAAATTCTCACTCATCATATACATCAAGGCAGACAAGAAGAAGAATTCTCTTTATCCTGTAGCTTTTGGGGCCCTGTGCTAAACAGGAGCAAGGACAAGAGGCTAGTTATGGTTTCTCCAAGCTCCACAACTTAGGGATACTTGGGAGCACTGAGTTCAGAAGTTCGTACAGTACTGGAGAGATCCAATGCATCTCATCAGAAACTGGTCTCTCCTTCCCCATGCAGCATGCTCGTTCATATCCCCACTAAGACACTCATTTTGCATCACTTCTTCAACTCTCATATCATATACTGCTTATTTTAATTTCTTTCTGCAGACATTTTTACAATGACTTGTACAACTGCTTCCTGGAAGAAGGACCTTTGCCATCCTTCACAAATGGGAAATTGCCTGGGATCCCACAATTGGATATCAGCAATAAACACTGTCGGGAAGGAGAGGAGCCTGCGAGGCACAAGCACTCTCAAACCAGGCAACGCACAGAGACGAGCACTCAGCCCTGCAAAGCACCGAGCCCTGATTTGGCACCTCCTGAAACCAGGGGCAAACCTATTATCAGCTTGACCAGGGGCAAGATCTCAGCCATCCAAAATCCACTGACTCATTCATAATGTGGTCTGATAATGACCATTAAGAAAAGGAAAGCAATATTTTGAATCTAACATAAAACCACAAATGGACTGTTACGTCAGGAATCTCACACAGCACTAGCTACAAAAGACATACTCGGTTCCTTGCACATGACGAGGGATATGCGACTATTGTCACCACAATCACCACAGGCTTTGTGGGAGTAACTCCCCTTGCTGTTTGAGGACCTTCTCTTTATGTTTGGCACCTCGCTATTATTAGCATTAATAATGGTTTCATGTACAACTCACGTGAGGAAAGCTCCTCCGGGGACAGCATTTTTTGTTATACCCTCTGAAAAAATAGAAGTTTCCTGGATGGATATCTATTGTTTCCAGTTTTAAAATTCCTGCTTCACTCTGGAGAAAATGATGATGCCTTTGCCACGGACCTGAACTCGGTATTCTAAACAGGACTATGCAGAATTGGATTACATTTCATCTCCTTCAGCAATCCATCTTTTCCATTTCTGTTCATTTGCTGTAGCTGCAGAAGTATTGAGTGCTGCAAGATATACTTAGTTTTCCAAACCATGCAAGTCATTATGAATGGCCTTGTGTCCAGGTAAAGGTTAAGGAGGTCCTTTGTTGTTCTAGTTTAACTTGTCCCTGACACTGCAGCCTAATCATTCCACATAATAACAGTTCTGATACACAGGCCTGAGTCAAAGTCACAAGTCAATAAATCCATTCCTTCCTCCCTTTCAGGCAAAGTGTTGAATAGCACTGAGTGTGCAGTGTCACAAAACCCTGCAGTCTATCACATCAAGGTCGTCTGGTATACAGTGCGAAAAACTTTCTTTAAGTGCCTCACACGTTCAGAAGGAGACAGTATGTTGTACGGACTAACGAGTACGCTTCAGATCGTTTGGAGGAGATTAAAATAGGGGCCTGACATAAGAACAGTTTTAGTTACACTTGCTTAATCTTCTGGCTTGTTGTTGCTCTGAATTTGTCAGGCCTGGGGGAGAGGAGCCGCACTGCTGCTCGGAAAGGGCTGAGCCACTTGCAAAGAGCACAGCAGCCCCGTGCTACCTTCTCTGTCAAGACTCCTCATACGTGCAAAGACAAGTCATAGCTGAAGGCTGGTGGATTTTATTTGCCGAGGTTCACTGTGCATTTGAAGTCTATTCTAATAGTCTAATTCCAGTAATGTGAATTGTTTGCCCCTGAGAAAAGAGACATAGCGCTACATAGCAAATCATCTCTTCACCTTTAGTTAAAAAAGAACAAAACCCAAAACCAAAAAAACCACCCAAACCCTTAGGTGGTGGGTCTCTGGAAGAACACAAGACTGAGTTACAGTTTGTTTACTTTGTTAAGGGACTTACAGCTCTTCCAGGTTCATAAATTCTTGTGGTGGACTAGGAGAGGGAGTGTAAATTAACTTGAATAATAGGACTATGTGTACTTTCCAATTGTCTAATGCATTTCCCAGAGAAAAACTAGTCAGGCTTTTCAACTATCTTTTTTTCTTCTTATTCCTTAATTAGTGGGTGCACTTGGTGTATAACAAGCGTGGGCTTATTAGAAATACCTAGATGAAGGTGTTGTGCATGTTCCTCCACGCCTCTCTGCCTTCTACCTCAGCTCTATTCAGCAACAGATTTCCTGTTTCAGAGTCTTGGGATTTTCTTTTCCAAATCGTGCAGTGGTTTTATGATATTGCCAAACGTCCACTAAGGATTTAGAAAGAAACTATTAAACCCATTTTCATATTTGCTCAAAGGAAGGCTCTGAACCCTGGACTCCAGCAGGGAAAGGCTAATGCACTAAGTCACAGCTCCGTCCCGCTCCCCTTTCGTCTATCATTTCAACCTGTTTGCAGCGTCAGGGAAAACAGAGGATAGCATTTCCCAGCTGATTCAGAGAAGCAAGAGGCTGCCAGAAGGCAGTCATAGATTCTAGGATTTCTGAATAATGTTGTTCTCGAAAACCGACCACTCCCACAGCATTTCAGGGAGCAGACGCAGCTGAGAGGACACTGCGCGGGAAGAGCCTGCTGTCTTTCCGGAGCTGCAGCTTATATGCAGGAAAAGTCATACCAGGCTCCATCCATGAAATAATTGAGATGCCTGAAACCCAGCTCATTCCCACCTCCCTGGGGAGCGCCCATTTTTGCCAGAAAATTTTACTTTCTCATGCCACTTATGTCGTAACGTGCCTATTGACTGGCTGGTGTCTAGCACAAAGGTCCAGAAACTTGGCAGATATTCACTCCGTTTTGGCTATTTATCCAAGCAGCATGCAGGTCTGCAGGAAGATGCCGTGAGCTCTCATCAGGACCCTTCCCATGGTAGTTTAAGACAGGAGTCACAAGTTATGCTGCAAAATGCGCTTGCCCTGCCCTGGAATCCAGAAACCATCTGTGCAAGTAAAACTTTCAGAGCAATTATGAGCAATGAAGAATAAAGTGTCAAATTATGGTTTACTAAATGGAGTCACCACCCCATGCCTTTTTTGAAGTCTCCAGACTTTGAACTAAGTTGTAATTGTCCTCAACTTGCATGTAACCTGCAGTCTGCAGCTCTGAAAGCAGAGCTAAGATCCAGAGTTTATATCTGTGCTTATTACAATCGGTCGTAATTATCCCAATGAAAGCAAAGTAAATCCTTTCCAACAAACACTAGAGCCGAGCTCTCATGTTATTGAATTATTATGGATCTTGTATATTATACCTGAGAGAACGCGAGTATAACACACTTGACTGTCTCTCCTCTCAGCGGAGGAGGTTCACTAGAGCAACAAAAAATTGGAGACATTATGGAGTTACCATCCTACCTCAGGAAGGAAACAGTATAAATGAAGCCCGTGTTGTGCTTGTGAGGCCATTTGTCACGCTCGTGTAACTGGTGCGGTATATACTCATTATATATTGCGTTCTCTTGGATGTGACACTTTTTGCAGTTGCAAAACTCTCAAGATTCAACCCTCACTTTTTGATTTACACCAGCCTATCTTCATTTTTACGGATTGCTCTGACATGGTTGGATGACTGCGCTGGCTGCATGCTTTATAACAGGAAGAACATTTGAAATGCATTTCCTTAAAAGCTTTGAGGTCTTCTACTGCATGCAGATTGCAAACAAGGTACGGCAGGTAGCCTGCTAGTTTTGTTGGAGGGAAATGGAGTGCCAAACTAAACGAGGTGTCAGTATGCCCCCCACTCCCGCTGCCCCAGCACGAAGACGGCGTGCACACATTTAATCACGTGTTTTGTTGCTGACTTTTGGGAAGGTAGAGTACTGAAGATCAAAAAGTAAATAGTAAGACCACCTATTTTAATGGCTCTGGGGAGAACATCTGGAGAGAGAAGTTTTATGACTCTGTTGGCTCGTGTCCTTTTGAAATGTTTTCAGTGCAAAATGATGACTTCTCTCACATTTTACTTCCACCGAGACAAGCTGCTCGGTGGCATACTGGGATGTCGTGCCACAAATATACTCGTTCTGCTGTCACCCAAATATCACTTCTCAGAAGTGCCTACATCTCACTTCAGAAAATTCATGGAGTTAACTTCTAGAACGGGAAAGTTTTGCTAACGTCATCTCCTGCTGCTGCTTCCTACTGTTGCTACGACACCACGCTTCCCCGTTACTATTATTGCTTCCATGTCCTGATCAGCCTCCAGCTTGAGCAACCTCATTCTGCCCCAGTCATTCACTCCATGTAGTCTGGAGACAACCTTCTCGTTTCTAGCTCTTTTCTCTGTGCGTTTGAACCCTTGGGGGTGAAGGATGCCACGGAGGCCCAACTCCTCTGAAAAGGATTTTCGCTATGGGAGTCTGGGTGACATAAAGAGAAATTCCCATGGACAGACCATCATCATTCCTAGCCATGAGTTGTCCACAGCCAGACAGCAGTGACAGTGAGATGATGATTTCTCCCGGAAGTGCCTGTTACCTTTACTTGGATACTGCTCTAGTACCTTCTTAATTAGTCACCTGTTGCCCTCCCAGCAGAACCTGTGTCCTCGTGGTTGCACTACTCATTCACAGAATTAAAACTCAAATACATTGAAGTTACAGCTTCTCAGTTAAGCTATCAACATGCAAAAGCATCCCCCAGCTTCCCACCAAATGGCAGCATGCAAACCAGCAGCAGTACCCGAGCAGGGGTAGCACCACCTGCACATGAGGACACCTAGGTGTTATCAGACCACGCTGTGCCCCTGCAGTGACAGAAGGAGCACTGGCACCTAGCGTTTTGTTTCAGAGCAGTCGTGCAACTTTGAAGCAAATCCCCCGATTTTCCTCACTGACAGCAGAAGGCAGTTTTGGTGTGCATCACCCAATTTCTTCTCAGAAAAACAGAACCAGAAGTTTTGCACCAGGTACGCACTGAATTGCTCTCACTGCTAGTGCTTGGTGGGAACATTTGGATGACTAAGTCTAGTCTAAAGTGAATCCTGCCCATCACATACATATAGCTGTAGCAGAGCAACCTGTTGCAATCCAATCTGCATCCAGCTATTTCTTAAAAAAGACATCATCCCTAGAGATTTTCTGTAATAATTTCTCTCCACCAAGTAGATAAGGGAGACCAGGGTGTCAAGGCTCCTAACGCAGGTGGCTCGGTTACATCACTAAAATTGAGTGAGAACTTGGCCCCGCTGAAGTCAAAAGGAGGAGGATCCCATTGACCACAACGGGAGCAGGCTGCAGGCAGTCTGTGGAGCGAGCAGTGACTCTGTTGGCCCAAAAAGGGACTCCAGAGCCAGCTCCTCTACGTGGCAGCACAGAATACTAACCTCAGGGTCATCAGGGCAACTCTGAGTTTACCTTTTAAAAAACCTCTCAGTATTACCTTCAGCAGAATATTTAATCATGAGTGTAAGTTTGTCGAATGCCATCTCTGACCTCCAAAGCTTTTATTGATTACCTGCAAGCCCATTGTGTTGCATTACGCTCACTCAGGCTACAAGACAGTGAAGTCAAGAATAAGCTAAAAAGTACAATTTTAAAAAGAGATAAGAAATAGGCCAATTCCCGAGTTAAAAAATGATGCTACAATTAGCTTTGCAATAGAGGGACAAGAAATATTGAATTATACTGTACGCAGTGCAAGAAAATCTCACCAAAAGAGTCTTTGAAATTCTGAAACTCCACACAAAACTGAAGGAGACAACAGCCTTTTCCAAATGAATAAATAATGTCTGTGGAGGCTAGCGGGTGTTACTGCAATTGCATGTCAACTAATGTTTCCCACAGTAAAAAATAATAGCAGTGAGATTTAGACGATAGGATTCTGCTACCAGAACCTAAATCCCACTCTCTCCTAATCAGCTGTAACCCACCAAAGAGAGGGGGAAATGGGAATTGCAACACGGAAATCCTTTCATGAATTCTTCCACCGAAAGCAAGGAGGTTGTTTAGTCCTTGTCCCAAACACAGCTCCTTTGTGCACAAATCCCTGGATGCCATAGGGAGCCCCAGTAGTACAACGATGCACTGAAAAAAATGTAAAGCTCAACTGTCCGGTTGCAAGAAGTAGCAAAACATTGTATTTTTCAAATTGGATGTGCATGAATTCATTTTGCCTGGTTTTCACTCTCTGGTTCCCAGCGTTTTCCAGGAGACCGAGTCACCTGGAAAAACCCCTCACACTGACTTGCAGAGGAGGTTTTTCCTTCCTCCACAGTCAGTCACACTGCAACACATTTGGATACTCTGGTGAAAAGAAGGTGGCAATACAGATAGGTGGGAAAAATCAACCAGGGTTTCAAACAGCAGAAAACAGCATTTTGTAGCCGGGGCAGTGGGCCGGAGATTGGAGCTGAGAAGTTGGCAGGCACTACCTGCAAGGATCCTAAAGGTGAGCATGGGAAGCCTGAACTCCCTTTTTCCCTCCTCTCCCTTTGAATGGAGAGCCTAACTTTATTTATTTTGGCTGAAAGCTGTGCTGACAGACATCAAACAAGAAAAGACTAAACGCTCATTCTCTAAGAGCTGTCTCTTCAGCTGGAGTTACAAGAAGAACCTTAGACTTTTTATCTAAATTCTAGTGAAAAGATGTATGGTACCACCTCTTCTTTGTCAGGCCGCGAGAGCTACCTCCCCATGGGACAGAGGAACACCAGTAACACCACAGTGTGTGTCCAGCAAAGCCTCACAAATTTGGGTAGCGATACTTTCAACAGGAGAACTAACAAAAGAAAAGCTGGTGGGAGCCCAAGACCAACTTGTGTTTCCTTGCTTCTTAGAGACCGGCAGCAGCAAGCAGGCAGCACACGTGTATAGGTTAGTATGGGAGAAGAGCTGAGCTAAATGCCCCTGTAACAGTGGGATTATTGCAGAAGTGCCCAGCTAAGATCCAGGCTCTGCTCTCCTGGTTATTGGCCAAACACAGGAATAAGGAGAGAAAGCAAGGATAGCTCTGCTTTACAAGGGAAGGAGCTGTGGCACAGGCTGCAATAAAGGAATCTCTCAAGGTTACAGCACAAGTCTGTGCCAAAGGCGGGAGAGGAGCCGCAGTCCTGGTGCACAGTCTTGGCCACAGCACGGCCCCAAGCTGAGGCAGCTGCACCACAGCTCCTAAGAAACTGGCTATCCTGTGCTTCACCTCTGCTACCCCCTTCTTCCCCCCTCACATACTGCTCATTGAACTTTTTAAACCTGACACACTGATTTAGCAAAAGCCCTGACATTTTTTTCCCTATTTTATTAAAAAAAAAAAAAAAAAGAGAGAGAAGAAATTAGGCTCTTGTTAAAGGGAATGGAAGTGATACAGCTGTGGCTGTGATTAACGTAGTTCAGGGTTGAACTGAATATTGCTTCTTCCCTGCAGTATTTTTAATTACACTCCTGATTTTATATTTGGAGACCGTCATAGACCTGTTCTGGTAAATTGTCAAGCAACCACAAGTCAAATATGTGTTAAATATGAGAATATACTGCCATTTTTATCTGATTTGTGGTTCATTCGCACTATGTTATCTACTTTTAATTAAATACCATAAAATACACATGGTCAGCAGTTTGACTTTTCATTTCCTTACAATGTCAGTAATTCAGCTTGATTGTTGCCACCTACCATAGAATTGCATTTTAAAGATGTTACCCCTGCACGGTGCAGATTCAATATCGGAACAATTTAAACTAGTTGCTAAAAATAACTACCACCTACTTAGTAGCAGCTCTGCCTTTAATAGTCACATGCAGATTCACAACTCTTTGCCTGCCTGACGAGGACGGGCAGCCTTGGGAGGCATTGCAGTGGCCTTGAGTTTGCAGGGAGGGGGTGTTTCAGGTTTTGTTTTTGTATGAAATGCTTGTGTCATCTCCGTGTTGATTGATAGCCTACCTTGTTCATTAAAGATATGGCTCGGATTTTGCTAGATTACCCCAGGCATTGGAAATAAGAACCTTCCTACTGGAGGCATGTTATGCATGGACTTAAAGTTCACCACTTCATTAATAACACTCCTCAGCTGGACATTTTACATGCCACTCTGATATATGACTGTTTGGGTGCATTTTCTTTTCCCTCCTACTACTCCTTTAAAGGGGACCGAGTCTTTTTCACCATTATTTTATTCTTTCACTTCTAGGTTATATTGCTACAGTCCTGAAATTGCCTCATTATCTGATCTCATTATCCTGGCTGGATTTCCTTGAGAATAACTGGACAATTTGCTTTGACCACCGAAAACAATGTATTAAAACTAGTAAGAGCCGCAATGGCTGAACATCTGTAAGAAAGACAGAGCGAACATAACAGCAGCAGCATCATATCAGACCAAAGGCAAATCCAGTGACTTGTCTCTGACAGTCACAAACAGCAGATACCCAGGGAAGAGGAGGAGAACAGAACCAGCCCATACAATACTTCCCTGAAACACCCTCCCAGCCTCTAGCAATTTGCAGTGCATGGATTTTCTGAGCCAGAGGTAGTGGCTTTAGATATAACAGCTCTTGATAAATTTTTTCTCCCATAAATCTCAGCAGCCACTTTTTAAACATCTGAAAATTTTCAGCATCCACAACATCCTGCAGGAAGGAGATCCTGCTGTATGCTACGTGTGCCATGAAGCAGCAACTCTTTTGATTTGCTCTGAAGCATTACTCGATAACTTTATTTGCTGTTCCTTTACTCTTGTGTTGGAAGAAACAATGAACGATCGTTCCCTGTTCTTCGTCTCAATGCTAGTAGTTATCATTTTACAACCCCCTGTCATATCCCTTCATCTCTTTTCCAGGCTAAAGAATTCTAGACTATTTTATGATTCTTCACACAAAGCCATTCTCTGACTCTAATCACTCATTTTCCATGCCTTTTCCACTCCTGCTGTGTCTGAAGGGTTGGAACTGAACCAAGTATTCAAGATGTGGGCAAAGCATGGATGTCTAAAGTGCTGAAGAGTGTCTCCTCTTTTGTGTCTCCTCTTTTGTTTTGTATTACTTTACTAATAGCTCCTAACAGTAAGTCTGCTTTTTTTTTTAACAAATACTAAGCACTGAGGTGATGCTTTCAAAGCACAATGTTATAACCGCATCTTTTTTCCCAAGTGATAATATTCAATTCCATGCTCATCATCATCAGTGCAATGCTGGGACTTTCACCCCACCTCTCTTCCTCTCTTATATCCAGTGAATTTCATCTCTCACTTTATCGCTCGGGGACGTGGTATGAAAAGGCACTTCCTCCGTTCTTTGCAGTCAGCCCTAGCCTTTACTACCTTGAATAAGTTGGCATCACCTCCAAATTTGTCATCTTTTTGCCCACCCTGTTTTTTTAGAACACTTAGGAAAATACTAAATATGGGCTGTAGCACAGAGCTCTGCAAGGCTCTGCTGTGGAAATGACCTCTCTATTCCTCTCCGTTGTTTCCCATCTTTTAAATAATTATTTACCCGTGCGAGAAACTTATGGAGGTTATTTCCTGTAAGACCCTTGGGTGAAGCACTTTTTCAAAAGCCTTTGTGAATTCCCTGGGGACCATATCACCCAGATCTCTTTGTTCATTTGCCTGGGGACTCCTTCAAAGGGCTCCTGAAGATTTGTGAGCCTTGTCCTCCCTTTTCTTTCTTGAACACACAACTTCAGCATCTTGAAGGATGCCTTCTTGCTTCTAATAATCTGTTTTACCCTATGATTTGTCATGTCAGCTCCCCTTTGGTCTTTCTGAAGTCATTTGAAGAAAAACAGGTGATGAACATTCCCTCAGAAGTGCTTAAGGGATAGCACTAAGATATTTGCAAGCTATCAACAACTAAGGTACAGAAAATACGTTGCGGGGGGAGTATTTTATGCTCCACCAGTGAAAGATCTAATCGGCAGACTAATTCCCAGGTGTCAGAAGGCCCTATACCATCTCCCTTGGCCAACACTATAAAGCACGTGGCTAAGTTTCCCACACACAGGCAGTCTTTAGCTTCTGGAATACTTTAACATGATTGATTGCTTCTGGCATAATTTAGATAAGCCTTAATCTGAAGCAGCAGCTATGAGTAGACCAAGAAGAAAAGCCCCAAGCCAGCTGTGCTGGCTGGCTGCTGTCATGTCCAAGACCTCTGGCCCTTTGTGTGGCTTCTCCCCAGCACCAGGACCTTTCTCTATAGTCAGCACTGGTAGGTGTAAGGTGGACTTCTGCATCGAGTTTTGGGTGCCAAGAGTCAAGACGCACATCCAAAAGCTAGAGCTCACATGAGAGAAACATAAATCATGTTGGACAACCAAACAACTGGGAGTGTTGATCCTCAAGAAGAGAAACTGAGGGAGGTAGGAAAAGAGTCTTTAAGTGTACTGAAAACTCCTTCCAAGAGGAAGGGAACTCCTTTGTTCTCTCTGTCACAGTGGACAGGACAAGAAATAATGGACAGAAAGAAAAAATCAGCTGGGTGCTAGGAGATTCTTTTAGGAGTAAAAATAGTGACTGGAGATCATTAAGAGTAGATTAGAGAAGCTTCTGTCAGAAACTAAATAGATACAGTAGGAATTGTTTGGATCAGTTGATCTCTTGATATCCCTTCCAGTCCCGTTTTCTATGATTTGTAATCCAAATTCCACTGACTTATATAGCCTTTGAATCAAACCCTTAGAAAACAATTACTGTCAGCACATACAAATAAAAACAAATGAGAAGAAAAACCTATTCTTAATTCAGTATATTTCACTGAAGATAGAAAATAAGAGTTTCTGGTGGCAGGAGAGCGAGCTAAGGAGTTAGAATTGTGTTACAGAAAAGGAAGAAGTTTAAAGCAAGTTCATTATCCATGAAGAAGCATCTTTCTTAATTCAAACAGTCGTATGATCTGAACAGGAGGTTTGTTTAGTTTTAAGAAGAGAGTAGATGCGGGAGAAAAAACTCTCAAATACATAAAAGAGGAAAAGTATAATTTTGTTTTGATTGTAGATTATCATGGAGAATGTACAAAACCCAGAGATGGAATATCTATGCAAAACTGAACATTTCCACTTTCTCCACAGAGCTGGTTAAAATGCTCTTCTCTCATTTTGAGTGAAGCAGAAGCCCTTGTTCCACCAAGAGAAAACAAATGAGCAAAGAAAAAAATGTCACATTAGCTAACTCCTCTACAGCTTCATAAGCCTGGCAGGCCTCATCTGTAGTACCTTGAGGTGACATTTTCCAAGCACTCATTTATGATTATGAATCATTTTCTCTAAGGGGGAAAAAATTAAGATTCCTCCAAAAAAAAAGGCAATCTTAAAAGATTGTGACAAGTCAGCGTAGCTTGTCTGGTATGTAATTCTACCCAGCATTTTTTATCTAAATAATTGAAACCAGATCTCTCTCTATGTAAGAACTTACTACCAAAGAACAGTGAGTAACATCTAAAAAGGCAAAGAAAGAGGTTCATGGCATTTGGTGGCTATCGCAACAGATTTTGGTGTGAGTGTTAGAGGATAAGATGCAGCAATTTTGGTATTGGTGTTGAGAATCTCAGCGTTGCATGATGCTGGCATCACAGGGACAAGAAGAGGCAGGTTTATGCCTTGCAGTGTGCCACAGCCAGCCAAGAGGCAGTGGGCATTTTGCAGGTTTGTGTACCCTGTGTGCCCGCAAATGCAGTGGAGGCAACTGCTAACATTGCCTTCCCCTTTTACACCTCACATCTCGTCTCAACTGGGGTAAAAAATCTAGATTAATATAAAGCACTGGAAATGTCACCACAGCGGGTTCCTTCCCCAGTCCTATCCTTGCATTTTTAAAGGTGTTTCCAAAGAAAAGGCATGTCAATTTTTGCTTCAGCAGAACCAGGTGGAAGTAGGCACTTCCTTTGCTGGAGAGGACCTCTCTGAACAAATGCATATTTTAGACATAATGAGGTGTTTCCTCAGACTCCAGAGTGCTCACGCTTTCCCAACAGCTGAGGAGCCAGCTGGGGCAGGGTCTACGATTTTCTCCCTTTCTCAGACTTTGACAGTAAAGGCAAATGCTTTGGCATATTTAATGCCAAAGATTAAGGGAAGACAAACAAGGGGAAGACAATGGGGATGTGCTAGTGGAGAACAGGAATGTCAGTAAGGAAAGCATCTGGGTAATACCTATGCCAAGTCAGAGGTCTTGGAAATATGGCAGGGGTCTAAAAGCTAGGACAGTTTAGCTATACTTTTCAATCTTCCAGCAATTTTGAAAAAAAATTTCTGACCATCAGCCTTTTGTTTCTAACCTGGGGATAGCAATTTTTTACCTACATAGTAAATGCTATGAAGTTTGATTAATCAACGTGAGCAAAATACTTTCCTGAGAGATGCTACGGAAGGTCAAACTAACGTTAGATCACGACAAATCTGTATTTGAAAAAGGACTTTCAATATAGGTATTCATATTTACTGAAAACACCACTAATTAGGTTTGTCATGAGCTGAAAAGAAAATATGTTTGTAAAAGGATTACAAAGGAGATCATGAGGTAATCCCAAGATGCTAACAGGGAGTTTGACATTCAGGACCAAACCCAGCCTGGGCACAATTGGTGTAACTATACGCAAATTAACAGCAGTTGCATCAGGACTGAATTTAGCCCCAAGACCGGAAAAGTCAAGCTGGATTTGAAAAAAGAAGGGGATTCTGGTAATGGGTACACTTCCTTTCTGGGTTATATCACCTAAGATATAACTGATATTAAAAAAACAAAAGTAATGAGTCTGCTGTAGCCAGAGTGCAACTGACGGAGGGCTTTCCTGCTAATTCAAGGCTTCCCAGGATTATTTTAATCTTCAGAACTTGTTTAATGCCAGATCATCCCTCCGTAGGAGTTACATTTCCAGGTGTCCTTAGCTAGAGTCTGATAACTCTTTCTGACTAATAAATGTCAATGTTGAAGGCCTGCTCCAAAGATGATTGGAGTAACAGAAGCTTCTGAAGCATGTCTTACAGACAGGTTTACTGTCGTCTTCTCTTTCAAAACCACTACTTAGTTATGGGTTTAAAGCAAGCATAATGGTGGGGGTATGGTAGGGAGAAGCATGAATTGTTGCTTTAAAGATGAGATGAGACAGAGAGGAAAAGATTCTGTGGCTACTGCCCAAAAATATTAAGATAATGATTAAACTAAAAAATGCAAATACACAAGATGTTTTATGCTGCTAGGCAAGACCAGAACTGATATTAAAATGTCTCATGAACATTATAATATGTTCAGAGCAGGAGGGTAGAAGACACAGAGGAAAACAGCAGAGGAGCCATATGGTCATAGCCGGTGGTCAATGAAAAAAGAAAAAAAACAAAAAACAAAAAACCCCCCAGAAAATACAGAAAGAGAAATACAAATTTCGGGGAAGAAACATGTATTATCACACCTCTCTTGTGCACTTGCACAGGAGATTCTGGGCTGATGGCCCACTGTGTTCAGAACCCGTTTCCACCTGAAGCCAAATCTGAGGACTCTCCAAGGTGTGTTCTTTAAGTACGGTGCAATGGAAAGGGTTTTTTCCTAAGTGGAGGAAGAATTACAATCCCAAAAGTAAGGAGCGACAGTTTTGTGACTCACTGATTCACCTGTGCTGCTGGAGCTGGCATTTTCCATGGCAATCTGAACATATCTGATCTGAACAACTAGGAAGGAACACTTCCACCTCAACGGACTGAACCTCCTCAGGAGCCACCACCACAAGATTTTGGGCAAGATTTGGAAAGTAAGAAATGCCTTGTTCAACAAATAGCCTTGCAAAACCCAAGAAAACAGAATGATCGCTGTTCTCTCATCTTTCAGGTCTAAAACCTACCTCCTGACACCTTAATTTTCTACGGTAACACTCTCTATCCCTGCTTTGTATGAGGAAATAAGATGGGAAAAACTAATTTTATGTCAGAGCAAATTAAGATGGTATAATTGACTGCAGAGAGACCAGCAGCCGCTTCCGTTCTCAGCTGCAGATACATTAAAGAATCACATACTCTGTGCATTGGTCTGTCATACGGGAACTATTAGGGGTAGTGAGAACAATCGCTTCCTGTGCTTGCCCCAAAAGCAAGCCAAGTAATTATATGCCACAAATATGGCTGCACATCATCCTCACTACAGGCCAGTGGGTACCTGAGCAGCACACTGCATGTGTATGCATGACTGAAGATGGATAGCATGACATTTATTAACCATGCACATAATTAAAATCCTTTAAAAATATCCTCAGAACAAAAATAACATATCTTGAATTCCACAGGACAGCCCAGGCTGCCATCCTCAATAAGCTTCGTTACAGAGAGTTACACAGCTAAATCACTGGTATGGAAGCAGCACTCCAGGGACTGGTCTCGTATCAGCCCATCTGCCTAATCAGCAATGAAGCAACACACACCGGAGCTCCACGAGCGCATTAAAACAGCACAAGCACGCATGCAACGATGTGGTGAACATGATCAGGGAACGCATCTGGGCTAAAACCAACCTGCTTATGCTGGCTAACCCCTCGCCTGGACCCAGGGCGTGCTGCAGCAGCAAGCACGCCGAGCAGTGCAGAAATAGTTGCATCTGTGCTAACACCAAATCTTTGCTCGAGTGAGGACCCGCCACCGCCCATATGTGAATGATGCGAGAAGAGATTCATAAGTTCAGTTTTGCTACTGTAAGGGCTATTTTTTTTTTTTTTCAAGAACAGTCTGGGACTGTGCTTGCAAGGTACATTTTTTCCTACAATAATCGCATCCTCCGCTGAACCCCCATTAGCTCAGGAGATACAGTTTTGAGCTCCAAGCTGACTTTCCCCCACTGGTTCTTTTTCCCTCTACTGTGCCCCTCCGATCACTTTTACCTGAATTATCATCTTTGTAAAACTTCTCCTATAATTGCTCCAGGAGAAGAGACATTGCTACTGGCCTGTCCACAGAGGACTTCGTACTCCAGCCAGACTCCAGTGGTATATTAATAGAATAACTGAAACTGGGTTAGGGCAACGAGTGATTCCCAACAAGACAGCCCACCGGCTTTGTATGACTGGCAACAACAACCCCTCCTGCATAGTGCTACTAGTCTAAAATTAGAGGAGAAGGAAAAGGCCTAAGGAATAACCTACCTTCCATACTACAGACAGACGTCCCACTTGTAACCATATATCAGATATTCAAACCTGCCTTCTCCTGGGACAGTAATCTACAATGCTGCCTGAGAAAGAAGAATTTGTAAAAGAGGTATAAATGTATGCATCAATCAATACCTCCTCACGTATCATCAGCTCTCCCGGACATCTTAAATTCAGAGACAATAACATTTCTGCAACAAACTGGCATCACAGGCAAAGAGCTGGCAGGCACAGAGGTAACCAAAGTAATGTATGAATTTGTAAGATGTTTTGAATTTTGAAAGTTCCCCTCTCGCCCAAGTGAAGCAGATCTGAAATAGCATCAGACTCGTACCTCATGCTTGATGAAAAACAACGACTGAGATTTCATGAGACCTTCCAAAGAGGAGAAGCAGGCAAGCAGAGTGCAGTAAGTGGCTTGCTAAGCGTTGCTGAAAAGCAGCTGGAGATTGGGGTAGAAAGGAGAAATCAGATAGACCTGGATCCAGTGTATGGGAAAGCAAGCCAGAAGATGGAGGAGGCAAGGGGGACGCCTGGACGCTCTTCTAATAGCAGTCGCTTGGGTTATTCAGTGGTCATCCTGTCTACATTCAGCCAACAACAAGGTCCAAGGGCAAACATCTGGCAACATCCTCAGCCTTACAGAGGTTTCCCAAAGCCTCAAAGACACCAGCAAGTGCCCAGCCTTACTGCAAACCTTTAAGAGTGCTGCGAAGTCATGTCAGCATGGACATGGTCTGGTCCCCCTGCACCTCTCCATGTCCTTGGTCCTTCCTGCCCGCAAATGGGCACCCAGAGGCACAGAGGGGAAGGAAGGGGCTCTTTTCTCTCCGGCAGGAGGGAGCGAGGCTGTGGAAATTGGGAGGCAGAGAGGAGTCATCCCAGGTACAGGGAAAGCCAGCCCAGTCACGTAGCTGCTGTGGGCTCAATTCATGAGACAGGACAGGTTCCATCAGCCCTGTGGATGGGTTCCCTCTCCCTGAACGCTTCTCTCCTTCCCAGCACAGCCATACTGCCAGCTTATCATCACAACTCGCCACATTGAATCTGTAAGGATGGGCGTACACCATCACTTAACCTTGGCTGGCCTGAAGCACCATTATCAGCTTCCCAAAGCAAGACCTTCCCACCGCCACCTACTACACATCTCAAAGCATCTGGTGAGTTAGCATCATCCGAATTTATTCCACTGGAACTCCCTCACCCCCAGCACCAGCGCGCACCCCGGCCAACTCCATTACTTCTGAGGAGCAAAGCTTTTGGCTGTCATGTATCTTTCAAAGCGAGTTAGCAAAGCTGTGTGTTTGCAATTCCCAGCTCGGCTCGCGTTTCCTCTCCAGCATCCGCACACCTCCAAGCCCTGCACTACAGCAGTGCCACCAGCTCCAACAAATCTGGAGACGCTGCTGCTGAGCGGATCTGTTTATATCTGTAAAAATTAGTGTTGCAGCTCCACCTAACTTAAGCAGTTTTGCTTAGGAAATTACAGCATGGCATTCGACCGACTGTTTAGAGCATGGAGGAGTAAGTGGGTATTGGCAGCATGTTTTTAATTACGAAGGTAAAGCCTAGATTAAGCTACATCAAATGGATGTGTTTCTTTAATTCGGCATTGTCGCTCTCCTCAGCCAGGGCATAAGGGGTTGGCCTTAAAATTCTTGTAACTAAAAAGCCAGTCTCATGACCAACTACATAATTGATTAAACACAACTGTGGACTCCCATTATCGGGAAGTGCAATTTTCCTGGTGTCGCTTCGAGTCTGAAATACCTCAAGGGTAATTACAGACCGAGATGCAACACAGAAGGCTTTGAAGTAGGGAAAGAAAAGATTAGGGTGGCTGAGACGATCTGCGTTCATTTGTCCTTCACGGCAAAGACGTTAAGCCGCTGCAAAGCGGTGCCCCGCCAGCACCAGCCGCCGCGGGTCCTGCCTGCCCCGTGGGTCGCGGGCAGCCCCGGGGGTCACGCCGAAAGCACCGCAGAGAAGCGGCCTCTTACCTCCGTGGCCCTAATGAAAGTTTCATGCAGCTGTGCTCCTCTTTGCCTCGGATTTGGCATGCCTCGCTGCCCGCCACAGGGCTGACCACTCAAGGCGGAGAGAAGTGCGCTTTCTCTGTCCAGCTAAATTATTTACCCCGCGAACAATTATATAACACGACACGCTAGGCTTAAAAAAAGACCCTCTTCTGCATCCGAGGAAAGAGGCACTAAAACTAATTCAGAAATGAAGAGATCCAGTCTTTATTTCTAATTAATAACAGGTTAGAAGTAAAAACCGCTATTAGTGACAGAACATAACAAGGAAACCAAACCGGCATTGTTAAGAGGGCTATTTAAAGAAATGTTAATGAATTGAATTTGAAGTTCTTCTTAGTCAAGCAGGAAACAACTAATGGTTTAAAGAGGAAAAGTGAAGCATTATTAAATGCTGAATATTTATTATGTCAGTGACCAGTTTGCCAGAGGCTTTGAGGTGAGAAGGGAAGTTCAAATCCTTTCCACTGCATTTACAGCTACAGAAAGGTAAATTCATAGGCTTTCTCACATACCACACAAAGGCTTAGTAATTTGTTTGGATTAATAGCATATTGTAGAAGCATAACACTCACACTTTAAAACTAACAAATTCAGTGAGAGCACAGAATTATCATTTAACCATTACTGTCTTCATAAAAACAAGTGCTCTTAATGCTTTGCAGTACATCTTTAAAGTGCTTTAAAAGCCAATAGCTAATTTATCCTGCCGCAACCTACCGTGTGGTAGGCAGGAATCGTTATCTCCCCTTTGCAGTTCAATGACCAATGGGGAGTTAAGTGACTCGCCCAGGGCCACAGAGAAAGTCGGTTTCAGAGCTGGCTGCAAAATGCACGAGCTCTTGGGGTGTGCTGTCGCTCCAAGAAAACTTTGGGTAACTCATTCACGGTATGGTACTAATTAAGGAGTCTTTGAGGTTTTTTTGTCTTTCAGAACTAGTTTTTTCAGGTTTCGACAAGCAGGTAGCTTTCTCTGCTGAACCACAGTAGAATTGGAGCTTTTCGGATAGTCCTGCTCCTCCATCCCGGCTCCGTAATGTACAATGATATAACAGCTATAGGAACTGTACTGCACACAGACCTAGCCAAGGGACCCACTCAGGCATTTACAGTAGGATCTATCAAGAGAGAACACAAAACTTTTGGAACTTTCTACACTTTTGAGCAATGTGTGTGCCCTGCACAGGGCGAACTGCACCACAAAAACTGGAAAGGAGATCAAAGGTTCCCATACGGCCAGGAACAGGAATCAAAGAGTCAAAAGTGCCCAGTACACATCCTAGCTTGAGGCTTGAGCAACACTTGCCACTGCTTGTCCCTGGAAGCAGTGGTGGTTTGGAGCCACCTTCGTGTTTTGTGATCCCTAGAGAGCATTTTTTTAATGCAGGACTGCTCAAGATTGTAATGATTACTAAACACGATGCCTCCAAGAAGCCATTTCTGAGGCTGAGCATTATCACACACCAGCTCCCAGAAGATAAGAGCATGATTTTGGATGTTGTCACTCAGGAACTCCGCTGCTCTGCAGGTACCCTCCTGTAATCAGCTGTGCTGGCTTATTTTGTGCCAGTGGAGTGCTTGGCAAACCACCCCCGTGCAATGAGGATCTAGGCTAGACTGCAAAGCATAAAAAGGAGTTGTTCAACTACGCTGGTATATGGCAGCGTGGAACAGCAGCCTCCCTCTGGCACCACCAAACATAAGCCCACTGTTAAAGCCCATAATATTTAGCGGCTATGGATTTGACAATAACCACCAAAACGTTAGATAATGAAGCTCTGTTTGTGGGAAGTCTGCAAAGAGGATGGCAAATCGAGTCCTCGCACCATGAAACAGCCTTGAAAAGAGCTGCATGGCAATTCCTGTTCTCTCATCCCGGGTCTGGGTGGGATGAGGTGGGCAGAGGATCTGCTCCAGACAGGCTCCTCCCCGCAGAGGAACATGACAGCAGGTCTGATTTATAGCTGAACTGGAAAGGTGCTTAGATGTATACTATATGCTCAGCAAGTCCCTGTACCCACCATACTCCATCACCTCTTCTCAGATGCAGCAAGCGCTCTTCAGACTCCAATAGGAAAGCCCTAAGAAACATAATTGCCCTGCCTTTCTCAGGTGTGTTACCTCTGACATTCAATCACGCACGTACGAAAAGGTGCACAATGATTCCTGCCTACTTCCCCAAGATATGCAAAAGTTCAGACTGTGCCAGGTCCTAGAGGGTGGGGATAAGTTTTGCTCTACCCTTTGCAACTGCAGAGAGCACGTAGCTGAGGTACCTCCTCAGCGCAAGCACCAGACGTTTGTGGTTTTAGTACTGAAAGGTTCAAACTCTGCAGCCAGCTCAGATATCTTTACCCAAATGAGACTTAATTTGATACTCAGTGCTATCACAGTGCACAGGTGCATCCTGGTAGATCAGACGCACCAAGCAGAGCTCACACCGCAACTTGCGCCTACCAGGTTTTCACATTTCCACACAGAGGTATGCACAGTCGGAATCGGCAATAGGAATTTCGTGTCGTGTAGAGGAGGCAGTAGATAGTGGAAATAAAAAAATGGACATTATTTGCCCTCCAGAGCAGACAAGCTGATATTAGGCTTCGTAGGTAATAGCACCCAAGGAAATAAAAGTAGATAAATTGTGAATCATTAAAAAATATTCACTGTTCATGCAACGGCACGTTTTAATCACACCACATTCCTCGTCTGCACTTGACTCTTCAGTAAGACTATTTTACTGCACCCATGCTATTTTTTCAAACATTAAAAAAGTCTAATTCAGCACATTAAATCTTCTGTTAACGTGATTCTAGAGGTCAAACCCAACTTCCAAATAAACATTTGCTGGATCTTATTTATTTCCACCAGATTTTATATTAAATAACTGTGCACATATCCACTACTGTTTAACATCCAAAAACCAAAATTATCTCCACACTTAGACCTATGAAACCATTATACCTGTAGTTCCACTGAAAAAAGCCTATTTAAACGTCTGCAACCACACATAATTTTCCTTGCAGGTAAGGAACAATCAGCTAGAATTAAGCAAGTGTACTATACCCATAGCAACCCAATTTTTGGATTTCAGCTAATTCCAGTGATTGTTTAATCACGTGTGTTTCCCAAATATATTTAAACTAAGAATTTGGATATCTCTTCCTGAATATACCTAGCTCAGTCCTGTACAAAGAAAGTAATCTTCATGAAAAAGGATACAAACGCTTTAGCTTAATAGCAGATATACACGATCATTTGAAATTCTGTCTAATTAAAGTGTTAACTTTCTATAGAGACTCTGATGTTTGCTCAGAAGAGAGGTAAAGCCGTGATGTTTGCAGATATCATTTCAGTTGTATTGCTTCCAGGGAGTATTTTATTTGTACAAACCTAGAATCCTTCTCTACTCCATGTAAAAAATAGATTAGTCCCTTGATAGCCTTGAAAGTCATATCACTCACAAGAAAATTAATAATGCATTACAAAGTATATAAATTTTAAAAATTAGAGGAAGTAGGTTGTAATGGTCCGAAGACCACTGTCCATCCCTGTTCACATCCAGCTTTCACAGAGAGTTTAACATCTTCCCCTCTGACAGCAGAAAAAGGTGTAAGTGCAATTATTTCTGACAACTTCCCATTAAGCCCCCGTTGTCCCCGGCCGTCCCGCGGATGCAGCAGAGCAGAGCTACGAGTCCGAAACAAAAGCTCAGAGCAGCTGAGGGGAGGGGAAGGCAGTGTCCAGGCAGCTGCTCCCACTGTGACCCCCTAATTTAGAAGATGCCCCCAAATGCTCCAGCACACCTCTCGCTTAAGGCGGTTGCATTGCAGCCCACTGTGCAGTGCCAAACCAAGGCTAACAGGTCTGTACCCCTCAACTCCCTTAGAGCAGAGGTTCTTTGTATCAGGGTGCTAGCGGGCAACAGGATTCGGAAATTTGCTGCACCATAATAATGAAGAAGCACCGAGTCTGAGCAGACTTTGGTTCATAGTATTTCTATGGCAATTGCTTCAACTCGTCGATGGTTAAACCGAGTTTTAAAAAAAAACAAAGAGAAAATAAAAGAAAATGTGTATTTGCAGGATAAACACATCATGCATTGAGAAAAGCAAAGAAGACAGCATACTGTATGCAGGTCAGCCTTGTAGCAAGGTTTGCTCTAATAAGGCTAATGACTAAGGAAAGAAAAGTGCTTGATGTTAGAAGCAATATAACTGGTGGTTTCAACTATGTAATTAAAGCATGCAACCCCTCCTTCCAAAAGTTTCCATTAAAGGTCCACTAATGAAATGGGCAGGGGACTCGGCAAGGAATCAGAAAGGAGGGGAAGAGCCCAGACCCTCTATTATTTTGGTGAAGTTCCCCAGGTTTTGGCGTGGTGCATAGAGAGCCGCTGTGATCCCAGGGACACCGGAGGAATTTTGGTCTGTTTCCAGCCAGCGCAGAGCTCAGCCTTCCCTGTCATTTGGTTAGAGCCATTGCTCTGAAGATAACCTGGAAATAAATTTCCAGTACCGCTCTGTTGCAGGTTGCTGTGCACCAGGCACAGCGATAAATGCAGAGTCCTTGTCTGCAGCAGCAAGTATATGGCAACGCAAAACCTGGTATTTTCTTTTACCTATTTAGAGTCCAAACTAGTCACTGTTCCTTCTGGGTTTGGGAGGCAGAGTGAAGAGGAGGAAAGTCTACCACCTGCTTCCTTGCTCGGACAGCAGCAAGCTCAGTCGCTTCAAGGTGCCACCTGAAGACGTCAGCATTACAGCAGAGTCTCCAGAGGCATCAACAGACTCCCAACCTCATTTCTAAAACATAGAGCAACACGGACATTTCCTCTGCAGCTGCTACAAATACTCTGAAAAATAACAGAGGCCGGCTTTTATATGACTGCCACACACACACAAAAAAAGAAACCCGCTACACCACATGTAATCACTCCCTCTGAGAAAACAAGCCGCAATGGGTTGTGCTGAGCTTCCCGAACACACGGGATAATGAGGGAACAGAATATATGCCATGGGAGTTCACATCTGAGTTTACCAGCACAATGCTACTCAAAAATTTTGAAATTCACTGCAAAATGCTACCTGGAGTTTTTGTGGCATCCAGAATAACCTTAACAATACCTTCTTAATCTCTCACCAAGAAAATAAAAGCAGCACAGATCAGAAATAAAAGGTGTGCAACCTGTTAGTGCAACTTACATAGCTTTGCTCTTTTGTGTTGAATATTGGCTTTTTGCACAACTTCAGCAGGCACATAAAGCCTTGGAAGAGAGCGCGATGAAATGCTGGGGATATGTAACATTTCTGTTGCAGCTGTGTCCAGCAGCCGACAAGGTCCCAGGTCTCCGTGTGGGCGATGCCATACGCAGGAGGTGACAGCCCTGAAGGAAACCAGGTGGCATCCTGAAGTCCCAGGCTCCTGCTTTGCACAAGCAGAGCTACGTGCATGCGGCTGGGGGAGGAATATCCCAGAGATGGAATAACTGAGGTCATGGCTGGTTTATGCTGAGAACCTGCAAAAGTGGGCAAGAAGAGCTGCTCCGGCTCTGGCCCACGTTCAGGTGAGCAGAGCATGCCTGTCCTCTGCCCTCTGCATAGAGATGAAGCTGAGGCTATCGGGAACAGCTCTGAAAAAAACAGTTTTAAAGCCAAATCGTGTATATAAAATATAAATTAATAGAAATTAATCACAGTGAATCAATCTATTGATTATAAGGCACTAATATCTGAGCAGGATAACTATGATTTTAATACATTCCTTAAACGTAAATATCCTTGTTTCT
The DNA here is from genome assembly GCF_964195595.1 of Calonectris borealis. Taxonomy (NCBI): domain Eukaryota; kingdom Metazoa; phylum Chordata; class Aves; order Procellariiformes; family Procellariidae; genus Calonectris; species Calonectris borealis. Next base: position 125,149,815 of record NC_134314.1, on the reverse strand, counting down.
TTGCTCCTAAAAAGGGCTTATTTTTTGTTTGTATCCCTTCTAACTTGCTGTTCTTTGACTGCGCGGCACAATGTTGCAGTTAGAGCTGTCAAGCATCCTGGAGCCATAAGTATTTTTCAGACCACTCATTAACAAGCAGACTTCCAATCTCAATATGCATTATCAAAATGAGATCTTTTCTCAACAGTTGACAATTATGTATTATACAGTTACACGCTTACGATTGGTGACACTGTATTGTTAGATTTTGGTACTGACTTTTAACAATGTGCTGCCTAATTACATTTTGTATTATATTCTGACTGTATAGGAGTATTTTATTCGTGGCCCCACTTTATTCTGCAATTTGTTTCTCAATAAATGCAAAATAATAAAATCCCAAATCCTAGTGTGTAGAGTATTTTTATTGACCCAAGCATTCTGCTAGTAAACACAACTTTGATGGTTTCATGAGTGAAAGTTTATTGGGCTGTGTTAGTTTTAAAATACAATTGCCAGGGGACCGATGTTGAAATCATTTCTTACAAGACAAACTTGGTTTTGGATGCTTTCCCAGCACAAGCACCACAACGAAAGCAAAATGGCTATCCTGAGTCAAGACATTTTGCATTCATTCCTGCAGTGGCAAACGTTTAAACGTTTAATGCTGTCTGCCACTTACACAGAAAGAAAACATAAAGATAGCTTTGAAAGACCTGCTGCCTGTTTGGTCTCTTCAGGGTAGTCCTCACAAATAATTAGCCAAATACCCTTCTTGTAGATCCACCCATCTGGTAGATGCCAGTCTGCCTGTCACGACAGCATCTAGATAGTGGCTTATCTAATGCCTTAAGTCGCTTCATAGTTTTAAATTAATTTATGTTTCTTTGTTTTTGTGGAGCTATCCCCAGACTCCATCACTGAGAGTGAGAGAATTAGGTCCAAATGGTCCTGCTCAGCCTAAAATTGGTGACCCAGCCCAAGGAGAGACAGGAGCTCCGATCAAGCACCTGAGCTAAGGGGCTATTTTCCGGCATTACTGCCTCCAAAAAAGGGTCTCTCCAGAAATATCACAACATCAGCCAATCAACATTTCAGTCCTGGCAGCATGTTTAGGGAAGTGCCACTTCCCAGGAGCCCTCTCGGGGGAAATCGGAAGCAGAGACTCAAACCGCAGGGGGTACGCAATGGCGTTGTTTTGAAATACCCTCTGCACACCGGACCTCTGAGCTGCCCGACAATTATGTCACTCCAACGTGACCCCCCAGCTTTTAGAAATAGCACCCACGCTTTTATAAACTTTCATTTTAAGCAGCCAGGAGAAAAACTCACATCTGCCCCACATAGCAACAAGGTCGCTTGTACGCCCAAGGCTTTAGCTCCCCTCTCTGACAAGCAGCAGGACCAGACTCGTTGGCACCGGGGCAGCCCCATGGACCCTTGCAGGTCCACGCAGGCAACACGGGTCCACCAACTCCTCACTGAGCAGCATCCCTGCCGTGGGACCTCTCCTTCTCTCTCTTACCTTGGGGTGAGCCAGGGCTCATGCAATACCTTTGCTAAAATGTTCCCAGGTGTCCATAAGGCCCCTCGAAATAAAGTTTGGGGGATTGTTAAGAGAGCGTTCACTAGCGGTGCACAGGGTAGGGAGGAAAAAGCATCACCGAGGGAGGTAGGAGCAAGAGCTGTGCCGTTCCCCTGCCCACACACCATATTGTCTTCCTCCACCAAAGCTACTCCAGAGGCTTTCTGTGATGCCAAACAACACAAGCGAGGAGGAGGGAAAAAAAAAAAAAATAGCCTCGTGAAAATGTCCTGTCTGTTCATTTCCACAAGCACTAGCGAGACGTTCTTTAAAATCATACACATGTAAAAAGATCTAGAGGTTGCTGGTTAGTTTGTCATATATTTTTATAGGCTTTTCTGAATGGTTTTAGATTTGACATAGTAACTGACTGTTACTAGAAATAAACTGTAAGTCAATTCCATGCTTCCATAATTCACTGCCCAGGGTTGTTCAAAAAGATTTAGTGATACTTGTGATAGACAGCAAGACTCTTGATGTTTTCATTTTCACTTAGTGCCTGTAATTCCTCAAACTTGCTGACCTCTACAGAACAGGATGGAAAAGGGCTCCAAAACTTCTTTGAAGACACTCACTCACCAAAACATTTGAAACACTCTCATTTCGCTTCTTTTCTTTTCAGGGCACAAACACCAATATGGGAATAAAGCAATTGTTGTTGTTTTTAAGAGGGCGACTGCTATTATTATCTCCATGACCGATCATGTGGTTTTAATATTTATAATGGAACAAGTTAAACACCCCCCCCCAAAAAAATGTCTTTTTGAGACTCAGAATGTAAGTTCTCCTGACAGCTGCATATTGATATTTCTCTGACCGAGCGCCTTCATCTTGAACTTTAGCCTTTCTATAGACATTTCCTTCTTATCTCCAAAAGTTAACGGATATATTTTAAAGGCTCCAGGTCTGGATGTAAAAATATATAAACAAATCTGTGCCCACAGGGCCTGCTACCAGGAACGCTAGTTAGCTCGGGCTAACAAACATTTGAACATCCAAATACTTAGATACATTCACATTCCTGGCAATTGTGCATGAAACCCACGCAGGCGACAGTACACGTTCCTGCTTGGGGAAGCTGATGGCCATGAACTATTTAACTGTAATAGTAGGAAGAGGTAACAAGCAAAACTGCTGTTGCGGCTCCTCTTCATGCAGGATTCCCGGGACAAAAGCACCTTGATAGTATCAGCATGGATCTGTCATTACAATTTAATTACTAACAACAGGCCACTGACATTTGAAACTGTTTATCAGATTCTGATCCTGAAGGTGGACCAGAGGCCACTTCTCCTTCCCCCAGAGGGTAATTTTTACCTTGGCAGAAAACGCCGTATGGTTAGCGCCAGGCTGGCACTGCATGTGGAAACCCGGTCCTTGTTATCTTTGCAGAAGCGGAGATAGTGCTGAGCACTGCTGAGGGCTGTGGCCTTACCACTGCCATGGGGCGGGTGGGAAGCAGCCAGGATCCATGCATAAGCAGGATTATTTTGGGAATAACCAAAAAAACAAGCATGGCAGCCTGGCTCCCAAGAGAGGGCATAGCAACAGCTAGAGACGGAGTGTTCTTGGGGTATCTTTAAACAACTAGTTTGGAGACCATCTATGATTTCCACCAAACTGGATCGAACCACCTCCAACAAAACCCAACCCTGCAGTGTTTGCAGTGGAGATCATTCTGAAAGCTACAGGTATTTCACAACAGATGGAGCATGATTCAGCTTTATACTGCACAGTCACCCACATAAATTATATCCCAAAACTCTTTGCAGACAAAAAAAAAAAAAAAAAAAAAGGGAAAAAACCTCCACACACCACAGAAAACTATTTCTAGCAAAAAAAGGCTGATAGGAATTGCATTAATATATTTCAATGCATTTAGACATCAGGTTATTAACCAAGAATTTGGAAGGATGGGAAGGAAAAAAAAATTACTCAAATTTGGGCTTTGCATGGACCTCAACATTAGATGGACCATTCGCCTCTATTTCTTTTCTTCTGTGCATTAACTATTTAACATTATTTTATTTTTCCCTCTTTTTCTAAAAGAGAAAAAGAAATTGCAGGCTTTGCACATCCAGCAGAGCGGGCAAAGATCTTTTAAAATCTGTCTAGCAAGCCAGTGGCTTGCTAAAAATCAATCAGATAACAGAAGCCAGCACTGCTGACACAAAGCCATTAGCTTTTATTTGGACATTTTCACCTATTGTCTAAACTTCGCTTTTTGTCTAAAAGGTTTACACCACACACACCCATTTGCTCACTTGCAGAGGAACCCAGGAGAGGAGGTCAGTTGTGACTCAGAAAAAGCAGAGAAGGAGTAAATAGCAAAAAGATTCACTGGAAAGCTAATCTGCGTCCTGCACTTTTAGCTGGAGTGCAGGAAAAGCCCCTACGCACACAGACATATAAACAGAACGTACATTTTTTATGAATCGGGCCTTTAGTTTTAATTGCTTCTTACAGCATAGGCCAATTAAGGATGAGTTGGCAGGATAAGGATCTTTCCCAGATCAATTCAAGCTAGCAGAGGTGGAGTTTGCTTTGCCAGATGCTCTCGTTCACACATTTGGCCAAAAAAATGTGAATGTCATTAAACACCTCTAGTACAAACGCTCATTTCATATGGGTTGAAAAGTAAAAGCTGAAGACCAAAAAGTTCCCCTTTGGCCCCATCTCTCACTTTCAAATAAAATCAATTACAGTATCTCCACTTGTCTGAGCTTTGGAAAGATAAATACCAATAAATACAGATCTAGATTTGCACCTACAGAAAGTCTTAGGTATGCAAGTCCTCCGAGAGCTCCCCTCCTTTTATCTTTAATTGATCCTCTTCACCTTCAGAGTGTATCAAGGTCAAAGCTTAGTTAAGAATTCCTTTTAAAATATATTATAGACACTTTTCAGTGTATGCTGTACATTTTGCAATGCATGGATGATTACAGAATCACAAACCCAAGGCACATTAATTGTAGAAGTAATCAGCCTAAGTGGTGAGTATGTGTATCTTAGAGGTGTTGTATGGGTAAAGGACATCTTCCAAAGGTATCATTTTTTGTTGTGGATTTTTTTTTCCTCTGTACAACCACACTGAACATTTTCAAACAGACATAATTAACACTGCCCTGCTCATGCTGCCCCGCTCCGGGCAAGGAGCTCCTTTAGCCCACCCTGTAAATCCGTATTAACGGCAAACCACCAAACCGGACGGCAGCCAAGACGGGTAACGGCGACTGAGCCCTCTCACTTCACTATTATTAACTGACAGCCGGGCTGGGTCAAGAGTGAGCGCAAGCGTCAGCCCAGGTCAGCCGACGCAGAGCCCGGCACAGCGTATTTCAAATGCGTAGGTGGTTCCCAGTCCCGTTTCTAATGGACTGATGTATACTGCGAGCAGCATCACTGCTGGTTTTCTTAGCAAAAAACAACACGCTGCACAAAAGGGAAAGTTAAATTGCATGTTCAAGCCAAATTAGAGCATATCGAGCAAGTGTTCAGCACTGCATTGGAGGGAATAAAGGGGTCTCGCTTACTGCTGGGTGGAGAGTTTTCATCTGAATTTTTCAGAAACTGAGAGTAAAAATCTTTACAGTCCCTTCTAGTCTCAAAATCTATGCATCTAAGAGTCTAAAGAGCTTACAGCCTGATTTTCCAAAATATCTACAGCTCCCCAGGAAATCAAGGTAAATAGCGTGGGTGGCATCTCCAAAGCAGGCCCCAGGTCTGCTGTGCTGTCTGATCCAGCCCACTGCTCTGCTGCTGAATTCACTTAGGAACAATAAAGAAAATGAAAACTTCATAAAGAAAATGAAAACCTGGCAAAAATTAACTGTGTAATCCTAAAATTAAAAAAAAATTAGAAAAAAGCTTCCAGCTCATGATAAACATTATAATGAAGCCTCTAATTTTCCTAATGAAAGAATTAACTATCAAGATAAAAGTAAAATGATTTATTAGATTTTCAGACACCACAGAAATAAAATAGCAAATCAGTCTAGGCAGTAACTATTCCATCTCAACTTGCAGTCATTAACTCTTTGCCAGCTGTAAAGACAACCTAACAACTCTGTTTAATTCCATAAGCCTGTCTATAATCCAGTACTAAACAATAATTACTATTGACTCGTTAAACAGGAGTTGAAATCTTTTCTTCAAAATGCGCCTGAAGACATGAGGAGAGGAGCACTGAGAACCTGTCTGCGAGGTTTAAAATGTTCTTCAAAAAAACCCTGAGGATTACAAACTTCTGAAACTTTAAGGAGGGCACCGGGTCACTGCCAGCTCTGCTCCCCATCTCTCCCACCTCTGTCCCCCACACTCATCCTGCCCCGGCAAAAATCAACCTGCTGTGTCCACGGTGATTTTAAATCCTGCAGCTCTCCAGCAGCTTCCCTCTTATTAAAGCACAGAATATACTGCTTGTTGCTAGACAAAGTCCCCCCCCACCCTCCTTTCTCTCTCACTAATGGCTCTTTTCACGATCTGCAGCAAGGATCATTTAATCTCCGAAGAATGGAAATTTCAGTGTTTGTATATCGTCAGTTATTACCTTTTATTTCTAAATTGTGTATTTGGAAGAGGAGGAAAGACTTAATGCCTTTATTTGCTGTGGAGCAAATGTTCAAGGATACTGCAGAAAGCAGTTTATCCTGGCGTAATTTTAGATGCTGAAACTAGAAGGTGCTCCAAGCCCCTCAGCGGCCCGTTCCCCCAGCACAGGCACACCCGTGGCCATCCCACGCACCCCACAGCATCCGTTGCCATTTCCCTCCCGTTGCAACCCCACTGTTTGGGGGCAAATGGGTTATATATCCACTTTTTGCATTTATCCTGATCATTATCCTTATCTATGCCAACAGTGATGGAGGCGCTTCAAAAGACAAAATCCAGGCAAGCCCCTTTGCTGTGGCAGACGAGCCCCTCCACCTACCCCTTCATGCCAAGGAAAATGCCAGCAACACTGCATCTTTGTGCTCCTATGCAACCAAACAAGGCAATCATGATGAAATACAGATGGATACAAAAGGCACCAATAACAAAAAAAAAGTCTGTGTGCAGTAACATTTAAAGCTAGCTATATGTTAAGCAAGGAGATGGTAAAGTCCTCTTGACTGGCTTATGAAATTCAGGCACAAATAAAATCCGGGAGGCGGCGCAAATGCTGCCCTCAGAATATTTATGCCAATGGATGTAAAAAGAGGAATTGGAATATCAAAAATAATTATGTGGAAATAACAGGGTTTATTTTCCCAAGAGCTTGCCCACCTGCAAGTCCTGTTTTTGCCTATGTAATCCTGCATTTGTCTGAGCAAACTGCCTGATAGGGATAAAGCAGGACTCGGCGTGCTTGTGCCAGGGCTCAAATTCAGCCTGCAAGTTTCAGAGACCCCTGAATTATTATGGGAATTAATCAAGGGAGAAGGAGGAATTCAGCCTAAATGTTCATCCTTTGGTGACTTTACGTTACATCTAGCATCATTATTTTACATCAAGCTTCTGAAAATTATTTAATTTTTTTTCTCTGTTTCATGCCAAGGTCTTAATCTTTACTGCACTGGCAGTAAGAACATTTTAAAGAATCATTTCCCGAGACACATTTAATACATTTCCAGTAAATTGTACATAAACCTGTCCAGCTGGCTGGGTCATTTAATCAGCGACACACCCACTGAGTGCAGGATGCCACCTGAGATTTACCTCAATGCTTTCAAAAACAAAACGATGATGGGATAAAGCTTTGCTAATGTGTGAGTGCGATGGGGAATACAATGATAACTGCCCACTAGGGAGTACAAGAATCTTTTTAAGTTTTGTTATGGGAAAGATTACATACTGGATTAGACAAAAGGGTTGTGAAGATCACCACTGAAATTACCCAGGCTTTAGGAAAAGCAGCATTAAAATGCTGCTTGACTATTTAAAACCACTTAAGAAACAGACAGTAAAGTTTATCCAGTGTTTTTGAGCTGTAACCTGCACTGCTTTCAGGGACTGCTAAACATGCTTGGGAATGCAAACAGAAGTTTTCACAGGATAAGGGGTCTGAGCAGGATCTGCTATGTCAGAAGCAAAATACTGACAGTCACTTGCTCACAATCAGCTTTGCTGAAATTATACCAAAAAAGAATGTTTAAGATGGGCCTTTTTTAATGGCTTCTCTTATGAATATGTTTGCTGAATCCAAGCTGGGGGTGGTGGGAAAGGAAGGATTTTTCATTTTTCACAAGATATTTCTGATAAAGGATGCAGAGGAGGCAAGGTGCTGAGGAAAGACATCCTTCAGAAGCTAACCCAGGCAAAGGTGCACCACGGCAGGCTGCTTTGCCTCCAAATTAAAAAAAAAAGAACAAAAAAGTTACTTGTTTATGGGACAAACAACAGAATCCTTTCCTGCAGGTAATCTTGTACCTTTACCAGCAATATCACCAACAGAGTGTTAAGGGTGGCCCCGGTGCCTCTCCATGGGGAGCCCACACGTCCCATTAGGAGATGGAGGTCTGGAGCAGCTCGGGGGTCCTGCTCAATTACAGTTGTGGCTGTGCAAAACATTAGCACTTGGTGTCACTGAAGCCCGTAATGAGAAGTTGGGTGACAAGTTACGGCCCAGTCCCTCTCTTTGTCCCCGCCACCACCTGCAGCTCCCTCCCTGCCTCATGCAGTTCTCAGAAGTTGAGACGCCCTGGCATCCTCGTCGCTGTTCATCACTGCCATTTAAGTGAATTTAATAAAATTATTTTTCTAAACTGTTTTAGATGCCATATCTATAATCCATAAAATTTATTGTACCTTTATGTAGAATTATACTGGAGTTGAATATATAAATCAATTTATAAGGTCTAATGACATACAAACGCTTAAAAACTAAAGGCGATGTAGTAAATTCAAATTACCATTACAAATGTAAGCTTTGTAGTCAGTGTGTGACCCACTAAGGATTATATTTAACTCCCCTGAGAGTGGTTTATCATAAAACTTTATACTTTTATTACAGTGAATTATTAACTCCTCCATGATGTGAGTCATTCCATGCTCTGACTATAGCTTTTTTAATGACACTGTAATAGACATCTTGCTAATAGCAGGAGGATTGCTACCTCTGAGGTTAAAAAAAAAAAAAAAAAGACAAAAAAGGAAGAAAAGAAGTAAAAAGAAAAGATACGCAAGACAAATATGTGAAAATGCATTTCCCAACAGAATAAAAAATAAAGACCTGTAAGAAGATCCATTCGGGGCCGTTAGTCTTCTGACCACATGGAAAACCAATAAGCTTACCAGGCTAGTACCTGAAAATAACCAAAATGTTTTACCATTAGAAGACATAAAATGGATGATCATGATCAGGAGGTTTTTTTCTTTTATATGGAGAAAAATATTTTTTTCCTCCTGATGCTACAGCTTAATCAAGTGACGTTAAGCCATCTTCACATAAATTACTTGAAAGTCACTCCTCCTTCCAAGGAAGCTACCACAGACTTTTCCCAAACAACATTTGCACTACCCCCAGCAACCCGCAATTTAGTATCTGTATTTCCAGACCCTCCCTTGCTCGCTGGGACTGGTCCAAAATCCTGGGAAATATCTAAGCTTGGTGAAAGGAAAACCCCAGGCCTATGGCAAGTCCAGGGTTGCCTTTGTTATCAGAAGAACAAATCCAAGGGAGGTGTTTCGCTTCACCTCTTTTTTGTGTTTTATTGCAAATTTCGAAACAGTTCTGCCCAACCAGGAAATGTCACCAGGCTAGATGACTTTCTCTCTCCAAAAACCAAGCTCTGCTCCAGTTACATTTCCAACAAAAAAAAGACTGGTTTTAAGATAAAGCTAGCCCATTTCTGACCAGATTTCCACATTTTGCAAGCACAAAGGATTTTTCCATATGTTTGAATATGATTTTTAAATGGCATGCACACATTTTTCCATAAGAGAATTCTACCAAAAAGTGACTAACTACAGTCTGAAGCATGCCAAGTCACGTGGCATTACACAAAAATGAACCTGTGGATATTTTTAAATGATCCTCATAAAAAATAAAAATAGAAAATTCCCAGTTCTTGCATCTTCAAGATTTTTTAAATACTTGTTATTACTAAAACACAGTCAAAAAAATCAAGGAGACAAGCTTCCTATTTTTTCACAATACTCATGAATCCATTGATCGTACTCATTTGCTAGCAGCGTGACCACAGAGCTACTGAAAAACAGCAGGAAAATTAAAACTGGCAAAGGGGGTCAGGCTACCTGTATAGCCAAAAAAAACCATAACAGAATGGATTGAAACAATGGTAACGCATTACAAGTTCTCTGGAAATTCAGGAGCTGCTCAGACCTCTCTGTAGGAGCATCTTCCATTTAATGAGTCTCTTTGTGGCTGCTACTTTTAAATAATTGCATTTGCTTCTCTTTTGGACGGAGGCAATGGTTACCACCGCGGTTACTGGAAATGCACTTGTGAAACATTAAAACGACCTTGCACAAGGTTTTGCAGCAGTGCAAAACTACATGGGGAGAATAACCTGCAGAAAATTAAGTCCTGCCCCACAGAAGCGTGCCTAATTTATCTGTTTTTCCTAGAAAACAACCTTCATTTTCAGCCTTCCCATGGCTGCAGTGAAGGCTTTCGAGGCAGCGGGCTTCAAGCTACAGGCCCTTTTATACATTTTGGGTTTGACTGATTCTTTTTTTTTTTTTCCCCAGTAAGGTAGAGTTGAGGGTGAGAGGAGCAAAGCCTTTTTATTTGAGGAAACTATTAACATTCCTAAAATCAGAATGGACTGTACGAGAGCAGGAGACCCAACTATTTAAACAACTGTTTTGATGAATTTGCACTGATCTCTATTTCCATTCTCAGGAAAGACTTGATGTTTAGATGTAAGCAAAAGGATTGCATTGCTGCATACAGCTAGAAGAGATTTACCAAAACTCCATGTGCTTTTAAAGAGTAGCTTTCTGCTTAGCAATTACTGCTCAGCCCCAGTTTTATGCCAGCAAGGAGAGGATGCACCCTTTGCAACAGTGGCTCAAGTCCCTCCCTGCATAGATTTTCCCACCACCAAAAGAGAAATTTGCCTAAGCCTGGTGATAATTAAAAAAAAAACAAACCAAAACCAATCAACGCTCTGTGCCACTCCACCAGTAGTTTCTGGGCCAGAACTGAAATAAAGGAAAGTAATTACACGTGCAAACTCAGCCTGTGGAAAAGCAAAAAGTCTGCTGTTGCAACATTGGAAAACACTATCTCTTTACACAGGTTTTATGGGGCAGTTTAGTGCTGTGCTCCTGTTTGGATCTTTTGTGTCTCCAGTCTTTCTTTGTCAGCATTTATTTATTTAACTATAAAGTCTCCATTGAGGCTAAGGTTTGTTTACAAGTTGTTCCCAGCCCAGAGAGCAATTAAATTTTAGATTTACTAAAGCTGCGTAAAGTTGCAAGCGTCAACCACAGTGACACCAGAGCAAACCCGCGTGGCCACTGTGGATGTCACCGCTGCGTGGTGCTCACCCTTTCTAAGGCACAGCCAGGACATGGCACCGAACACTGCACCATTTCCTGGAGACAGCCCTGCTGAAGGCAGGTCCTGTTTGTTCATCATAAAACCTGGTAATTAACCCAATTCATCTCCTGTAAGTACACTGACCCCGGGTCCAGTCCTGAGCACCTCACCAGACAAACCTCTGTTTGCCTTCAAGGTGAAGGAGAAACACAGGCACACACGGAAGAGAGTTGGGTGGGTGTTTTTTTTTTTTTGGCTCTTCCTGAGCCAACCAATCTCTTCATAAGGAGACACAACAAACTTGGGTCAAACTAATGACCCACCTACCCTGCACTGCATTTGGTTTTAAGGTCATACAGAAACTCCATGGCATCTGCTTGAGTCTATAATAGCTGGAAACTCAGGGGATGTCAGGTCTCCTATCTATGCAAGATTTACTTTGACCTGTAAAAGCTGGCCCAAGCAAGGGGCAGCTGCCTTTTGAGGAGCCTTGGGGAAAAATGCAATTTCTTCCAAGAAACCACAGGAAACAGTGAGGCTGGGCAGGCCAGCACCCCTGCAAGATGCTGCGAATGCTCCCACCGAACCCAGGGTCTCAGGTTTGATTCCTTCTCCTTCACCATGCACAGCTATCATACTCTCCTGACATCCCCCGTGCGTAAGAATGAAAAGAAACTCCACGAAGTCCCTGCCCTGCCATACAGGTTGTGCCAATATATAGAGTCAAGACCACAAGAATTTGGGAGTTCAGTGATAACGCTCCTTCTGACAACCACACCTTGCCAACACACCTCTCTGTCAAAACAGTGGCACTGTGCGTTACTGAGCAAGTTGTCAACTTCATGCTTTAACAGACATGGGTACAGCAACTTGATCAGCGTCCAGTGTTTCATAAGCTCTGTAACCCTGAACTCTTTGGCGCATTTTAATGCTCAACTCTAATGCTGCTCCTCAGTAACTGCTGGTTTTCTTTTTCTTTTTTTAACATCTAAATGTCCTTGTTTCTGAGAAAGAGATGGAAATGAAAGAAAAAAATTAAGAAGTACAGTGAGTGATTTCACATTCAAATAAAAGAGGTGCTGTACTTCAGGAAGTTATAAGCACCTGCAAACAGGAGTCTATAATGAAAATGCCTTTTCAACCATAACTATAACGTCGCAGTAGTAACGCTATAATACAATAAACTATCCTATTAAATCTAAAGAGTTAGATTTAATAAGACAGTGGTTGTATATTAAATAAATGTTAAATGATTATTAAAAAATCTTTTTACTGAGGTTTAACAAATCTGTCTTATATTTGCTGCCTTACTACACCCAAATAAAACACATGTACGAGAACATGTATTTAAACTATTGCATTGCTTTATGTAAAAAAGAAGTTACAAATAGATTATTAAATCTGGAAGGAACCCAGCCTTTGAAAGGTGCAGTTCACACCTTTGGAGTCAGAGGAGTCGCTTAACCCAATCCGAAATTGCCACATGCGGCCAGTAACGGTGGGCGCGGAGCAGCCCCGCTTTGCTGAGCGGCACCCAACGTCCCCAAATAACGCAGCAGGTTAGCCCATGTGAGCTGCTCCTTCTCTGAGCTACATCTCTCTGCTCAGTGGGACTCTCAAGGAACACGCAGTTTTCGCTAGTTAAAAATCACATCCTTTTGGGCTGTGGTAGAGAGAAAGGTCAATTTGCATACAATAGACATTTGAAAGTTAGGAGCTCTCAGGAGAGGCAAGAAAGGGGACTAAAAATGTTTGTAGAAGTATGCAGAAATTTTAGCAGCTTACCTAAAGCCATTAGGAAGCAAACACCTTAAGTGACAGAAATTATATGCTGCTACTGTACCAAAATCCTTGAGGTCATTTGAGGCTGGTTTGCTTGTTTGTTTGTTTATTCATTTTTAAGTTTGTAAATTCAAGTTTAAACAAGGTGGCCGAGAAAAGAGATTAACCTTAAATTCTATTTCTGGCCAACAAGAGATGGAGGAAATGCTGCAGCAGGCAAGCAAAAATGCATTGTTGACAAATGACTCCATTTATAGTCCAGATTTCGGACACCTTGTCCTTAGTCACCAGTGACATCTAATTTGTCCCTAAAAAAACTAGCCCTTACATCCTTGTTACTTTAGGCTTTAGGTTAAGACGTGTGGATGTCCCTCATAAATCTGATCTCCTATAGGGCCTGTCTCTTTCCAGTAGCTTTCCAGTTGAGGAAAAAATACAACAACAAAAACCAAAACCCACCACTACCCTTTCTTTTCCTTCCTGTTCCAAAGACCTCATCAGGAATAAAGAAATTGTCCTAAATTTAGACATGTTAATCCCACAGCGTTTGTGTGAAATAGGTTAGCCAGACTGAGAACAAAAGGGGGGAGCAGAAAGCTATAAAAAGCAAATGAAGGAGAGAAAAAAAATATATCTACTGTACTTCACTGGCCAGAATCACTGTGGGTATATACCATACAGGGACATCCGTCAGCACTAATCAATACGTGTGGTGTTAGTCATGGATGATAAATTTGAAAGGGATTATAACTGTAAACAGTGATCAATAGAGACTTGCTGGAGGAGACAGAGAGGAAAAAACAACCTTAAAATGTTACACGGTTAATAAAGTAAGGGGTCAGTCTTAAACAAAACTCCAGTGAGACCCACTTATTTCAGAGCTATTTCTACAAGGAGAGGGAAGGAGGGAAAAAAAAAAGCCCTACCAATTTTCATAAAGCAATTGCTACTAAAAGGGCACATTATTAATTTACGGCGTATTTGCTGATCCCTCCGTTTCGAAGTCACATCCTCCATTAATGTTTGGTTGGAGATGTTTTGCTGGATAAAAGCTGGCATCCCCGAGACCCCCAGAGAGAAGCTTGCTTTCCTCCTCGCTCTGGCCCCCCTCCCTCTCCCCCTTTCCCTACCACTGACTTCACTATGGGCACATGAGTGATCAGAGCATTCACAACGGTGACATTCCCCTCCGCAAACAAATTCATCCAGGGCTTCAAGTAAAAAATGCAGAGAGCCTCTGCTGTTCACCCACAGATGAATGGAACTATCCGTCTTGTCACCAGGGGTCATAGCAAGAGGTTACTGCGAGTATATACCTTGGCTTCTCTGCTGACGTTTGCAAGCAGCTCCCTTGCAAAAAATAAAATAAAATAAAATAAAAAATCCTGCCATATCAAGCACTTATCCAGTCCCTCTAGAACCCTTCTCAGATCATGTCTTTCCACACCTTTGGAGTCACAGCTCCAGGCTTGACATATATATTTTTTTTCTGCTGACCTTTTTGCGTCCTTTCTGCCACAGTGTGTAAACCATAAGCTGATATATGAAGGCAATTTTTAGTGGTGCCACTTGTATCTGAGTGATTGCACACGCTTTACGTTTCTGGCCTGCCACCCTTCCACCTTTTGAAGATCTCTCTATTTCTTTTAAAGGAACTGCAACAGAGGTGAAAGGAAGTTTAACTGCTTCAAGACTTTGATGGCCCAAGAGCACCTGTTTTGGGTTTTCAAGAAGATACGCTGCAGATTGGCTGACCAGTGCTTATGCTCAAACACTAAATCTTTCTTTTCTTGTATATAGACCTGCAGGGGTTGAAGGAGGGGAGAGGAAAGGCTGTGTAAAGCATTTCCTAAAATTTAAGCTGGCAGAGATCAGTGATCACAGCAGGGCAGCTTTGCAAATATGTTACCGATAAGCTCCAAAGATCTGGAGTTGCAGCTGCGGGGACTGCGACTTACAGGGCATGGGCCTCTCTGAAGATTTTCATCGCCGGAGCAGGGGGATACTCTCTGCGAAGATTTGCAGCAGATGGCTTCACAGAGTAATTTTTTGTTGCCTCTGTGCCACTCCCTACCCTGGTCACAGTGCTGGCGGTGAATCACTCCGGGGAACACAAACAACGAGACGGCATCAACCCTTCCTTACAGATTTGCACACACCAAACCGGTAAACTCCCACATGGCCATAGAGGGGGCACACATACACAAGCATTATAATCTTGCAACAGTCCCTTCCTAATTCTCTAGATAAATGGAAAAGCAATAGAAATAGAATAGCAAGCCAAGGAAGACCACCTTGAGGCCAAGACCCTCTTCAGAACTGCAGCTACCTCCCACCAGGCAGCAGAGGCACCGTCTTGCAAATGTAGAACCTCAAAACCACACAGCATCCTAAACGGGGTCACCATCTGAAGCAAAGGAGATAGATGTGCTTCAGAGCCTGCAGAGTCCTTGTCACCCGCTACAGCTGCATGAATGGAGGAGTCACCTGCAGCTAGTGAACTCATGAGATCCCAAATCAACAGCAAAACTAGGAAAAGACCATTTTTATCCTCACATCTCCTATTCAATAAATGGTTACCCGGTGGAAGAAGGAACAAGAAGGTGATCTGCCAATGAATATGAATGTAGAGAAAGTATTTGGGGAGTCTAAGGAAAACTGTCATTCAGGAGAGATGAGGAAGATTTGGAGGAGGGGAGAAGAAGATGGTACCACCAAAGGGATGTTGAGACTTTGAGAGGGGAACACAAAGGAAGTGGATTAAAGAAAGCGGAAAGAGCAAGTGAATAAGACATGGAGGAGACTCCACGGGGTAAAAAAAAAAAAAAAAATTTCATGAGGGAGCATTACCAACAGAGCAAACCCAGAGCTTTGTCCAAAGCACCCAGACACACAGCACCTATAGAGCAGGGAGGATTTTGGGCAGGATAAAAGTAGAGAGTGAATGCCAAAAATTTATTACTTTTTAGCAGCAGAAGCGGAGGACCACATGGCTGCCTCCAAGTTGGGGATGGGAGGTTTCCAACCAAGCGAGTCGCTGCGTAGTTGCCATGGGCACAATTTGTGCTCAAGCTGTGCGCAGAGGCCAGGATTTGGCTTGGAGCCCTTGGGTTAAACATTACCTTTACAACACATTGCGCGGGTGCCTTTCCTGGGTGGGGGGGTGACGCGGCAAAATTCCGAGGGACCACCTGATGGGTCACCAGGAAAGACCCCCTTGGGTACCTGTGTGGCACATCACGTATGTTACACATACTATAGTAAGGAAGGGAAGAGAAACCACTAGGCAGAGAACCAACAAAAACCTTTGACTCTGTCCTCCTTGGGTCTGATCCAAAGTATGCTTTCATCACACAGTCATTGATTTAAGAGTCGGACTGAGCCCTTTCTTCCAATGGGAGCTGGATTCCCAGCTGTCCTTTTTTCAAATCCTGGCCTTGGCATAAAGGGAGTATAAATAATTTTCATTTCAAAGAGGACTGCAATTGTCCTGTATTTTAATGCCGGAACACTAAGAGTAGCCTCTCCTGCGTGACGCTGGGAAACATCACCCATCTCACCTCCAAGGGCCCTTCCTCCCGCTCCGAGGCATCCCCTAGTACAGACTGAGTTAGCAAAGGGGCAAAGCCCTAGGGGCCAGGCAGGCATAAAGCCGCGGTTTCTGCGCAAGGTTGTAGACTCGCACTAGTGGTCTAGTGACCCTGATGATATTGATGACAATTAGTAGACAGAGATTAAAATGGAAATGAGGGAAGGATTCGTCTGTCACTTTATCCATCAGCTGTAGCTTGCCCCAGGCAACAGACACACACTGGGCTTTTTGTTTTGTTGTTATTCCCTTGTTCAGCTCAGTTGGTTTCAGCGGTTTGCTTAGTTGTTACTAAATTTTTCTTAAAACTGCTATAAAATGGGGTTTTTGTCAAATCTCTGCCACTGACAACTCACAGCACTGAGCGTGCAAACCATCCCTGGATGCGTCTGCTCTTGCTGCCTCCCTGATGCTGGGGGTATCGAAGGGCTCCGCTTTCTTCTTCCTATTTCAGTAGCTTCTGTTTCTTTTGTTATTTTAATACTAGGAAAGCAATTGGATTGCTAGGGCTAGAGACTCTAGATCTCCATTTAACTACAGACCCACTAACAGCAAAGGCAATGGCAGTACTAAGTTATTATATGGTCGTGACGTTCAGGCTGGATGTAAGGAGACGCGGAGGAGGAGACGAGGTGACATGCCCCCTCAGTGAAACCTGTCCCATCCACCCTTCTTCTCACAAGACTGTAAATTGCCATTTCCTGCAATTGGAGGACACATCCTCTGAATGTTTCCTGAAATTAATTTCTAAATCCGATGACAACTCACATGTTCATCTTGTGGGACACAGAGAGGTTTTGTTTAAACCTAAAATGTCATAACTTTGGGCAGAGTGAATTCTTGTGCAGCTATTACAAAATTCTGGTTCACAACCACTAAACTGTTTTGGTTCGGTAGTCCACCCAAAAGACTAGGAAAAAAAAAATTCCTCCATTGGGGTTTGGGGTGACGTTAAAACATGCTCCTGAAGCTCTTACATGGTCTGTAACACAGAGCTGTCTTCATGGTACCAACACTTCCATCCCGCTTTCTTGTCCTCTCTTGCTGTAACTCCCTGGTCAGATTATATCTCCCAGGATGCACCTTTGCTACTTTTATTAACAACACCCCACTCCAATATTGTGTATACTCCATATGCGATAAATAATGAGCAACTATGCAGACAGACAGCCATCCTCCCCCTGAAAAAGAAGCAGATTCAGTATTCATAAAGTATTAGAAAGCAGGCTCACATCTGCCACAGCCTTTTCATGGCTTCTGCTGTCACTAGCTCTGCTGATTTGCTCCCGGGGAAAGCCTGGGCACAAGCACGGCAGGAGCTGGGGAGCAGAGCTCGGATCCCCCCCCTCCACCGCCAGTGCAGCCTGCACTCCAGGTCCCCCAGGGACAGAGGCAAATAAATAGACAAGATGCCTCTGCTGCCGTCGGGGCAGTGGCACGGAGAGAGCTCCTTCCACTTAGCGCAGTCAGCAGTGATTAAGGGCTTGCTCTTTAAGCTTAAAAAGACCATGCTTTGGCCCTGATCCTGCAATGAGATGGACGGATGGTTGTCATTCATGCAATTTCACTGTGGATTTAAAAAAAAATTGTTGGAAATTTGTGATTTCCCAATGGGAATGCAATTGTTGTTATAGATTGAAATCTTGCTGGAAAGAAGGACTGGTCTGGGGTAACGCACCATGCAGCAGGTATTCTGATACACCACAAGAGAAGTAGGAATGATTTCTACCTCCATCCCCACATTTCCCAGTTGGGACTAAACCTGAACAACCTGATTTATTACACCTGCTTTTCACGTGGTTAGCTGCAAATGTTTCTCAGGTTTCTACTGCTGTTGATGGACTACTGACTAATCAAAAAGTCAGGAGTGCAAATTTGCAGCCCTGGCTGCTAGCCAGTTTGCCCATAAAAGGTTTCCAAATGGTCACTGAGCCCTTAACCCTGATGAAAACAGCAACAAAGACACTGCCCCAAGCTCCTGCTCCCGCCACGCTCTCCCTCTCGCTTTGTTGCATGCAAACAACACTGTTTTTTTTCTAAAAGAGCACAATTCCAGAACATGCAGTGGAGAGGCCTTTCTACTCATTAAAAGCTACATGTGGGTGTGAATTATTTTATATCCTCCTCAGAAATTATCAGACCACCTCAGAAAATGATTAGTTTTCACATAAGGTGCCAGATCCTCTGGTCCATTTAGGCTGCTTTATGCCATTTTGATGGCTCAGCTCAGCCCTAAATAAAACAGGCTTAATTATCCTTAGGATTTCTTCTGCCTTGGGAAATCTCCAGGTAATGTGGAAATGCCACAGGGACTCCTACACCACCACAGCTATTAGCGGTGGAGCGCAGTGGCGGGGATATCCCCACGCCCCATTGATTTCCTGCTGCTGTGGCTGTGGGCATCTGGCACAGATGAGGGCCACCCTCCGGCTAATGCTATTTATGCCAAGGAAAGGCCTGGGAGTGGGATGGCTGCAGGACTACTGCTTGAAAATAACTTTGGGAGTCCGAGTCTAAATCAAACATGAAATACGTATGGTTTGGTTGGAATGCCCGACTCCGAAAGTCCCCGGCTAATGGGAGGAAAGGGGTTCATTGGTTTGGAAGACTTCTTCTCCCCTAGTTTTCCAAAGCCCTCACTCTTGCGGGAATACAAGGGACACAGAGATATACACAGCCTCTGAATACGTATCTCTTCACAGAAAAAGAGCCTCGCCTGCCATTGCCACCCTGAACAGTCCGACTCTGAAAGCATGCCAAGCCCAGGGTGCTACTCTTACACAGAGGCTACACAGGAGGACTCCCCTGGCCCGATGTCAGCAGGGGGGACCCCTTCAGAGCAGCAAAGAAAAACAGGGTCTTTCAGGGCAAATTCCAGCTCATCCTAAAGAAGGTGCCTAAAAGTGGCCAGGGGAAACACCATCAAACAGAAACGGGTGACCAGCTCACAGGTGTATGTTGTGGTCACTGATGTCTTCTTGTATGCTACTACCTCGTGGGTATTTGAGGCAGGACGGCTGGATTTGCACATCTCTCACCTGCATATGTTGCAAAGACACAGAAAGAGAGAGGACAAACTGACATGGGAACACAGCATACAGGATGGGACCAGATCTCCTCAGCAGAAATCCACTGCCTCTTCCCAGCACATACCCCAGGTAGTTCACTTCCATCACAAAGCCAAGACAGGGTTATTTAGGAGCTCACTTTTCAGTTGCCTTTGTCTGCCTTCCTGCATCTGCAAACACCACTGCCGTAGAGCAGATCTGTGTCACATTCAGAGAGCCAGAATTTCTGCATCATGCTTAAAGGAAAGATGAGATTTTGACAAAACTGATGGGCAAGCTCCCCTCGCACAAGAGAAAGTTTCTTATGCACCACGGGCGAGTGGGCGAGGGAATTTGTTGAGACCTGTCGTAGCACCAACAAGAACTAAAAAATCTTGCAGCAGCTACTGCCATCTGAGCCTGTCAAATTCCACTGCAAACAATATGTCACTCTGCTGGGGAGGCGGCGAACAATCTGAGGGTGAGAAAAAGGGACGTCTGAAGTATCCAAAAAACTCACTCCAAAGGTTTTAAAAAAGAAGAGAGCCCATCCATGCACGCGCATATGCAGGCACACACACACACGTGGTGCCTCTGTTCACTTGAAAACTAGAGCTTCCAGATTTTCATCCGTTAGTTCTTAAAGTATTATCAAGCCCCCTTGGTTCCAGTAGAGTAGGATAATGTCAATTTTGGCACACCTTTCTTAAATTCATGGCCAGAGAGCACAAATGCTGACAGAGTAGGCAGGCTGCAAAGCTGCCTACCTTTCTGCCAATGTTCAGGATAACAGGCTTTAAAAGGACCAAACCTTTTTCTGACCAAACTCTGGTTTAACTGGGCTCTGAACTGTACACCAGCAGAGGTAATATAATGTGCTTTGCACCCTCCAGGGGATTTGGAGAGTCTCAAAGTAGTTGAGAAGAACAGGGAGGAATGGGAATGTCAGAGTATGGGCCAATGGCCCCATGCTCAGGGGTATTTTCCTCTGCTTTCAAACTCTCTCTCCCTCAGAGCCACATGTGTTGTCTCCCACACTTCTTTGCTGCCCCGCCATATGCTGTATTCCCAACACGCTCACGGGCAATAAACCTGCTCCTGTGGACGTGCCCAGGAATGTTGCCAGGGCTGCGGAGGAGAGCAGGGAAGCGCCCTTGCACTGGCCTCTCACTAAGGGATTATTAGCCAGCGTGATTTCCAAAGGGTCTTCCACTCTTTCCAGGCTAAGTGTTAATGGTTTTCCATTAACTGGGTTTTAATATCCCAGTGCTTTTCAATACATCATAGCCTTGCAAAAGCTACCATGGTAAAGGATATGTTTTGGAACATATTCCCAAGAAAGACAAATGACAGTTGCCATCTGCATTACGATTTGGTCCTTCCAGCAAAGGAAAATCCACAGGGAAGGGAATACGACTTTTGACTTCAGTGCAATGCTCTATATAAAATTTAGGGGGAGGAGGGCGATATCCCTCCCACGATATCTGTTAACATTGTCTCTAGGAAGGAAGAGGCAAGCAACACAGTCATACAACAGTGGTGCCAAAGTGAGTGAGAATATCCTGGAAAACACACATTGAATTAAAACCTGAAAGTCTAAGAAGAAAACAGAAAATTAGAAACCTGTGGCCATTGAAAAACAGAACAGAAACAAAACAGATCAACAACTCACAGAGCAAAACAGCATACAAATTGGAACAATCGATATGAATAACAAGAAAACCAAAGCCACGGATCAAAACCTAAAGCACACTTGCTAAGTCTAAAATAACCACATTTCTCTCTGAAATGCAAGGCCAAAGCTGCTTCTTGAGGACAAATCATTGATGTTAATTACCTGCACAGGTTTGGCGAGCAAAAGCAGAACCTCAAGTTCTTTTAAGGGAGACAGATAGTGGAAAAAGACACCTTTTCTTTGGTGTGCTAAAGCAAGGGCTTTTCTCCTTCCCTCTGCCTACTGCCCCCAGAAATAGTTTCTGACCCCAAATAGAGTCAAAACACTTCCCAACCCCCAGCAAAATAACTGAGTTGTAGCACTGACTTCTCAGAATGAACTCACTTAAAAGTTACACATTTGAAAATGGTAAGAAACCTCCTGAAAACATTCAGCTAATGAAACCAAACCTTTTGCTATAAACACTGTATGTCTGAGCAGACTAGGTCTTCCTAGCCCATAACAAGATTCCCAGTTTCTCAGACAAGCTCAAAACCTTCTTCTGTGTCACCCATTTTAGTTGCAGGAGTGCCTCTCGTCCCTTGTCAGGTACCATCTCACAGCCCCGTGGAGTCTTGTTAACTTTCTACCTCTTGTGCTTCTCGCTGTTCAAAGATTTGTAAAACTGCACACAAGAAAGAATTGAAGGGAAACTTGTCAAGGCCGATCAGTCTAAAGTTGGACCTATCAACTGTGATTTGCTTTAGGAACAAACACAAGCAATAGCCTCTTGTCCCTTTTCTCTGACTGTCAGCAAAGAAAGGGGAATCTCTGAAAACAACCTAAACCCCATTTTCCCAAGCATCAGTTAGCCCAAGAACAACTATGTTGAACCTTGAATTTAATACCCCCAAAATTACTATATCTTTCCTTGTTTCATATAGATCTGATTTGTCCACATACATTTCAGTTGATTTAGGTATGGTTTAAAAGAAATACGATCCTCTGCCATTTCAAAGGGGTGGGTATTTTTATACTGAAACATATTCTCTGCAGCACAGGTCCAAACGCCATCATCCCTTCGAAAGAGAAAGCAATGCGCGTGTGAGAGGAGAAGCGTGTACCTGGCTTCACAGCAACTGTGAGCAGCACCCTGAGAATAAAACCATGAACGGCCCCTGGGACTTCCTTGCCAGTGGTGTGCGTGTCCTTGGTTGCAGCAGGAGCTCCCTTAGCAAAGGGATTATTGGTCACACCTCTTTCTGCTGAGCCTAACCCTGGAGGCTTTGCCTGCAGGCATCACTGACACAGACAAAGATGAAAAAAATACATAGGTAGGAACACAAAGAAAAAGAAAAGAAAAGAAAAGAAAAAAGAGAGAGAGAATTGAATACACAGAAAAAAGCATAGGACACCTGGAGACTGGCCATGCCTCAGGAGGCCAGTGGGTGCCCCAGCCATCCAGCTGAAGGTCAGCAATTTTCATGTCACCCTGCCAAGTGCCTACTGGAAAGGGAGGCAATGCAGAAAGGAATCCTATTAGGGAATAGGATGACATCAAGCAGTTCTCTTTTTCTCTATTTTTAATATGCCCTTACTATTACGCTGGCATTTAAAGGAGCCCATGCACCACACCTGCACATAAAGCCCAAAGTCTGCAACTCCCATGCGTCTGTCAGATAACCCCAGCCTAAAAAGCTCATAAGCAACTCGAAGCCAGGTGAGGAGAAAAGCCTCCCGAATGCTTGCTTTATCCATACTGTTCCACAGTTTACAGCGAGCCTGGTAGAAAAGGCAGAGCTCAGCATTAGAAAGATGCAAGCCTGAGCTCATCGCTGGTGTATGGGGGCCACTACAGTCCTTCACCAGGGTCGTATTTGACCGGTGGTACCCACACAAACAGCCACTTAACGGAGAGTTAGCTGTTTTAACGATCACATTAAACAAAGCACAATTAGAGTTAACTTGGCCCTTTGTAATGTATTTGTCACCGGTCTCATCCCTCTTTAGGCTGTTGTAGCTGGCGACAGCTCGATTTACCACTTGAAGAGAGCTCTTGGGAAGTCATCTTGCCGGGCTAACTGGGAGAATGGTATTTCAAAGGGAGAGATGCAAAATCATTTTTTCCTCAACATTCATGCAGTGAATAACTTGGTAAGGGCCACTTCAGTTTGACATTGCAAGCTCCATGTCTCCTCCTGCCTCAGGAGCTGTAAACAGGGGTGTTTCAGAGGATACAGCGCAGGCTCCAGCACTTCTAGGTTAAAAGTTACATGCCTGATCCTGCTGATTATTTTGTGTCTGGTTTGGCCACAGGACAGGGTTTTGGGACCCTCAGACATGCCAGGTAAGAGATGTCTATTTTTTGGTTTCTCATGTGAGGGGCTCCTGGCTCAAATCCTTGGGTCTTTTTAATCAGTCAGACCTGATTTACCCATCGCTGCAGGGGGCAGGCTGGCACTAAGCAGCTCCCCTTAATCTATCCATCAGTTGCCAGGCAAACTCCGGAGCAGGCAAAGAGAACCAGCAAACAGAGTAACTTCAGAGCAAGTTTGAAGAAGGCATCTGAGAAACTTCCGTTTTCAGAGGACATCAAGGCAGTGCTGGCTGGCAGCACGAGCGTGGCTCTGAGCTGCGGTGGATGGGCTCTATTTTCTTGTCTTCTGAAAAGATTTCTTCAGAACGATGTGCAAGTGGTAATGAAGCTAAAAGAAACAAAACTGTGGTTTGGAAGCGCAATCACAGATGCAACAAAGAATAAAGTATAGCACTTCTGAACAATCTTCCTTAGGAAGCATAGCTACTCCCTGCGGGAAAGGATGAAAATGGCCACACAGGGACTAGACAAGGCAGAAAACTGGGGAAAGACTTAACCACTGATTTGGAAGTTTATACTTCCAAAGGAAGGAACAAGAGAAGACTGTAGTGGTAGACAGTGAGTGCATCACTGTCAAGGAAGTTGTAGAAAATATCTCTGCAGAGGTAGTCGGGCAAATTGAGCAGGAGCAAGTGTATGTATATGATCTTATAAGGCTCCTCCTGTGCTATGAACAGAAAAATTCTGCATATGTAATCACTGCCTAGGTAAATGGTGTGAGGGTTTTGGTTGTAGTTCAAAATCATGTTGTTGAGAACAAAATTACAAAAGCATCCGCTTACACAAAGGGATGAAATGATTTAATTGTTTATACACTTCTGCTAGAAGTCGGATAATAAACGAGAGGAATTAGAATTGCTGATTTATGAGCATAAATTTGACTTGGTTGATATTACTGAGAAAACTCATGTGATCAGAACATAAAAATGAATAGTTACAACCCAACTCAGAAAGTGGGCAAAAAAGAAAGGGCGTGGTACACTGTCTCAAAATCTGCAAGTCTCTGCAAATCAGATGTAAAAGATTTCAACTGCCGGTAGATCTATGTTCTTACAAATAAACTAGAAGGCGGTGAGCTATTTGGTGCCTGCTACATACCACCAAAACACTGTAAAAAACAGGATGACCAGCTTCTTTAAAGACTTATTTATCGTGTGTTGGTAAAAAAAGCTGTGTTAACATATGGGACTTCAATCTGAATGGCATATGCTGGTGTTCTCAGGCTACCAGCACTAAAAAGTCCTCAGAATTTAAAAAATTACAGGCAGCCAACTTCCTAACTCAACCCAGCTTGGGGTAGACTGCCTAATGACAGATACAGAGGAACTGATCCCAGATGTAAAAATTAATGGTTACTCCAATGCCAGTGATCATGACTTGATCATATTTGTTGTCAACATACAGAATTGAGCCCCAAGTAATGTGTGTGTTTATGGGGGTTCTAGTATGTACATTCACAAATATAACTGCTGTTGAAAAAAAATTCATTTTCACAATGCTGAAATAACTATGAGCAATATCAGCTACAGAGGGACCTTTTCATGGTAATCAAAAAAGTCTTAAGAATACATTCCTAGATTTCAAAGGCCACAATTCCACAACCAAGAAAGAAACTGACGGTATTTAAAAATTACTTTCAGTGTAAATGTAGACATAGAACAAAACCACATTTATTTCAACACAAAGAACTAATGATATAAAGGAAAACTGATAACAACAATTATAAACCAAAAGCTAATAACAGTAGGAAATTGACAAAGGGAGCCAGAAAGGGAAAAAAGAGAAATCAATGAGGAAAGGATATCTGGGACTTTTAAAAGCATATTGAGAACAAAAATGTTGTCATCTGTTACCAGAGGAAAATAGTAAAAATGTAATAATAATGAGGAAAACATACAAGAATTCAATGAAAACCTGTCTTCCATATTTCGGAAATAGATTTTATATGCATATTGTCTAAAAATGCAATGAGTCAAAGGAGTTTAAAACAGCAGCTAGAAAACAGAGATATTTGGAAGTCAGTCAGTTGGAAGGTCTGCATCAAGAGTTTTCAAAGAATGGGCATGGAAGCTCTCCACCCCGCGGGGACTCAATGGGACTTGCAGTGCTCCAGAGGACCAAAGCAAAGCTAACATTTCTCCAAAATTTAAAACAAGCAGATGGTGTCCTCCAGGTACTGCAAGGACTGTCAGTCTGATCTTGAGTAAGTTAATGGGACAGTTAATCCAAGAATTATGTATTACAATACAAAAGGAGGAAATACAAATAGCTTCCAGCAGTGTGGGTTTGCAGGAAATAGATTTCATCGTTGTTTTTTTTTTTCACTGAGATCACAGATCAGGTTGATAAGGGTGATAATGTTGGTATGCTGCACTTAGATTTTTGTAAAGCATACTGTTCTGACTTGGTAGGTAGAATGATACAAATTAAACAAGGCACAAATTAAAATGGATTAAAACTGGCACCTTAGGTTTAAAAATGTAACTGTGAATAGAAGTCTGAAAATTTAGTAGGAATAGTTTTAATTGGGCAGCAGTACCCGTCCTTAGGCTCATGCTATTTTAAATAAATGATTGAAAAAAAAACCAGAATAAAATCATTATTAATAAAGTCTGCAGGTGAGAGGGAGACTGCAGGAGAGCTAGATTAAGGAGCGCACAAAGCCCTCAGAACCGTTTGGCAAACTGTAAAACAAACAATACGCACCTCGACAAAACACTGTCATCCAGCCAGGAATGAAGAGTGCCAACCACACCGTGAGCCCACCACCCCTACCCTGAGCCACGACAAAATGACGGGTATTACCAGCTGATCATAAAAACCTCTCTGCAGCCTGGTCGTCACAAAGCCTAGCGCAGACCTCGGATGAAGAAAGGAGTTTCAAGGAGGAGTAGAGAGGTTATCCTGCCTGTGCCTTTGGCAAAGGTGCAACTGCTACAGGAATACACGGACAGCCCCGGAGGCAAAAGCTCAGGCAGGAAATTGGTTAATTGTAAAGGATTCAAAGAGGAACAAGAATGGTGAAAGCACTAGAAAACATGCCTTATCATGAACAGTTCACAGACCTCGGCCCCCACAGCTTATCAAAGAAAAGGTGACGCAGGGTCTCGATCACCGTTTATGGTGACAGAGGTGACAAAAAATAAATACTACTGGACACTTCCGTCCGGGAGACAAAGTTGTCAGAAGACCAAATGCTGGAAGCTGAAGCCAGAGAAAGTGCAAATTTGACAGAGAGTTAATTTATCATTGGAACTATTTACCGAAGGGATTGTGGTGCATCTTCCAGCACCAGAAAAATTTCAAAACCTGCAATTGGTTTGCATTTCTTAAAGGTACAAAGTACTTGAAATGGGATAAATGCACTCAAAGACTTCTGCCCTGTCCCTATCTCTTTCCACGGTCAATGATTTGTATTCCTAACTTTCTTCTGGAGCCTTCCCCATGTTTCACACGTAATATTTGCCAGAATATTTAGCTCCTCCTTCTCTATTTTACTTACCACCTTCTTCTCACCTAAAAGCTGCAAAACATATTTATTTCGTTGCTGCCATGTAGACTACCATTTATTTCACATGCCTGCAGCACTAATTTTCAAAGACAGATTTCACTTATTTCTGTTCTTCAGAATAAATGGTGAGAAATGGCTAATTTGCTACATCACAACATTTTAGGAGGTGAAGATGATGGGAAGAAACTCACCAGCTGTCTGGAAAGTTAGGATATAAATCCAGCCTTCTAATTATTAAGGGGCGTGTTTAAACACAAGGGGAGGCGGTACCGCAGTGCTTAAATTTAAGCACATGCATATATTTTAGCAAGATCAGGGATTACAGAATTGGGGGGGGGGGGGGGGGGTTTACCATTCTTAATTACAACAAGCCATAATTTCCCAATTCAATTTCCCCCCCCCCCCAAAAACAGCCAATATCTATTTTGCATACATGTAATGAAACAGCCTTTTGCAGCTATCTTCCAGAAAACAGAAAATAATCCATTTTCCCCTTTTCCCCACGTTCCGTTGATATTTTGTGCCAGACTCAAACTGACAGAATTTGTCAGCTACCAACTGGAGATGCTACCAGTTTCCAAATCAGGCATTATGTGGGCCAGCCAGTGGTCTGAAACCTACAGTAAACAGCCCCTAAGCAAGGAGCCAATATGGTAATTTGGGGAAGTGATTTCATATATTGGCTTCCGGTAGCAAGTCAGACCCCAGGCAAGGAAACACACTTAGAGGGAATTCGGCGTGACACCCAAATCAGGACGGTCGAGAGCAGCTTCCTCTCTGGGGAAGGAAAACCGGCAGCGCAGAAGTGTCACTTCAAGCTTGAACAAGTTTCTACCAGCAGAACTTGTCAGGACACTGTCAGGCAGGAGCTGACAGCCATAAATCAGTATACCTCCAAACGAACCGCCGAGCGCGCTTGCTTTATAGGGAGAGAGTCTCCCAGTGACAACAGCCATCTAATGTTCCCTTACCCTAATAACTGCATAATGAAAATAAATCTGAGCAAGTACTCAGGAATGCCCTTTTCCCCCACATCGTTACACTGAGCTGGAGTAATGCCAGGGTTTGGGGTTTCTTTTTGTTATTGTTGTTCTAAAAAGGTTTTGCTCTGCAACCAATTTTGTTTTGTTAAAACAAACAGAAAGGCACTTGCTATTGATCTCCCTATTAAATAGTCCTGGTAAACATTTTGACTAACTCTGCAAACTTAATACAGATGTTCGTTCTGCACAGATCACTACCGACAGCTGATACAGGGAGTTAATGCGTGTCCATGGTGGGGAAGACAGCAGTACAGACGGAGCTCAAAAGATAGGGAGCTGCAAAAATAAACAGCTTTCTGACAGGTAAGTGTTGGCCTGTGCAAATATAATACCTATGCTCTCAGGCGAGCGTGTGTGCCTTCATGCCACGCGTGTGAGGGAAGGGGGGAGATTTCCACTTCTATAGGTAGCTGCTGCACGGAGCGGCATTAAGCAGAAGAAAGCCCCTCAGCATGCATTCGCCTACGACTGCCCTGATAAAAGAAGCTCTATACAAGGGACTAAATGTGTCAGGGCTCTGTTCAGCAGAAATTCAATTTCTGGAGGTGCCAGGGGCGGAGGATCCGCAGGATTCCACGCTTTGGCAACAAAAGAGGCTAAACCTGATTTACGAGATAAAATAAAATAACATAAAAAATAAAAAAGGGCCTCTCTGTTTACTCCCAAAGGTCTCTCGCACCTGGTCTCAGCGCCGGGCCGCTGCAGCAAACCAGCCTCCCTCCGCCTGTTGTTACGCCGAAGTCGCCCTCCACGCAGGCAACGTTATCGGAGCTGAATTGGCCTTTGGTGAAAAAAGCTGAATTGGCGAATTCGGTTTGGAAGTGTTTCTCTTCCTCAGCGTACCGTCTGCAGCAGGTGCTACCTGAGGAAGCCGCCTCACTTCACCACCACAGCTTCATCGCGCTTGGGGGGGGGGTATGGCACCAGCACCCAGGCGAGGCCGGGAGCCCGCCTGTGGGGAGCTCGCTTCTCCCAGAAGCCGCCCTTTTCCCGGATGGCTCATCAAATAACTGGGATGAACAATCTTCCGCCCACGAAGTTATCTGTGGCCATACCAGCTGTGGGTGCCCAGGTGTCAGCCATGCTGTGAGGAGAGGCCAGAGTTGCCCTGCTCTGGGCACGGCCGGTTCCAGCTGGTTCCAGCCGGTTCCAGCCGGTTCCAGCAGCTGCACTGCAGGGCACAGCCCAGCCCTCAGCCACGCCAGAGGCACCTCAGGGGAAGGGGGTTTAAGAGAGGGCGAAACAGCGCCTGGAAGCAAGGCGTGAGGGGGGAAAAAAGCGTGAGGGGAGAAAAGCGCGAGGGGGGAAAAAAGCGCGAGGGGGGAAAAAAGCGCGAGGGGGGAAAAGCGCGCGAGGGGGGAAAAGCGCGCGGGGGGGAAAAGCGCGCGGGGGGGAAAAGCGCGAGGGGGGGAAAAGCGCGAGGGGGGGAAAAGCGCGAGGGGGGGAAAAGCGCGAGGGGGGGAAAGCGCGAGGGGGGGAAAGCGCGAGGGGGGGAAAAGCGCGAGGGGGGAAAAAGCGCGAGGGGGGAAAAAGCGCGAGGGGGGAAAAAAGCGCGAGGGGGGAAAAAAGCGCGAGGGGGGAAAAAAGCGCGAGGGGGGAAAGCGTGTGAGGGGGGAAAAGCGCGTGAGGGGGGAAAAGCGCGTGAGGGGGGAAAAAAGCGTGAGGAGCAGCCCTGCGAGCCCTGAGGGGAGAGGAGGAGGAGATGGTGGTGGTTGTGCTCCAGGTCTGGGGCAGAGACCACCAGAGTGGGGCAGGGGAAGGTGTGTGGCAGAAGGAGCGGCAGAGAGGGGCTGTTAGGGATTGACCAGAGCCCCCCTGAGCCGCTCGGGGCAGAGGAGCAGTTGGAAGTGAAGGGGTGAAGCTGAGCCTGGGAGAAAGCAGGGTTTTGGGGGGGGAAGGTGTTGTTTTAGTTGGCCTTTGTTTCTCACTTTCCAAACCTATTGCAATCAGCAATAAATTCATTTTCCCCAAGTCAAGTCTGTTTTGCCTATGATGCTACTTGGTAAGGGATCTCCCTGTCCAACAAGCTTTTCTGTCTTATTTTCTCCCTGCTGTCCTGTTGAGGAGAGGGAGCGGCGGGGTGGGCCTCTGCCAGCCGGCCAAGGTCAACAAACAACGGCTCACCAGAGGTTAGGATCAGCAAGCTATGGCAGCAGCGTCAAGGGCAGTCAAACAAGATTTTGAAAGACCCACTGCAGTAGCACCCAAAAGACAACTGGAAAAGGATTGAAAATGACAGCTGAAAAATTGGGGGCTCTGTGAGAGCCAGAAGTAACACTCCCAGCTCCCATTAAGCTCCACCCTTGGCTGAAGCCAGGAGCCCCATCTCACAGAGGCAAGGCAATACCATTTGGCTGCCTCTGAGAGGATCAGCATCTCCAGGGTCTGGATATTACTTGCTGGTACACTTGGACCAGAATTTGGGATAGGAAAATACAATTTGCCATACCTCTCAGGCTAGGGCTCAGCACCCTTCCCGAAGAAACCTGATGTTAGTTTCTTTGAGCTAATCAGACCTCCACACACACACCTCCAAGAAATTTAAATGGGGAATAACGAATAGGAAGTGATGAAAAGTAAACACTTGAAAAATACCTTTCCAGGTACACGTTCTTGCTAAGATTCATAAAACTTTCTGAACATACAAATATTTGTACAAATAACCAAAGATTATCTCAAATAGAAGAGCTGGTTAAAATAGCCTTGCAAAGATGTGAAGAGCAAAGCCCTACTCATTCATGAATATATTTATGCATTTGTTTATTGCTATGCAGCCAGCTTTAAACCCTACCCAGCAGGGGAGATACTATATACCTTATGCCTATGGGCCTCGTAATGCTTCCAGTGGGGATGGAAAAACTTCAAAAAAAGTTTGGCATTCAGATCCAGTTTCTCTGCTTATCTGCTGCTAATCCAAACTCTCCCAACATATCAAAAACGTTGAACCGGGCAGGAAACCACATGAGAACAGGTTTTCCTACAGGATTTCTGGCATTTCTACATTAGATTGCAGATGGAAACACCCATGAGAACAGCTTCTGTCCTGGTATTTTTGGCACATTCAGTTCCAATCCTATCCGGAAACCTGAATTGGGAAGGGAAAGAAAAAAAAAACCAACCACAAAACAAAAAGCACCAACCCTTTGCCCCAGTATTTCAAAACCTGAAGAAAGGTTTATCATTTGAGCTGGGTTTTAATATTAGGAAGAAGGAGACAATAATCTCTGTCTTGTCTTCAGTGGTTTGTCTGTCCTTACTCCCAGCGTCCCCAAAAAGAAATGCCAGAGTCTTCGACTAGCAAAACTAGAAATTACCATCCACCTCAAAATAAGCATGGATGCTACCCCAAAAAGATTTGGTGTCCACCCATCTTCTACTTTCCTCCTTTTGATGCACAAATGAATGTGTCAGACAACAAAAAATAAAGGCTTGCATTGAAACCTCTGACATAAAGGATTTCAAAGGGGTTATCCATGGCTACAACTGAAATCAGACTTTTTGCCAGTCAGAGTGGATTCCTCTAAAAAGTGAGTGAATTCACCACATTTGCAGCCCATTTTTATTCATTTATCCAGCTTTGCCACTCTCTCTAGATTGGCAGCCGCTTCCAAAGACAATAACTTCAGCAGTAACAACTTTGAGCAGAACCTTTCAAAAATTATATTCGGCCCTACTCGGTGATTTTTGTTATCAAGGGTTGTTTAATATGATCCTTTTTCTTATTTCTTTATTGTCATTGAAAGCATATGTATTTTGTTCTTGTCACTGTCCGATTCTTTTTCTCTGACCTCCCAGCCCTGCCTCTTGCTTTTTGCACTGCTGCCCACACTGGGAGAAAACAGAAACAACATTCGAGCCTGTGACATCAGTTGGTTCATTAAAGGCTCACCTCGATATCCTAACCCTTCTGTGGTTTTAAGATGAACGCTATGTAAATCTACAGCGAAGGAACTGAAGGAAAAAAAAACAAAAACCTGCGGCTTTGACTCAAATAGCCCGTTTCAAGCTGCGTCCAGAGATCTCAAACACCCAAAATGATACAAAATCTCTTTTCTTAAAGCCCCATGCATGTATGTTCACGTACTGCCAAATTCTGCCACCTTTGTACCTTACTCGGTGAAGAAGGTGGGACTCTTCAGTAAGGAAACAGCACCAGGCCCTCCCTTCTTGCTCCCCAGCCATTGACTGCTGTGAACTGGAAATGGTACCTTTGACGCCTTCTTGAAGTACAGAGGATTTGCTTGTGTTTATATTTTTAAACTTCTTTTTTTTTTTTCCCCTGAAGAAATGCTGCCGCATCTACTCGCATGTACATCAGTTCCCTCTACTGGCAGCATTAATTAAGCTATTCCTTTAATTCACCAGGTAGATCGTGGGTTTGGAAAGGAAGATGTGCTCCGCTTGGTGGGACTATGCGGGGCCGTTACCTGTACGGTGTTACGCTCTTGCACATTGTAGCAGAAACATTAGTGCGCTGGTTCTTGCTACTGTACTAGTTCTCTCTAGCTTTTTAAAACTCACTTTCCATGCTATGGTCCAGGGCAGATACTTAACATTATCTTAACATATTTTTGTCCTTAACTGTGGCAGGGAAACTGAAGAGCAATGACTCCTGAAGCAGCTCAGGCAAACACATGCTACATCAACCCTTGAGCTCTCTGTTTTGTGACGGGGGTAAGCCTACAGCCTCTCCTCAACCGGGGCAGCCCCTCCTAAGGGGTTGGATGGTCCATTGGGCGCCTTTTGCTCCTTCATGTACCCAGAGGCTACTTTAAAGCGATGCTGTTTCAAAACATGCTTAAAATCATTTGGCCATTCTTTTTTTTTTTTTTTTTTTTCTTCTAGTTAAAGTGGATTGATTTTGTCCTGCCACAGGTAATGTCTTCATCCTGTGATGTCAGGCCAGAGAAAGAAGTCATTCGCTGTATTTGGGTGCTTGAGGAAAACACAGAATGAAAGAGAACAACTTGTCATTTAAAAAAAAAAACAAACAAACTAAAAAAAAAACCCCGAACACAAAAAAACCTGCAAGAACAACTGCCCCAAAGAGAACAAGATAAAAGATTTCCCCTTTGGACCCAAGCTGTCAGTATTTAGCAAAAGCAGCAAAAGTCTTTCAATTTTCTGAGCAAAATGGTGGGTAGTACTATTTCATAGCTCTCTGCAGTTTTTCCAGTGGTTTCAGTTGCAAAGTTTGGGATTTAAAACCGATGCTTAAAATCTCCACTTAGGACCAAGCCAAATAAACCTTCACGGGTATAGTGACCAATAAAACCAGTCCTGGAAATGGAGCTTTTCTAGTGCAAGTAGAAGTGGAAAGCCAATGTAGAAATTGGTAGGAAAAACAGCAATAGCCTATATAAGCCTGAATTTGCATATGCAAATGTAGGGGCATAAAGTTAAAGACCTATTCAGCACCTCAGTTTAAATACGCCCCTCACTTCTAACTGGCATGGATAAGATGCCCTCAATGCACACAGTTTCTTGGAACTTTCATAAAGTGTCCTTATTGAGCATTTTCTTTTCTTTTTTTAATCTAGGTCGTATTTGTAAAAGAGATTGTACAAAAATGTTGTATTTGACCCCGGTGTTCTGATTAAATGCATTACAGGACCTGCAGTCATATTTAGAGGAGAAAAAAACATTCTTGCTCACGCTGCTGCACGAGTTCCTGTTTGAGGAATAAAATTGTTTATTTCTGATTCTTCCAGGAGCTTTTACAGACTGATCAAGTGTCAAGACATGGTAGTTGACTTAAAGGTAACATAGATATTGCCTCATAATATCTTTAGGACCTGAATCAAATCTTGAGATACTTTGAAACTATGGGGGTATAATGAAAATACATTTCTTTCTTTGTATTATCCTTTGTAATGGGGAGCTTTACATTTCCTTTCTAGCAACTATGATGTACATTGTACTATCGAGGCATTTTTAGGGACCATTTACCTGAATACAATTTGTGTGGAAGGTGTCTGAGAGCCAACCTGGATTTATGCTTCCTGGTCCTTGTAATAAGTGAATAGATTTCTTTTTTTCCCCCATCAAAATAAATGTCAGAAAGTTCTTTGATTGTTCAATAAGGGAGAAAAACATCCTTTTTCAAATGAAAGAAATGGCTACGGGCTAGGTTTTGGTGTTGCTGGAAGCTCTGCCGAGCCCCCCAGCTCCAGGAGCAACGCGTGCAAGGACACGCATGCCCACAGGGTATGTCCCGACATCTTTCCCCGCAACAGGGAGGGCTTGCTCGCTACCTGGTTTTGGTTGCCCACTGGACTGGGGAAAGTCCTTGAGGTGACAAAGCGGTCTTTGCAAAGTGTGTTGGGACCCTGCTGCAAAAGCAGCTTTTTGGGAAGAATGTTCTGGCCTTTAAAAAAATATGGTTGGGGTAATTTTCCTAAATTATACTTTCCCTCGGTATTTCATGGATTCTGAAAATCCTAATGCAGTCCAGCTCTTCAGAAGTGCTGTGCTGGGATTTTTATACATACACCCAGGCCCATCTGGATACCCATTTGGGTAATAGCCCAAATTCAGCCTATCTGGGGCATTATTAGATCAGCTCCTCTACTCATGCACACAGATACCCACGCACATAAATTTCTGAAAAATTCTCATAAGAAAAAGCAAATATTTTAAGATAACAGACTTCCCAAACCATGATATCAATTCCTGCTTCCTACTTTCTTTTCATGGTGAGCAACTGAGGTGATGTCTAACATGTGTCTACCCGAGGCAATATCTTTTTGATATCATGCAGTGGAAATGGCAGAATCTGGCTCTTTAGTGACCATGACATCCAAAAATTGGATGCAGGAATTCACCTCTCTTTCATAGGTTAAATGAATATTCTGTGAGTATCGATTGTTCAGTTCTTCCAGTGGAAGATGAATGTGATCGGCATCGATAATCAGAAAAAATATCATCTACATACCTCTCATATGCAGATGGTGGCTGTTCAGTACCAGTCGGCAGTACAGCTTCCTGGTGTGACAGGAAAATATCTGCAGCAATTGAGGATTAACAGAGGCCATTGCAACATCAGTGTTTTGTTTGTAATAGTTCCATTCTATCAGAAATAACCGGTTGCACATTTCTGTGTCTGACATTAAAATTCACCACTGAAATCTCGCTTGGTAATAATAAAGCCCCTGCAAGAGTCTCTACAAACACACTAGACTCCAAATTAAAGAGCAAGTGTATTGTTACGGTTTGCATGGATCTTTTTTGAATTAGTGCTAGATGAACAATAAATAAAATTCCAGGAGAAGTTCCCCAAGCTGATATGCATTCAAGGTATTATCTTTGCTCTGTA
This sequence comes from Calonectris borealis, assembly GCF_964195595.1. Lineage (NCBI taxonomy): Eukaryota > Metazoa > Chordata > Aves > Procellariiformes > Procellariidae > Calonectris > Calonectris borealis. Next base: position 125,114,446 of record NC_134314.1, on the reverse strand, counting down.
CTGTATGCGCTTCTGGGTGAAAAAATTCTAATTGCACTTCCATTCAAAAATCAACCGTGGGAATAAGGAATCATGCTCATTTTATGCACAGCAGCCTGAAGGCCTTATCCTTAAAACAAATTACAGCGCCTCCTATGCAACTCACACTCTGAAGCTAATTCTAACCCTAAAGCAAAACTCCAAAATTAAACTTTAATCTGTGATCTAAACAATTTTGTGTTTGTGATCAATCTTGGTGGGGTGGATTTTAATATATATATGCGTGTGTGTGTGTGCAAGTGTGTGCACACGTGGGTGTGTGTATATATAAAAATATAAAACACTAAGGTAATTGTTATCGCAGATGAAGACAGAACGTTAAATACTCTGCTCAGTAAGACCGAGATAAAATACATACAGCGAAGGCAGGGAATAAAGCTGTTAAGCACACACTCCTATATGTAACAGAGTCCTGGACTTGCAACCAGCGAAAGCTTAAATTCCGCCACATGTATCATATTTACTACGTTCTGCCAAAGAAATAGGCAGGCTGCCATGCCATTAAAGCAATTACTCTTACCCTCTCAGATATGTAGAAATTAGATTCTGCTCCTTGAAATCATACGCTGAGGGAAGTAGGGAACAAGGAAGGGGGAGTACGAGGAGGAGAGGCGGAAAGGCATCCATTCCTCCCAGAAAGGAAAAATCACCGCCTCGGCGTGGAAAGGCTTTGGGCCAGCAAGAGTTAAAGGAGTTCGAAGTGTATGGTCTGTCTCTCCCCAACTTGGTGCAGTGACTCTGCATCCTGCAGGAACCTGTTCAGATGCTCTGATAAGTCAGACAGAATTCATGGGAGATTACCACACAGCTCCTGCCAAGCTGTGCTGCAGCGCGGGTAATAGATATGCTCCAGTACTAAATCCTAAAAGGCCCTGCTACATCTGTCAAGCATGCCCTGGAAAAGCACCCTCAGTTCAGATGTTATCACTGCTCTGCCTACATCAGAAGATTTAGTGTCCACCCTGGAGGTTGCTTTTGCCGCACAGTTTTCAGGGGCAAAACAACAAGGAAGAAAGATGAGAGGAAAAAGGCAAATTATTCTTGCTTAAAGCAAAAGGAATAAAGTGATGTGCTTGCAGACTAGTTCAGCTTCTCACCCTGCATCCAGAAGGTCCCAAATCTCACATTAAGATGGTACTGATGTTCTAAGCTGATTAGCTCGGACGTGTTCGGCTCCCTGGACTGTGACACCATGAAGATGATCTTCTGTAGAGCGACTCTTTCCCAAGGAAAGCTGAACAACAAACCCAGCGGGGGGCCACAGGCGGTGGATAGAAGATGCCTGCCTCTGATAATTAACTTTAAAACTGGTTCTAGAAAAGCTGCTCCGACATAAAATGAACTTCGCGGAGCGCTGCTTATGAAACAATTGCTGCTCCTCCCATTAACCACGTAAGCAGGGCTTTGGTCAAAAATGGTTATCTAATGTTAGTTATCATTTTATGCCGAACAGAAAAATATGTATATGATGTATACTTACATAATACGTATAAACGAACACACGCAGACACCCTGAAAAACAACAGCCTTGGGAACAACTACTTTCTTAATATACTCCAAAATAGAGCCATGCATTTTAACCATCTGTCTCCTCA